>NW_026705196.1:0-648635 GCF_029867415.1 Vicia villosa | reverse complement strand
TTGGATTCAGTGTACACCATCATACCATGCACCTACAAATCTGTGCCCTTGGATCAATCTCAAAGCCAATCCAACGCCTCACACATGCAAGCTCACCATGCTCCTTCATTAATTGCCACACCAGATCAGTATCCTTATATTTTTAATTTTATTTTCTATTTTTATTTTAGTTTCTTTGATAAATTAATTAAAAATAGTTAAAAACTTCCAAAAATTCCACAAAAAATATTTTAAACTTCTAAAATAATATATTATTTTATGAAACAAAAATATTTTATTTTTCTTCAAAATTTCAATATTTTTCATAATTAATTAGTATGTATTTGTATATTTGCTTATTAATTATTTTAATTAGTCAAAAAATCATAAAAAAAAAATTGTTCTTTGTGTTAAATATTGTTTATATATCATAAACTAATTTTGTACATATTTAGGATAATTTTCTCTTTAAGTTTTAATTATTTGTGTAATTATTTGCATAATTATGTTTTGATTAACTTAAAATATCCAAAAACAAATTTCAAAAATTCCAAAAAAATTAGTTTTGTTCTAAAATCAATTAACAAACATTTTGTACATATTTTTAAACTTATTTGCTAGGTTTAATCATATTTCCATCTTTTCTTTATTTTAAATTAATTAATAATGCATTAATTATATTTAAAATAAATCACAAAAATACAAAAATATGCCTTTTATTTCTTGCAATTTAAAATTCCTAGATAAATGTATAGGATGTCAAATTCATGTAAATAGGCTAGTTTACATTTCCCGCACAATCGATGTAATAGCGTAGATTTACTTTCTGCACTTTACATTTCCGCATTTTAATTTCCAGCACCCATATAAACTGCGTGTATGTCAAAGATAAAACTGAACCGTCAGATCACTAACTTCAAAGATAAATATCTGAATTCAATCACAATCACATTTGCACCTCCTAGGGTAACCCCTTTTCACTCTTTTCAAAATCAAAGTTACATTTCTACTGTTTCGAGTACAAAATCGAACCTTTTGTTTATATCCGACGAATGGATAGATTTTTAAAGGGAACAAGGATAAAGACCTCCTAACTCAGGGTAGACCTCCTAGTTTGCTTGCTCAAAATCAAAACAAACAAAATTCTCATACACTGTTGTTTTTTTTAAAACGAATTTTCCAAAAGACAATATTTTGTATACATCCAAACACGGATCATTACAAAATTAACGATCTTTTCAAAACATCTTTCGAAAGATAAACAAGCATTTGTATATATCCGCACAAGGATCATTACAAATTCTATTTGCAAAGGTATTTCAAAAACACAGGTAAAGCATTCCGAATCAATTGAAAAGTAAAGCAAATGAGCTAAGCAAACTAAAGAGCCCATGGATAACCATGGATACAAAGGGTGCTAACACCTTCCCTTTGTATAACCTACCCCCTTACCCAGAATCTCTCAAAGGTCTTTTTTCTGTTTCTTTTATAAACCTTTCCTTCATTGGATAAAATAAAAGGTCGGTGGCGACTCTGTAAACTTTTTCAAAAGTGACGCGAAAGCGTCCGATCGACAAAAAAGAGTCAGTTCACGTATCCCACCCACGGAGGGGTATGGCCCGAAAGGACGGTCCACACATGCGCTCAGGCATGTTGAAATGAGGAACGATGACGTTAACTGTAGGCATTTCCGAGTTGATATCTGAGACTAAAAGCTCATGCGGATAACATCCTATCATGTTAACTTCATTTTCATCCCTATTTCTGTAGATTTGAATAGTACCATTATCCAACAGTACTTGGAGATCTCTTCTCACAATCGAACATCCGTGAGGATCTACACAACATATGCTACAGGAACCGTAGTGATGCTGGCGAAAATTCTGCCCTCGACAGAGAGTAGCGTGCATTTGTACCAAATCGGCTCTTGAGAAGTTGATATTATAGACTCGGTATGGACCAGGACATCCATACACCATGTTCACAACATGCCCTCCATGATTGGGCAGCGGATTTGCTTGCACATTAGGATTCAAATTTCTGAAAGAGAGGAGATTAGATCTAACCAACCTCTGAACTTCATGTTTCAAAGCTATGCAGTGCTCGAGATCATGGCCAGGTGCTCCTTGATGATAAGGGCATGAGACCTCAGCTTTGTACCACCATGGGAGTTTCTCAGGTACTGGTGGTGGTGCTTTAGTTTGAACAAGACCTCTTTCAATCAAAGCAGGATACAATTCTGTGTAAGTCATTGGAATCGGATCAAACTGTGGAGCTCTTTGTACACGATTCTGATTATTGTTAAGCTGCTGAGCCTGTGGTCGAGGCTGTTGCTGAAACTGCGGAGTAAAACCCGGATTCGGTGCGGTGTTAACGGCTGGTGCGATCGCAGCAACCTGTCGTTGGCGATTGACATTTCCTCTTGGCTTCCCTTGGGATACCATGTCAATACTTTGTTCCTTCTTCTTTGGGAAACCACTTCCAAACTTTTTGGTTCCGCTTGAAGATCCACCTTCTTTAGACAGACGTCCGGTTCGGACTCCTTCTTCTAGACGCATCCCCATGTTTACCATCTCGGTGAAATCACTTGGAGCACTAGCAATCATGCGTTCATAATAAAACGGACTGAGAGTATTCAGGAAGATCTTTGTCATCTCTTTCTCTTTTAACGGTGGATTAATCTGAGCAGCAGTTTCTCTCCATCGTTGGGCATATTCTTTGAAAGTTTCATGGTCTTTCTGAGCCATGGATCGAAGCTGATCTCTGTCTGGAGCCATATCCGAGTTGTACTTGTATTGTCGGACAAAGGCCTCGCCTAAGTCATTGAATGTTCGAATATTAGTGCTATCCAAGCCTGTGTACCATTTTAGTGCGGCACCAGTCAAACTGTCTTGAAAGTAATGGATAAGCAACTGATGATTATCTGCATAAGTAGACATCTTCCGGGCATACATCACAAGATGGCTTTGTGGACAAGAACTTCATTTGTATTTCTCAAAGTCTGGGACCTTGAACTTGGCCGGTATTTGTACACTAGGAACCAAACATAGCTCCTGGGCATTCTTTCCGAACAAATCTTTTCCACGAATAGCTTTGACTTCCAGCTGAATCTTGTTGAATTGTTCTTGGAGATCTCCTACAAGATTACGCTGATTTGTGCTATCACCTTGATCATGATAAATCTCATTGCCATCATAAGGAACAGTGTGAACCGTAGGAGTCGGAACTGTCATAGTGGGCTGAGAAAGTGCCATAGTGACTTGGGAAAAAGTTACCCCTGAATGTGGAATAAATGCTGAACCTTGCGTAGCAGGCGCTTCAGTCGTAGCTATTTGAACCCCAGAGAAATTATGGCGGAAACCTGTACCAAAGCTGAAAGGCGTGCCCCAACCTTCTGGCATGGAGAAAGATGGAATACCGAACGCAACTGTAGAAACTGGAGTAGTGACTTCAGATGTTACCGTTGCTTGACTGTTGGGTGGCGGCGGCTGATTTTGTGCGGCCATTAAGGAGTCAACCAGAGTAGTGAGACTTTCCAACTTTTCCTGAAGGGTGGTCACTGTACCACGGAGCTCAATATTCTCTTGTTCAGAGTGTTCCATTACCCTTCTTCTGCTTGAACGAGTATTGTATCTGTGATCTGATTGCGAGCGCGGTCGAGAAACTTTGAGACGCGACAGCTTGACGATCTACTGGAGAAAGATCCAAAAGATGAGACTCTATACAACAGACTCGATATGCAGAATGATGTATGCAAAAAGAGGTTTATGATTTTTCCAAACAGCTTAAAGATTGTTTCCTTGCAAACATTTGAACACAAACTATTCTTTTATTCATTTTTTTTATTTTTTATTGCAATAATGGGAAATGTTACAACATTGGAGCGTAGCTCCTTACAAAAGCAAATGATAAACAAAAAAGCTAAACAAATCCTAAGCATCTTCATCAGACGAAGAACCAAATGCATTGTGCAGCTTGAGCTTCATGATTTCTTTCCCATAGCGAGCTTTCAACTCGGCCTTTTCAGCTCTCAGCTTGTCAACCACATTCTTCCAATTGTCAGGTATCGGAGCGCTGCTTGTTGAGCCTTCAAGCTTTTTCTTGCTTTCTTTGATGTATCTTCTGATTGCGGCATCTTTCCGACGGATCTTCTCATCTTTGTTCATGAGCCATCCATCCTGATAATAGAGAGTTTCTTCGTGTTCTTTCACTTGTTTCTTCAACTTTCTATTTTCCACATCAGTTCTTCGAAACTTTTCTTTCCAAGCGTCTTTTTCTATCCTCATCTTGGTCAAAGTGTCTTGGTATTCCTCCATAGTGGGAATGTTGGGTCGTTGAGACACTGCAGGAAACATGGGTTTTTCATAATCATAAGGCATTTGAAACTCCCTTGCTCTTTTCTTTACCCAACAGGTGTAGGCGTTTGTAGCGACACAGTTCTTTGTCTCACCTTTTTCTTTCCATCGGATGTCGTACCAGGCTTTCACCATTTTTGTTTTCAACCCCTGAGGATCATTTCCTTCCTGATAAAAGTAACTTTCCACTGTAGGGCCAATGGGTTTAGTTGAATTTGCATACCCGAGTTGTCGTCGGGCTAGGACCGGATTGTAGTTAATTCCTCCTTGTGTACCAATGAGGGGTACGTTGGCGAATTCTCCACAACTCTCAATGGTTTCTGTACCGCAGCGAGCCAAGGTATACCACTGAATATCATTATTAGTAAGAGACATAAGTCTTTGAGACCAACGTAAGCCTTCCCGGTTTTCCGTGAAAATGGGAGACTTAGGTAAGTGTGAAACAATCCATTTAAACAACAGAGGTGCACAACATACAATAATTCCACCACCTTGGTGATTCCTATGATGGACAGAGAAATACATGTCACCAAGCAGAGTCGGAACGGGATTTCCATTCAAAAAGACCTTTATGGCATTGATATCAACAAAGTCGTCGATATTGGGAAACAGAACCAACCCATAGATGAGCAAGGCTAGTGTAGCTTCAAAAGCTATCATGCTACCAGTCTCGATGAAATCAAAGGCTTTCTTTATTAGAAACTGTGAAGGTAAACCCGGGAGGTTTCCTTTGGTAGTCCAATTACTCTCTATTTCAGACTTTTTCATGTGGATACTTGCTGCAATGACGTGTGACTTAGGAATGGCTTCCGAACCATTGAAGGGTATTTTGTCAGACACAGGAATACCTAAAAGATTGGAATATTCTTCCAAGGTCGGTACCAACTGGTAGTCTGGAAAAGTAAAACACCGGTAGACGGGATCATAAAACTGAACCAGAGTTTTGAGAAGTCCTTCATCAACATGAGTGTTCAAAATAGGCAAAAGCTTTCCATGGCTTTTCCTAAAATCAGAGGGATCTTGTACAAAAGACGCTAACTCTTTCAGTTTTTCCACATTAGGCTCTTTGAAACCGTACCTCTTGGTATTCCTTTTTTCCATAACTTAACCCTATAATGTTTGCAAAGAAAATTCTCTAATTGTTGGAAAAATCATGTTTTTATGGAAAAAGATGGGTTTTCTAATGAATGTATGAATGCATGGATGCATGGATGCCACATATTCAAACATGGTAAAGCAAACATGGTAGTTCAAACATGGTAACACATACATGGTAATACAAACATGGTACACACAAATATGGTACACACGGGTTCGAAGGTCCAGCGTCACGAGCATGAGGTCAGAGAACCAGACATGGGATAGTTCTAGTTAATCACCTGCAAAACATGTTCTACTGATACGTCAGAGTCTACATTTTTCTTTCGGATATTACCGGCTTTCCACAATTAAACTCATGAGCCAGTAATATTCTCAAGAAAAACTCGTCTGAGTGTGGTTCTCCGCATGACAACTAATCCAAGTCTTCACCTGAATAGTTTCTGCACCACAACCTAATAAGGCCAGGATGGGTTGGGGTTCTACGGCCAACTTAGCTTCTACAGTTCAATGAAAGCAATAATGTCTTCGCAATTAACTCGCTAAACATATATTACAAACAAGGAACCTCCACTGAGCGGAAGGATTCTCACGTGCGCCTGCACATGACTATACCCTCCACCTAATTCTTATGTGTACTTAATCCGGGTTAGGATTTGTCCATAATGTATCACTTGTAACAGAACTACACAAGTAACAGAACCAAAGAACCAAACAAGAACAAAATAAAAACAAAACAAATAGAAATAACCCTTTCTTTGGAAACAATAAAAAGATGGTCCCCAGTGAAGTCGCCATTTTTCTGTCGCGGGGAAAAATCGTTGTCTTTTTTCGGGATGAGACACCTGATGCCTTCTTTGGGCTCGAGTGCTCAAAAAATGATTTTTCTTTTGCACGGACCAAACTTTTTATTGTTTCCAAAAGAGGAAAAGGAAAAAAGTTGCAATAACCTTAAAAGTGGGGGAGAGATCTTGGGTAAGAGGGTTGGTTATACGAAGGGAAGGTATTAGCACCCAACGTATCTATAGTACTCTATAGGTTTCTTTGTTTTGTTTATTCCGTTCTTGTTATGGTGGAGGTTCTTGTGAGAAAGAGGTGGGACCTAAGGTGTTTGTTTGATTATGCTCGCAAAGATCATCGCGATCCTCTGCATACATATCCCCTAGAGGGAATCAGAGCATCTGTAGCTCGGGGTCTACGGGTGCTAAGGTTTGAATGGTATTTTTTGTTTTATTTTGCTCGCCAAGGATCGACCTTGTGCCTACGTATTCTCAAAGGGATGTTGAGAAAGTCAGAGGAATCGTAGTTCCCACTTATGCTAGTGGAAGCAAAGGAAAAGAGACAAATGTCATCTAAATGTTCGATGTATCTAATCTATATCATCACATACATCTGTTTGTTTTTTGTTTGAAAATCTTTTCATTATAAGCCCGGGGCCATGCCACTTAGGGTGCTTAGAATGATAAAGATGTTTTTTGTTTAACCAGCCTTGTGGCAAAAACTTTCAATGAAGTCAGCCTTGTGACAAAAAGTTTTGATTAATCAGCCAGCCTCGTGGCAAAAGTTTCAATGAAGTCAGCCTTGTGACAAAAACTTTGATTAATCAGCCAGTATGGTGGCAAAACGGTTTGATTGATTAGCCAGCCTTGTGGCAAAAAGGTTTGATTGATTAGCCAGCCTTGTGGCAAAAAAGTTTGATAAATTTGATTGTTTGTGATGATATAGAAGAGATACTCCTATCATAGAGATGATAAATGTCTAATCTCCTAGGGTTTTTTGATTTGGATATTGGGGATGCTTATAAGAAGCCCGTGGGTCCTTGTACGAAGCCCAAGAGGAGGCTATCCGAGGGTCCTTGCATTGTAAGCCCAAGAGGAGGCTATGGGAGGGACAATCCAGGGTCCTTGCATTGTAAGCCCAAGAGGAGGCTATGGGAGGGTCACTCGTTTGTACAAAGCCCAAGGGGAGGCATGGTATAGTTGGTCTGAGCTCTTAGAGCGATTTCACCGGGAAACCATACTCTATGTCCTAACCTAAACTAGTGGAGATTCTTTGCACGAAGCCCAATAGGAGGCTATGGGGAACCTAGTGTTGTACTAAGTTGAACAAGCACACATATCACACATATGAACAAGTACGAACAAATATGAACAAGTACATGAACAGATATGAACAATTATATATATGACAAAGTGTGTGTATATAATGGAGTTTATGAAGGAAATATACCTGTAAGCATGATCCATTTGTATACACAGGGCTCGGGACTCACACTCGGGGAGAGGTCCGCTTGAGTTTATTCAAAGCTATGTAAACAGGTATTTACAAAGGGGCTTGGGACTTATACCTACATGGAGGCCCATGGTATATTTTTGGGAAGATTTAAAGAAACCTTCATTTTTGGTTTGTTATTCAAAGTTAAAAATCAAATTGATCGAGATATGTACAAAAAGGTGTATGTACAATGAAATACCTAATTTCATGTACAGGAATGGGTATGTACAAAAGGGGCTTGGGACTTATACCTACGTGGAGGCCCGTGTTTTATTTACAAAACATGGTTGATTGTTTTTATTTACAGACGCGAGGTTTCGCTTTTGAAAAACTGTTTGAAGATTTGTTTGAAAAGTTTATTCTGTTTGAAGAAAAACTGTACAAAAAAAAAGAAATGGGACTTACACTCTCTAATATTCGAGAGGCCCCTGTTTTATTTTCATAAAACAGGGTGGATGGTTTTGAAAAAAAGATGTGAGATTTATTGTTTTGAAAAACAGTTTGAAAAGTATTGTTTTGAAAAATTTTTCTGTACAAAGAAAAAGAGTGGGTCTTATACTCTCTAATATTCGAGAGGCCCCACTTCGTTTTGAAAATCAATTGATCAATTAAAAAAAGATTTAATCAATAGTTCAAAAGGAAATGGTTTATCGTTTTTGAAAAGAATCGCGATCGCTCGTTTTAAAACGATTTGAATTTGAAAGAAATCAACTTAATTAAGTTTAAAACAAGTTTTAATGCTTAATTAAGACCTAAGTGATTAGGGTTTGATCACAAAATATTTACAAGTGATTAGGTTTGAAAATTAAATGAAAACAAATATTTAAAGTATTTAAAAACACTTAAAAATATGTCATTTTAAACTTAATTAAAAACACATTAAATAAATCTTTTTTTTGTAATTTTTTTTTATATTGTCAAAATATGTATATTAAATAAGAAGTGTTTAAAAAATGAAGAAAAAATAAGTTGATTTGATTGGTTAAATTAATTGGTGAAGTTGTTAAAGAAAATGAAAGAAAATAGTGTCAAAAAAAATGTTTTGGTCCCTAAGGGTGTTGAACCCACGACCTGGAGGTTGTTTCTCAAAACAAAAGCCAACTGAGCCACGCTTGTGGCTTGTTACATACACGCGTCCATTTAATTATATTAAGAAACGAAAATTTGAATTTTCTGAACAAAAAGCGCGCCAAGAACAACCATCCCCATTTGATTTTGAAAATCTTTGAAACTGGATTGTTTTGATCAAGTGAAGGGTCTAATTCACTCGGTTTTTCACAAGGATCACGATGGTGGTCTTTAATTTCATTTATTTTTACTCTAAGGGGGTCAATTTTGTGATGAACACGAAGAACCCTAAAACTGAAATCCAAAGTGAAATCGTGTATGATCATGATATGATGCAATTGATTGAGGGTTAATGATCCTCATAGGTGCAGAAACAAGATGGTATGCTCATATTTCATTTATGATGTGTGATTCATAGAGTTTGAAGTTCAAGTGTTCGTACCTTAAAAACGGCAAAAGTGAGGATCGAATTCTGCAAATGAGGGCTTCCAGATATTGTTTCTTGATCTGAACACCTTCAGTGGACCTTATGGAACATGTTTGGATGCTTGGAACCATCTGAATTCATCTGTGCTAAGCTGTGGTACCCGATCTGCATAACCTTGGAGTGTGAATCGAATTTGAAGATTATGAGGTTACAGATCATATGTGAGTGCTTGGATAGTTCATATGTGATGTATGGATGATGTTAGAAGTGGTAGTTTGGGCAGAATTGAGCCTGAACAAAAATTGGCATGATAAGTCTCATGTTATGCATATTTGGAGGTGAGATGATGATTTTGAGTTTTCAGGTGTTTTGGGGTGTATGAGTGATTCAGACACACCATATATGACATTTAGAAGTTGTGGGAAGCATCACTTTGTTCAGAACTTGCAAGGTTTGGAGGTTGAGTTTTCTACCTCACTTTGAAACACATGACTTGTAATTCAAGAAAGAAGAGAGAAAACCTATAATTGTGAGGTTTTGGTGTGATTTGCAATGAAGTTTGGACCTCTATTTATAGGCCAAGAGTTCTGAACTCAGAACTTTGCAAGTTGCCCAAAGAATGGTGATTTGGCATTTGGAGATAGAAAGGAATCTTGCCATTTAATGCAAAATGGTTAAAGTGACTTAACCATGGTTATTTCTCTAAGCTTCTTATCTCTTTCCTATCTGATCCCAAACCAGAAAATATCTTCTAATTATTGCCTCTATGTGTCATCAATTGGATCATTTGGTAAGATAGTTCATAACTTTGGCAAAATGACTTGAAATTTCAAGTGAAATGGTCACTAATGGCAAAATTCAAAGCCATAGCTACACTCCATATTTTTTCATGCTCTTGGACATTTTGGAAAGCTCATGTTACACACTTCAAAACCCTAGTTGAAAGTTTCTTCAAGATCTTTAAGGAAATGGGTGAAAAAGATCCATGAACTTTGAAGAAAATGAAGTTTTAAGTGTAATTTTCAAAAAGTACCAACTTTGAAACACCATATCTCTTAAATGGTTGATCTTATGGAAAAATTTTATATGTGTCAAAGTTGTTTATTGGATCAAAATCTACAACTTTCATGTTGGAAGTTTTTTTCAGTTTGTAAGTGAAATTTTGAGAAATTCCCTTCCAAAGTTTGGAAAAAACCATTGAAAAACACTTAGAAATTTTTCTAAGTATGAAAAGTCAAACTTTTGACTTTTGATTCTTGATTGATTTTCTTGATTTTTCTTGATCAAATGACTTCTCATATCATATATTGATGATTCAAAACTTCAAAAGTCATGGTTGACTAAAATTCCCCAAAAGTCAATGGTGATCTTGTACAGTTGACTTTTTCAGACGAATCGCGTTTCTGGAGATTTCAAATGAAACAGACTATCCTTACCAAATGAATAGTATGAATGGATTACATTGAAGCATTTGAGGATATTGAGCCATGGTTTGAGTTGTGGCACCATGTCCTGATTAAAAAGTCAGTTGTTCAGTGAATTAGGTCAAAAACCCTAATTGTCGATTTGATGAAATTGATGACTGTGGATCTTGAATTGAGATACAACTTCCATTGTATATTGTCATAGGGATTATTTGAATATGATTGAAACCTTTGATTGACTCCCTGGGGATTTTTAGGGTTTCCCAAATGTGATCCCTGATTTCAGTCCCTGATAGTTCAAAAACCCTGATCTGAGGATTTGTCTGATCAATCTTTGTATAGGAGATGTTCTGAGCCAATGGATTAGGTCAAAATGATGTACTTGGGGTTTTGAGGTCATGTCCCAAGTCATTAGGTCAAATTCTGAGCAAAAGTCAGGAGTATGCTATCTTCAGTCAAAACTCTAATTCAGTCGATTCAAAGCTGTTGAGTTTGTTGAAGTGAATCGCTGAGGACCAAATGTTGATTGTTGATGAAGATGATTCATTTGAAATGAAGGGAGAACAAAACCCTAATTGATTGTTACTTGTATTGATGAGTGATTTCCTGATTAAATCCTGCTGAGTCACAAGTAACAAACACAAGCTATGCAATTTGTTAGAGATGCAAATGATGCATATGCTATGATATGAGGTGGTATCTTAGGTCAAAAATTGGGGTATGACACATGTCTAGGTCCTACTTCTCATGTTAAAGGATGATGCGAGAAAAGTGATAAAGTGCGAGAGAAATAAAATGAAACGGGATCAATACCAAACGGATGATGATCCGTAAACTAAAGAGAGGCGAAGCGAAGAAACTAGGAATCCCGCGAGCGAGCTAGCAAAGCAAAAGCAAATAGTCAGCACACCGATTAGCCATAAAGCGCACAAACGTCGACTCACATGTCGAGCATGATCACGATACACCTGCAAGAGGAACAAGCAAACCAAACAAGCAGATATAAAGTAAAAGGATCGTGTCTCCAAGTCGAGAACACGATACAAGTGATATAGAATCGTATCCCGCAAGTGAAGCGGAACACTCGAGTGATAGGCGTCGATCGGTAACCATCCAAAAGCCTTGCATACTAGCACACAAGTTAGAGATAACAAACATCGCAATCGGAATTGCGTTATTGCATTATAAGCTAAAAGAAAATGAACAATTAACGCACACATAAAAAGGACAACAAATGTCAAGAGGAAAACGCACATGAATAACCTACAATCAATCAATATCAATCATTTCATGAGATAGTACGTTTCACAAGCTTTCCGATGATATAAAGAACATGCAAATCGGAGTTACGAGTAAAGAGATATGAAAGTTTGAAGTTAGAAAATAAAACACAAAAATAACACACAGGAACCGGTTCCCACCTAGGGACAACCCGGTTCCTGGTACAAAATACCAGAGAGGCGACATTTTGGAAAATTGGGAACCGGTTCCCACCTAGGGACAACCCGGTTCCTGGTACAGAAACACAGAGAATGGCCAAATTAGCACGCTGGGAACCGGTTCCCACCTAGGGACAACCCGGTTCCCCATACAAAAAACCAGAGAGTCAAAAATTCATGAAGCTGGGAACCGGTTCCCACCTAGGGACAACCCGGTTCCTGATACAAAATACCAGAGAGGCAGCATTTTGGATTGAGTGGGAACCGGTTCCCGCCTGGGACAACCCGGTTCCTGGCGTATAAAAACAGAATTTTGCACACTTTTGAAACCTTGGAGCCGTTCGCACTCAATCCAAAAACGTACCAATTCGAGATTAATCACAAACAAACATCAAATATCGTGGTATACATGCATTCACACATCAAATGATCCACATGTCAACAATTATGCTAAGTGCGACGCGTCAAGCAAGGCGAATATCAATCGAAAATGTAGCACATGCATTTATACGAACACGTTGAGTACATCGCAAATAACGCCAATTATCAACAACAATTATACACACAAAATCACCAACAAAATCACGGATTCAACCACGAACAACACAATTCATCATCAACGGATATCAATCATATGCAATGAACATCAATTCTAATCAAAATCCCCCATGAACACAATCAATTCGAGCAAAATGAACAAATTCACCGATCAATCATCATCAATCATCCATAAATCAAGAACAAGGAGTAGATCTAGATTTAAATTCACATGATAGTCAACAATTAAGCACCTAATTCAAGATTCGAAAGCATACCGGATGAAGATCCAAACCGAAGCGCGAACACGAACACGATACGAACGCGAACACGACACGAACTCGAAACGAACTCGAAAACGAAATCCGAAGTGTGAGAGAGAGAAGGCGCACGAGTCTTGCAAGGAGGAGGAAGAGAAATTCGAACTTCGATCCTTGAATCTTCAATCCATGTTCTTGATCTTGATGAAATTTTATGAATATTGATGAAAGTTTTATGTAATTTGTGGTTTTGATCCAAGAGAATTGAGAGAGAATTGAGAGAATGTGTTGGTGAAGAATTGGTGAATTGAAATTGTGAGAGTTCTCCCCCGATTTGTGAAGAGCAAAATGTTTATATATTGTCAATGCGAAATGTCCAAATTGCCCTCGGTGCGTCTCATTTTGGCTCGTTTTTAAGGAAACTCGGTTCGGCTCTGAATTTCGAAACGAAACCAATGCCACTATGAAGATGATCAAATTCTTGACTCATCGCCGCGAGAATCGTCTCAATCCAATAAGCGATGAAGAAAATACGCCCGTTCGAATGACGAGAAACGCCGATTCATTTGGTCCGACTATGCAGAATTTTGTGAGTACCGCTCAAAGAACTCGATGAAACCCTATCTTCGGCTCAAAATCTGAACAAGCATGTGTGACGAAGAAACGAAGCTAACGAAATTTCTGAGAAAATGCCGCCGGAATGGACTTCATACGATAATAATCGAAGAAGTTATGAATTTCCAAACTCGGCGCGACATACTCGAAAACACACTTTTTACCGAAACGACGCGACAATTCTTAAAATTCTGGGAATTTTCCGTGCATAATTGGCCTTCGGTCTGAACATATGAAATCTTGGTAATGATGGTACGGAGCTCCAGTTAAATTTTCAAGTGAATCCGACGAGCGGATTAGGAGATATGAATTTTCCGAGGTCCGAAACCTTACATTCAGCACTGTTTTTCACTACGAAACCTCAAGTAATTTGCAAATCTGGCAACCTTCCTCAAAGAATTGGCTTCCGAGCCAAACACGAAAGTTGTAGATATCGTCGAAACTGTTGGGACAAAGCGGGAACTTAGCTCATATCACCTTCCAAGTATGACTTGCGAATTTTCTCGTATTTCCACTGTTTAAACCATTTTTCACACCTTATCTTCATAAACCCACGAAAACTCTTTATTATTTTTTTCCATTTTTGAATGACAAAATAAACGTCATTATTAACTTATAGCTCAAATAAAGAGGGCAAATTTTAGGGTGCAACACAAGTGAATAAGAAGTTTTCCACAATTTGTGGGCAAAGAGAAACTCTGCAGAAAATCATTCTCTTTCTTTCATATTTTTTCATTGTCATTGTATGGTAGTAACAATCTTGTTCATCAAGATTGATAAAAATTCATCATAGATATTAGTGGATTTCCAACCATTTAATCTCCCTTTTTATCACCAACTTCAATTTCTACCAATCAATCATATATAATATCATGAGAATACTCTAGTTAGAAAAAAATATAAATAAAAAACAATTTTAATGAATAACAAATATACCTAATTTTGTTAATATTAGAAATTTAATAAATGAAAAGGTAGAGTAATATTAAAGTAATATTGTCCATTAATGCAATAATGTAGTAAGGTAGAGTAATGTAGTAATGTAGAAAGGGTGCTGCTAACAATGCCCCAGGGCACTGGATATGGAGAATTAATTGACTTCTCTATCATAATAAATAACTAGTTGATTTAAATAAATTTATTTATTTGTTTTCTCTTTCATAATAAATTAATAATAAAATTTTGCACTAAAGAATAAAATATTAAATAAATAATTTGAATAAAAATTATATTTAATTTAAATATCAAATAAAAAGATTTAAATGTTATGATAAAATGCAACAAAAAAACTTAAATAAAGTATGATTTAATCTTCATTTTTGTTTCACCAACTTCAATTTCTACAGGCAATAATATAAAATATCATAAGACTATTCCAGTTAGAAAAAGTATAAATAAATATATAATTTTAATTAATAATAAATATATCTAATTTTATTAAAATTAGAAATTTAATAAATAAAAAAGGCAAAATAGTATTGTACATTAATCTACTAATATCACAATTTTTCTCTTTTATAATTTAGAATGAGTGCTACAAACAGTGCCCCGGCACTGGATAAGAAAAATTAATTGACTTCTCTATCATAATACATAACTAGTTGATTTGAATAAACTTATTTATTCACTTTCTCTTTCTTAATAAATTAATAGTAAAATTTTATATTAAAGAATAAAATAATAACTAAATAAGTTTTTAAAAAATTAATATTTAATTTAAATATCAAATACAAAGATTTAAAACTTTGATTAAATCCAAAAAACTAATCAATAATATACAATATCATCATAATATTCCTGTTAAAAAATATATAAATAATAAAATAATTATAATTAATTACAAATATACCTAATCATATTAAGATTATAAATTTAATAAATGAAAAGGTAAAGTAATAATGTGCATTAGTGTACTAATATCGCAATTTTTATTTATTAAATTTCTAATTTTAATAAGATTAGGGATATTTGTTATTAAAATTATTTTTTATTTATATTTTTTCTAACCTAATATTTTAATGATATTATATATTATTGATCGGTAGAAATTGAAGTTGATGATGCAAAAATGGAGATTAAATCATACTATATTAAAGTTTTTTTTTTCATTTTACTAAAACACTTAAATCTTTGTATTTGATATTAAAATTAAATATAAATTTTTATTCAAATTATTTAGTTATTAGTTTATTTTTCAATACAAAATATTAGTATTAATTTATTATGAAAGAGAAAATGAATATATAAGTTTATTTAAATAAACTAGTTATTTATTATGATAGAGAAGTCAATTAATACTCTTTATTGAGTGTTCCCTGAGCACTGGCTAGCCACACCTTTATTTTATTCTTTAGTGTAAAATTTTATTATTTTTATAATGAAAGATAAATTGAATAACTAAGTTTATTTAAATCAACTAGTTATTTATTATGATAGAGAAGTCAATTAATACTCCTTATCCAGTGCCCAGGGGGGTCATGGTTTAATCTGAAGAAGGATATGCTAAGAACACTACCTATCTGGATCAAACTACCACTCCCTCCTCTCCATTTGTGGGGGGAAATGAATCTAAGCAAGATTGGTAGTGCAATTGGAACTCCGCTGGTAACCGATGAGTGCACAACCAATAAACTGAGAATCTCCTATGCAAGAAACATAGTGCAGGTGGATATTAATAAAAAACTGATTGAAAAGATAAATATCAAGGACACTGAAGGAAAAACTATGATTCAAAAAGTGGAATATGAGTGGAAGCCGAACTTCTGTGAAAAATGTCAAATAGTGGGGCACAATTGTGAAGGCAAGGTAAAGAAGAAACAATGGAAGCCTAACGTTAACTCTACTGCATCATAAGTGAATCTGGATATTCCAGATATGAAACATAAAGGTACTAAGATTATTACAACTCCTAAGGAACCAACTATGGTAGGTAATGAAGAAGAAGTTAGGGGAACCAGGACTGTGGCAAATAGAGCCAGTAAAGGAAAGCCTACTTATCAAGAAGGTACCTTTGACAGGGGACCATGATTGTCGGGGCTTAATAAGACTAGTAAGATTAAGGAGATCAGCTCCTGACTCCTTGATATCAGACCTACTATCACCATTTTGATTGAAACTAAGGTTAAAGTAAATAAATCCATGTTGGTTAGAAATAGGCTTAAGATGAAAGGGTGTTATTTGGATAACTATAATTGTCATAGCAATGGTAGAATTTGGATAGGGATGATTTTATGGTTAATTTTAAGTTTGTTAATAGTTCAAGCCAACACATCCATTGTGGGGTTTCTGATGCAACTGGAGCCTTTCAATATTGGTTGACAGCAATTTATGCCCACAACCAGCTTAACAACATGAGGATCTTATAGAAGGATATTTATATGATCCATGGAAACCAAAATGGTCCTTGGTGTTTCATGGGAGATTACAATAATGTGGCAAAATTCTAGGATAGAATAGGAGGGAAAATGATGAATGAAAATGAGTATACTAATCTACATAACATGATGGAAAATGTTGGGCTCTTTGAGATGGATAACTTGGGAAATTACTTTACTTAGTCTAATAAATAGATTAGTGGAACCATGTATTATAGAATTGATAGGATGCTCTGCAATGCAGATTGGTAGCGAAAGAACATTAATTCTACCTTGAACATTATTCCCCTATAATGTATCAGATCACTCTATGATGTGTATCAGTGGACCTATGTTGTATCCCAAATTTTGACCCTGCGATCCCACATCATTTTTTACATAGTGTGATCATTACCATCATCATCATTATCATCATCATCATTATTATTCATATTTCATTTACTAACAAAAATATACAAAAAAAAAGGATTGTGTTTTGCTTGTTGCTTGTTTCTCAAGGTAGGTGGTTGACCAAAAGGCTCAGGAAAGATCAGGGTTTTGATACCCCCAAAGGAGCTCAAGCATTCTAATATTCTCAAATTATTATCCCATCAAAATCCAAGTCCAAAAATGGTTCAATACAAGATCAACAACTCCCAAATTCATCTGGTGCACAAATTAGGGTTTTTGACCTAAATCATCTGAGGAGTTTACTTTTAATCAGGACATGGCTCCATGGCTCAAAATATGATTCAAGGATATTCAATTCAACATTATAATTAACTCACATCATTTATTTGAAGAGGAGGTCTAGATTCAATTTTAATCCACAAGATTGCAGTTCATTTGGAAAAAGTCAATTGTCCAAGTCAACCTTTAACTTTTTAGAAATTTGGTTAACTAGGGACTTTTGAAGATCAAAATCATTAACATATGATTATTTAAGCCATTTGATCAAGAAAAATCAATCAAGAATAAAAAATTCAACAAAAGTCAAAGTTGGAAAATTCAAAGACTTAGAAAAGTTCTAAGTATTTTCAAGTATTTTAGTCATAACTTCATGGGCGAGTAACTTCAGATTTCAAGTATGCAACTGAAAAATCTTCCAACATGATAGTTGTAAATCTAGATCCAATGAACAAATTTGTCACAAATGAATTTTTTCCCAAAAAAAATGAATCATTTGAGAGTTATGGGATCATGAAGTTTCCAACAAAAGATTTAGAAAGTTTCTAAGTGTTTTAACCTAGATTTCTTCTAACTTTGTGGCCAATTTTCACCTAGTTCCAAGGTGATTTTAAAGAAACAACAAACAAGTGGATTAAAGTATGTAGAAAAGGCTTTCCAAAGAGACCATAAGCATGAAATTTTAACACTTAAGCTAAGAGATATGAATTTGTGAATAGGGCACCATAACACTTGAATTTAAACCATTACATGAAGAACCAAATTTCAAACTTTGAATCAAATCTGCATAAATCCTTGCTTGCAGACCCTATAACTTGTTCAAGACACGATAATCATTTGATTTCACTTGCTTTTGAGCCATTACCCAAGTGTTTCAAGCATTGTCCAAGAATTCATTCCATTTCAAGACTTCCATTTTGAAAAAGCCAACTTTAATCACAAAGTCCATTCTCCTTGAGCTCCTAACTTGTTCCTTCTGCACACACTCAACCTAAAGCAAAAACAAAATATGTTTAAAGTGTACAACAACTCCAAGCATGCTTATACTATGCATTGGAACCATGTCTTGCAACATTGCTTCAAAAACACGTTATGGAACCTTAAGGCTCCATGTGATCAGACTCAAATCCTAATGTTTCTCTATAAATAGAGACTGTTTCTAAGCTTCAAAAAATACCAGAAATTCCTTTTAAGCCTCTCTGAAACTCTCTCAAATCAGAGTTGGCTAAATTTAACTATTTTTTAGCTTTGAAGTCCATAACTTCGAATCTCTCTTCTCTTGCAAACCATTGGCAAATTAACCGTCCAAACAATTTCTATATAGCATATAGACACTTTTGTATGCATTAGAATCCAACTGAAACACTTGAATCCAAACCTCCATATCCCACTTGTTCATCATTGCAAGTCGAGTTCCACAGAGGAATCCAGGTGCTTCCAGTCTAAATTAAGCATTGCAATAGCTTCCTGGGAGTTCTGTGAAGCTAACAGGATCATTACAAAACTTCCAGACCTCCATTAATCCAGGTTTCGATCTCCATTTTCAGAGGTATAAAACTCAACTTTTAACTCTATGGTTTAAGCACCAATTGTTGCATTTCTTGATACCAGTTTGTTTGTTTTGATGTGCTGAATGAAATCCCTAAGGTATTAGAGATTAATTGTTCATGTTAACTATTTAATTTGAATTTGAAATTCTAGGATTCTTCACGTTTTCTAAAAAATTCAGGAGTTGCAGTTAATATAAATGAACAAACGATACATGGTTGAGTTTGTGATTAAATTCTGAACATGTTTGCCTTTTGTATTTTTGAAAATGGTTGAGTTTTGGTGTTAATGAATTTCTAGAAAATCATAGCGCCGTGATGTTGAAGATGAAGTTTCATTTTGAATTCATGGGCTTGTTTTATTTTATCTTTAATGCAATGCATTTCATAAACGACTTCATCGTTTGGCTCAATTGATTTATGTGTTTAAGGCGTGTGTATAAGGGCATGGGATCGAACCACCCTTTTACCACTTTTATTTTAAAATTTGTTTTTTCAAAACCATTCAGAACTGATTTTCATATATTATGAACCAAAGGCGCCTTATGATCACCAAATAGCACTTGGCCCAGTGGTCATGTTTTGAGTCGTTGAGAGTAAGGGTGTGGGTTAAAAATTTTCTAGGGCCAATTTTATTTTTTTTAACACTTGTTTTCTTCATTTTACTTCACAACTTTGATATTTTATTTAAAATAGAAAATAAACTTATTTTTAAGTGATTTTTTGCATGCTTCTCATTTAACCTACCTATTTTATGAATAAAAGTAAAAAATCCAAAAATATTATTTATTTAATCATTTAAAAATTAAAACAAAAACAAGTCTTTTAATGTTTTAAAAGCTTTAAAAAAATCATTTCTTTTTACTATTTTCACCAAATAGACTCTTGTATATTTTTGTGTGAATTTATTTAGGGCTATGTTGAAATCTCTTTGATGATATCATGTACTCTTAGACCTACTCTCCTTTAGGGTATGGTACTTTAATCATTTTTAAAAATCAATTAGGTTTAGGTATGGTTCTAAAACCCTAATCTTCAAAACCCTAATTTGAAAATTTGATCTTTAGCATCCCCATGTTGATGTAACTTGTTGCTTTGATCTCTTTCCTTGTCTTTGTGCATATACTTGTTGATTTTTATCCTTGTACACTTGTACTTTATTTATGGTATTATCATACTTTGTTTACTAACCATATGCATGAGATATTTATCCATCCATCATCGATCATATTCATTCATACATGAAATGATTCAAAGGTACAAACATCCTTTTACTTATATCATTTGAATTTGCATTGATCTCTTTGTTATACTCACTTATTTACTTTTGTGACACATGTTATCACACACACACACACACACACACACACACACACACACACACACTCTTGAGGTATCCTTGATTGATTGCTTAAGTTGTTGTTGAAATATCCAAAGGAATGAGAATGGTATTGACAAAAATTGTCAAGGTACTCAATCTATCTTCCAATCTCTTTTACTTTGTGCTTAGTATTGTTAAAGCTTTGCACCCCACTTGTTTTGAAAATGGTTTTGTATTGTTAAAGCTCAACCTTTTTTAATCAACCATTGGTTTTGTATTGTTAAAGCTCAACCAACTTCTTTTATTAAACCTTAGCCTTGTATTATTAAAGCTTGGCTCTTTTTATTAAAACTTGCTAAGTATTGTTAAAGCTTAACATTTTAAAAATCTGTTGTGTATTGTTAAAGCTCAACACCCAAAATATTTTTGCCACTTGGCTCTTTTATTTTCCTTTTAATAGGAATTAAAAATGCTCTGAATCCCTACTGCACTTAAGGGGTAAGTAGGCCTGAGACTCAAATGTCTTACCGAGCTCACTTTTTAAACCTTTTTTTATCATCCTCCCACTATATTTGAACAAACACCCATAAACTCAAAAACTGTTTAAATAACAACAACAATAACAATATTTTAAAAGAGGTTTCTATGGAGTACCATAGATGTGAGGGGTGCTTAAAACCCTCCCCTAGCATAAGAAACCCCCTTACCCAAATCTCTGATAAGTTTATTAGTTTCGATTTTTAAAACTTATGTGGGTTTTATTCGCTCTTTCTCCCTTTTCCTTTGGAAACAATAAAGCGCGGTGGCGACTTTGTTTAAAACATATGAGCTAAGTCAATCAATGGATTTAGTCTCACAAATTTCACCACTACAAAAAAGTGGCGACTCTGCAGGGGAAACTCATTTATTCCTAAGAAGGGTTGACCCTATATTTGTTTATACTGTTATTATTATATTATATACTGTTATTATGAACTGCCTATGTGAACATTTGTTACATTTTTGGGGGTTGTATTGGGAAAGGGCTTGATTCACCCTTGTGGTGAGATAAATCCTAACCCGGATTTGAGTATACTTATGATAGGAGATGGTAATGTCATTTTGATCTCGAGGGAGTAATCCCAAAGAAGTAAATTTGAGATCCATCACTCAGTGGAGGCCTCCCTGAAAGTAATCTTTGTTGACTATTGTACCCCAATTTTTGACCCTGAGATCCCACACCATTTTGTGCATAGCATGGTTATCATCATCATAATCATTATTATTTATATTCCATTAACTAACAAAAATATACAAAAAGAGATTTTGTTTTGCTTGTTGCTTGTTTCCCAAGGCAGGTGATTAATCAGGAAGTTCAGGCAAGATTAGGGTTTTGAAACCTACAAAGGAGTTCAAGAATTCTCATACCATCAAAATCAAAGTCCAAGAATGGCTCAATTCAAGATCAACAACTTCCAAATTCATCTGGTGCACAAATTAGGATTTTTAACCTAATTCATCTAGGAAGTTGACTTTTAATCAAGACATGGCTCCATGGCTCAAACTATGATTCAAAGATATTCAATTCAATATTATAATCCATTCACATCATCCATTTGAAGAGGAGAGCTTGATTCAATTGGAATCCATTAGATTGCAGTGCATTTGGAAAAAGTCAACTGTGTAGGTCAACCTTTGAATTTTGAGAAATTTGGTCAACTATGGACTTTTGACAATCAAAATCATCAACATATAATTATTAAAGTCATTTGATCAAGAAAAATCAAGAAAATCAATCAAGAATAAAAAAGTCAACAAAAGTCAAAATTAGGGTTTTAAGTGTTTTTTACCTCATTTTGGGAACTTCAAAATTTACCTACAACTCAAAAATCTCCCAAAATGAAAGTTGTAAATCTTGATCAAATAAACAACTTTGCCACTTATAACATTTCTTCAAAAAGTGATTTATTTGAGAGATATTGGATCAAGAAATTTATGTCAAAAAAAACTTAGAAGAAATTTTAAGTGTTTTAACCTAGATTTCTTCCAACTTTGTGGTCATTTTTCACCAAGATCCAAAATGAGTTTGAGATAGCTTTTAACAAGTGGATTGAAATATGTAGCAAGGACTTTCCAAAGAGACCACTAGCATGGAATTTCATCACTTGATCTATGAGATAAGATTTTGTGAAGAAGGCTCCATAACACTTGAATTTCAAGCATGAACATGAAGAACAAAGATCCAAATCCAATTCAAATCTGCAAGAATCTTGTTTAGAGCTCCCATAACTTGTTGGAGACACCATAATCAGATTATTTTGAGTGTCTTTGAGCTATGAACCAAGTGCTTTCACCATTGCCCATTGAATCATTCCATTTCAAGCATAAAGCCATGACTTCCATTCTTGTAAAGCTACTTTAATCACCAACAAATTTTGCATTGAGCCTCTAACTTGTTTGCTCTGCACCAAAAGAAAACCAAAACCATTAAGCAACAATCTAGAACTCAGAAGAATCACCCTAAGCTCATGTTTAAAGCATTGCAAGTACCATGGGAACCATAACTTCAAGCTTACTTCACCAAGAAGCAAATTTGGATAACTTTCACATGCGAACTCCTTTTGATCTGATTTCTTCACCCACAAACCCTAATTTTGGCCTATAAATAGAGGATATTGAAGGAGTGAAAAACACTTAGAAAGGGGGGGATTGAATAAGAGTAACTTAAAAACTTGGAAGATTAAAAAATGAACACAATTATTTTTATCCTGGTTCGTTGTTAACCAAACTACTCCAGTCCACCCCTGACAAGGTGATTTACCTCAACTGAGGATTTAATCCACTAATCCAACTGATTACAATGGTTTTCCACTTAGATAACCTCTAATTCTTCTAGAGTCTACAGATCACAACTTGATCACTCTAGGAATCCTTTTACAATCAATGTAAAATAAAGTTTACAAGAGTTTGAATTGGTTCTAATAAAGCTGTAATCACAACTGTGATATTTCTCTTAAGTTTTATTCTTAACACTCACTAAGATATTACAAAATGTGTGAGGTTGAAGATGAAGTTCTTTAGCTTTTGAATTTGACAGCGTTTCTGTAAGATTTTGCGCAAGTGTTGTGTGTTGCTTCTATATATAGGCGCTTGAGAGGAAATGACCGTTGGGATGCATTTAATGCTTTGCGTGAATAGTACAACATTGCATTTAATGTTTCACATTTTTGTCAACTACCTCGAGCCTTGTGTTTGCTGCTTTTACTAACTTTGCCTTTAGTAGCTTCTAATGTTCCTTTTGTCAGTCAGAGATTTGACGTTACAGCCTTTCATCTTGTACTTTCTTCTGGACTCAAATTTGTAGAAAACAACATTTGAATATCAGAGCCATCAGCTTTGGTGCAGAGCATCTTTTGTCTTCTGACTTTGAAGAGCTTTAAGCGTGATACCATCAGAGCTTCAGAGCTTGAACTTTTGACTTCCATTCTTCTGATGCTTTCCAGTTCATGTTCTGATTTTGTATGACCATCTTCTGATGTCTTTCCAGAGCATGTTCTGATGAAGCCATCCAGAACCTTCTGAGTCAGTGCTTCTGAACGCTGATTTCTGTATACTCTTTATATATTTCCTGAAATGGAAAACTTAAAGGATTAGAGTACCATATTGTCTTATACAAAATTCATACATAATGTTATCATCAAAACTAAAAATATTGATCAGAATATTTCTTGTTCTAACATATATTGCTTATTGCATCAAACACACCAGAATTCTCCAAGTCACTACCCAACTTGAAATTCTCCTCTTTATGTCATTTAAATTTTGAGAGCAATTTTAAGTTCCACAAGTTCTGAGTGCCTAACAACCATCCAAACAACTTCTAAACATTATTTAGAAGCTTTTCATCATAATCACCACCCTCAAAACCACATCTAACTCAAAATCACCATCAAACCTCCATTAAAGAGCTTTCTTGAACCTTAACCATCAAACTTTCATTTTGTTAACACATTGTCCAAACTACCAATCCAGATACCTTCTATATGTCATATAGAAACTATCCAAATCATTAATCAACAACTGTAACACCTGGAATCAAGTTTTCCATTTTAAGTTTCTTGTTTTGTAGGTGCTATCAGGTTTGGAGTTCTAGGAGGTGTCTGTCCGTTCTAAGCACTTCAACACGTTCCTTAGAGGTTAGGGAAGCTGTCCAGATCATTGGCACTGTTCTGTAACACCTCCATTGTTGAAAGTGATTCTCAATTCAGAAGTACATTTTTAAAACTTGAACTCTTTCATTTAGGTACCAATTTGATCAAAGCTTGATACCATTGTGTTTAGAATTGCATAAGGATCAAAAGCCCTCTGATTTTATTCATTTATTCAAAACGTTAATCATTTAATTTGATTTTGAAGTTTTAGGGTTCTTAGTGTTTTTCCAGAAATTCATGAGTTATAGGTTAAATTAATTTCAAATGATATATGGATGAGTTCGTATTTGAATGCTGAACATGTTTGCATCTCGAATTTTTGAAAATGGTTGAGATTTGATGATGTTGCCTTTCCAGAAATTTGAATATCGTGAGGTTGAAGATGAAGTTGATATTTGAATTTATGAACTTAGTTTATTTTATATTTAATGGAAGTTTTTTATAAACGACTACATTGTTTAGTTGGGTTGGTTGTGTGTGTGTGTTTGCAATGTGTGTCCCTAAGGGCGTGGGTTCGATTAACCCGTTTTACACTTTTGAAGTTTTATTTTTCTTTTAAACCATATATGACTTGTTGTACTATTTTATTTTCTGAATGATCCTTATGATCAACATAGGCGCCTGACACATTGGCTAAGGTTTTGAGTTGTAAGTGTGAGGGCATAGGTTCAAGTCCTATACGGACCAAAACCTATATTTTTTACTACTTGTTTTTTCACATTTTTATTTAACTTTGATATATCATTAAAAATAGCAAAATTAATTATTCCGACCTGATTTCTTTTTGGCTACTTATTTAACTTGTCTATTTCGATAATATATTTTAAAATACCAAAAAATTATTATTTTATCATTTAAAAATTAAATCAAAAACAAGCTTTTTATATGTTAAAAAAAATCCAAAAAAATCATTCTTTTTTATATTTTACTAAGTAAATTCTTGTATATTTTTGTGTGAATTATTTTAAAGTTAGGATAATTCCTCCTTGAGGTTACCATGTACCTTTAAACCTACTCTCTTTTAGGGTATGGTACTTTAAACATAAAAAAATCAATTAGGTTTAAATGTGGTACTAAAACCCTAATTTTCTAAAACCCTAATTTGAATATTTGATCCTTAGTTTCACCATGTCAATAAAACTTGTTGCTTTGATCATTGTCTTTGTTTATGTACATATACTTTTTGATTATTATCCTTGTACACTTGTACTTTATTCATAGTATTATCATTGTATATATATTTTGTTTACTAACCATATGCATGTAATCCCCGGTATTATATTCATCCAATAGCTATTGTTAATTTGTAGTGACATAGAAATTGGATGAGCATGATACACATTACTCTAATGGACTTGCTGTGAATTATAAGCCCATTTGTAGTGATGAGGGGCATTTTAGTCTTTTCACCCATTAAGTAGGACAAAGCCTTGTTTGGTTATTGATCCTTTTTGCTTATCAAATTAGAATTTTGTGAAATAGAAGTGGGGGAAGAAGGAAACATGAAAGTGATAAGAGGAGAGTGAACCAAGAACATCTTCAAGTTTTGCATGAACCAAGATCCAACCTTGAGCTCATATTTTCGTCACTCTCATCTCTGTTCCAGCCTCATTTTCATCTTCTAGGTGAGTCCTTAGATAGGAATGGGGTTTTAGCATTTTGGGAATGTCAGGGTTTAGGGATTTTGAGAGATAATTGTTCAATCTATGATGCTAAACATGTTTGTGTTGATGTATGATAATTGTTTAGGTCATAGAATGTTTGCTTTTGCTTCAAATCGTTGCATGCAGTTGGATTAAAGGGGTGGAAATACCTCATGGCAAAACTGGTGCATTCTACATTTTTCTGCAAAATCGCTATCCCGCTAAGCAGACCCAGGTCGCTTAGAGGATGCTGTTTGTGATTTTCAGAAAATCGCGAACCCGCTAAGCGGACTAAGGTCGCTTAGCAGATGTTGTTCTGTACAGAATGTTGTTTTCCTTCCCTGAGTGAATTTTTGGTTCCCTAGTCGGAACTAGACTACTCCCCGACTATTAGTATGTACCTGTAGGTTGTATGTACGGTGTTTTATGGCATGTAATTTCAGAAATTTCATTCAATTACCTATGTATGCGTATTATGCATAATATTGAGAATGTTAATTCTATTACTCTTGACTACTTGTTCATGCTTAAAGATTAAATACAATTATATGTGATGAATCATGAATGATTGCTATTACCCGTTGTTTCGGTTAAACATTCGGGATTGATTGTACTGTGTGGTTCGATGTTTGTCGTGCTTGTGTATGCTTGAATTGAAGTGGATCAGGTACTAGGTTATTTTATGACTCGGGCTTCGTGATCAATAAGTCGTCCCAGGTTTCATGATCAATGGGACAACCCTGATTATGGATCAAAGGGCTCACACCTGAGCTACCGTTGCAGTGTGCTTGTGACGGTCATGAGGCATTTTCCCACTTGGCGTTAACACACTTGCATGCTTTGTATGGTGGGGTTATGAGGCCACGTAGGCAAAACATGACGGTAACTCACCTCTAGTGATGTCACGTTGACTCATCACTAGGCTCTCTCCCGGTAGACTCATCACTAGGCTTTCAAAGGTACAAACATCCTTTTACCCATTATCATTTGAGTTTACATTGATCTCTTTCTTATACTCACTTGTTTACTTTTGTGACACATGTTATCACACACATACTTGAGCTATCCATGATTGATTATTTAAGTTTCTATTGAAATATCCAAAGGAATGAGAATGGTATTGAATAAAATTATCAAGGTACTCAATATCTTTTCCAATCTCTTTTATCTTTGTGCTTAGTATTGTTAAAGCTTTGCATCCCCACTTGTTTTGAAAATAGTTTTGTATTGTTAAAGCTCAACCTTTTTAAAATCAACCCTTGGTTTTGTATTTTTAAATCTCAATCAAACCCCTTTTATTAAACCCTAGCCTTGTGCTGTTAAAGTTGACTCTTTTATCAAAAATTGTTAAGTATTGTTAAAGCTTAACATTTTAAAAACCCGTTGAGTATTGTTAAAGCTCAAAACCCAAAAAGATTTTTCCAGTTGGCTCTCTATTTTCCTTTTAAGAGGAACTACAAAAGCTCCGGCTTTCCTATTTTTAAAGGGGTATGTAGGCCTAATATGCAATGTCTTATCAAGCTCACTTTTAAAACCTGATTTTCTCATCCCCCACTCTATTTAAACAAAAACAGGAAGGCATTTTCATAATAATAACAACAAAAATAACAACATTTTTAAAGAGGTTCCTATGGAGTACCATAGATGTGAGGGGTGCTTAAAAGCTTCCTGTTTCATAACAAACCCCGCTTACCCAAATCTCTGTTTATTTTATTAGTTTTGATTTTAAAAACTTTTGTGGGTTTTATTCGCTCTTTCTCCCATTTACTTTGAAAACAATAAAGCACGGTAGCGACTCTGTTTAAAACATGTGAGCTAAGTCAATTCATTGGCTTTAGTCTCCCAAATTTCACCGCTACACCGATCAAGTAATTGGAAAAGCATCATTACATTTAACCTAGAAGCTGTAGAAGCTGGGGACCTAAAAACATTTTAACCAATCTTGGCCATTAGGAAGTAGTGTGGAAACTGTATTTGGATTCAATTCCAGGATGGTTGTTACACGATACTACACTCAGATGAGGATCTCTTGGAATCTTATTCAAACAAACAAGTAAATTGCGACATTTATAATTTATAAGTTGAACTGTTTAAGTCTGGGAACTTTTTAGAACCTTTTTCTTTAGGTACAAAACAACCATAGTACACACCTTTGGGATGGGTAGACCTTTTACTCCATGCTCGTGACGTTGAACCTTTTAACCCCACGTTTTTACTATGCATGTTTGCATTCATGCATTTTAAAACAAAGATATCTTTCAAGGAATTAAAAGAAACCATTTTTGTAAAAATTATAGGAATGGAACTTGAAAGAAGAAAAATCAAAAAGTATACTTTCAAGAGTTTAAAGGTAGAAGAGTTGAGAAAGTTAGGATCCTTTATTATTGATCAAGACAAGTTATGTAACAAATATGGAAGGCTATTGTATCTCCTCAGAACAAAGGTGAAGGAAGGGATTTTCTCTACATTAATCCAATTATATGATCCCTTGTATCATTGTTTTACCTTCCATGATTATCAACTATTTCCAACCTTGGAAGAATATTCAAGCATCACAGGGTTGCCCACAACTGGAAGGATTCCCTTTACTGGTTTGGAGGGAGATCCCAAGTCTTATGACATTGCAAAGTTTATCCACTTAAGGAAGGATGAGATTGAGAAGAATATGGATACTAAGGGAGGATTACCTGGATTGCCTGCTCAGTTTTTGATAAAGAAAGCTCTCTCTTTTTCAAAGGAAGGAATGGTGGATTAATTTGAAGTTGTCTTTGCCCTTCTTGTATATGGATTGTTCTTGTTCCAAAGTATTGACAACATTGTTGATATGAATGCCATCAAGATCTTTATGAAAGAAAACTTTGTCCCTACCTTACTAGGGGACACTTACTACTCCATCCATTTGAGGAACTCCTATGGAAAGGGAATGATTACTTGTTATACTCCTTTGTTATACAAATGGTACATCTCTCATTTGTCAAATACCAATGACTTTGGGATCTCAAGGAAGGACAAATATGGTCACAAAAGATTATGACTCTCACGAACACTGACATTGTTTGGACCAACAACTACTTTTGTAGGATGAAGACTTTGGACAGTTGTGGTGATTTCCCTAATGTGCCCCTTCTTGGTACAAAAGGAGGAATCAGTTATAGCCCTGTGTTAGCTCGTCATCAATTTGGGTTTCCTATGGATAAAAAGTCAAGGAATATCTTGTTGGATGGTTTCTTCCTTGTAGAAAGAGTTGAAAACAAAGAGTTTAGAGAAAGGATGACTAATGCTTGGCATCCAAGTCATAGGAAGAAAATCAAGGACTGGAAAACCAAAGGGGATCTCTCACCTGAGCCTTTTGAAGAATGGATTTGCTTAAGAGCTGCAGAACTCAAGATACCTTATCTTCTTGAGACATCTCCACCTCCTATTAAAAAGCTTATTGCACAATAGAAAGTCTCCAAGAAGCTCTAAAGAAGATGAAGAGATCAAGAGACCATTGGAAGAACAAGTTTGAGTACTACGTGTATTCAAAAATAGTATCCTTTTCAAATTTCACTTTAATTGTTTAATTTAATTCTTAGAATAACTTTTATAGTATTGAACCCATGACCTTTAGCTTGATAGTAGAAACCCTTACCTTGGCCATTTTGTTTTTTTTTTTTGTTACCATCTTGCATTAAAAGGTATATATATATATATATTACATAACTACTATTTATTTCTCAAATTAATTTTACATGACAATTATTCAACCATATTTCATATATTCATTTTAATTTTTAAATTTATTGAAATATGTTAAATAATATAATATTTTAATATAATATTAATTTATATTAATATATATTTAAAACATAAAATATTGTATTTTAATATTGAACGTAAATATAATATTTTAATATATTATTTCAATTTATAAAATAACATAATATTTTAATATAAAATTATTTAATAAAATATTTAACATAAATATGTTTTTTAATAAACTTAAATATTAAAATATTTAATATATATCATATTTGAATATATTATTTGAATATTATATTTTAATATTATATTATATAAATACTTAAATAATGGATTAAATTATATATATATATATATATATATATATATATATATATATTAAAATATTTAATATATATAAATATTTGAATAAATTTATTTTTAAATAATAATCTGAACATAAATAAAACTAAAATTAACAAACTGAAAATAAATTAAACGTAAATGTAATTTTTTTTGAAATTCAATGCTTTGTTTTTAAAATTGTCATATTGTATTTTAATAATTATTATTATTAAATATTAAAATAACGAGTATATGATACTATTAATTTGATTTATATTTTCATTTTATTATAATTTTATTATTTTCATTTTTTAATATAATAAATATTAAAATAATGTTTGTTTAATAATTGTTTAATTTTTAATTTCAATTTAATTATATAATACTTTATAAAATAACGTTTTAATTTTTTGAATATATACGATATAATATTAACGTATTAATTTTGGAATAAATAGTACACATGTAAAGTTATACTCATGTAATAAATAATAAATAATAATTATATAATAAAAATTGTGTAAAAGATAATTATTGAAAATAAATAAATGTATTTAAAATAACATAAATATAATTTTATTGAACTAGATAAATTATATTTAGCATTTTTAAGCTGAAATTAATAAATATTTTAATTTATTAAGTATTTTAATATGTATTATTAAATTAAACAAATTAAAATTAAACGCTATTAAGTTTTTAATATATTTTAAAATTGAAACTATATGGCTGAATATACATTGTAGATCGACTAATCCGGCTCGTGCTACGGAGGCACGTGCATAGGCCAAGCGTTGTTTCTGCCAGGAATCGAACTCGGTATTCCCTGAATATCGTCCTTTACAGAGACTCGTTTGCAACTCGAGCTCAAGCGCTTGGTTTATTTTTATGTTAACTTTATCATTAGAATTTTTTATATTTTACTTTCAATAATGTTATTTTTAATAATTGTATAGTATATGGTTGAATAATACTTATGTAAAATTAATTTGGGAAATAAATAATACCTATGTGATATATACATATTGATGCAAGTTAAATAACAAAGAGAATAAATAGCCCAATTGGCAATTGTTTTGTAGTAATTAAACGCCACATCACTATTTTTGTTGACCAACTCCATCACTATTTTTGTTATTTTTGTTGACCAACTCCAGTGAGGGACAAAACAGAAGAATCTATAAAGTGTAGGAATGGAATTTTTCTAATTTAGATATTTTGAATTCTAACAATTTAATAATAACAAATTAATAAAATTAAAAAAAAATAAAGGATTATAACATAGAATTAAAAAAAAACGCCACATCACTATTTTTGTTGACCAAATCTAACGAGGAGGCAAAAGCGAGGAGCAGGGCAAAACAGAAGAATTTATAAATTGTAGGGATAAATCTGTATTTTTTTTATAGGATGATTTTTGGAATTCACCTTATATGGTAGGGGACAAAAATATTGATTAATATTATATTTTATACTTATATTCTTTTTATAAAAAAGAAAATATATATAGAATTATTAAACATTTTTTGAATAAGTTTTTTATTAAAATTATGTTTGAAATATGTTTTTTGAAAAATTATATTACTTCAATTATATTTTAATCTTCAATATAAATTTATGTTTGCTTAAAAAAAATATAAACTTATGTTATTGACTGTTAAAATAGTCTTTAAATTTACAAAAGATAAGTTTAAAATATTTTCAGCTGTTTAAAAAAATAATCAAAAAATAAAAAAAAAAAATCACTTTTTATAAAGTCGTGATAAAACGGCTTACTTCGTTTAATTCCTATATTTTTAGGTCTAGGCTTTTTATAATCTATAGTTACTTAAACCTAACCTTTAGCATCAATTAGTCCTTAATTAAATGACTTCTTACTCTCTGTTACTATACCAAAACAAATACAGTAAATGACAGGGCTGGTCCAACCCATTTAGAGGCTTAAAGCAAATTTTAAAATGAGATCTTTAAAATGTATTTCAAAATATTAATTTTATGGTTGTTAAGAGTTGAACTAAATATCAATAGAAAAAGAGGTTTATATATTAACAATTCAACTACAATAATGTATGTAATTTAATTATCATTATATATTTTTATATCTAAATAAAAAAATGAGAAAAGGCCAAATTTTTGAGGTCTAAAGCCCTAGCTTTAAGAGCTTGGCCCTGATAAATGACAAACAAAATGGACCGAAAATCAGTACCGAAAATCAGTATCCAAACTTGAAAACGAAATTATTGATTCATAATTATTTTATTCCATATGATAGAGTGCATAACTAATACATTATGCACGATATTTATTACACTGATTACACACCTATACTATATGCTTCATAGAAGACGCAATATGCAGTGCTAGCTACTAGGGCACGCATATTTTTTATTTATTTTTTTATTTATATATATATTATGCGTCTTTGTCTATGTGTTGGAGAATCAATCCATTCATGAGCTTAACAGTTTTGACGGCAGAAACATTGATAATTATGGCACGTGCCACTAATTAAGTGTGCTTTGTTCTTGCAGTGGTCGTCACAGCTAGCATTTGTAAGGCATGGTCCCCTGTATGTATCAGCCAGATGCTCACAAGTTTTTGCCTCAGTCACCACTATTTCTTCTGCATCAAAATACCAATAGGGATGTAAAATCTCTTATAAAAAAATTCTTCTTATTTACAATTTTTCACCGCCTATTTTTTTATATGTTTTTATATTTAGAAATAAATACTTGATGTAAAATTATTTTTCAATAAATATTTGATGTAAAATTATTTTTCCCATCATATATTTTAATATCTGATGTAAAATTTTTTAAGCAAATATTATATTTTTAATATTATAAAGTAATTTATGAATATTGAACTAAGGAATAATGATTACTTACGTGCAACAAAGAGAACGAGGAAGAGGAAGGACAAAGCAGCTACTGATTTCTTCTCCATGGCTTAATTTGTGATATGAATATATAAACTTACTAAATATGTAATATGTAATATGCGTGTTTGATATATGTGTGAAGATGGTAAGACATATATATAGCCCCATGGGGCTTGACTAGTAAAAGTTTTCGCAATATTGAAAATTCAGAAGATTGAAGAAACCGCAAGAAACAGATACGTGGCAACATATTGTCACAGTTTGAATTTCCATGGTGAAGAGTCAATAATGTGGGGCTTTTTTTGTGGAGCTTATCAACATAACTAATACAACAATAATCAAGTTTTCTCCAATTAAGTAGGGCTGGGCTGGCTACACAAATTAACACTCGCTACAATGTTCTATTCAAAATTATATTTTTATTCAAATTATTATACTCGGGATTTTTTCTAATAACTTCATTTATAGTTTTTTTAGATCTTGTTCATCTACATATTTTTTCTCTACATAATCAAACCACCTAAGTCTATTTTTCATTATCTTCTCTACTATAGGTGCTACATCAACACTCTCTCTAATATTTTCATTTCTAATTATATCCTTTATAGTCTTACCACACATCCTCATCTCTGTTACACTTACTTTATTTTCGTATTAATTCTTAAGCACCCAACATTCTATCTCGTATAACACCGCATGTCTTACCGCAGTTCGATAAAAATCTTCCTTCAGCCTGAGCGTTAGCCTTGTGTCACATAGAAAATCTCTAAAGTTTTCTTCCATTTCAGCCACCCAACTTAAATTCGATGGTTTACATCTCCTTCCATTTCTCCATCATTTTACAGACCCATGGTATTTAAACCGTGTGACTTGAGGGATGATATGGTCTCCAACTTTCACCTTTAGGTTAGAAACACTTTTTCTTTTGTTGAACTTACATTCCTTATACTCCATCTTACTTCTACTTAGGCAAAAGCCATGTGTTTATAAAGCTCTTCTCCAAATATCCAACCTCTCATTTAAATCATTCATTGACTCTTTAAGTAGGACTATGTCATCTGCAAAAAGCATGCATCTCAATGCTAGCACTTAGATGTGTTTCGTGAATACATCCAAAATTAAGTTAAAAAGGTAGGGGCTTATGGCTAAAACTTGATGCAAACCTATCGTAATTGGGAAATCATTTGTCTCTCTACCTCGTGTCTGCACGCTAGTCAATACTCCTTCATACATATCCTAGATAGCTCGAATATATGCAATTCTAACTCCTTTCTTCTCTAGAGTTTTCCACAAAATCTCTCTAGGAACTCTATCATATGTCTTCTCCAAGTCAATAAAATTTAAGTGCAAGTCTTGTTGGTCTATCTGATACTGGTCCACCCACATGTCGTAGTAGATATCGCTTCCATGGTTGACCTTCCAGACATAAAACCAATTTATTCTCAGTGACTCGAGTCTCTTTTCTTAGCCTCTGTTCAATCACCCTTTCCCATAACTTCATGGTATATCTAATGAGTTTAATTCCTCTATATTTTGCACAATTATGTATATCCCCCTTGTTCTTATAGATTGGAACTAAAATGCCTTTTCTCCATTCATCCAGCATTTTCTTTGACTTCATAATTTCATTAAAGAGTTTGGTGAGTCACTTAATAATCCTCTCTCCAAGAATTTTCCTTACTTCAATTAGTATATTGTCTGGTGTCATACCCTATTTTTTACCTAAGATCCCACATCATATGCATTAATTCATTAAGTATTTTGACTTAAAAAACATGCATAACATTTGATTTATCGAGTTACCACACACAAATTGACATTTAAGTGGTTCATTGTCATGATCATAAAGGAGTTTGAATCACATATTTCTTGTGATTTAGATTTTCCCCATTTAAAGAGATCATCATCTTCGTCAAAATTATCATCATATTAGGGTTTCATCATTGGTTCATCAGGGGGTTAAAGTCAACTAGGGTTTTGGTATCATTAGTTGAAAAATCAGGAATTAGGGTTTGTGGGTTGAGATTCAAGATACACCACTCAAGAGATCATCAATGACACCATTCTATGGTCCTCAAGATATCTCAGTGCGATAATAATTGCATCATGATCCTAAAGTTTTATTGGATTTGGAAGATTTGGAGTTCATCTAATTAAAAGTAAACTACTCAAAGTCAAATTTTGACTTTTTGAGATTTTTGGTCAAACATGGACTTCTGAAGACAAATATCATGAAATTTTGGTTAATGGAAGAATTTAATCAAGAGAAATCATGAAAATCAAGGTAACTTGCAAAAAAGGCAAGATTGAAGAAATTGAAAAAAATTCCAAGTCCCAAAGAACATGCTCAAGTAGCCAACTTCTCAAGCTTGTAACTTCTTTTTCAAGCAACCAAAATGAACAAACAAGGGCTGCATTTCAAGATCATACAATATACTACACCATAGTGAAAAGTTTGAAGTCAAAAGCATTCCTCATATTATTAGGGGGTCATGACAAAGTGGGATGTCAAAGTTGTGAAATTTCCAAAACTCAGAAATTTTTCTAAGTGTTTTTCAGCTTCAACATTGAATTTTTTTGGCCAGTTTTATTATGATCCAATGTGATTCAAGACAAGTTCCCAAAATAAAAGTTGTATTTTGTGATCCCATATTTTCAATGGTACCAAGAGCATGAATTTATTTTGCTTGAGCACCAAGTTCCAAAGAGGGGAAGTGGCTATGATAGAGCTGAATTATAAGTCCAAAACCATAACCAATTTCATGTCCATCCCAAATTCAATCCTTGAGATATTTGCTTTCAGGCTTATGTTGATTCTAAATCTCAATAAAAGGTGTGTTTTACATAAACCTTTGGTGCATTACACAAGTGATTAAAGCATTGTCCATACCATAATACCATTTATGGAACATTATGCATAAAGCTCCATTTCCATTTTACTAAAGTTTGTTTTTCTCCAACAACTCTTGCATTGAGCTTTTTAAATGTTTCTTTTGATCACACTTCATCCCAAAGCTCATAAGCAATCCCCTAAACTCAGATAAAGTATCCCTATCGCCTCCTTGATAACTCCATCTCACCTTGGAACTTTGGATCATTTTTGTAACTTGAGAAGCAAACCAGCATTGAAATGTAACCAAACACCACTTTCAATCACTTCTGAAGACACATCCCAACCTCTATAAAAGGCCCTCGTGAGCTCAGTTCAAGGACAGAAAAATATCTCTCAAAACTCCATTAAAGAACTTGAAAATCCAAAGTTTCGAATTCCTCAAATACTCTAAGTTCTTGGTAGTTTTTTATTGAAACACCATCAATAAATCATAACAAACCTAATCTATGCATTGAACACCATCTATAAACTTAAAATCGACCCAACCAACTATACCACATTCATCTCTGCAACCTGAGTTGGTCAGGGAGTTTCAAGTGATCTTAAAGCATTCTAAGCATACCTACATGTTCCTGGGAGCACAAGGGTACTAAAGGGATCATTTTCTACCTTTGAAAGTTGCTGGAAAGGGGCAACGAACTCTCTCTGTTAGGTATGGTTTCTTACACTTGGAACTCATACATACGAGCATCACTTTTAATGTTTCTCGATACCATTGTGTTCGTTTTGATGTTGTGAATGAAAGCCTATGATAATTTTCGTTGATTGGTGATGTATGTCATTTAATTTAGGTTTAAAGTTTTAGGTTATCTTCTGTTTTTTGATTGAATTCGTGAGTTACACTTTGAATAAATAAAAACTATGGCCATATTTGAAATCCTTGTGAAAATCTGAGTGAAATGAAGTATTTACATTTTGATTTTGATGAAAAAATGATTGAGTTCCATTGATGAGCTTGAGGAAGAAGAAGGTGAAATTTCACGTGATGCCTAGGTTCAAAATTGTTTGTTGTTAGATTTTGATTGGTTCATGGAGATTTTTTAATATAGTTTGTTTTGGTTGCGTTATGTTAAATGAATTGGCATTGCGTCCTATTGGTGAGTGGTACACGCTGGTAACCTTGGTGTCCTGGGTTCACGCCCCAGCGACACCCTTTTAGTTATTTTTTTTATTTTTTTATCACTTTGAATGTTTTCCTATATATTTACGTGCTTGCATTATACTAGCACCACAAAGCGTATGGTGTAATAGTTGGAGTTTTGGTTGGTGAACCAAAGGTTTGGGGTTCGACTCCTTTGGACCCCTCCCTTTATTTTTACCACTTGATTCCTTAATTTTCTCTTTCTCTTTTCTCTTTTTCTTTTATATTTTTTTATTTGTTTTATTTTATATTTTTATTTTTTGACTTTGTTTTTCTAACCTAAATATTTAAAATCCCAAAAATATTTTATTTTTTTGTAGTTTAATTTTATTTTGCTTCTTTTAATTAATTATAATTTTGTATTTCTCATGTTTAAAATTTGATCTTTTGTTTAATTGTTTTTACCATGTTTGATCAACTTTGTTGATTTAATTTCTTTCATATTTATCTTTGATACCATGATATTTGCCTTCTTTGCTTGGTAACACCTTTATTTTGAAATGACCATGAATCTTTTATACTATTGTTTAGTGATGATTACTGTTGACCTAAAGTGAACATGCTTATTTAATCCTTAAATAATTTGTCTTGATAAAATGTTGAAACCCTAAGGTTTTGAAGTGTTTGATTCTTACACTTACTTTGATGTTTCTTCATAAACTTTTGAATAAACCTTTTATGTATGTCTTTTAGGGTTTAGGTGTTGAACTTATGTATGGTTTAACTTCTTTGTTTATCCTTGACCTATATGCATGATGATTCTCATTAAAGTTTAATATTGACCTCACCATGTCTAATTGACCCATGACATATCTTGGGCACTTGATGTTTGATCTTGGCCTTGTCTTGACTCAAGTTTGTAACATGTTTTGACACTTTATCTTGAGATCCTTCTTCGATGATGTTTGGTGGCATTTGAATGTGAGTATTTGTTGTTACATAGTTGACTTGTTTGTTTGCCATGAGTAACCTTAACCCCAAACCCTAATTTATGAGCCTTGAAGCTTTGCCTTGATCTTTAAAAGTTTGCATGAATATCATTGTCCATTGTTTAAATAATCTGAATGCTTATGTAATGATCATGATGATTGATGTTTATATTGTCACACATTGATGGATACCTTGTACATTAATACTTGTGTTTAAATCCAAGGAAATGGATTGTAATGTTGACTTGATTGTCATGTGTATATTTTTGTTTGTTTGTCTTAGTGTGTTTATTCTTTGAACCTTGATCCTTAAAAAACCTAATTTCAAACTTTCACCACTTTCATTTAAAAAACTTTGACTTTATGTCATTACATTTTCAAAACTTCATTTTCCTTAATAAATGCTTCAATATACTTAAGCATACTAGACTTCTTTTCAAATGACTAAAAAATATATATTCAACCTCAACCAAATCTATTTGCCACACTCGATTTTCCACTTTAAAAACCTTTTTTTCCAAAAGATTACTCATGAGTCATCTTTGTGATTGAGATATAATTATCATATCCTTATAGTAATGATTGAAATGTTGTTGATTCTTTTCTGCTTATGGAGTTAGTGGCATACTAGTTGATTCTAATTCCAAGTTGGAGCCCTTCCCTAATGATGATGCAAAGATCCATCTTCTCATGACCTGTGGGTGATTAGTTGAACAATCTCCTTAGGATGACAAAATGTGTCTTTAATTAAAATCAATCCATAACAAACCCTTATTTTTATCACGAACTACGCGGCTTTGATCCTTTATTGGTATGTAGGTATAAGACATCATGTCTTTCCAAACACAAAAATCTTAAAAAACCAGTTCTTTTCTCATCTCCCCAATCTTTTTGCAAACAAACATTATAACCTAGTACAGATATATAACAAGAGGTTCATATATAGTACTATAGATACATAAGGTGCTAATACATTCCCTTTGTATAACCAACCTCATACCTTTAATCTCTTATATGCTTTGTTTTATTGCCTTGCATGTTTATTTAGGGTTTTGATCTTTTCCCTTTTCTTGGAAATAATAAAGTTCGGTGGTGACTTCTTATTTTGTGAGTCAATTTAATAAATAGCTTGGTCTCTGATTTTTCACCGCAACATCTGGCCCAATTGTCTTATTGTTACTCATCATTTTCAACGCTTCCTTTACTTCTTGCTTTTGAATTTGATGGTAGTAATTATAATTTCGGTCCTCTTCTTTATCGTCGAGTCTGCTAGAGCCGGTGAGATATCATTTCCTTCATTAAATAAATTTTATAAATGTGTCTTCCATCTATCCTTTATATATATATATCTTTTTCCTGAACCAAAATTTTACCTTTTTCGTCTTTAACACACTTCACTTGATCCAAATCTCTTCTCTTTTTTCTCTTCTGAAAGTTCTGGTAAGACAGACTCAGAATGTCATACACAATGTCACGACACCTTTTTGTCATCAGCTTAGCTGAGGCAGTACATACATATCCCTCAAATTTTGATTACTTCTTGCCAGCAGAAGTTCATGAGTGCTGGGATGAAATTAGTTCAGTTAACATAAATAAAACTGCTTTGCAGAGTGTCGCACGCTCGCAAAAATGAACAGAGTCGCCACCAATATATTTACCCCATAAGGGAAAGGAATATCAGAAAACCTAACAAAGGAAGGAACAGGGTCATGCGACCAGAGAATCTAGGTACGGGAGTCGGTTACGCAAGGGGAAGGTATTAGCACCCCTCGCGCCCATCGTACTCGATGGTATCCACCTATGTTTGTTTCTATCTAAAGGGTGTGTCTAATGTCTATGTCTATATGCGAATGAATGCAAAAAGAAATACGGGGAAAAGAAGGAATATTTACAAGTGTGCTCGTTCAAGCCCCGCGACTTGATGCCTACGTATCCTTTTCAGGAATCAGAGCGCCGTAGTTCGGCTCCATATTTTTGTTTGTTTTTGTGTTTTTTAGTTGGGCGGCGTTAACGTTCGCGCTCTTGCACAAGGGGACAGCCTAGGATGCAATGGAGCGGAAATAACGGTGCCCTTAAGAAAGCGAGAGAAGAGAGAGAGAGTTTGAGTGTTTCGAGGAAATCCCTTAAGCAAGGGAAACTCGAGTTACTCTTTGGTTTGTGTTTTTTAGAGGTTGGGAATTTACGCCTGAATGGAACCCTTAAGCAAGGGAGCCACAAGCACTCGAACATCCCTTAAGCAAGAGAAGTTACAAGCTTCCATTCCCTTTTTATTAGTCAAAGTATTTATTAGTCATTTTTTATGAGTTTTCTTGGTATTTTTTTTATGGGAGTTTATTCAAGTATTTTTATTAGATGTTTTATGGTTGAAGAGGAAAAAGAACTAGCCTAAGAAAACTAGCCTAATATGAATGGGGAATTCTACTTATTATTATCATGGTTTCTACCTATGGTTAGGAATAAAAGAAACATGAGAAATAAAGCAAAAGTAGAATATTGAAAATAGCATGAAAAAGAACAAGTCAAAAAATATAGTACAAAAATGAATTAAAATACTACTATTATTTTTATATGATTTTTTTGTGAAGAAAAATCAGATTACAAGTCAAGCAAAAAGATTAAAACAATTAGCCTAAAACTAATATTTTTTATGATTATTTTTATATGTCAAAATTTGTATCAAAGTCTAAGAAAATAATAGGAAAGAAAATGTCATTTTTATTACTAAAAGAAATGAAAAAAAAAACTAATTAAAATCTAAATTGTTAATGGAAACAGAGGGTATAAAATTGAAATCGGTGGTGGTGAATAGCATTTGGGGCATAGGCCCATGGTGTTAGCCCAAAAGTAATTTTGTTATTCAAGAGGAGGGATGTACGTTGGGCCAAGACATGGAGTGTATCAGCAATTTCAAGGCCCAAGCTTATTTTCTACTCAATTATCAGAAAATAAAACAAAATTAAAAATTAAAAAAGAAGGAAACGGTGCGTTTTGGATGTAGTTAGGGTCCAGAGTCAAAATTGTGACTCCTCACGTTCTTTCCTCCCTCTCGCTCTCGTATCCCCTCTCTCTTGCGATTTCCGGCGACGTAGTCGCCGTCGTCCTCCTCACCGCCACCAATGACCAAACCTCACGCACCGATTCTTCCCCAAATTCAACCCTAAATCCTAATCCGGCCTCAATCTCCTCCGATATCTCTCTTAGTCTCAGATTTAACGCCTAAATCTAACAATTAGAAAGGGAGATCAAGCAAATCCTAGGTCTAACAGCAAACACGAGTCTAAGCATCAACAGATTCAGTCAATCGGAGACGAAACAAACATCATGATAGAGCGCAAGAACGAATGATAAGGGATCTTACCGACCGGAGTAGCTTCCGGTGACTCTTCAAGCCGGCGGCGTCCTAAGAACACCAAGGACGCGTCTTCGTGAAATCCAGGTAATAATTAGCATCCAAGCACTTCGGCTCTTATTCTCTTCTTTCTAAATCTTCTTTCTTCTTCTTCCTCTTCTTTTGCTTTTTGATATTTTTCTGTTTTCTGAGTCTGATGTGATGTTATCGTTGAGAGAGAGTGAGGTTAAGCTCAACCGATCGGAGCTCCGATGAGAAGCTCCGGTGGCCTCTGAATGTGAGCGTATAGTAGAGGGAAGGAGAGAATTGAGGGAGTTACAGAGTGAAATTGATAGATGAAGGTGATGAGAGTTAAGAGGTGAGCGATGATTGAAGAAGAGAGAGAGGTTCTGTTAGGAAGATGAAGGTTGGTGGAAGAGGATGAGAGAAAAATGGCGTGAGTGTTTGCAGAGAGTGAGAGTGGAGATGAAGTTTCAGTGTGGAGATGAGCGTCTGGAAGATGATGAGAGAAGAAGATGATGATGGAGATGAATGAGAGTGGTGGAGGAGAGTGAAGGTGGGAGAAGAATGGAGAGAGGAAGATGAAGTTTGAAGAATGAAATGGTGTGGATTCCGAATTGTGGAGAAAAAAATTCTGAAAGTAGTGAGAAAGATGAAGGGAGAATCCAGAGACAACTCAGAGATGAAGAGATCTGTTATATAGAGGTTTGAGGAGAGTTCAGGTTCATTCTAATTCCCTTCTTCTATTTTCTGTTATGAACTAGTTGCTGGTAGTTATGACGGTTAGTTAGAGGTTAGAATTGGTTAGAACTGACTCAGTTAGTTATGACTGTTGACTCAGTTAGTTAGACTGAGTTAGAACTGAGTTAGAACTGAGTTAGATGATTCTGTTAGGCTGATTAAAACTGTTAGGAGTGTTAGTTGGTGGTTTAAAAGTGGTTAGAGATTTTGTTACAGGTTTTATGCAGGGGATTAAGAGTTAGTTTGTAACTTATTCTGTTTTGAGGGTTGGGAGTTAGTTATAGGTTTAGGAGAGTTTGATTTGGAGAGTGAAAGTTAGTTATAGGGAGATTTGATGTTAGAGTTTTTGAATTCAAAAGCTGAAAGTTAGTTATGGTTTATATGAGTGAAGGTCCGATGCTGACTGGTTTTATTGCAGGGCTTTGGTGCAGGGCTGATTGGTTTATTTTTGGATGAAGAATAACAGTAGCAGGGACCGATTTCGTGTGCAGGATTTGGTTTAGTGTGAGTATGGATTATTGTTTGGTTTATGTATGTATGTATTTAAAGCTGGTTATGCATGATTGGTATGTATGGGATGGCTAGTTTGGAACATTAAAACTGGACTGTTAGTTAAAAGTTTTGGTTTCTGTTATCTGACAGTTAGGACTCTAGGGAGGTTTGTTTACAGAAGTGGTTAGGAGGTTAGTAAAATGTTATAAAATGGTTTAAGAGTTGGTTATCAATTAGTCATAGGTTGAAACTGGTTTATGGTTGCTGCTGATGAGATGGCTGCCTTGTATGGTTAGATAGGGCATGGCAGGTAACAAGTGTAGGGAACTGGCAGGTGTGAGTTTGGCCAAGGGTTTCAGTTGTATTGTGAACTGAGTTTTGTTTCGTTTCCTTTTTTGGGACTGTTTGTGATATTAGAAATCAAGATGAGATAGGTTGTTAGCAGATTGTTATAGGTTAGTTGGGAAGTTCTAAATTCTGTTATGGTTATTTTGATGAGAGTTTGAATTCGGTTATTGATTGGACGGTGGTTTATTTTGGTAGGTTTTGGAAGACATGGTTTATGGTCTTGATGTGCAAGTGAACCGACTGGACTGGCTTTATTTAGTGTGATGTGCAGGTAGTTTATTTGAGTTACTTGGATGCCGCTGGATTATGAATGTGGCTATATGTGATGCGTTATGTAGGATTGGAGCCGTTTGGTATGATGTTATTAATTTGCTGCTAGTTAATAAAGGTTTAGGAGAAGAAAAGAGACAAGGATAGTTAGCTTGGTTGATTGAGCTATTAATGTGTTTTGAAACTGATTTTTTTTGTGTGCAGGGATGCGATGATATGGAGGCTGACTTGTGCATTGATTCTGTGAAGGTTTCGATGGTGTCCGGAAATTGCTTGAACTTGAGGAGTGGTAGAGATCGCGAGGCTTAAAGTGAAAAGCTGAAGTTTTGAACAGAAGTGGACTTGAAGAACATATGGGGAGGAACTTAGGAGTTTTTTTGGAAATTGATAGATGTATATCTTTGTTGTATGGTATTTTGAAGCTGGTTTTTGAATTTTGTAAAGGTTTTCTTTTTGATGCAAAACACTTGAACTTGGACAGTAATGAATATTTGAATAGATGTATGAATTGGAATTGAATGGATGGCATATTTAAATGATTAGAACAATGGTGGGAAATTGTTTGAGAAATTGAAATGGGCTTGAGCTTGGATGCCTTTTTTATGTGAATAATTCCTGTATAAGACTTTCGGATAATTTCAAGTTCCAGCCAATCATGGCGAAAGAAATTGGTTTTTAAACATTTTGATCTTGTCCATTTTCCACACTATCTCATCCGTATTTTCTATCTGAATTCCAACATATTTTCAACACACATCCCTTTGCATCGCAGTCAACAAATTAATGAGAGAAGCGATAAATCTTTGATCACAAGCAATCCCCGACCTTATTTCTTGCATCATGTATTTAGCATCCTAGCTTGAATGAACAAAAGGCCTTGAACAAGATTTGAACAATAGGATTAATTAGGCCATCAAAATCGAATTCATCCTCTAATCATTGGGGCCCTAATCCAGTTTCAATTCCTCGATTCGAACCAACCTTGTACGACAAGCCATACATATATTGCAAGCATAATGACGCCTTGAACGCAACACTCTCTTTAATTTCGCAACCTCATACCATGACTCATTCCTTTGCAATTCATCCTATCAGTCCCAGATGACATGAGACCCTCAGCAGATAAATGTCAACAAGCTTAACCATGATGAATGAGAAACTCTAATTCTTTTGCCTTGGGTGGGGAAATAAACCCTAATTATCAAGAACTTCGATCCCATAACAATTTATTAGTTGATGATGCATGATTCACGTTAGCGCCCTAATGGAGAGTATGTACATGAATTCAAAGTCTAAGCCAGTTAGAAATAAAGGGGTAGGACAAATTTGGGGTATGACAGCTGCCCCTATTTAATCGGCTTAAACCTGAGGGTGAGATTGGCGTTAGCCTTTCGAACATTCGAGGTAGAAGAAGATTAAATATCAAAGTACCAGAAATTTGTCCTAAAGAGAAGATGGTGTAAATGATATCCTTATTTTTGTTTTTGTTTTGATATCTGCTGGGGTAAGAGAAATTTTGTTTTTTCTGGTGGAAGAATATACAGTGAATAGTTGTGGTTGAATGGAGATAGCTTGTAACGTAGCCAAGGTGCCAATACAAGGTTCTCAATGGAAATGATTGTTGTATGAAACTATGATTGGAAAGTATGGGTCCGACGGAATGATAGGATCTACTGATTCAGAAATTGAAAGAGATGGAAATAAGGTCAACGGACCTACGATCCACAAGAAATGAAAAAGATGAGGATAAGGTCAACGGACCTACGATCCACAGGAATTGAAAAAGATGAGGATAAGGTCAACGGACCTACGATCCACAAGAAATGAAAGACGAGGATAAGGTCAACGGACCTACGATCCACAGGAAGTGAAAGACGAGGATAAGGTCAACGGACCTACGATCCACAAGAAATGAAAGACGAGGATAAGGTCAACGGACCTACGATCCACAGGAAGTGAAAGACGAGGATAAGGTCAACGGACCTACGATCCACAAGAAATGAAAGACGAGGATAAGGTCAACGGACCCACGATCCACAAGAAATGTAAGACGAGGATAAGGTCAACGGACCTACGATCCATAAGAAGTGAAAGACGAGGATAAGGTCAACGGACCTACGATCCACAAGAAATGAAAAAGATGAGGATAAGGTCAACGGACCTACGATCCACCAGAATGCAAAGGATGAGGATAAGGTCAATGGACCTACGATCCACAAGGATTGAAAAAGATAAGGATAAGGTCAACGGACCTACGATCCACAGGAAATGAAAGATGAGGATAAGGTCAACGGACCTACGATCCACAGGAATTGAAAAAGATGAGGATAAGGTCAACGGACCTACGATCCACAAGAAATGAAAGACGAGGATAAGGTCAACGGACCTACGATCCACAGGAAGTGAAAGACGAGGATAAGGTCAACGGACCTACGATCCACAAGAAATGAAAAACGAGGATAAGGTCAACGGACCCACGATCCACAAGAAATGTAAGACGAGGATAAGGTCAACGGACCTACGATCCATAAGAAGTGAAAGACGAGGATAAGGTCAACAGACCTACGATCCACAAGAAATTAATAAGATGAGGATAAGGTCAACGGACCTACGATCCACCAGAATGCAAAGGATGAGGATAAGGTCAATGGACCTACGATCCACAGGAAATAAAAAGATGAGGATAAGGTCAACGGACCTACGATCCACAGGAAATGAAAAAGATGAGGATAAGGTCAACGGACCTACGATCCACAGAAAATGAAAAAGATGAGGATAAGGTCAACGAACCTACGATCCACAAGAATGCAAAGGATGAGGATAAGGTCAAAGGACCTACGATCCACAAGAATAAAAAGATGAGGATAAGGTCAACGGACCTACGATCCACAGGAAATGAAAAGATGAGGATAAGGTCAACGGACCTACGATCCACAAGAAATGAAAAAGATGAGGGTAAACAACGAGGCCGGAGCACGAGGAGATTACTGAAAACACTTAGGCTGGGGATTGAGAAAACCAAGTATCGGCACCGTGGGTGGAGGAGATTTGTAATAGAGTAGCAGATATCAATCGGAGTTTGTAAGGACAGCTTTTTATGTGGGGAAGTATCATTGTCTTGATTGGATGTTGATTTGTTGTTATCTGGCTTATGCTTTGTATGCATGTTTGAATTTTTCTATGGCGTAATGATCCGCTTTGACGGATATGCTACGCTTTTGAGGATGCAATGTTATATGCAGTGAACACTATATGCAGGATGCCAAATAAAGGTATTAGTGAGGTAAACACCAGGGAGAATCCCCTTAGTATTAAGGACCATGTGGAGGTGCCAATAGATATTGGACTTTGGTTTGTAAGATGCACTTTTCCTTGACTTGAAGAATGATTTCTGACTTCTCACCATGTGCCACTGCTTGGAGGATTTTCAGCTTAAGGAGATTCCCTTAATTTACCATGTTGGGGATGAGAAATCCAGACAAGGAGTCTTGATTAGGGGAGTAGGACAACTCCTAGGAGAAATAAACTCATACGCTTGAGGAATGGAACAAACTCTCGGGAGAAAATAAAACTCCATGCTTGGGGAGAGACCAAGGTTCTAGGAGAAATAAACTCCTATGATTAGGGAGAGGACAATAAAACTCAGAATTGTGCCCCAAGCTTCGTGACTTATGGAGGAATTTGCCCCCAGTGGATCCTTGGAGAGATTTGTCAAATCTCGACGTAACTGCCCCAGATTGGTTGAACTCAAGAGAGATTTATCGACTTGATTGCCCCAGATTAATCAAGGCTCGAAGAGATTTATCGACATGATTGCCCCAGATATGCTGAATTTGAGAGGTCAAACCTCGACTTAATTGCCCCTGATTAGGTATATCTTACTAGAATCCTCAAGCTTTCTTTGTTTTGAAGTCAACAAACATGGAAACAACTTTACCACGCTCAACGGAGTCTTCAAACTCTTCTCCTCAGAGCATTAACTATTCATGCCCAACGGATTTTTCAGGAAACCTGCCCCTTGGTGGTCAACATTTGAAGTGATTAGCTTTTACTCCTCGGAGTTCTCAAGTCTCTTGTATTTTGACATGATCAAGTTGCTCACTGATTCTCATCCTTGAAAATTTCCTTGATGTTAAGCACATATTTGTATGCAAAAGAATGTTAATTCTAAGAATGGTGATTCTAATGCAAAGCCTATGTTAATCTTGAAGTTGTAAAACTTTTTATGATATGAGGTTGCGACCTCTTGTGACTGAATCACTAGTTGACACAACCTCGATTTTTTGCATGTGAAAGATAGAGCAAACATACGATACCAACATGGATATGAGTCTCGCTTCATTGGGAGTCAGTTAAACGCTATCTCATTGGAGTGCATCTTCAAAATAAACCCTACTTCAATTAGGACTTTTAAGGGTTGTAATTTGGCCGGGTTCACGGTTTTTTAGAAAACAAGGGATTTTTAGGCTCAAACTTATTTGTACCCACCCCCTTCGTGATGTTCTCCATTCCTATGTTCAGTTAACTCGACACGAGTGTTCATCCCTCACAAGGAATTTGAAATGGTTGAGGAATCAATGAGGTTTTTTGGACATGACGGTCGCTCACCTTTTATTCTTCTGATTCATTGTCACACGACTTTGTTCTTGCTTGGCAATTTCATCATCTTTTTCTTTTGCCATTTTCTTTTCATCTTTTTTTTATTTTCATTATTTTTTCGCCATTTTTTTTTTGCTCTCTTTTTTTTTGAACAAGTCGTGTGACCTCGCATTATCTTCGATTCGTTGGAGGTGATTGCGACTGCCTCTTTCTTTTGATTTGATGAAGGATTACCATTGTGGTATCGTCATCTCTTGATATCTTGATGGAATAAGGATAATCATTGCAATTTTGACATTCCTCAACCTTTTGAAGGATAACCATTGTTGTATCCTTGGATGCATGCCCCTTTGGTGAGTTTTGAACACTCGATCAAGTTAAATGAACGCTACCCTGCCCCAAGGTTAAAATAAGGGTTTTTTATGATTAGAAAAGAAACTCCTTCTTCAAGGCTCAAAGGGGTTAACGAGGGTCTATCTCCCTTATATCTCCGGTGTTTGGGGATTTGAAATAATGCCTGTACATCCTCAGTAGGGTTTTTATTCAAAAGCACACAATTGGAGATTTTTGCATTTTTATTTTTCATCATTCTCCCTCCGCTCTTTGCCTAAGCAAGCGATTAGTAAAGTTGGTATCGTAATGCCAAAAACATTTTATGAGTGAAAACGAATGGATTACTTCAAGACAAACATAAACAATGTATTTTGATTTTCATTCAGAAATTAACAAGTTTTTACATGCTATTGATGCTTAAACACACAAGTGAAAAATTACAATGAGAATGCAGTAAGAAACTAAATGGGTGCCGTTGTTGAGGAGACTTGACTCCGTCTGGACTTGTTGAGTTTGAATACTTTCTGCAGTTCCTTCCAAACACTTCAGATTACTTCAAAAGAGAACTCCAGCAAAGTCACCCATGAGTTATAAACTTTTGCCTTATTTTAGGGATTCGAGCAATGCGAGTGATGCAATGCTCAAGATAAGAGTACGTCTTGCTTATCCCTCGCGCGGGAGCCCCAAGCATAGTTGCTAGAGTAGCAATCGCCATCATAAATGGGAAGAATCTTGTATGATCATCAACTCAAGAGAGCTACTTGTGGAATTCCAACAAACAGGGAAGTGAATGGGCACAAGGCAATAGAATAACATCAATTTGTTTCTCATATTCTTCTTGTCTCTGTTAACTAGCATGGCCACTGAGAAGGAGATCCTGAGAAAAAGCAACTGATATATGAAGTAGAACCTTGAGAATGAGAAGCATCGTGAAGAGCACTCTTGATTATCACATGGAAGAAGATCCTTACGAAGTCACCCAGGAATTCGTAATGCTTTTAGGGATTCGAGCAATGCGAATAATGCAATGCTCAAGATAAGAGTGCGTCTTGCTTATCCCTCGCGCGGGAGCCCCAAGCATAGTTGCTAGAGTAGCAATCGCCATCATAAATGGGAAGAATCTTGTATGATCATCAACTCAAGAGAGCTACTTGTGGAATTCCAACAAACAGGGAAGTGAATGGGCACAAGGCAATAGAATAACATCAATTTGTTTCTCATATTCTTCTTGTCTCTGTTAACTAGCATGGCCACTGAGAAGGAGATCCTGAGAAAAAGCAACTGATATATGAAGTAGAACCTTGAGAATGAGAAGCATCGTGAAGAGCACTCTTGATTATCACATGGAAGAAGATCCTTACGAAGTCACCCAGGAATTCGTAATGCTTTTAGGGATTCGAGCAATGCGAATAATGCAATGCTCAAGATAAGAGTGCGTCTTGCTTATCCCTCGTGCGGGAGCCCCAAGCGTAGATGTTGTAGAAGTATTCATTATCAAAAGTGGAGGAACCTTGCATGGTCATCAAACTGATAACTTGTGGTGAAGAAGACCTTGAGAATGAGGAGCATTGTGTAGAATACTCTTGATTACCACATGGAAGAAGATTCTGACGAAGTCACCCGAGAATTTGTAATGCTTTAGGGATTCGAGCAATGCGAATGATGCAATGCTCAAGATAAGAGTGCGTCTTGCTTATCCCTCGTGCGGGAGCCCCAAGCATATTCATTGAAGAAGTATTTGCCATCAAACATGGAGGAACCTTGCGTAATCACCAAACTTAGAGAAGCTATTTGTTGCAAGGAGAGCTCAAACACCAACTGAAGAACCAACCTCCATGGATACAACTGAGCACAAGAACCTTGAGAATGAGAGATGCTTCTACAAAACATTCTTGGTTACTTTTTGAAAAAGATTCTGACAAAGTTGCTCGAGAATTTGTGGTGTTTTCATTATTATCATACCAACGAGTTCAGACAAGGAAGCAGTCTTCAACAAAACAAGGAGTACTGAAATGAGAATACGGAAGGGAATGATGATTGCCATAGTTGAGGAGACTTGACTCCTTCTGGGCTTATTTCTTTTTGTGACACTTCTTGGAATACGGACATTCACTTGGGCATGGGCATTCCGTTCACCCACATGTTTCCTCCTTGAAGGGTTATATGTCTCTCGTCGATCAACTGTTGCACCTTGGCTTTGAAAGCGTTGCAGTCCTCGGTTGAGTGCCCTGCTGATCCAGCGTGGTACCCACATTGCACATTAGGGTCATGCCCAGGTGGAAACGGGCGTGGTGGAGGTTTCAGAGATTTGGGGACCACCAATGAGCTTTGCACTAGATATGGCAGTAGTTTAGTGTATGTCATAGGAATCTGGTCCAGAGGAGCATTTCTTCGTCCCAAATTACTTCTAGGTGGGTATTCATTCAGATGACCTTGTTGATGATTCTGTTCAGGTGTCTTCCTCTTTTGACCTGGCTGTGGAACAAATGGAGACTGATGCGGTGGGAAACCTGGAACCCAAGATGGTGCATTATGCTTCTGATTTGAAGTAGATCTGACCTAGAAGTATGAATCAACCTTTTCTTCCACCGCAGTTGGAACCCCATTTCCTCGGACAAACATACCCTCGGGGGTGAACAAAATCACTTTTGAATCAATGAGATCTTGAATTTGCTGCTTCAGCGCCCTACAATTCTCAATATCATGGCCCGGTGCCCCAGAATGGAACTCGCATCGAGCATTGGCATCAAAACTGGGGGGAAGCTTTTCAGGCATGGACAAATCGCGTAGCTCAACCAACCGAAGTTCCAGCAAGCGGGGAAGTAACTGAGCATAAGGCATCGGGATCGGATCAAGAACCCTCTGAGGCATCTTAGGTTTTTTTCCACACATCCGGTCTCCTTGATTCATTCTAGGGGCATGAACATTTTGACGTGGAGGCAATGGCACTTGAAATCGAGGGAGAGCTCCCTGAGGCATCCCATGAGTGAAAAGAGATCCTATTGGGGAGAAGGAATCAAAAACTTCTGTTGCAGCAACAGGAACAACATCACCTTCCTTCCTTAATACCGTCTTTAGAATCTCCATAACCAGGCTTAACTGAGTCTTCAACTGACTATTCTCTTCTTTTAGTGCATCCTGATTATGGACCCAGTGTTGCATCTCCAACATAAGATGACCCATTTGTTCCCTCATCTCATCCATTACCTCACGGAGTTGTTCCATAGTTGATTTTGGAGTCGTGGCGGTGGGAAGTCAAATTTGTGGTTGATCTGGAAATCAGTGAGAAAGGGTCCCATAAGTATCTGAGAGAACCATGAAATGCATGATAGTAAGAATGCATGTTTCGTTTATGAGAGATCTTAAAGTCTTTTCACACTTTTTTGTTCTCTTTTGGAATCAAAGCTTTTTTGTTTTTTGTTTTTTTTTTTATAGAATATCTTTTCTTTTCTTTTCTCTTTTTTTTTTGCTTTTCTATTTCTCTTTTTTTTTTTGGAAATAGACTTTAGGATCCCCCACAAATGAAGTGGACAAAATAATGATGTTATGCAATGCAAGCATGGGATCAAGGTCCATATGATCTGAGTAACCACCACACGATCCTCTGAATAACTGATGTGAAGCTTCTGTACAGGCCAAGTGTCACAGGATCAAAAGTTCGACGCCTTTTTTGAATACCAGAATATCAAGCACCATGAGAGCAGACCAAATAAAGGTCCAACCTCAAATATGAAGAGCCAAAGGTATGTAGGAGACAAGGTTTCCTGTCCCACCCCAATCTCACGGGTATGAAGTCTAGACACGGACAAGTGGTCCCTAATGGTCACTAGGGTCTACAGTTCCCATGGGGTACAAAGTGTTTGAGGCCACAAGCGTGCCAGACACAGTGTTCCATGAAAGAACCTCGCCCAGTTGTGGTACCCCATATTGAACTCATCCATAGCAAGCGCTACGGTAGTCAACATGAGCATCCACGCTAATCCTATATGTCACTTGGCCTGGGTAGTGGGCCTTTTACCTCAAAAACCCCCCACCTGCAAAACAGAACAGAAGACCCCAGGGAACACAAAATATAATCCATATGCATGATGTGCAAACAGAAATAAACATGATATGCAAGCAGAAAACATGCAAACATATATACAAGATATAGACATAAAAACAAGTAAACACCCAGTAAATAAACAAACAAACGCAGGCTAGGATCGACTCACTAAGGATGGACCAGCAACAGGTCTAGCAACATCCCCAGCAGAGTCGCCAGCTGTCGCACGCTCGCGAAAATGAACAGAGTCGCCACCAATATATTTATCCCATAAGGGAAAGGAATATCAGAAAACCTAACAAAGGAAGGAACAGGGTCATGCGACCAGAGAATCTAGGTACGGGAGTCGGTTACGCAAGGGGAAGGTATTAGCACCCCTCGCGCCCATCGTACTCGATGGTATCCACCTATGTTTGTTTCTATCTAAAGGGTGTGTCTAATGTCTATGTCTATATGCGAATGAATGCAAAAAGAAATACGGGGAAAAGAAGGAATATTTACAAGTGTGCTCGTTCAAGCCCCGCGACTTGATGCCTACGTATCCTTTTCAGGAATCAGAGCGCCATAGTTCGGCTCCATATTTTTGTTTGTTTTTGTGTTTTTTAGTTGGGCGGCGTTAACGTTCGCGCTCTTGCACAAGGGGACAGCCTAGGATGCAATGGAGCGGAAATAACGGTGCCCTTAAGAAAGCGAGAGAAGAGAGAGAGAGTTTGAGTGTTTCGAGGAAATCCCTTAAGCAAGGGAAACTCGAGTTACTCTTTGGTTTGTGTTTTTTAGAGGTTGAGAATTTACGCCTGAATGGAACCCTTAAGCAAGGGAGCCACAAGCACTCGAACATCCCTTAAGCAAGAGAAGTTACAAGCTTCCATTCCCTTTTTATTAGTCAAAGTATTTATTAGTCATTTTTTATGAGTTTTCTTGGTATTTTTTTTATGGGAGTTTATTCAAGTATTTTTATTAGATGTTTTATGGTTGAAGAGGAAAAAGAACTAGCCTAAGAAAACTAGCCTAATATGAATGGGGAATTCTACTTATTATTATCATGGTTTCTACCTATGGTTAGGAATAAAAGAAACATGAGAAATAAAGCAAAAGTAGAATATTGAAAATAGCATGAAAAAGAACAAGTCAAAAAATATAGTACAAAAATGAATTAAAATACTACTATTATTTTTATATGATTTTTTTGTGAAGAAAAATCGGATTACAAGTCAAGCAAAAAGATTAAAACAATTAGCCTAAAACTAATATTTTTTATGATTATTTTTATATGTCAAAATTTGTATCAAAGTCTAAGAAAATAATAGGAAAGAAAATGTCATTTTTATTACTAAAAGAAATGAAAAAAAAACTAATTAAAATCTAAATTGTTAATGGAAACAGAGGGTATAAAATTGAAATCGGTGGTGGTGAATAGCATTTGGGGCATAGGCCCATGGTGTTAGCCCAAAAGTAATTTTGTTATTCAAGAGGAGGGATGTACGTTGGGCCAAGACATGGAGTGTATCAGCAATTTCAAGGCCCAAGCTTATTTTCTACTCAATTATCAGAAAATAAAACAAAATTAAAAATTAAAAAAGAAGGAAACGGTGCGTTTTGGATGTAGTTAGGGTCCAGAGTCAAAATTGTGACTCCTCACGTTCTTTCCTCCCTCTCGCTCTCGTATCCCCTCTCTCTTGCGATTTCCGGCGACGTAGTCGCCGTCGTCCTCCTCACCGCCACCAATGACCAAACCTCACGCACCGATTCTTCCCCAAATTCAACCCTAAATCCTAATCCGGCCTCAATCTCCTCTGATATCTCTCTTAGTCTCAGATTTAACGCCTAAATCTAACAATTAGAAAGGGAGATCAAGCAAATCCTAGGTCTAACAGCAAACACGAGTCTAAGCATCAACGGATTCAGTCAATCGGAGACGAAACAAACATCATGATAGAGCGCAAGAACGAATGATAAGGGATCTTACCGACCGGAGTAGCTTCCGGTGACTCTTCAAGCCGGCGGCGTCCTAAGAACACCAAGGACGCGTCTTCGTGAAATCCAGGTAATAATTAGCATCCAAGCACTTCGGCTCTTATTCTCTTCTTTCTAAATCTTCTTTCTTCTTCTTCCTCTTCTTTTGCTTTTTGATATTTTTCTGTTTTCTGAGTCTGATGTGATGTTATCGTTGAGAGAGAGTGAGGTTAAGCTCAACCGATCGGAGCTCCGATGAGAAGCTCCGGTGGCCTCTGAATGTGAGCGTATAGTAGAGGGAAGGAGAGAATTGAGGGAGTTGCAGAGTGAAATTGATAGATGAAGGTGATGAGAGTTAAGAGGTGAGCGATGATTGAAGAAGAGAGAGAGGTTCTGTTAGGAAGATGAAGGTTGGTGGAAGAGGATGAGAGAAAAATGGCGTGAGTGTTTGCAGAGAGTGAGAGTGGAGATGAAGTTTCAGTGTGGAGATGAGCGTCTGGAAGATGATGAGAGAAGAAGATGATGATGGAGATGAATGAGAGTGGTGGAGGAGAGTGAAGGTGGGAGAAGAATGGAGAGAGGAAGATGAAGTTTGAAGAATGAAATGGTGTGGATTCCGAATTGTGGAGAAAAAAATTCTGAAAGTAGTGAGAAAGATGAAGGGAGAATCCAGAGACAACTCAGAGATGAAGAGATCTGTTATATAGAGGTTTGAGGAGAGTTCAGGTTCATTCTAATTCCCTTCTTCTATTTTCTGTTATGAACTAGTTGCTGGTAGTTATGACGGTTAGTTAGAGGTTAGAATTGGTTAGAACTGACTCAGTTAGTTATGACTGTTGACTCAGTTAGTTAGACTGAGTTAGAACTGAGTTAGAACTGAGTTAGATGATTCTGTTAGGCTGATTAAAACTGTTAGGAGTGTTAGTTGGTGGTTTAAAAGTGGTTAGAGATTTTGTTACAGGTTTTATGCAGGGGATTAAGAGTTAGTTTGTAACTGATTCTGTTTTGAGGGTTGGGAGTTAGTTATAGGTTTAGGAGAGTTTGATTTGGAGAGTGAAAGTTAGTTATAGGGAGATTTGATGTTAGAGTTTTTGAATTCAAAAGCTGAAAGTTAGTTATGGTTTATATGAGTGAAGGTCCGATGCTGACTGGTTTTATTGCAGGGCTTTGGTGCAGGGCTGATTGGTTTATTTTTGGATGAAGAATAACAGTAGCAGGGACCGATTTCGTGTGCAGGATTTGGTTTAGTGTGAGTATGGATTATTGTTTGGTTTATGTATGTATGTATGTAAAGCTGGTTATGCATGATTGGTATGTATGGGATGGCTAGTTTGGAACATTAAAACTGGACTGTTAGTTAAAAGTTTTGGTTTCTGTTATCTGACAGTTAGGACTCTAGGGAGGTTTGTTTACAGAAGTGGTTAGGAGGTTAGTAAACTGTTATAAAATGGTTTAAGAGTTGGTTATCAATTAGTCATAGGTTGAAACTGGTTTATGGTTGCTGCTGATGAGATGGCTGCCTTGTATGGTTAGATAGGGCATGGCAGGTAACAAGTGTAGGGAACTGGCAGGTGTGAGTTTGGCCAAGGGTTTCAGTTGTATTGTGAACTGAGTTTTGTTTCGTTTCCTTTTTTGGGACTGTTTGTGATATTAGAAATCAAGATGAGATAGGTTGTTAGCAGATTGTTATAGGTTAGTTGGGAAGTTCTAAATTCTGTTATGGTTATTTTGATGAGAGTTTGAATTCGGTTATTGATTGGACGGTGGTTTATTTTGGTAGGTTTTGGAAGACATGGTTTATGGTCTTGATGTGCAAGTGAACCGACTGGACTGGCTTTATTTAGTGTGATGTGCAGGTAGTTTATTTGAGTTACTTGGATGCCGCTGGATTATGAATGTGGCTATATGTGATGCGTTATGTAGGATTGGAGCCGTTTGGTATGATGTTATTAATTTGCTGCTAGTTAATAAAGGTTTAGGAGAAGAAAAGAGACAAGGATAGTTAGCTTGGTTGATTGAGCTATTAATGTGTTTTGAAACTGATTTTTTTTGTGTGCAGGGATGCGATGATATGGAGGCTGACTTGTGCATTGATTCTGTGAAGGTTTCGATGGTGTCCGGAAATTGCTTGAACTTGAGGAGTGGTAGAGATCGCGAGGCTTAAAGTGAAAAGCTGAAGTTTTGAACAGAAGTGGACTTGAAGAACATATGGGGAGGAACTTAGGATTTTTTTTGGAAATTGATAGATGTATATCTTTGTTGTATGGTATTTTGAAGCTGGTTTTTGAATTTTGTAAAGGTTTTCTTTTTGATGCAAAACACTTGAACTTGGACAGTAATGAATATTTGAATAGATGTATGAATTGGAATTGAATGGATGGCATATTTAAATGATTAGAACAATGGTGGGAAATTGTTTGAGAAATTGAAATGGGCTTGAGCTTGGATGCCTTTTTTATGTGAATAATTCCTGTATAAGACTTTCGGATAATTTCAAGTTCCAGCCAATCATGGCGAAAGAAATTGGTTTTTAAACATTTTGATCTTGTACATTTTTCACACTATCTCATCCGTATTTTCTATCTGAATTCCAACATATTTTCAACACACATCCCTTTGCATCGCAGTCAACAAATTAATGAGAGAAGCGGTAAATCTTTGATCACAAGCAATCCCCGACCTTATTTCTTGCATCATGTATTTAGCATCCTAGCTTGAATGAACAAAAGGCCTTGAACAAGATTTGAACAATAGGATTAATTAGGCCATCAAAATCGAATTCATCCTCTAATCATTGGGGCCCTAATCCAGTTTCAATTCCTCGATTCGAACCAACCTTGTACGACAAGCCATACATATATTGCAAGCATAATGACGCCTTGAACGCAACACTCTCTTTAATTTCGCAACCTCATACCATGACTCATTCCTTTGCAATTCATCCTATCAGTCCCAGATGACATGAGACCCTCAGCAGATAAATGTCAACAAGCTTAACCATGATGAATGAGAAACTCTAATTCTTTTGCCTTGGGTGGGGAAATAAACCCTAATTATCAAGAACTTCGATCCCATAACAATTTATTAGTTGATGATGCATGATTCACGTTAGCGCCCTATTGGAGAGTATGTACATGAATGCAAAGTCTAAGCCAGTTAGAAATATAGGGGTAGGACAAATTTGGGGTATGACACAGAGGTTCTGTGACAGCACAGTCATTAAGCAAAACACTAATGTCATGCACGATGTTATGACATCAAAACTAAACAAACTAATAAACAATGCAGAAACATAAACAACATAGAGAATTATTCACCCGGCCAGTTCGGCTCTAACTAACCTACTCTGGGGGCAACCAAGCCAGGAAGGAAATCCATTATCAGTAGTCTTAATTTGAAGCTAAACTCCTCCGTTTACAACTTCTCACTTAAACCCTACCCAATGCAATCTCTACCTAGGTTCTCCCTAGATATGGAATATCTCCATACCACTCCCAATCATAGCAATGATGTCTAGCAGTCAACAACTCAGCCACTGCATTGACAGCCTAATTCCCAACACTTTAAACACAAATAAACACAACGTTAACTTGAAGTTGCTTACAAGCTTTCTCCAAGAACAAAACTTCACTCATTGCTTCACAGCTTCTGAGTGATTAAAACAAACCTCTCACCTACAGTCTTTGAGGTACAAATCAGTGACCATCCCACACACCGGGTGGTTCACATACACGGCTAACCCTAGAGACTACATCTTCCTAGCTCTGGTTGTCGGCACGCAAATTAGGTTACAAAGGTTTCTATTTATAACCTGATCCCAGTTAGACTTGGGCTTAAAATCGCAGCACTCCTTGCTGTTACAAATAAGGTCTTTAATCATAAGTTTCCTAATTTATCTCCTAAATTAGAAATCGTTGAATCTTCAATCTTCAGATTTGACTCTTCAATATTCTGACTTGATTCTTTGACCTTTAAATATGCGCCACATAGGATTACATAATATTCTCATAGAATATTCTGTATCTGTTTTAAATCAAATTGAACCTTTCTTCCTCAGTTCTGCAGGCGCGATGTCATGGTTGAAGTCATGACATTCCATATAACATCTTGCTTCAGTACCTATTTTGTTCTTTTCATATTTGCAAGACTTATACAATATTACATTCAGTTGCTATTACGTTTTAGCCAAGCATGGATGCAAATAAGACAATTCTACAGAGCAGAACATCAACAATCTCCCCCTTTAGCTTATTTTGGCTAAAAATTACATTTACAATAAATTTAAGATCAAGAGAAGCTGCTTCAAATTTCAAGACGTCAGGAAGAACAGTCTTTTACATTCTCAGAATTGGGTCTTCTGTTCTTCACTGCGTAACCACATCATAACATCTTCAATTCACTCTGTCTTCAGATCTTCCTTTGTTTCTTTGGACAGTAGCAAAATCAGCATGCTATGTACCATCTCTCCCCCTTTTTAGCCATAATATGACAAAGCTTGAACCAATGCCATACCTTTGCAGTTCAATACCTTTATGCAACACTTGTACATGAGGAGGACGATGGATGGTGGCCTTTGTCTACGTGGACAATTGGTGACAATATGAAAACCCACTCCTTCTAGCTCGATGTCTAAGATGAAGCTTGAATGAGTTTCTTCCATCCTTCCTCGTAACTCAGAACACAAATCACAATTTTGTTCATAACTCAGATCACAAATCACAACTGAAATGACTCCATTGTCGAAGGCTGAATAAGGAGGAACATTCTTGTTGTTATTGTTGAAACACCACTGATAGAGACACATGATTTCCCCACCCTGTGTTTTTCTGGAGAGGTTTTGGTAAACGAACCCATCATAATACCAAACCTGCACACACCCAACACGAACACTCACGAAACACATCTTGAGAGATTTGATCTCTGAAGCCTGTTGCGAAGATGCTAATTTATAGCCATTTGAGATCATAGGTAGTAACGATAGTCTTTGGTTTTGTTCAATGGTCAACCGATTAATTAGGAAACAGTTCCAAAAGTAATTACTCTTTTCAAAGCAGTTTTTGACTGTTTTCTTCTGGTATGAGTTATCTTTAATCCAGCACATGCATAGTCATTGATTGAACTTTACACCGGCCACTGACGAGAAGAGATAAACGCAATGCAGTTTTCCTTGTTTGACCCTGAAGAATCAATGTCTTTAACTATGTCATGACACCTTGTCAGACATTGTCCCTTTTCACCCCTTAAGCACACTGCTTAAGATTCTTTTAAGATATTTTGACAAATCCTCCTATGAACCAAGTAATAGACCTCCCACTTACTCTACTGACTCACTAGTCATAGACTTCTGTTATTCTGATTACCTTTAGACTGTTTACTGCAACTGTGAAGAGCCTTCCACCACTTGTTGAAGCATGCAGCCACTACACCAGATAACGAATTGTGGATACCAGATGCACATGGTTGGATTCAACCATTCTCAGATAACTAACTGTAATGATACATCTTGTTATATAAACCTTTTTATAGGAAACTCCCTCTAACTGAGTTGAAAAAGCTTCTGCTGACTTGGAACATCTTCATTATGATGGTAGAGTATAACAGACCAAGATAATTTTCTAGAATTATATCTTGAACTAAGAAGTCACTCCCCCTATCTGAGATAGTCTGAGCTTCCCCAATGGAATAAGCTTGAAATGATGAATGGAAAATATAAGACGCATCTTCATATCTTCAAGAGTCGCACCCTCTGTTCAACAATCTTGCTGAACACACTCACTATAGCAAATTTGTTCCTCTACAAAAGATAATCACATCAGAAATTAGATGTTATAACGTCTTGTATAACATTAGGATACAGCTGAGCTGTTCAGTACATTCCACTAACTCCACTTCTCTTTCTGCAACAGATTCAAGTCTACCACCTTATCTTCATCTAAAATAATCAACTGATGACCCTTTGACACTAGACGCTTCCATATAAAAGGTTGCCACAGACACAACATGAAGAACTACTACTTCTTTCACTGTTGATCATAACCCTGCCATGTTTCAATCAGCTCATGGTCTGCCAAGATAATTTAAAATCCTCCTTGATAGAACTAGAAGAATCCTCTTTTATCTTCATCTATGTTGATCATATCACCAAAATTCTGTCTTCATAGTCATACTCACTAATGAAGTCTTCATCATGAAAGAAAACACGTATTGCCATAACATGTTACAATCACCAAGATCAGAATCTGCCCATTCTAATCCACATTAAGTCAGAACTGTCACTTCAGACATTAATGTTTCTTCTTCTTCCTTCACATATAGTGATGTTGTGATATCCCACAAGACATTAGTTTATCAGACTTAAAATCTCATCCATTTCTCTGAGTGTTCCTTTACCTACGCTGGTTGATGTCTTGTCTTGCTTCATACTCCCCCTGAGAATTACAACATGCGGATGTTTTGAATGATTTTCCTTAGACTTGAAGCATTCATCATTTGGAACTTGCCACACTTTCCAAGTTTGGAATCCTTAGTTTGCTTGCTACACAAGATCCAGACTGCCACTTCTTGTACCTTGAAATAGAAGAAACTTCTGAATAGCCCTGAACATATCTTCAACAGATAGGTCTGAACCTAAACTTTACTGGTGTCTTCAAGAGTTGTGATGTAATAAACAAGGCATTATATACATCTTCTTCTTCAAATTATCACATAGTAGATGTTAATATCCAGCTCCCATCAAGATATTTATTGAAGGATAGAAAAACACTTAGAAAGGGGGGGGGGGGTTTGAATAAGTGTAGTCTAAAAACTTGAACGATAAAAACAATTTGCACAGTTATTTTTATCCTGGTTCGTTGTTAACTAAACTACTCCAGTCCACCCCCACGGAGTGATTTACCTCACCTGAGGATTTAATCCACTAATCGCAACAGATTACAATGGTTTTCCACTTAGTCCGCGACTAAGTCTTCTAGAGTATCCTGATCACAACCTGATCACTCCAGGAACAACTTAGACACAAGCTAAGACTTTCTTAGAGTATCCTGACCACCACGTGATCACTCTAATTGCAACTGCTTAGACACAAGCTAAGACTTCCTAGAGTATCCTGATCAACACTTGATCACTCTAGTTACTTACAAATTAATGTAATCAAATAAGAGTTTTACAATGCTTCTGAAAAGCTATAATCACAACAGTGATATTTCTCTTAACGTTTAAGCTTAATCTCACTAATATTTTACAACAGCAATGTAGTGAGCTTTGATGAAGATGAAGTTTCTGAGCTTTGAGTTGAACAGCGTTTCAGCAAGTTTTTCAGAATAAGTTCTTTCAAAATCGTTTTTTTTTTCTTCTCATCAGAACTTCATATTTATAGGCACTTGAGAAGATGAGCGTTGGGAGCATTTAATGCTTTGCGTATTCCGTACAGCATTGCATTTAATGTTTCACGCTTTTGTCAACTACCTCGAGCCTTGTTCACGCTGTGTCTACTGACGTTGCCTTTAATAGCTTCCAACGTTCCTTTTGTCAGTCAGCGTAGCCTGCCACCTGTACTTTCTTCTGATCTGATGTTTATGTATACAACGTTTGAAAATCATCAGAGTCAAACAGCTTGGTGCATAGCATCTTCTTGTCTTCTGACCTTGAAGTGCTTCTGAGCGTGATACCATGAGAACTTCAGTGCTTCTGCTTCTGATCTCAAGTTCTTCTGATGCTTCCATAGACCCATGTTCTGATTCTGCCTTGACCATCTTCTGATGTCTTTCCAGACCATGTTCTGATGTTGCATGCTGAACCTTCTGAGTCAAAGCTTCTGAGCGCTGATTTGTGCATACTCTTTATATATTTCCTGAAAGGGAAATTGCAATGTATTAGAGTACCACATTATCTCACACAAAATTCATATCCTTGTTATCATCAAAACTAAGAATATTGATCAGAACAAATCTTGTTCTAACAATCTCCCCCTTTTTGATGATGACAAAAACATATATAAATGATATGAATTTGCGATCAGAAAGAGCAGACGGCTAAAGACAATTTACACAGCTATAGCATAAGCATGTGAATATGTCTCCCCCTGAGATTAATAATCTCCCCCTGAGATGAATAATCTCCCCCTGAAATTTATACTAGAAGAATTTTATAAATAAAAGACTTCCCTGAGTGTTTCAGTAGAGACGTTCACAGTGCTTGATCTTCAGAACATTCATGACTTCTGATTTCTGCTTCCATAGGACAGCTTCAGAACATTGAATTTCTTTAGATCTTCAGAACATCCACAGCTTCTGATTCTTGCTTCCATTGGGACAGCTTCAGAGCTTGAATTTCTTCTTACATCACTTCATGCTAGATTGTATCAGAACATTGTTGAATGTACCAGAGCATCATCAGAGCATCTCTACATCCTGAAATGTTACAGAACAAAACTAAACGACAAAAGTCAGCATGAATGAATCAGAACATAAAATATGTTTCAGAACACATAATATGTATCAGAGCCATATAAGCCATATAGAATGTATCAGAACAACTAGACATAATGTTTCAGATCATATTCTTATCGTCAGAATATCTGAACATTCTTCCTTCTTGCTTCTGATTCTGATCCTGAAGCTTCATAGCACTCAGCTTGCTTCAAGAATCCACAGCATTCATCTTGTTGCTTCTCAAGTTGATCTTGAATCTTCAATTCCTGCAAAAACACAACTTAAAGCATAGAACTTTGCAAGTTCTGTTAGTAATGTGGGGCCTTTTTACCTGATAACTGACAATATTAATCAGATCATTTATCATATATTTTCTCCCCCTTTTTGTCATAACATCAAAAAGAATGTAAAGGATTCAGATGTAGAAAACGACAAAGGAAAGAAACAGAATAATTTTTCATTGATTAGTCAAACAGAATTACAAAAGATGTATGTAGAACCAGCAGATGCAACAAGGAAAGAAAACTACAAAGACTTAGAGACTACAACCCTAGTTTAGACATAATCTTAGCTAACATATCATGAATCCCTGCGGTGTTCTCAGTTTGTCTAGCCATGAAAGCTTGAAACTCTGCATGCCTGTCCAGACTAGAACCTCCACTGTAAGAGAATGCATGAATTCAAGGAGGAAGTGAGAGACAGTTCACGGGAAGAGAGCTAATGTCTCAAACGAGGCTTTCCCTTAACATAGAATTCAAGAACATGATCCTTAACTTCATCCAATATTTCAAGAAAGTCTTCTTCCTTTGGATAAATGTTGATAACAGCATCACAGAAGAGATCTGACTTGAGACTTCTTGGAATCTTGAGAGATCCGTCTTGAAATCAATGTTAGCAATCCCCGAGATTTGTTTCTCAACCTGGAACCAGACAAACCTTCCAACCGTTCTATTCAAATAGATCGACCACCCTTGAGCCTTCGTCTTCGTTTTTGGTTTGAAACCATAAGCACCCAAGTCATCAGAGTCCACAGAAGATTTACACAAAACTTCCATTTCTGATGGAGGAATGTAGCGAGTTTTCAGTGGAGAAACCTCTTGAGAGGAACTTGAAGACGGATTCATGGTGAATGCTAGGTTGAAGATGAATAAACTAGGGTTTATGCAAAATGCAGATAAAGAGAGAGAGAGAGAAATAAATAGAGGGAAAAGAAACGTTTGAAGAGTATAAAAAGAAACTGAAATGATGAATGGCATTTAATGTTACATGACGTGAGGAGAGATAATAATGGCAAAAGAAGTGATTAGCACAGTTACCTAAGTAGGCGTCCCCTCAACTGCACGCACGCTTGTCCAGAATTAGTGAACACGTGTTTACCATCTGGATAGTCAGTTACAGCTGTTTTACTTTTAAAGAGATTCTGAGTCAACTTAGACAATGAAAAGTTAGTAATAACATAATCACTACTTCTAATTGATCACAATCAGAACTTCTTATAAAAAAAACTAATCCAATTTCATTTCAGAAGATACTCATACATAAGATCTTCTCATCTTCTCATTCTGGGCATAAATCCATACTGATATTCTTCAGAATGAACTTAAACCTATCTTCAGCAAGGGGTTTTGTAAAGATATCAGCCCATTGATGGTCTGTATCCACAAAGTTTAAAGATATAACACCCTTCTGAACATAGTCCCTTATGAAATGATGTTTAATCTCAATATGTTTAGCTTTTGAATGCAAGATAGGATTCTTAGATAAACATATAGCAGAAGTATTATCACAAAAAATAGGAATGTTACTCTCATATATCTGATAATCTTCTAGCTGACTTCTCATCCAGAGCATTTGTATGCTACAACCAGCAGCAGCAACATATTCTGCTTCTGTTGTTGAGAGGGCAATAGTAGCTTGCTTCTTGCTGTACCATGAGATCAGGTGACTTCCAAGAAATTGACAACTTCCAGAAGTACTCTTCCTTTCTATTCTATCTCCAGCATAGTAAGCATCACAGAATCCTACTAAGTTGTAATCTTTGGATCTTCTGTAAACTAAACCAACATTAGTAGTACCTTTCAGATACCTCAGAATTCTCTTAACCGCAGTTAAATGAGATTCTCTCGGATCTGATTGGAATCTAGCACACAAACAAACGCTGAACAGAATGTCAGGTCTAGAAGCAGTTAGATATAGAAGAGATCCAATCATACCTCTGTACAACTTCTGATCTACCTTCTTACTTACCTCATCCTTACCTAGGACACATGTTGGATGCATAGGAGTTTTGGCTTCTTTGCTTTCAGAAAGATTAAACTTCTTCAGAAGTTCTTTCACATACTTCGTTTGATGAACATAGGTTCCATCAGAAGTTTGGTTGATTTGAATCCCAAGGAAATACTTGAGTTCTCCCATCATGCTCATCTCAAACTCAGCCTGCATAGACTCAGCAAACTCCTTTCCAAGTGTAGCATTAGATGTTCCAAAGATAATATCATCAACATATATTTGACAAATTAAAATATCCTTTTTAAATGTTTTACAGAAGAGAGTAGTGTCCACTTTTCCTCTAGTGAAACCATTTTCCAGAAGGAAAGAACTCAAACGTTCATACCAAGCTCTAGGAGCTTGTTTCAATCCGTATAATGATTTCTTTAATTTAAAAACATGATTTGGAGACATGGAGTCTTCAAAACCAGGAGGTTGATGGACATAAACTTCTTCATCTATGTAACCATTTAAGAAGGCACTCTTAACATCCATCTGATAAAGAGTGATGTTGTGTTGAGTGGCAAAAGAAATTAATAGACGAATAGATTCTAACCTGGCCACTGGTGCAAAGGTTTCTGTATAGTCAATCCCTTCTTGCTGACTATAACCCTGAGCCACCAGTCTGGCTTTGTTTCTTACCACTTCACCTTTCTCACTCAGCTTGTTTCTGAAAACCTATTTTGTTCCTATAATATTGAATCCTTTAGGTCTTGGAACAAGATCCCAAACATCATTCCTTGTAAACTGATTTAACTCTTCTTTCATGGCAATTATCCGGTCTGTATCTTCTAGAGCTTGATCAACAGAAGTTGGCTTGATCAGAGAAACCAGACCTAATTGACATTCAGCATTGTTCTTGAGGAATGCTCTTGTTCTAATAGGATCATCTTTCTTTCCAATAATGACATCTTCTGAGTGAGCAGATGTGAGTTTAGATGATCTTCTGATAGTTGGGTCTTCAGAAATCCTGAGATTCTCTAAAGATGCAGCAACTTGATCTTCTGATCCATTGCTTCTGAGACTTCCAGCTTCTGCAGCATTGCTTCTTGGTTCTACTGCTTCTGATATATCAATATCAAAATCTGCAAAATTCTCAAACTGCTTTGGTTTTTCAAGACCAAGCTTATCATCAAACCTGATATTGATTGATTCTTCTACAATCAATGTTTCAGTATTGTATACTCTGTAGCCTTTAGAGCGTTCAGAATATCCAAGAAGGAAACACTTTTGTGCTTTAGAATCAAACTTACCAAGATGATCTTTAGTATTCAGAATAAAACATACACATCCAAAAGGATGGAAATATGAAATGTTGGGCTTTCTGTTCTTCCACAATTCATAAGGAGTCTTATTTAGAATAGGTCTTATAGAGATTCTATTCTGAATATAACACGCAGTGTTTATTGCTTCTGCCCAGAAATGCTTAGCCATATTGGTTTCATTGATCATGGTTCTGGCCATTTCTTGTAGAGTCCTATTCTTTCGCTCTACAACTCCATTTTGCTGTGGAGTTCTAGGACAAGAGAAATCATGGGCAATACCATTTTCTTTGAAGAACTCCTCAAAGAATCTGTTCTCAAATTCGCCACCATGATCACTTCTGACCTTTATGATTTTGCACTCTTTCTCAGATTGGATCTGAGTGCAGAATTCAAAGAACACTGAATGAGACTCATCCTTGTGTTTCAAGAACTTTACCCATGTCCAGCGGCTATAATCATCAACGATGACTAATCCATATTTCTTCCCTTTGACAGATGCTGTTTTGACTGGGCCAAACAGATCAATGTGCAAAAGTTCTAACGGCCTTGAGGAAGAAACAACATTCTTAGACTTGAATGCAAGTCTGGAGAAATTGCCCTTCTGACATGCTTCACAAAGAGCATCTGATTTGTATTTCAGATTTGGGAGTCCTCTGACCAGATTTAGTTTGTTAATCTGAGAAATCTTTCTCAAACTAGCATGTCCTAATCTTCTGTGCCAGACCCATTGCTCCTCAGAAACAGACATAAGACAAGTCACCTTCTACTTCTCAAGATCAGAAAGATCAATCTTATAGATGTTGTTCTTTCTTTTGCCTGTAAATAGGATTGAGCCATCCTTCTGACTTACAGCCTTGCAAGACTTTTGATTAAAGATTATATCATAACCATTGTCACTTAATTGACTTATGGATAATAAGTTATGCGTTAATCCTTCTACAAGAAGTACATTAGTTATGGAAGGAGAGTTACCAAGGCTTATGGTTCCATAACCAATGATTTTGCCCTTCTGATCTCCTCCAAACTTGACTTCTCCACCTGGTTTAAGCACCAGGTCTTGGAATGTAGACCTTCTTCCCGTCATGTGTCGCGAGCACCCAGAGTCCAGGTACCATGACATTTTGCTTTTTGTCCTCTTTGCCGCCAAGGATATCTGCAACAGAAATTATCTTCTCCTTAGGTACCCACAATTTCTTGGGTCCTTTCTTGTTAGTTCTCCTCAAGTTCTGATTGAACTTGGGTTTAGCAAAATATTTAATAGGAGGAACAGCATGATATTCTTTAGGTTTGTCAGCATGATATTTCTTAGGATGTGTCACATGCTTCTTGGTGTGAACAGTGTTAAACTTCTGTGCATGTGAAGTGAGCCTAATATCATGTGCATGGCCATATTTGAACTGATCATACAATGGCTTGTATGTGATCTTCAGATCATCAATAGGTTCAAATTTATGTGAGGTATCACCCTCATAGCCAAAACCAAACCTTCTGTTTCCAGAAACACCATATATCATAGAAGCAAGATGACTTCTGCCAATACTTCTAGATAAGAACTTTCTGAAGCTCGAGTCATATTCTTTCAGAATATGATTCATGCTAGGAAGGGATTTTTCTGTTTCAGAAGGAGATCCACTATCTTTGGATAGATTTAAAACTTTTTCCTTCAGTTCAGAATTTTCCACTTCCAGCTTCTTAGTTTCAAATTCAAACTGCTTCTTCAGCTTTTTGTATTTGATACTAAGATGAGCCTTGAGTTCCAGAAGTTCTGTTAAACTGGAAACTAACTCTTCTCTAGATAGTTCAGAAAATACCTCTTCAGAATCTGATTCTGATGTAGATTCTGATCCATCATCTTCTGTAGCCATCAGCGCGAAGTTGGCCTGCTCTCCTTTAGAGTCTGATTCTGATTTTGATTCAGAATCATCCCATGTTGCCATAAGACCTTTCTTCTTATGAAACTTCTTTTTGGGATTCTCCTTCTGAAGTTTTGGACACTCGTTCTTGTAATGTCCAGGCTCATTGCACTCATAGCAGACAGCCTTCTTCTTGTCAGATCTTCTGTCACCAGAAGATTCTCCTCGTTCAAATCTCTTTGAACTTCTGAAGCCTCTGAACTTCCTTTGCTTGCTCTTCCAGAGTTGGTTTACCCTTCTGGAGATCATGGACAGTTCATCTTCTTCTTCAGATTCTGATTCTTCAGGATCTTCTTCTCTAGCCTGAAAAGCTTAGTACATTTTTTAACATTTGATTTTAACGCAATAGACTTACCTTTCTTCTGAGGCTCGTTTGCATCCAGCTCTATTTCATGGCTTCTCAAGGCACTGATAAGCTCTTCCAGCGAAACTTCATTCAGATTCTTGGCAATCTTGAATGCAGTCACCATTGGACCCCATCTTCTGGGTAAGCTTCTGATAATCTTCTTTACATGATCAGCCTTGGTGTAGCCTTTATCCAGAACTCTTAATCCAGCAGTTAGCGTTTGAAATCTTGAGAACATTTTCTCAATGTTTTCATCATCCTCCATCTTGAAGGCTTCATATCTCTGGATTAGAGCAAGAGCTTTAGTCTCCTTGACTTGAGCATTTCCCTCATGGGTCATTTTCAATGACTCATATATGTCATGAGCCGTTTCCCTGTTAGATATCTTCTCATACTCAGCATGAGAGATAGCATTCAGCAAAACAGTCATGCATTTGTGATGATTTTTGAATTCTTTCTTTTGATCATCGTGCATTTCTTGCCTTGTAAGCCTTACGCCACTAGCTTTCACTGGATGTTTGTAACCATCCATCAGAAGATCCCATAGTTCACCATCTAGACCAAGAAAGTAACTTTCCAGTTTATCTTTCCAGTATTCAAAGTTTTCACCATCAAATACTGGTGGTCTAGTATAACCATTGTTACCATTGTATTGCTCAGCAGAGCCAGATGTAGATGCAGATGTATTTGTTGGAATTTCACCAGCCATCTTTTACTGAAGCGTTTTTCTCTTCCTGAATCTTTTCTAAACACGGTTAAGTGCTTGCACCTTAGAACCGGCGCTCTGATACCAATTGAAGGATAGAAAAACACTTAGAAAGGGGGGGGGGGGGTTGAATAAGTGTAGTCTAAAAACTTGAACGATAAAAACAATTTGAACAGTTATTTTTATCCTGGTTCGTTGTTAACTAAACTACTCCAGTCCACCCCCACGGATTGATTTACCTCACCTGAGGATTTAATCCACTAATCGCAACAGATTACAATGGTTTTCCACTTAGTCCGCGACTAAGTCTTCTAGAGTATCCTGATCACAACCTGATCACTCCAGGAACAACTTAGACACAAGCTAAGACTTTCTTAGAGTATCCTGACCACCACGTGATCACTCTAATTACAACTGCTTAGACACAAGCTAAGACTTCCTAGAGTATCCTGATCAACACTTGATCACTCTAGTTACTTACAAATTAATGTAATCAAATAAGAGTTTTACAATGCTTCTGAAAAGCTATAATCACAACAGTGATATTTCTCTTAACGTTTAAGCTTAATCTCACTAATATATTACAACAGCAATGTAGTGAGCTTTGATGAAGATGAAGTTTCTGAGCTTTGAGTTGAACAGCGTTTCAGCAAGTTTTTCAGAATAAGTTCTTTCAAAATCGTTTTTTTTGCTTCTCATCAGAACTTCATATTTATAGGCACTTGAGAAGATGACCGTTGGGAGCATTTAATGCTTTGCGTATTCCGTACAGCATTGCATTTAATGTTTCACGCTTTTGTCAACTACCTCGAGCCTTGTTCACGCTGTGTCTACTGACGTTGCCTTTAATAGCTTCCAACGTTCCTTTTGTCAGTCAGCATAGCCTGCCACCTGTACTTTCTTCTGATCTGATGTTTATGTATACAACGTTTGAAAATCATCAGAGTCAAACAGCTTGGTGCATAACATCTTCTTGTCTTCTAACCTTGAAGTGCTTCTGAGCGTGATACCATGAGAACTTCAGTGCTTCTGCTTCTGATCTCAAGTTCTTCTGATGCTTCCATAGACCCATGTTCTGATTTTGCCTTGACCATCTTCTGATGTCTTGCCAGACCATGTTCTGATGTTGCATGCTGAACCTTCTGAGTCAAAGCTTCTGAGCGCTGATTTGTGCATACTCTTTATATATTTCCTGAAAGGGAAATTGCAATGTATTAGAGTACCACATTATCTCACACAAAATTCATATCCTTGTTATCATCAAAACTAAGAATATTGATCAGAACAAATCTTGTTCTAACATTTATCACCTCTTATATGTTACTTCTGCTTGAATCAACTCACCAGCCAACCATTGCCCTTCTTAATGCTTAAGAGAAGATAACACAGAACTACAATTGATACATAGTTCAAACCAGACCATGGATACTTTATACACATACTCAGCTCCCGATAGAGTGTATGAGTCTTGTATTCAGGTTGTACATTCAATAAGTACTAAGTCTCCCATCAAAGCACCTATTAGACACTCAGATAGAATTTACTGCTCACACCAGATCCTTCCAAATGATTTCTTCTTCATACATAAGAGCATTATTCTTGGCAATGATGTTTCAACATCTGTTATGACATCATTTATAACGGCTTTTAGGATCTCACACTCATCATCTCTTTTATGACACTTGAGGGAAGACAGAGAAAGCACGACACACACCATCAACTCAGCTACACATCAGTCATGATTAAGGGATAATATATGCCATATCTCAATAAATTTTTCTTCAGACTTTCATTCTGATTTTGAGATAATGGATGTCACTATATGTACATACCGAGGAGATTCCCTCAATAAGGTTTATGGAATGGATTCAATTGTGACATAACACTTGAAACCAACTCAGATTCTTCACAGTAATCTGATTCCCTTAAGTCATCACACAATATTCAAAACCATATTTCACTGTGAAAGAGACACAGTATTCAGTTTTCACCACTAACAGTTCTATGGTTAAGAAAACATTTCACATATATGGTTCCTTTGATCAGAAGTGCATACTAGATATAAGCTCATCTTGAATTCTCATATAGGTCTTTAAAGGAAAACCTGAATGAATCTTTTTACTTGCACTGAGCTTTACTTCCATATTCCCATATATATGCCCGAAATAAACTGAAAATTGGGATGGAAGGTTCAGTTGATTGTATTCTGACCAATCAACACACAAGGCAGATGTCTCCTCTTCCAGATCAGAAGTAGGTTCTAAACGAATGTACTCACACTACATTAGTTTAGCACCAGAACATTTGTTCTTCAACTGATAGTTACATACCAATATACCATCAGTTCCTTTTCCTTGGAACACACAACACTTGACAATCTTGAAGATCATCAAACAACTTTGCAGACGAATATGAGGAACAATGATCAATTGAACCTTTTCAACCTTAATAACCATTCTGTTATGAGTGGACTTGAGAGAGATCCCAAGTATCTTTGACACTTGCACTAAAGTTGAAAAATCTGCTACAAACTCTGTTGAAAACCATATAACCCTGGACATCTTCTTTCAAAAACAGGATTTTGCATCACATGCTATGCAGCGGAAAGTAGTCATATATCAACAAAGATTACACAATGCTTACTCCACGAACTAGTGGTAACCATGACACCCAAGGATTGAAGCTGAACAATCCAACAATATGCTTGCTTCTTCTCCAAGCAACACAACGAGACCTAAATAATATTCAGACCGAAAAATAAGCACAAAGATTACCTTATCATTAACTTCACTCCCGCATGAAGGTTTTTTATACTCTTCTTCAGTACTTTGCTATATGCTGAATAGAGCAATACAAATTCTTCACTCCCGCATGAAGCCTTTGGATATTCTTGGATCCAGCAACACCATCTTCTCTTGCCAAGAGAGTACACCTATTTTGGTCAGATTGGTTTAGTCTACCATACATAGGTCCATCCTCCACTTCTAGGGACCATACAATATGAACAGGACTGTTCAAACAATTTTCTACCTTTAGCAACCAGAAAGTATCCCTTATGGATCTCATCCAAAAACAGACAGGATGCCTGCTCTGATACCAATTGAAAATTCTGGTAAGACAGACTCAGAATGTCATACACAATGTCACGGCACCTTTTCTGTCATCAGCTTAGCTGAGGCAGTACATACAGATCCCCCAAATTTTATTACTTCTTTCCAGCAGAAGTTCATGAGTGTTGGGATCATATTAGTTCAGTTGACATAAATAAAACTGCTTTGCAGAGGTTCTGTGACAGCACAGTCATTAAGCAAAACACTAATGTCATGCACGATGTTATGACATCCAAACTGAACAAACAAATAAACAATGCAGAAACATAAACAACATAGAGAATTGTTCACCCAGTTCGGTTCTAACTAACCTACTCTGGGGGCAACCAAGCCAGGAAGGAAATCCATTATCAGTAGTCTTAATTTGAAGCTAAACTCCCCCGTTTACGACTTCTCACTTAAACTCTACCCAATGCAATCTCTACCTAGGTTCTCCCTAGATATGGAATATCTCCATTCCACGCCCAATCATAGCAATGATGTCTAGCAGTCAATAACTCAGCCACTGCATCGACAGCCTAATTCCCAACATTTTAAACACAAATAAACACAATGTTAACTTGAAGTGGCTTACAAGATTTATCCAAGAACAAAACTTCACTCATTGCTTCACAGCTTCTGAGTGATTAAAACAAACCTCTCACCTACAGGCTTTGAGGTACAAATCAGTGACCATCCCACACACCGGGTGGTTCACATACACGGCTAACCCTAGAGACTACATCTTCCTAGCTCTGGCTGTCGGCACACAAATTAAGTTACAAAGGTTTCTTTTATAACCTGATCCCAGTTGGACTTGGGCTTAAAATCGCAGCACTCCTTGTTGTTACAAATAAGGTCTTTAATCATAAGTTTCCTAATCTATCTCCTAAATTAGAAATTGTTGAATCTTCAATCTTCAGATTTGATTCTTTAATATTCTGACTTGATTCTTTGACCTTTAAATATGCGCCACATAGGATTACATAATATTCTCATAGAATATTTTGTATATGTTTTAAATCAAACTGAATCTTTCTTCCTCAGTTCTGCAGGCGCGATGTCATGGTTGAAGTCATGACATTCCATATAACATCTTGCTTCAGTACCTGTTTTGTTCTTTTCATATTTTCAAGACTTATACAATATTACATTTAGCTGCTATTATGTTTTAGCCAAGCATGGATGCCAATAAGACAATTCTACAGAGCAGAACATCAACATCTTCCGTTAATAAGCCTATATTTAGATTTTTATCCCTCTTTCGTACCTAATGATTGGTATAATCCGTAAAAAGTTTGGGTTTTGGTTCACCCACCACCTTCTTGGTGTCATTCTTAACTTTCTTATACTTTTCTCAGGTTTGGGCAATTTTACACCCAAACTATTCTTTAAAACAATTCTTTTTTACTCTAGTTTTACTCTGAACACTATTATTCCACCACCACAATTCTTTACCCATAGGTCCAAAACATGTTGATTCTCATAATGTATCTTTAGCCACTTTTCTAATCTCTTGGGCCAGCATATTCCCCATATAATTTGCACTTCCTCGTGGTTGTCCAAACCCTCCCGCCAAGATCATCTATAGGAAAATTCCTTGTTTTTCTCCCTTAAAATGCCACTAGTATATATGTGGCGTTCCCATGTGACTTCATCTTTTTACTCTCCCTTTTACTCTTATATCCATAACCCACACGCTATGTTGGGTGGCCACGCTCTCTGCCGAAATAACATTATAGTCCAAGCAAATATTTCTATCTGACTACCTAATAAGAAAGAAATTTTTTTGACGACATGTCACACTACTTTTATATGTGATAAGATGCTCATCTCTTTTTCTAAAATGTGTATTTTCTATAGTAATATCCAAAGCCAACAAAAAACTCTAAGATATATTTATCCTCGACATTCACCTCCCATAGACCATACCCCAAGCACCCTCTCAAAACCTCTTATGTTCCCTACCTGACCATTTAAATCTCCTCTTAGAAAAAGCTTATATCCTTGGGGTATTTCTGATAACGCGAAATTATATCGTATATTTGACTTGACTCGCATGGATTTTAGTCTCTTTTTCGTTTATTTATGTCTTGTTATGCTAGTATTATTGTCTTATATCTGGTACCTCAAGTAGAATTGGTCACAGAGGAGATTTGAGTGAAAAGAATAAATAAATAAATTAATAAATAAATAAATAAACATACTCTTAGGCAGGGTACAAGTCGACCAATTTCTATATAACACTTAGACACAAACTCCACGATAGCAGATCCTCTTACAAATGGTCTTTCACCTAAGGTCTTTCATGAGCACACTTCTCACATGAGCATTTTACAGTTTGAGAAATCTTTAGTTTAATAGGGGTTATTCATTTATGAATTTTGTGTTCTATGTTTGGTATTATGCACACTCTAGTTTTTGGTATTTTTTTTCTAGTTTATAAAGTTTGATACTCAGCTATTTATACTTTGTACAATAAAGTTATTGAATTCTTACTAAAATAAAGTAAGACCAATTAAAAAATGACATGTATAGACCACATTCTTGTGATTTTCACGCTACACCAAAAAAATCACTTTGGCTCTATGTATTGGCATAACTAGTGAATAAGATTATTTGAACATGCTTGAAGTATATAATGTCAAATTTTGAGTTCATAAAGTCTAACACGTGTGTAGAGTTACATATGTGACTAGTGGGAGATTGTTAGAATTTTGGATCACAAATGTAACATTTAAAGTGTTAGGGCTATTATTTGATTAGCCAAAACTAGCGGTTAATTAATTAATATTAATTTTATGACTAAGAACATATATGTCATGAAAGGTTATTGTGTAGATACCATAAATCAATATCCTAATTTGATTATGAGTCATATTTAGGAATATTAAAAACTGAGTATTAACTCTAAGACAGTTATTTATATGAATTATGGTCTCCATTTATGGACAAACTATTCATATAGTTTATCTCACTTTCTCTCTTCATCCCATAATTAAGAAATCCTAAGTTACTCTACAAATTGAAAAATCACATATCTACAAACTTTTAACTATTACATTGACAAATTCAAATATGCTCCCACTTTTATTTTCATCTTGAATTCGGATATAAATTCATAAGATATATATGAGTTCATAAGGATTAGTTTAAGGTTGGATTAACTATGTTTTTGGTCCCTAAAAAATTATTAAATTTTACTTTTAGGTCCCTATAAAAAATAGCATGCTTTGGTCCCTACAAAATTAATATGTACGTAATTTTAGTTCTTGCTGTTAAACCAACGTGTATTTTTAAATGATTATTTTGAAGACATGTTTATAACGATTCTAAATAGGTATAAAAATATTATTTAAAAATTTAAAAGTTAAAAGATAATTAAACAATTTTCAAAATTTTGAAAAATAGCATGAACTAAAATTATATATATAAAAAAATTTAGGAATCAAAATATGTAATTTTTTTAATAAAAACTAAAAATAAAATTTAAAATATTTATAAGAATCAAAAATATATTTAATTTATTTATTTATACAAATAGATATAGATTATAAACAACAAACAGGACGGATCTAAAGCATAACAATTGGGGGAGCTGCCTCCACAATATTTTAAGTTTTATAATAGTTAGAACGTGTCATCTTTGTTTATCTGCCAATGAAAGTAGTATATTGCCCCCACCTATTAAAAATTCATATCATAAAAGGAAAGAATTTTCTTCCATTTTTCATGTTCCTTTTAAGAGATTATTTAATATTTTTCAGATGTATTAATAGTAGTATAGTTATTGTACTATGCTTAGAAATGAAATATGAAATTTGTACATTTTTATTTTTAAGTGGGAAGTTCTATTTTAGTCCCTCACAAAAACTGTAGAGGTCAGATTAGTCCCTGAGAAAAAAAATTCAATACTAAATTTTTTACAAAATTTTACCGAGTCATGTCAGTCCCTCAATTAACATTATTTTTAAAATCGGGTTTTTTCTTACTTTTGAACTGTGACTGGACTGTTAATAACGACTCGTTTTAGTCTCTGACAAAAAAGGAAGAGTCCAAATTAGTTCCTAAGAAAAAAAGTATATATTTAATCCTTACAAAATTTAATCAAGCCATGTTAGTCCCTCTTTTAGTATTTTTTTCAAATCGGTTTTTTTTAAATTGTGAGTGGACTTCTATTTTACGACTGTTGAACTGAAATTATTTATGAATGGATTGTAGATAAATCATCGCGATACCACGACGTTCTTTTCTTTGTTTGGTTTATTATGAGGCTTATGGGTGAGGGACTACGGTTTTTGTTGTTATGTATTATTGTGTATTAGGTGTCATTATTGTTTTAGTTGTTAATGAACTTTTAGGAAGGTTTAGTTTTGTTACTAAGGTGATTTAGGATAATTTCTTGCTTTTGTAAATAATACTTGTGGAGAAAATAATACATATGATATGTTGGAAGAAAATTGATTTATACCATATCACTTAGGTTTTGATGATACCAAAGTATTTAATGAAAGCAGGTCTATCTTGTCAAGTACAGTCATAGTTTAAAAATACGAAAAAAATTATTTGAAAAAAATATTAAAAGAGGGACTAACATGACTCAGTTAAATTTTGTAAGAGAATAAATAAAGACCTTTTTTTTTCTCAGGGATTAATTTGGACTCTCACTTTTTTGTGAGGGACTAAAATGAGTCCTTACTGATGGTCCACTCACGATTCAAAAATAAAAAAAAATTGGTTTGAAAAAAATATTAGTAGAGGGACTAACATGACTCGGTTAAATTTTGTAAGGAATTTAATAGAGTTTTTTTTCTTAGGGAGATTTTTATGAGGGAATAAATGAGACTTCACTCTATTTTTAATGATTGTCTATAATATATAAAGAATTAGATGATTTTTCTATATTATAAAAAAATCAATAATTAATATTTTCAAAATATAAAGAATTAGATGATTTTTGTATTATAAAAAAATCAATAGTATTTTCAAAATATGAAAACACCTGCAACAAATATAACTCATAGATATTTAAATAAGTTTTTTTTTTTTTTTTGTATATACTAGTATAATTTTTCACACTTTAAATAATAATTAGTAGAAACAAATTTAACCATATAACTTTAAGTTATTGAATTTGAATCTCATAGTAATGATTGTAAAATTTTTACTTTTTACTAATATTACTTAACTATTTTAATACCACTTTATTTTTGTGAGATATTGGATCGAACTCTAGTATGGTCGAAGGGTAGCTTCTTGGTTCGACATGTTTAAGCATGAAGTCGAAGGTTGTTCACATGCTTGTGTCGAAGATGCTGGGGTTGTTAGTATGTTAAATTAGGTTTTAGTGTTTAAAACCTAATTTGTTAACTTAGCTTGTTTATTAAGTTGGCTTGTGTAATAGGCCTTGTGGAAAAAGCCCATTAGTTAGTATGTTAGGTTTTATTATAAATAGCATACTAGTCTCTCATCATTGCTAAGCTGCAAATCCTAATTTAGGGTGAGAGAGATTATTTGTTAATCTTGTAAACTTGTAATCTTGTTTTAAGAGAAAGTAAAAGAATAGCAGTTATAACCAATTCTTGTGTTCTTCTTATCTTCCCTAATTCCCATTATACTTTGTTCTTGACATCGTTTTTCACAACAAATTGGTGCGGTGAGCGTGGAGAAGATGCATTCAACAAAGTATGAGATTGAAAAGTTCACCGGAGTGAATGATTTCGGTCTGTGGCGCATGAAGATGAAAGCCCTACTAGTTCAACAGGGTTGCTTGGAAGCGTTGAAGGGAGGGGCAACCATGAATGTAGAATTGACGGCGGCGGAGAAGACGAATATGATCGAGAAAGCACACAGCGCAATTTTGTTGAGCCTTGGTGATAAGGTTCTCCGGCAAGTATCAAAGGAGACGACGGTATCAGGGTTATGGGTGGAACTTGAAAGTTTGTATATGACCAAATCGCTGGTAAATCGACTATACCTGAAGCAAGCTTTGTATTCATTCAAGATGATTGAAGACAAAGTGTTGGCTAAGCAGTTGGATATGTTCAACAAGCTGATTCTTGATCTTGAAAATATTGATGTAAAGGTCGATGATGAAGATCAAGCGCTGTTACTATTGTGCGCTTTGCCTCGATCACATGCTCACTTCAAAGAAACTCTCTTGTATGGAAGGGGGTCCCTGACGTTTGAAGAAGTTCAATCAGCCTTGTATTCTAAAGACTTGAATGAACGAAAGGAGCATAAACCTTCGACTGTTGGTGAAGGTTTGGCCGTTAAAGGAAAATTCTTACGAAAGAATGGTAAGTTCGACAAGAAGGGCAAAAGCCAGTCGAAGTCTTACAGTGGGGAAGCATCTGGCATTCGATGCTATCATTGTAAGAAGGAGGGTCACACAAGAAAAGTGTGCCCTAAACGCCTGAAATATCAAGGTAAGGATAATGGCAATGCAGCCATTGTTCAAGATGATTTTGAATCATCTGATGTTCATGTGGTTTCAAGTAGTGACTCGAGAAGAGAGTGGATTATGGATTCAGGTTGCACTTGGCACATGACTCCAAACAAAGACTTGTTCGAGGAACTATGTGATCAAGATGGTGGATCAGTATTGCTGGGAAACAACAAGGCTTGCAAGATTGCAGGTGTTGGATCTATGAGGTTCAAACTGCATGATGAGTCAATAAGGTTGTTGACTGAAGTCAGGTATGTTCCTGATTTGAAGAGAAATCTACTTTCTCTTGGTGAATTCGACAAGAAAGGATATGTTTTCCAAGGAGAGAAAAGTACCCGAAGAGTCATGAAGGGTTCGAAGGAAGTCTTGAGAGGCGTGAAGAAACAAGGCTTGTATACCCTTGAGGCTGAAGTTGTAAGTGGTTCGACAAAATTTGCATCTACGAAACCTTTGTCAAAGACAGAAATCTGGCACATGAGATTGGGCCATGTCAGTGAAAGGGGTCTTGTCGAATTAGGGAAACAAAATCTGCTTGGTGGAGACAAAGTCGAAAAGCTGAAGTTTTGTGAACCCTGTGTACTTGGAAAATCTTGCAGAGTGAAGTTCAACAAAGGCAAACAAAGAACACATGGATCCCTTGATTACATCCATGCTGATCTTTGGGGGCCTGCAAGGTGTCCATCACATTCAGGAGCAAGGTATTTTCTATCCATAGTAGATGATTATTCCAGAAAATTATGGGTATTCATCCAGAAGACTAAGGATGAAACTTTTGAGAATTTCAAAAGTTGGAAGACTCTGGTTGAAAATTAGACTGGCAGAAAGGTCAAGAGGTTAAGAACCGACAATGGCCTTGAATTTTGCAATGAGGCATTCGACAGTTTTTGAGCCGCCTCTGGTATTGCAAGGCACATAACTACTGCAGGTACTCCACAGCAAAATGGTTTGGCTGAAAGGTTTAATCGAACTATTTGGGAGAGAGTCAGATGCATGTTGACTAATGCAGGACTAAAGAAGGTGTTCTGGGCTGAGGCTGTTTTGACAGCAACATATTTGATAAACAGATGTCCTTCGACAGGGTTAAATATGAAGACACCTGAAGAAGTTTGGTCGGGACATCCACCAGATCTCGACAAACTGAGAGTATTTGGCTGCGTAGCCTAATCTCACATTAGGCAAGACAAGGTCGAACCTAGAGCTCTAAAATGCATGTTCATGGGATACCCTGAAGGAGTCAAAGCTTATAGACTATGGTGCCTAGAGCCAGGTCACAGGAGGTGTATCACCAATCGAGATGTAGTTTTCAATGAAGCTGAAATGGCTTTTAAGAAAATTGATGATGTTGGTCAAAGTACAGAAACATCTGACGAAGAGCTGGAACAGGTAGAGATTCCTGTTGAGGTGGAGCATGTTGATGCTGAATTGGATATCCCTGATGAAGTCGAAGAAGAAGCAGAACATGCTGAGGAAGTTGAAGAAACTGACGATGACTACCTATTGTCGAGAGATAGGTCGAGAAGAGTCATCAAGGCACCTCAGAGACTTGGGTATGCAGATCTTATAGCTTATGCCTTAATCTCTGCAAGTGAGGTTCTAGACGAAGAACCTAGAGACTACAAGGAAGTTATGAGGAGTCGAAATAAGACTGAAAGGCTGAAGGCCATGGATGATGAGATGAAATCTCTTCATGATAATCATACTTGGGAACTGATCAAGAAACCTGTTGGGGCAAGATTAGTCAGCTGTAAATGGATTTTCAAAGTTAAGTAAGAAATTGAAGGAGTGACGTCGAAAAGATACAAGGCAAGGTTAGTTGCAAGGGGTTTCACTCAGAAATAAGGTGTAGACTTTAATGATGTGTTTTCTCCTGTTGTGAAGCATAGGTCCATTCGAATGCTGCTTGCCATGGTGGCACAGTTCGATCTTGAACTGGAACAGATGGATGTGAAGACTGCGTTCTTGTATGGTGATCTAGATGAAACGATCCTGATGAGGCAACCTGAAGGGTATGTCGAAAAGGGGAAGGAAGATTGTGTGTGCAAGTTAAAGAGATCTTTGTATGGGCTGAAACAATCTCCTCGACAATGGAATAGGAGATTCGACAAGTTCATGGCACGCATAAGTTTCATTAGAAGTCAGTTCGACCACTGTGTTTACTTCAGATTTCGACTTGGTAATTCATTTGTTATTTTGTTGCTTTATGTGGATGATATTCTCATAGCAAGCAACAATGTTGAAGATGTGATGAGGGTGAAGGTTGAACTCAATAAGGAGTTCGATATGAAGGATCTGGGAGCTGCTTTCAGGATTCTTGGAATTGACATTCGAAGAGATAGAAAGATGTTTAAGTTATGCTTATCTCAAGAGGCATACCTACGGAAGATTCTTAAAAAGTTTGGTATGTCGAATTCGAAGCCAGTTGTGACTCCAACAAACCCTCAATTCAAGCTGAGTATTGATCAGTGTCCCAGTACTGATGTCGAAAGAGCCTATATGAATAGCATCCCATATGCTAATATAGTTGGTTGATGTATGCTATGGTATGTACTAGACCCGACATAGAATACGCAGTAAGTCTTGTAAGCAGGTACATGACGAATCCTGGAAAGGCTCACTGGCAAGCATTGAAGTGGATTTTAAGGTACATAAATGAGTCTCTGAAAAGAGTCCTAATTTATGTGGAGCCTTGGGTGAAGATGGTAAAGCAACAATTGGAGGATATGTCGACTCTGATTATGCAGGTTGTATGGATTCCAGAAAATCTATTTCTGGATATGTTTTCACTATGTTTGGCACAGCAATTAGTTGGAAAGCAAAACTTCAGAAGGTTGTTGCACTATCAACCACTGAAGCAGAGTATATTGCCTTAACTGAAGCTGTGAAAGAAGCATTGTGGCTCGAAGGTTTTGCGAAGGAGCTGAAACTTCAAGGTCGAGGTATCACTGTTAAATGTGATAGTCAAAGTGCAATACATCTGTCGAAGAATTCAGCCTATCATGAGCGGACTAAGCACATTGATGTGAGGCTGCATTTCGTCAGAGGAGTAATCGAGCGTGGAGAAGTCCAAGTGCTGAAGGTTTCGACTGAAGACAATGCTGCTGATATGATCACCAAGACATTGCCGAGTTGCAAGTTTTTCCACTGTATGCAGTTGATAAAGCTACATGAAGAAAGCTAGTTTGTTCCCTTGATGTTGTAGAGTTAGATCCAAGGTGGAGATTTGTGAGATATTGGATCGAACTCTAGTATGGTCGAAGGGTAGCTTCTTGGTTCGACAGGTTTAAACATGAAGTCGAAGGTTGTTCACATGCTTGTGTCGAAGATGCTAGGGTTGTTAGCATGTTAAATTAAGTTTTAGTGTTTAAACCCTAATTTGTTAAGTTAGCTTGTTTATCAAGTTGGCTTGTGTAACGGGCCTTGTGGAAAAAACCCATTAGTTAGTATGTTAGGTTTTATTATAAATAGCATACTAGTCTCTCATCATTGCTAAGCTGCAAATCCTAATTTAGGGTGATATGGGTTATTTGTTATTCTTGTAAACTTGTAATCTTGTTTTAAGAGAAAATAAAAGAATAACAGTTATAACCAATTCTTGTGTTCTTCTTATCTTCCCTAATTCTCATTATACTTTGTTCTTGACATCGTTTTTCACAACAATTTTGATTAAATAATAATATTGTCATTTGTTAAATGACTGTGAAATTTATTTGTTAAATGCTTATCAAATTTATTTGTAATTTATTTTTATATTATCATGTATAATTTAACAAAAAAATTTGAATCCGAGAACAAATCACTCTAACAAATACTATTATAGCAATAATAATAATTATAATAATAATAATAATAATAAGTAGGATTATAAATAGCAAACAAAATAGACAAAAAGAAAATTCTAAACTAACTTATGATTACTAGTGTTTTTATTGCATATAACAAAGTGCATAACTAACATGTTACGCACGATATTGAGTACACACATAATTCACATCGACGCAGGACAACATACCGATGCAGTCTTAGCTATGTATACTCTTAGCTATGTATACTGCATATTATTATTTATTTATTTATAAATTTATTTATTTATTTTTATTTATATATAATGTCCTTGCTGCGTGTTGGAGAAAGGGAATTTAACAGTTTTTAGTGCACCAACAGCGAAAATCATCCCTGCACCTGCCACTAAGTAAGTGCTCTTTCTCCTTGCAATGCTTGTTACAGTTACCATCTGGGATGCATGGTCCCTTGAATGTGTCAGACAGATTCTCACAAGTTTTTGCTTCAGTCACCGCTATTTCTTCTGCATCAATAAACCAATAAAACAAATATTAGTTATAAAGTAATAAATATGAATATTGAACTAAGCAATAAAGATTACTTACGTGCAACAAAGAGAACGAGGAAGAGGAAGGACAAGGCAGCTACTGCTTTCTTCTCCATGGCTTAAGTAGTGATAGGAATATATAAACTTAATATATATAACTCACTTTACTTAATGTGTTATAAGTGTGTTTGATATATATGTGAAGATCGTAAGACATATATATAGCCCCATGGAGCTTGACTAGTAAGAGTTTTTACAATATATATCTTGAAAATCAAAATCCAGAAGATTGAAGAAACCGCAAGAAACCGATATGTGGCAACATATTTTATCACCGAGTTTGTATTGTCATGGTGTAGAGTCAACAATGTGGGGCGTTTCCTGGGGAGCTTATCAACATAAAATAAATGACATGGGATACAAATAGTAGTTTTTGTTTTATTTATTAAGTACTACGTGATATAATTCAATATAATAAAATTTATTATAATCAAAAAAACAAAATACGAATGAAATAAGTTTCTTTTTTTTTAATTTTTAAAATATATTTTGAAAAAATCTATCAAATATCTTTATATTTTCTTCTCTATAGCAGTTTTAAAAGTTAAATTATCAAACATATTTTATTTTTTGAATTTTAAAACAATTCTTTAAAATTTTTATAGAATAATTTTTGAAAACTAAAAGCTAATACTCACTCATATAAATTTTAATTTTTTGTATCACTTTTGATTTCTTAATACAAGAAGGAAACGATCTTTTACAGAAAATTTAAAAATCTTACGAATAATAATATCTTACGAATAATAACGTTGTATCTTTTAAATGTATGAATATAATTTTTAAGTGGATTGATTTGCAATAAAATAACTAGTGTTTTCTTTTTATGACTAATAAATTTTATTGTGCTTGATTGATTGGATTAAAGTTTTGGATTGGTATCTTAACTTCCTTTTAATTTCTAATCTCTCAAAGCTTTTTGATATCCATAGTTTATTAGTCGTAATTATTAGTGTTGCTGTTAATGTGGAGATCGGAATGTCCTAACACATTTTCTTTCTCTATATTTATGCTCTCTTTTTCATCTAAAGAATGAAATTGTTTTTTATATAAAAAATAATAGTAATATAATAATAATAATAATAATAATAATAATAATAATAATAATAATAATAATAATAATAATAATATTGCATCTAATTCGCTCTATTACACATTAATTATCTTTATACTCTAATTCACAATGTGATTATTTCACAAACACACCATATTTCTTATTACAAATGTTAAATAGATCCATTAAACTAAAATACATCCAATCCATCCACCATATAAAAAATAAGTCAATGAATGGATTAAATCCATCCATTTATATACATGTATAGATTCAATCTATCCAACACATTTTGATAAACCAATGAATTATTTTTATTTTATACTTTAAATCCATTAAATCCATTTTATTTTACCCCGCTTCGGTAATGCATTTCCGAAATATTCTTTTTTTCAAAATTTTTCCAGACTTCGGAAGTGCATTTCTGAAAAAATCCCAAAAATTGGGATTTTGACTAATTCGGAGATGCATCTCCGAAATAACAAAAAAAAATCTAAAAAAATCCCAAAAATTAATTTTAGGATATTAATTAATTCACATATCATAAATTTGATATAATTTATGAATAATGAATAATAATAATTACATATTTTGATATAATTTATGAGTTATGAATAATAGTTATTATATATTTCTATCCTAATTCATATTTTAAAATTTAAAATAATTTTAATTAAAAAAATTAAAATAATTTCACTTACAAAATAAGTTATAATTTTTTATTTATATATTTATAATAATTGTTATATATTTATAAAAAAAATTAAAAAAATGAGTGTTTTAATTTATATATTTATATAATAATTATAATAATTTTTATATATTTATAAAATTTATTATATATTATATATTTATATAATAATTATAAAAATTAAAGAAATGAGTGTTTTAATTTATAATAATTATTATATATTTATATATTTATATAGAGGAGGGCTCAAGTTACACCAATATATTACACTTATAATTACACTCATTTATAACCTTTGATATTATTTTAATTCACTGGTTAGAAACAACAAGTTAGTGATTCATGATTCTTACTTAAAATAGTTTTTTCTACTTTTGGTAATATATAATTTTTATCTTATCAAATCATAATTAATTCTTATAAAATTAAATAAATCTCTCCAACTTTTTCTAACACATAAATAAATTTTATTTTTATAAAAAATACGTGCATAAATAATGAACAATTAATTAAAGTAAATAATAAAATTATTTCAATTTTAAATAGAATAAAAACTAATGCTCAAAATGTGCATAAATAATGAATAATAAGCACATAAATGTTACAATTATATTTTTTTTCACAATAAAATACAATTATATATTATATATTTATATATTTTACTTACAAAATTAATAATTATGATTATATATTTATATATTTCTATTCTGATTCATAATTAAAATAATTTTAATAAAATAATTTTTAACTTTAAAATTGTTTAGGAAATTTTGATTCACCTTAATTTTATTGATTTACCTTCATTTTATTGATTCACTTTCATTTTATACCTATTAATTGTATTGATTCACCTTGATTTTAATTTTTTAATAATTATTAAATCATTTCGGAAGTGTATATCCGAAACATTCCAAGACCAATTTGGTCTTGGAATATTTTGGATATGCATCTCCGAAAACACCTCCCTCTCCCAAAAAAGGGGTGTTTTCGGAAATGCATCTCCGAAAACTCAAAAAAGGGGGTGTTTTCGGAAATGCATCTCCGAAAACACCTTTTTTTTCGTGTTTTCGGAAGTGCATTTCCGAAAACACCTTTTTTTCCAATAAAAATACGTTTTCGGAAATGTATTTCCAAAATAAGGGGTATTTTGGTAATTTCGCCAGAGGTGGGTAAGAAGGTTAGGAGGTGGGTAAAGAAATTTTCAAATCAAATATCGAGTTTTTTTTCAAAAAAAAGATTTTTTGTGGAAAAATAAAAATTGTATTTTTTTGGAAAAACGAAATAATCGGGTTTTTTTTTCGAAAAAACAAAAAAGCGATGTTTTTCGCAAAAACAAAAAATCGAGGTATTTCAGAAGAAAAAAAACGGTTTATTTAAAACGAAAAAAATCGAGTTTTTTTGGAAAAACAAAAAATTGACTTTTTTCGAAAAATGAAAAATCGAGTTTTTTTCGGAAAAATGAAAAAATTGAGGTTTTCGAAAAATCAAGTTTTTTCGATAAAGCAAAAAATCGAGTTTTTTCCAAAAAACATAAATCGAGTTTTTTTGTAAAAACCAAAAAGTCAAATTTTTTTCAGAAAAATGAAAAACCCGAGTTTTTTCGGAAAAACGAAAAAAGTTGGGTTTTTTTTAGAAAAATGAAAAATCGAGTTTTTTCGTAAAAATGAAAAGTCGAATTTTTTTTAGAAAAAAGAAAAAGTCGAGTTTTTTTCGGAAAAATGAAAATTTCAGTTTTTTTCCGAAGGCGTAATTGGGGCGTCGAAGCACTGTATTCAGGCCATTATTGGCCATAATTCTTTCGATCATGGTAGTTAGATTATTTTCCGCCACCATGTTATCTTGTCTAACCCTGTGAATTATTTCATCTGCATTTTGTTCCCTATTAACCATGACTCCTAGGTTGTTCTTCAGGGATTTGCTGTCGAACTCCTTGTTGTTCTACCCCTGTCCCCATGTCTCTTTCGATAACATTTTGTCTGGGTGGCTGTATTTGGTTAATAGTTGGTTCCTCCTGGGTTTCGACACGATTTCGTCTACGTTGGCATGTCGAATTGGGAGCCCCAAAGAAATCTGCTATACGCGCCATTTGCGCTGATAATTGTTGGTAGGACTGGGTGTTGTCCTGATTAGTTCTATTTATGTTTTGGATTAAAGGAGAGAATATGTTCTTTATCTCTTTAGCAAGAATTCCAACCATGTCATGGTTGCTTGCATCCATTTGTTGCTTAAACGCTGCCTGATTGTTAGTAGTCAGTGTAGGCAATTGGTTTGATGGACCTTGGTTTTGTGCACTTCGACCCACAGAGCCAACGTTTTGGATTGATGAAAAAGTAGCCAAGTTAGGTTGTGTATATGTGGGCGCACCCGTGTGTAATTCTGCCATGTAAGAAGATGGCATTCCATATGGCTATTGTTAGAACAAGATTTGTTCTGATCAATTATCTTAGTTTTGATGATAACAATAATATGAATTTTGCTTAAGATAATATGGTACTCTAATCCAATGCAATTTCCTTTTCAGGAAATATATAAAGAGTATGCATAATTCTGCGCTCAGAAGCTTTGTCTCAAAAGGTTCAGCATGCAACATCAAAACATGGTCTGGCAAGACATCAGAAGATGGTCGAAGCAGAATCAGAACATGGGTCTATGGAAGCATCAGAAGAACATGAGATCAGAAGCAGAAGCACTGAAGTTCTGATGGTATCACGCTCAGAAGCACTTCAAGGTCAGAAGATCAGAAGATGCTTTGCACCAAGCTGTTTGACTCTGATGATATTCAAACGTTGTATTCACAAACATCAGATCAGAAGAAAGTACAAGTGGCAGGCTACGCTGACTGACAAAAGGAACATTAGAAGCTATTAAAGGCAACGTCAGTAGACACAGCGTGAACAAGGCTCGAGGTAGTTGACAAAAGCGTATAACATTAAATGCGATGCTGTACGGAACACGCAAAGCATTAAATGCACTCAACGGTCATCTTCTCAAACGCCTATAAATACGAAGTTCTGATGAGAAGCAAGGTTAACGATTCTGGAACAAAACAACTCATACTAACTTGCTAAAACTCTGTTCTACTCAAAGCTCAGAATCTTCATCTTCATCAAAGCTCACTACATTGTTGTTGTAATATATTAGTGAGATTAAGCTTAAACGTTAAGAGAAATATCACTGTTGTGATTATAGCTTTTAAGAAGCATTGTAAAACTCTTATTTGATTACATTAAGTTGTAAGGAACTAGAGTGATCAAGTGTTGATCAGAATACTCTAGGAAGTCTTAGCTTGTGTCTAAGCAGTTGTAATTAGAGTGATCACGTGGTGGTCAGGATACTCTAAGAAAGTCTTAGCTTGTGTCTAAGCATTTGTTCCTGGAGTGATCAGGTTGTGATCAGGATACTCTAGAAGACTTAGTTGCGGACTAAGTGGAAAACCATTGTAATCCGTGCGATTAGTGGATTAAATCCTCGGTTGAGGTAAATCATCTCTGCGGGGGTGGACTGGAGTAGTTTAGTTAACAACGAACCAGGATAAAAATAACTGTGCAATTTATTTTTATCAGTCAAGTTTTTAAAGCTACACTTATTCAAACCCCCCCTTTCTAAGTGTTTTTCTATCCTTCAATTGGCATCAGAGCGCCGGTTCTAAGGTGCAAACATTTAACCGTGTTTAGAAAAGATTCAGGAAGAGAAAAACGCTTCAGTAAAAGATGGCTGGTGAATCTCAAGCAAATCCAACTCCATCTACATCTGGCTCTGCTGAGAAATACAATGGTAACAATGGTTATACTAGACCACCAGTATTTGATGGTGAAAACTTTGAATACTGGAAAGATAAACTGGAAAGTTGCTTTCTTGGTGTATATGCTGATCTATGGGATCTTCTGTTGGATGGTTACAAACATCCTGTTAAAGCTACTGGTGTAAGGCTCACGAGAAGCGAAATGAGTGATGAACAAAAGAAAGATTTCAAGAATCATCACAAATGCAGGACTGTTTTGCTGAATGCTATCTCTCATGCTGAGTATGAGAAGATATCTAACAGGGAAACGGCCCATGACATATATGAGTCCTTGAAGATGACTCATGAAGGAAATGCTCAAGTCAAGGAGACCAAAGCTCTTGCACTAATCCAGAAGTATGAAGCCTTCAAGATGGAGGATGATGAAGACATTGAAAAGATGTTTTCAAGATTTCAAACTTTGACTGCTGGATTGAGAGTTCTCGACAAAGGCTACACCAAGGCTGATCATGTAAAGAAGATCATCAGAAGTTTGCCCAGAAGATGGGGCCCAATGGTGACTGCATTCAAGATTGCCAAGAATATGAATGAAGTCTCTTTGGAAGAGCTTATCAGTGCCTTGAGAAGCCATGAAATTGAGCTGGACGCAAACGAGCCTCAGAAGAAAGGTAAGTCTATTGCATTAAAATCTAATGTTAAAAAATGCACTAACGCTTTTCAGGCAAGAGAAGAAGATTCTGAAGAATCAGAATCTGAAGAAGAAGATGAACTGTCCTTGATCTCCAGAAGGCTAAATCAACTCTGGAAGAACAAGCAAAGGAAGTTCAGAGGCGTCAGAAGTTCAAAGAAATTTGAACGTGGAGAATCTTCTGATGACAGAAGATCTGACAAGAAGAAGGCTGTCTGCTATGAGTGCAATGAGCCTGGACATTACAAGAATGAGTGTCCGAAACTTCAGAAGGAGAATCCCAAGAAGAAGTTTCATAAGAAGAAAGGTCTTATGGCAACCTGGGATGAGTCAGAAGATGATTCAGACTCTGAAGATGAGCAGGCTAACTGTGCGCTGATGGCGACAGAAGATGATGGATCAGAATCTACATCAGAATCAGATTCTGAAGAGGTATTTTCTGAACTTACTAGAGATGAGTTAGTTTCCAGTCTAACAGAACTTCTGGAATACAAGTCTCAGGTTAGTCTCAAATACAAAAAGCTGAAAAAGCTATTTGAATTTGAAACAAAGAAGCTTGAGTTGGAGATTTCTGAATTAAAAGAAAAACTTTTAAAATTATCCAATAATGTTGGATCTCCTTCTGATTCAGAAAAATCCACTCCTAGTCTAAACCATATTCTGAAAGAATATGATTTAAGTTTCAGGAAGTTCTTATCTAGAAGTATTGGCAGAAGTCAGCTAGCTTCTATGATATATGCTGTGTCTGGAAACAAAAGAGTTGGCATTGGTTATGAGGGTGAAATCCCATACAAGCTTGAATCTGTGGATGATATGAAAATATCATACAAGCCTCTGTATAACCAATTTAAATTTGGCCACTCCCATGATATTAAGCACACATCACATGCACAAAGCTTTCACGTAACACACACTAAGAAGCATGTGACACAACCTAGGAAATATCATGAAACTAACATTAAGAATTATCATGCTGTTCCTCCTACTGCTTACAATGTTAAACCCAAGTTCAATCAGAACTTAAGGAGAACTAACAAGAAAGGACCCAAGAAGATGTGGGTACCAAAGAAAAAGACTATTTCTTTTGCAGATTCTCTTGGCGACAAAGAAGATAAAAGTCAACATGTAGTGTCACCTGGACTCAAGTTGGTCTCAACACTTGAAGGGAAGAAGTACTGTCTTCCAAGTTCTGGTACTTAAATCTGTTGAAGAAACTATGTTTGTAGGAGATCAGAAAAGAAAGTTTATTAGTCTTGGAACCATCTGTTTTGTTTGTTTCTAAAGCAATGGTGTTTCGTTCTTGATTATTCTGAATGCTCTAAATGCTACAGAATATACAATATTGAAACATTGATTGTGGACGAATCAATAAATATCTGGTTTGATGATAAACTTGTTTCTGATGAAACAAAGCAGCTTAAGAATTTCTGCAGATACAGTTTTGTCTTATCAGAAGCTGCAAAACAAAGAAGTGAATCTTCAGAAGCTGTGTATATCAGAAGTAATGGATCAGAAGATCATTCATATTTACATCAGCACACTTCAGAAGGAGCGTTTCCAGAAGAGAAACCTGATCAATTCAGAAGCAGTGATCGGAATCAGAAGGCGTAAAGCCTATTGAATATTTCACACCTGTCATCCATTATCTGATGGTGAACACGTGTCTGTGCAGTTAGTACAAAGCGTGCAGTTGAAAAGACGCCGACCTAGGTAACTGTGTTAAATCATTTCATTTACCACGTTCTCTCACCTAACGTCACTTATCAATAAATGAAAATTGATTCCTCTTGATTCTGTAACTGTTCATTTTCTAATCTTATTGCATTTTTTTTAAATTCGTCTCTATATATTCTTTTCAAATCATCTCATATATCTTTTTCGCTCCTAGTCTCTCTTTCTTCTTGCATACTTTTCTTTTGAAATCTTCTTAGTCGCTTCTAAAACCCTAACCGAAAACCCAGAATTTTGTTCTTCCTAGCTGTCCATTCTATTTCAATGGCTGCTTCTTCATCTCAAAATGTTGATTCATCTACCCTTCTCCATATTTAAGATGAAGTTAATCAGGAACTCACTCCAGTTGTTGCGTGCTCCATTCCTAAGGATAGATTAGACGTTTTATGTGAACTTATGGTTGATTTTGATAACATTGAAGAACATGATTTTCATCTCAAAGAAGATATAATTTTTCAAGGATGGACTTCTTTGTTTGCTGAGTTCTGTGGACCAGTCTACCCAGATCTTGTCAAGGAATTCTGGGTACATGCAGTTGTCGCTCCAAAATCTATATTGTCTTTCGTCCATGGAAAGTTTGTGATAGTAACTGAGAACATCTTAAGGGTGATGTTTGATTTGAGAAACGCTGAAGGAGCTTTTGAAATCGATAAAAGGGAAAATTGGGAAGATGTTTTATCTACTCTCTACCCAGACATAAATGAAACAAAGAATGTCAAGGATTTGAGAGATCTCTACAAAATCTGGACCAAAATTCTCCTTGGGTGTTTCTATCACAGGAAAGGGACACATGCTTCTGACTTCATCAACAATGAGCAAAAATACATTTTGTACTGCATTGCCACTAAGAAGAAGGTTGATGCTATCTACATTATCTTCAACCATATGTGGAAGGCTGTGAAGGAGTCCAGAAATGCCTTCAGAGAAAAAAATTGTACCATCATTCCGTTTGGTAGAATTATCTCAAATCTTCTGGTTCATTCCAAGATTGTTGAGAACCTGGAATCTGAAGGTATTATCAAAGACCTTGCTGTCACAAATGGGGCCTGTCTGAATGCCTTCACTTTAAAGAAGATGAAAGTGATTAAGGCTATCATTAAAACTCCTCAACCTCTTGCTGGAACAAGAATCAGAAGAGAACCAGTTCTAGCTGAATTTAAAACCTTCTTCAATAGTGAGGTACCAAAAGTCAGAACTAGGTATCTGAAGTCTCAAAAAGAGGACAAAAGTCTTAAAGATCAAGAGAAAGGTGCTCCAATTATAGTGAATCGCAAGAAGGAAGAAAGGACCAAAAGAAAGTTTGATCATCCTGCTGCTACCACCGAGAAAGAAGTGGTCCCAGAAGAAGTCATTGCAAAAGTTGTTAAGGCTGTTTCTGATGATTTTGTGAAGAAAAAGAAGGAAGCTGAGAAAAAGAAGAAGAAGTCAAATAACAATGCTGAGATTGTTGAAGTTGTTGAGAAGAAGAAAACCAGAAAAAGGAAGATGATTCTTCAAGAATCTGATGAAGAAAATGTCTCTCAAGAGGCTGAGAATCTAACAGAAGTTCTGGCATATGTCAGAAGGAAAGAAATCTCTAGCGGCAAGGCAAAGATTATTGAAAAGCCGAAGAGTAAGAAGCAAAAGAAGACTGAGGATGTGGCCAAAGCTTTTCTGAGAGGTTCCAAAGGTATATGCATTTCTGAACCTGATTCTGCTCCTGCTATTCATTCAGAAGTTGCACCAATAGAGGTTGTCCCTACACCTGAACCAGAAAAAGCCACATCAGAATCACCTGTTTTTGTCCATGTTCTTACACCTCCATCTTCTCCTATAACCATTCCTTCCTCTCCACCTACCATCAATCCTGTTCTGGATATACCACCCCTTCAAACTCTCTTTCCATCTCAATCTTCTCCCAATGCCACCTTTGAACACACTCCCTCCACCTCTCAAAACAACCTTTGTGATTCTCCTCTTCCAACCTCTGCATCACATGAGCAGCTGCTCCGTGATTGCAACTACACTCCCAAGCCTCGTCCTGAAGCTGAAATGGTAGTGTTAGATTCTGATACTGAAGCAGAATCTTCTTATAGGTTGGATAGAGAACCTCATCCGTACTTCACTTCCAACCCTGCCTTTTCAAAAACCCAAATAAAATTCCGCCCTGTATACCCTATTGGTGTAGTTTTTGAAAAAATAAAGAGGAATCTCAGAAGTATCTTTGATACTCTCAGAATTGCTGAAAGTTCTGGATTGAATGATGTTGCTATGCGGAACTTCTGGAGGATCTTTCGCAGAGAATCAGATGCTCTGTTTTTAGAACTTCAGGAAGCCTGTGTAGCTGCTGCCCCACGGCCTCGTGGAATTCTGAGGAATTATGAAGACTTCTGGTTTGCTAGTCTCAAAGGAAGACATCTGTTGGAAGAGAAGCCCTTCTTGGATGAGATGGAACAATTAAGACTGGCTGCTGAAATGGAAGCAAATCCATGCAGGGATATTGTTATCTTTATTCCTGATCATCCTGTTCTGCTCGGAGACTTCAAGACTCTCTTTAACTATCTGAGGGAAAACCCTTCTAAGAAAGACCCAAGCTTGGTCATTCCGGAAGTTGTTGACCCACCAGAAGTTGAAGGTCCTTCTGCTCCCAGGAATCTAGCTGCCATTCTTCAGGCACTTGAGAATGGAGACTCGGAAATTCCTGCTGCAGAATATGGAGATGCTTCTATGCAAGAAGCAGATGTTGAAGATCATGTTGCTGAATCAGATCCTGTTAAGGAAATCCCTGCAAATGATCTATCCATGGAAGCTACAGATCAAGTTGCTATTCCTGTGGTTGAAAGCGGTGAAACTTCTTCTGATCAATCTTCTCGTCTTGCAAGGACTCTGGAAGAAATTCAGAAGAGACAGGATGAGCAAAGCTCACTCAATGCTGAGTTTAGAACTTTCATGGTGAGGCAAGATGGACACAACAATGAGGTTCAAGAGATGCTGGCCAAGATCCTGTCAAGGCTAGGGCCATCTTAGATTGAGTCTGTGTTGTTTCTTTCTTTTTGCTGCATCTGTTTTTGTGCATCTTGTCTTCCTTCTCTGCGTGTACGTCTGTACCTGTTGTTTGAACTTCAATGAAATCATCCTTTTTCCTCCGTGTGTTTCTTTTTGTGTGTCTCTGAATCTTTTCTGTTGTTTTTGATGATGTGACAAAAAAGGGGGAGAAATACGTGATAAATGATTTGATTTAATTAGTTGCTTTTACTAACAAGAACTGCAAGTTCTATATGGTTTAAGTGTTTTGCAGGTATAAAGAAGTGAAGAGAATCTTCAAAGCAAAACCATAAGAAGCGTTATTCTGTAAAAAGAATAAGCTAATGGAAACTGAAGCAAGCTGAGTGCTGTCAAGCTTCAGAATCAGAAGCACTGATAATAGAATTTGATCCAAAATTTGTCTATTTGCTTTGACAAAATTCTATTTGCTCTGATACATTATTTTAGCCTATATGGCTCTGATACATATCATGTGTTCTAATATACATTTTATGTCCTGACTCGTTCATACTGACTTTTGTCGTTTAGTTTTTGTTCTGTAACATTTCAGGATGTAGAGATGCTCTGATGATGCTCTGGTACATTCAACAATGTTCTGATACAAATCTAGCATGAAGTGATGTTGGTAGAAATTCAAAGCTCTGAAGCTATCCGAGGGAAGCAGAAATCAGAAGCTGTGAATGTTCTGAAGATCAAAGAAATTCAAGTTCTGAAGCTGTCCTAGATGGAAGCAGGAATCAGAAGTTGTGAATGTTCTGAAGATCAAAGAAATTCAAGTTCTGAAGCTGTCCTGAATGGAAGCAGGAATCAGAAGCTATGAATGTTCTAGGGATCTAAAGAAATTCAAGTTCTGAAGCTGTCCAATGGAAGCAGAAGTCAGAAGCTATGAATTCTCTGAAGACAGAAGCTTATGTGATCGTCTCTACCGAAATAATCAGGGAAGTATTTTATTAAAGTTCTTCGAGTATTTACTTCAGGGGGAGATTATTTATCTCAGGGGGAGATTGTTAATCTCAGAGGGAGACATATTCACATGCTTATGCTATAGCTGTGTAATTTGTCTTTTGCCGTCTGCTCTTTCTGATTGCAAATTCATATCATTTATATATGTTTTTGTCATCATCAAAAAGGGGGAGATTGTTAGAACAAGATTTGTTCTGATCAATTATCTTAGTTTTGATGATAACAATAATATGAATTTTGCTTAAGATAATATGGTACTCTAATCCAATGCAATTTCCTTTTCAGGAAATATATAAAGAGTATGCATAATTCAGCGCTCAGAAGCTTTGTCTCAAAAGGTTCAGCATGCAACATCAGAACATGGTCTGGCAAGACATCAGAAGATGATCGAAGCAGAATCAGAACATGGGTCTATGGAAGCATCAGAAGAACATGAGATCAGAAGCAGAAGCACTGAAGTTCTGATGGTATCACGCTCAGAAGCACTTCAAGGTCAGAAGATCAGAAGATGCTTTGCACCAAGCTGTTTGACTCTGATGATATTCAAACGTTGTATTCACAAACATCAGATCAAAAGAAAGTACAAGTGGCAGGCTACGCTGACTGACAAAAGGAACATTAGAAGTTATTAAAGGCAACGTCAGTAGACACAGTGTGAACAAGGCTCGAGGTAGTTGACAAAAGCGTATAACATTAAATGCGATGTTGTACGGAACATGCAAAGCATTAAATGCACTCAACGGTCATCTTCTCAAACGCCTATAAATATGAAGTTCTGATGAGAAGCAAGGTTAACGATTCTGGAACAAAACAACTCATACTAACTTGCTGAAACTCTGTTCTACTCAAAGCTCAGAATCTTCATCTTCATCAAAGCTCACTACATTGCTGTTGTAATATATTAGTGAGATTAAGCTTAAACGTTAAGAGAAATATCACTGTTGTGATTATAGCTTTTAAGAAGCATTGTAAAACTCTTATTTGATTACATTAAGTTGTAAGGAACTAGAGTGATCAAGTGTTGATCAGAATATTCTAGGAAGTCTTAGCTTGTGTCTAAGCAGTTGTAATTAGAGTGATCACGTGGTGGTCAGGATACTCTAAGAAAGTCTTAGCTTGTGTCTAAGCATTTGTTCCTGGAGTGATCAGGTTGTGATCAGGATACTCTAGAAGACTTAGTTGCGGACTAAGTGGAAAACCATTGTAATCCGTGCGATTAGTGGATTAAATCCTCGGTTGAGGTAAATCATCTCTGCGGGGGTGGACTGGAGTAGTTTAGTTAACAACGAACCAGGATAAAAATAACTGTGCAATTTATTTTTATCAGTCAAGTTTTTAAAGCTACACTTATTCAAACCCCCCCTTTCTAAGTGTTTTTCTATCCTTCAGCTATTCCCTCCAGGGCCTGAAACTCTCAAAACCTGATGGCCTATGGGTTGCAGGTTGTGCCTGGTTTCCAAAATATGTCGAAAATGGACCACCCTGAGTACTTGATGGAATCTCTGTGGTACTCACAAAAGGGGGCGTTGTGGTCGAACTAATTATGGGTATTGTCCCACTGGACATTGGTATAGAAACTTTTGTAGCCATAGATCCCGCAGACGTTGGAATGGCATGTGGACTATTTATGGCCATAGATCCTGTCGATGTAGGGCGGTCTGTGATTCCTGTAACACCCATAATTTCAGTTTATTAATTTAATTTGGATTTGAATTAAATAATTGGAATTTTAGTATTTTAATTGGATTTAATTGGAAAATGATGGAATAAAGGCTATTGGGCTTATGGTGTGATGTTAGTAAAAGAGGGGTGCTATATTGGTTAGGCCTTTTACTAAGTTGTGATATTTTACTTTTATTTTATTTTCATAAAAAAAGAAAAAAGGAACCATTTGGGGAGAAAGGAAGAACACGTGAAAAGAGCAAGAGAAGAGAAAGAGGCAAGAACGTGAAACCGGAAGGAGAGCATTCAAGAAATTCATCGAGGTAAGGGGGGACTCTTCCTTTTAGTATCTCTTATGTGGTCTTAGGTGATAGGTAGATTGATGTATGGTTTGGTTCAATTAGATATTGGGATTGTGAGGTTAGGGTGTTATAATTGGATTGAATTGATGATAATTGTGTGAACTAATTGGCTAATAATGAGTTTGGATGATGTTTTATGGTGTATAATTGAATGTATGATGATTATATGCCTGTATGTGATGTCTGGAATCGTTTTTGGGTGAAAAGGATGTGAAATCGCAGGGTCTGTCGCAGACTTGGGGTTTGCTGAAATCGCAGGTCCGCTGAGCGGAGGGGGGTCCGCTGAGCGTAGGTCCCAACGTAGTTCGCTTCTGTTTGACGTCGCTTGAGGTCCGCTGAGCGGAGGTCTGAAGGATTTCGCTTCTGCCTTGCTCCGCTGAGCGAACCTTGCTGTGTGTGAATTTTTCCAAACTTTAAAATAACGTATCTTTTGATCCGTGAATCATTTCTTAGTGCCATTTTGGGCGTTGTGCAAGTAATTAAATGTTTTATATGATGAATGATGAATATTGGCAGTAGCCGATTTTATTTCTTTAAAACTCGATTTAATTACTTGATGAGAATTGAACATTGTGTGCATATGAGATAGGTGCGACAATGTGTTTGATGTGATGATGAATTGGTTGTAATTGTTATTATGATTGTGATGAATGCATGACTATTTGAATGATGTTGAAAACATGTACATACTTATTCGGTGATGTGGTGTTGAGATGAGTTGTTCATCGTGATTCGGTGTGTTTTTAGTATGTTATGTGTGTTTCATTCATTCATATGCATTTGATGATGGATCCAGTTGATGAGTGGATCGTTGGTGGACATATTTCCCATTGTGCGAAATTGTGTCGGTGAGCCGTATCTCGATGAGGCGTAGATCGGTTAGGTGGATTGATTCCACGGTTTATTGGTACCACATGCATAGTGTTAGTTGTGTCATATGCATTTTGTCATAACATGATCGTATGGATTTCTGTGTTATGTTGTAATCTATTATTGTGTGAATTAATGAATAATAGATGGGAATCTGAATATGTATAATTGGGTGAACGGTATATTATGATGCTTGTTACTTATGAATTGTATAATATTTACTAATTGAGAATGAGACTCACCCTTACATGTTGTCATTTTCAGATTGAGGATTAGCGGCATTAGTGCTTGGTGAGGATGACTCGTAGAGTTTATCCGTTTATGTTGGGTCGTGTCGGTCATGCTCTGATCTGTAACACTGGGGAACGATAGTTATAGAGTTTTTATGAAATTAATCCATTTTATTTAGTGTTGGATTATGATTCCATTTGGTTGTATTTGATGATGTTTCGTATTCCGCTGTGCTAAACATGATTATGTTTTGGTGAACCGTTTCCTAATGAAGCATGACTTTTACCTTAGTTGATTTAATTATTTTAAATAATTGTGGCACCCTTGTGCATATGTTTTTTTAACTCTGATTAATTATTAAATTGCCGCGGGGTTTAGAAGGGTGTTACAATTCCGACATGGAAGTCGAAACATTGGTTGTACTTGCAATAACCGTGCCTGACCCTTGTGGAGGATTTTGTCTTTCGTGATCATTGGTTGAATTAACCATTTTTCTATTATATTTTCGTTTAGGAATTGATTGAAAACTAATTGTATATTTACCACTCCTAAGGTTCATACAAGGTTTTGGTATACTCTAAACCTAGAAGACACTTCTTCTAAATCTAAAAGACAACTTTTCGACACGATCCCACTGGGCGTGCCAATTTGTTTACAGTGATTTCTGGTAAACAACCGCTAGTCTTCCAAATTATTAAATATATTTTGGTTACTCGCAGGATCGACTAGATTGATCCTAGGACATGTGTCGAAGTGTGTCTTTCATGATGATTGAATTCATATCCCTGAGTTTTACTTCTATAAGAAATACTTTAATCTATGGTTTGATGTAAAAGAAAAATATAAAGTGCAATGCAACGAAAGAAATTGCAGAAAGGAATTTGAAAGTAACTTGACTGTAAATGGAAATGACTTAAACTGGAAATGTAAATGTATTTAAATGACTTGTGTTTATAAAATAATGACAATTATTAGAAATACAAATGGTGTTATACATACATTCTCAGCGAAACTCTTTCTCTTACGCTTGGTACTTGAGTGACTTGTGAGTAATTTGTACAAAATGAACACACCTGGATCTTACTACTAAGACCCTTATTTATACTAATTCGACCCTAACGGTCTTACTCTAATGAGATGTCACGTTGCTTGTTTGCATGCGTTTCGAATCCCTGGAGTTTCCACGCGTCCTTCTAACTCAAACGAAATACTTTGAAATTCAAATATTCTCGCTTAGATTTCGAAAAACAGCGTGCCTTTACCAGTAATCGAAAATATATCAGAATATTCTAAGTCTTTTATCCCTTAGATTTCGAAGATAATCCATTTATGCCTTGTTTCGAATTAGGAAATAACTCTAACATATAGCAACTCTAAAAATAGCCATTTTAAATCCATTTTTCTTCAAAACATATAACTTCGAAGAACATAACCATCTTGTCGAAATCTTCAGCTAACACAATCATATAACATATCCTCTGTTCACCAAACCACCACAAGTCAGTGGTAAGACTGACCCTGTTAATCAAAGTCATATACCTTTTCATCTTAACTCTCTCAGCCTCATAAAATGTCTCGCAATCAAACTTAACCTATTTCCTAGTAATCTTTTTGTACCATGGATAAGTCTCCTTAAGAAACTCATTAAATATAACACCTTCCATAACAAAAAAAAAGGAAATTAATGACCTAGAATCATATGTGCTGCAATTTCTCTAACCCTAGCATGATTATATGTCCAGGTTTCCGAACTTGGAGTATTATCACCTATGTTTAACCTATATTGTGCAACCTCTTTGTCATTATTACCTTTCAATCTCAACTTTCTCTGAATACAAGATTCTAAATGTTTCTTACCATTAAATGTACCTTTCACCTCCACTTCTTAATCCCATCAGGACCTTCAACAAGAACCATTTCAGTATGAACAACAGACTTTTGGGGACGAGGAGCTTTACCAAAAGTATTTCTCTGACTCTGAGAACTCTAATCTTGGTCAACTTGAGGGATTGACCCATCAGTGTTGGCAGTATTTTGAGTGGGGTATTTTGAGTAAAATTATTATCAGTGGGGGTGGTTTAAGTAGTGGTATCAATTGGAACTGGAAGCTCCAAATCAATCATCTCGCCAATCTTTAAGTTTCCTCCATCCATTGTCTCCTCTTCCCCAATGTCACCAAGCAACATATCAATATCAAGTAGATCCATGGTTGGACTTGGAGTCAATGAGGGATCTTGAAAAGACATTGAACAAAACACAGTCAATCAAACAATAATGTAATATGAAATTAGAACAAAACTCAACTACACAAGCCCTCATAATTTATTAACAGATGACAGTCAATTATTCAAAACAGCAGTCGATCCTTTATTTATGACCAAAACTCAGCAACAACAAACCTTAATCCTTTATTATTATTAATCAAGCATGAAACACAAATCTCAGGTCAAAATTGTAACATGCATTTACAAAGCCTCCGAAACAAACTTTATTATTTAGGTCAGAAAGTAAGAAAATAGTTTAGGACAAAAAAATTGTATTGGTATTAAAAGATTCACCAAATGATTCAACTCAAACATGCATATATGATAAAGATAAAGCAGACTATAACAAAAATAACAAATAAAAAAATTTGAATACATTACAAGTTTGTGGAAGCCTCTGGAACAGATACACTCAACAACAATCACGGACGAAGAAGAAGAAGAAGAAGAACATGTACAGTACACTAAAGTGATTAGGTTGAACGTCATCATCGGATAGAGAGAGGGGGAGAGGAGGTCGTCAGAGGAAGGAGAGAGTGGGCGAGTGGGAAAAAGTGAAAAAAAATCTGAAAACAAAATTTATATTAACAGTCTCGGTTACCCATTGGATAAATGGTCCGGTTTTTCATTCGGGAAACGAATTAAATTTTTATCTATGACCGGTCCGTACTGATTATCAGTCGATCAAATGGGCCAAATCTACCGGTCCGGTTCTCGGTTCTGAGTTTTACTGTCGGTTACTCATTAAAGTTGATCGGCCATAGAAAAAAATAAAAAATTCTTATTCACCCTATACCAAAAATTGAATACAATTATCATAGATTAAAATCTATTAAGGCTTATAAAATTTAAATGATTAAATAAATAATTTTAAAAAATGATAAGTCAAATATAGCATTAACGTACTAAATAGTTGATTATAATATCCAATTTGTTATGTTAGGTAGAAAAATTACCACAACATAAATTTGTTTCTTTCTTTAACTATTATTTGAGTAATATATATATATATATATATATATATATATATATATATATATATATATATATATATATATATATATATATATATATATATATATATATATATATATATATATATATATATAATAGTAAAAGATAAACTATAATGTCTGTTTAATAGGTAGGCATACTTGTTAGTCAATCGCCGTTTATTTTTTATTACAGTTTAAAATTTCAATTTGGATTCTACATTTGAATAGTTTGGGAAAATCATCAAAAGGTTGCAAATAAATAAATAATTCTATGAAGCGGCGTCCACCAGCGGAGTGATAAAAACATTAACTATATGATACGTATGACCCTGGATTAAATATGATAATTTTAAGAAGCGTCTTGCTAACCAGTGCCCTCACGATAATGGTTAAGCATTTTAAAAAAAGAAAATATTTTATAAAAAATTTAATATTTTAATTTTTAAGACATTAAATACGCATATTATTAAGATAAATTTACTATTTTAAGGTCTTAACCATTGTCCTGATGGCACTAGTTAGCATTTTCCTTTTAAGAATGAAATAGATTTTTCCTAAAATTTTGTTTGGGAGTTGGAAGACGAGAGAAAGAAAAGGTTTATAAAATTGAAATTTTAAAAAAAAATTACATTTAAAAAAAATTGTGTAAAATGATAAAAGAGTATTAATCATTATTATTTTTATTGACGGTCTATGTCAACATATTTTCTGGTAGAGTATCATATCATCCTTAAATACCGGTTTATGATTCTCTTATTTGGCATTGATAAGGTTTGTCCTATTTGTCGTAAGGCGTGTTTGGATATATTTGGGAAACACGCTATTCATTGCAAATAGTTTTCGGGATTCAACTATTAACGTGACTTTGTTAGGAATATTCTATTTGATATATTTAAGCGAGTAAGAGTATTTGTGAAAAAAGATGTGTCTACGAATTTTTTGACTGACCTATAAGAGGGGAGACAGACTCTTAGGCCAGCAGATGTTCTGGTGTATGGATGGCTAAGAGAAATATGCATGTGTAGATTTGATCGGGAATTTGTTCGCTGGTGGGACTGAGGCCTGGAGCTTTTACTGTGGGACAGACAACTCTCACAGTAGCTTCAAGTAAAGTGGCCAAGCATGAGAAAACATGTTCCGACAATCAACATGTTTTTATACAATTTATCTTTGATACTTTTGAATTTCTAGCACCATAAGCGATGAATCTTTTACAGAGAGTACAAAAGTTCATGCATATCAATATTGTGTCACTTAGGACAATAAATGTAATTATAATAGGATTGATTTTGCCATCTAAAAAGGAATAACAATGTAGCTTGTTGTTTGTTTGCCTACTATTTTTGTATAATCTTGATTTTAACTGAGTAATAAATAGATCATTATAAATAGATCATTAATACTATAACACCATAAATTATATTTGGAAATTTTATGTAAGTCTTTCAAAACTCTTCTTTCAATATAAATTTTGAGTTCACCAAATTATGGGATTTTTAGTGTTATGAATAAAAATAAAGCTAACCAATCAATATATTTTCGTTATTTTTCACCAATCTTTTTTCAAAGCGCTCCCTTTAAACTCCCAAACAGATTGTAAGACTTTGTTTCATTGTTTCAGATTTCGGAAAGGAAAGAATTTTGTTTGAATTTGGAGAGAATAAAGAAAAGGTTTTGAAATTATTTTTAAAAAATATCAAAAAATTTAATATTTAAAAAATAATAATTTTATATAAAATAATAAAAGAGTTTATCATTAACCACTTTGGATCATATTAACATATTTTTTAGTTTTTAATATATTATAATAACATAAATTTTGAATAATTTATCTAATTCAAAACCCTTTTAAATCTTTCTTTACATATAATTTTTTAGTTTCTCTAAATTAAAAAATAAATTTAATATTTGAATAAATATAAATTTCTAAAACTCTCTCCACGTAAATTTTAAATTTTTTTTCACTCAGTCCTTTTTTTCAAAGTTCACGTATCCTTTCGTTATCAAATTCTCAAACTAAGCCTAAATAATTAAGTTTTCTAGTTTAAATGATTTTATTAAAATATTATTTAATAAATCAAATTTGAAAATAAATATAATATATATATATATATATATATATATATATATATATATTTTATTTCATATTATTTAATCTTAAATCAACCTTGCAAATCGAGCTTGTAAGATGAGTATTGTTTTACTTATAAGCATATCTCTGAGTCTTATTACATATAATTTAAGACTCTTTAATATCATAGCATGTTTAGTTTAATTGGATTTGGAGTAGTGATATAAGAGTACCATTTCAGATGAAATATTATCTTGGGGTATATTTATAAGTGAAAATAAGCATTATCTTATAGTCGATTTTATAAGGTTGAATTAGGGTTCAACAAAATTCTAATATTTAATTTCTATTGTATACCAAAAAATAAATTCTAGGAAATAATTGTATATACTATATTAGTTATGATTTAAAAAAAAAATTCTTTGGAGTGATGTGCAGGATAACTTTAAGATTTTATACACTAAGTGGTAACATATCTACAAGCCTAAACGAAAAAGGTAGCTTGGGTGCTCGAGATCTCTACTTGGTTGTCCTGACTTTCTTGACCAAATAGGTGGAGATCCTAATCTCGAGTGATTATGGTCTCTAGTGTTATATCTTATCGGTTAGGTATAGAGTTCATGCTATTCCTCCTTGTTGGGTGGAAATGTGTGTCTCTTATTAGATCCAAAGCATATAATTCTTCTTATTGATTTGAGAATAATATGAGATCTTCCTTTGCTTATGACAAAAAAATTGTTGTCAACCTAGTTTCATCTATCCAAAGAATATCTCTCTCCCAAAATAGTGATAGACTGATAGGTGGTGGCGACGAGCCAGGGATATAGTGTAGGGTTATAGTGTTTTTAGTTGCCTTGAATTTTTATATCTAACGAGCTAATTATCCCTACAGCGATATAATATGGACTTAATCCTTCTACCCATCAAAATTAATTGGGGTCATTTGTAAATTGAGTTAACAATATGATAGATAATTTATTCTTAACTATATAAAATTATTTCACATTGTCAACTGTCATTAAACTAATATTATACTTTTTGTTAAGAAAAATTTATAAAATTTATCAGAAAAACTTAAATAAAAATTTGATTTAAATACTTTTTATAAAATTTTATTTGTTATTAATATGTTTAAAAATAACTAAAAATTTAAAATTTCTTTATAACTTTATTTGAAAGATTAAAAATTTTAAAAATCACTTAAGCTTTAAAAAATAATTATAAATTTTAATAAAAATCATATTTGAAATATATTTTTTTGAAATGTATTTTTTGAAAAATTATATTATTTAGATATAATATATTTATGTTATTGAGGGTAAAAACTAGTCTTTAAATTTTTAAAAGATAAATTTAAAATATTTTCTAGTATTCAATAAAATAAAATATCAAAAAATCATTATTAAAAATACAAAAGCGGCCCTATATCTTTAGAGAAAAACTTGCATGGACACGCACATAAATCACAAGTGTTAGAAACAACCAATAAGAAAAGAGAGATTTTTAAATTTATTTAAAATTTAACTTCTTTTTTAATTAGATTCATGGGGTGGTTGTGATTGAGTAGGAGAGAGAAAAAAATATTTTTGTTTTTTAATTAATAAAAATTTGTGATTGGTTGTTTGTAAAACCAGTTGTTATGTTTGTGTTCATCCAAGTTTTTTCCATATCTTTATATGTTACTTTTAATTCCTTTACTTCCAAGTCTAGGCCTTTATAATCTACATTTATCCATTAGACGAGTTCCTGTCTTACTTTCTGTTACTATAACCAAAACAAATACCATGTATATGACAAACAAAATGGACCGAAAGTTATAGAATCCAAACATGAAAACGAAAATTATTGATTAATAAATTTTGGGTTAAATATACGATGTCCCCCTGCCACTGTGGCGAGTTTTGATTTTGCCCCCCTGAAGTTTTTTTTTTGTAAATCGCCCCCTATAAAACAAAGATTCTGTTTTCAGAAGCCCCTATCCCTTGTTTGGCTGACTGGACGTGGGAGATTTTGCTGACTGGGCAGTTGAATTTCTTGTTTGGCTGACTGGACTTGCTTACTATGTTTAATAAGCAAAAATCATTCAAAAAATCTGTCAAACCCAGGAATTGAACCTGGTCCTTGCATGTTACCATCATACATCTCCCACCAACTGAACTGTTACATCTTTTTGATGTTTTTTCGTTTCAAACTCAATTTAATATATAATATAACGTTAATTTGCTTCAACCAATTTAATATATATTACTTACGTTTTATTGACATCTCCAACCAATTTAATATAACGTTAATTTGAAGGATGCCTGGTAGTTGCATATTACTTACGTTTTAGCTATCATTTTTATAAACTAACCCTAATTAATATTTTATATAATATATAAATATAAACTAACAATAATTAATAATTAAAAAACTGAACAATAATTAATAATTAAAAAAACTAAACAATAATTATACATATTAAAAACATTAATATATTATAAAAAAACGTTAATATATAATTAAAAAAACATTAATGTATTATAAAAACATTAATATATTATAAAAAAAACGTTAATATATTAATGTTTTTGAAAAAAACGTTAATGTATTATTTCATAGTATTATTTAATAAAATTAATATTATATTAAATTAATATTCCAATATATTAAGGTCAGTTTCCAATATATATAATTTAGTACATATTAATATACATACTAATGTTAATTTCAAAATGTTAGTTTCCAATATACTAATGTTAGTCTCATATGTATTATAACTTCATATTATAACACATATATATATTAACGTTAAATGTTTGTAAAAATGAATAAAATGTATTTTATAAAAATGTTTGTTTTTAAATGATATTCAAAAATTTATTTATTTGTTCATTTATAAAAAAAATATATAAATTAACGTTAATATAAAAAAATTTAGTATAAAACAAAATAAATGTTAATTTATAAAATACGTTAGAACATGAATAAATGTAGTTTATAAAAATGTTACTTTATAAAATATTAATTTATAAAATTTTATTATTTTATAAATGTAGTATATATTATTAACTTACAGTATATACTATTTATTAGTTAATATAAAACTTATAGTATATATAAAACTTACAGTATATATTATTAATTAGTTAATATAAAACTTATAGTATAAAACGTTAATTATTAGTTTATAAAATGTTATTACATTAAAACATATATATAAAACTTATATTATATATTATTTATTAAAAATATGTTAACGTTAAAATATATATATATATATATATATATATATATATATATATATATATATATATATATATATATATATATATATATATATATAAAACTTATTACACATAATATACTTATATACTTCAGTTTCATTATAAAACATAAAAGACTAATCAGCTTAGTGGAAACAGGCAATAAATCTAACAAAGGGGTTGTGGGTTCAATTCTTCCCTTTGACAAAATTTTGGAAAAACTACAATTTGTAATTTTAACAAACTCCACATGGATGCCACCTATCCCTCGCCCAGTCAGCCAAACAAAGAAATCCCCACGTCCAGTCAGCCAAACAAGTGATAGGGGCTTCTGAAAACAGAATCTTTGTTTTATAGGGGGCGGTTTACAAAAAAAAAACTTCAGGGGGGCAAAATCAAAACTCAATCTTTGTTTTATAGGGGGCGGTTTACAAAAAAAAAACTTCAGGGGGGCAAAATCAAAACTCGCCCTAGTGGCAGGGGGACATCGTATATTTAACCCATAAATTTTTTATTCCATATGATAAAGTGCATAACTACTACATTATACACGATATTTATTACACACGTATATATGATTCAAAGAAGACGCTATACTCATATAGCTACTACATCATACATTTTATTTATTTATTTATTTATATTATGCGTCTTTGTCTTTGTTTTGGAGAATCAATTCATCCATAGTTTAACAGTTTTGAGTGCAGAAACATTTCCAATCATGGCAAGTGCCACTAATTAAGTGCGCTTTGTTCTTGCAGTGATCATCACAGCTAGCATCTGTAAAGCATACTCCCCTGTATGTATCAGCCAAATGCTCACAAGTCTTTGCCTCTGTCACCACTATTTCTTCTGCATACCAATACAAATGTTAATTATAAAGTAATCATGAATATTGAACTAAGGAATGATGATTACTTACGTGCAACAAAGAGAACGAGAAAGAGGAAGGACAAGGCAGCTACTGAATTCTTCTCCATGGCTCAAGTAGTGATGATGAATGTATAAACTGAATATAAGACTCAGTTAACTTAATATGTTATGTGCGTGTTTGATATATATGTGAAGATCTTAAGAGAGATATATATAGCCCCATGAGCCTTGACTAGTAAGAGTTTTAGAATATAAAATATCTTGGAAATGAAAAATCAGAAGATTGAAGAAACGGCAAGAAACAGATACGTGGCAACTGGCAACATATTTTATCAACGAGTTTGAATTTTCATGGTGAAGAGTCAATAATGTGGGGCTTTTACCTGTGAAGCTTTAAGCTTATCAACATTTTATGCTAGATAAAAATAGAATAAATGACAATATATGACACAAGTACAACATAGTAGTTTTGATTTTATTTTAGGTTAAACAAAAAGATTTAATATTTTAAAAATTTTATTTTTGTCACATAATTTTTTGAAATCATTTTTTTAAAAAATTAATTTTATTTTAAAGATGTAAAATTAATTTCAAATCATTATTGATTAAGAAGAAAATTAGATGGAAAATAAATTAAATATAATTTATAATATTCTAAATACAAATAGATAAAAATATTAGTAGACATAGTTAGTTAATAATTTAGTAAATTTTTATTAAATTTAAATATATGAAATATTATTGACTAAAATTTTAAAGTTAGTCGACAAATTTAAACCCTTTTAAATTTAAATTTCAATTATCAAGTTATCATAGTAGGATATACAGTCATACCACAAAATTTGCCCTCCTCATTTCATATTCAATGACTCAAGGTTCAAGGGTTTTCTCAAGTCACTCTCTCCTATTCAAAATTAGGGTTTGCACTTTATCAAAAGAATTTGAATCTCTAAGGCCTCAAATGGATCACTAGGTGTCTCATATGTCTCAAGGTATCTCCATGTCAATTATCAAGCTTCAATCCCAAGGATTTCTCATTTAAATGCTCAGGTGATCCACAGTCGACTAGTTTGACCTAAAAGTCAACTATAGTCAAAGTACAGTCAAAACTCCTAACTTTCAGTAGACATCAAGTATTTGAGGTTATACCCATCATTTGATCAAAAGTTGATCATGATCCATTAATAAAAACTCAGAAATGAACAAATTCAAAAGGTTCAAATTAGGATTTTTTTAGGAGAAAGTCAACTCAACTTTGACTGGTCATAACTTTCACATGGAGTATCAAAAATTTCCCAACCAAAGCCTATTTTGAAGTAAATTGAATTCTCTACAACTTTGTCTCTCACAAGCCAAGGCCAGAAATGCTTCATTTGGGAGATATGGTGCAAAAGATTACAGGTCCTCCAAAAAGTCAACAAAAAACACCTTTTGGGTCAAAGCTCATAACTTGAGAATGAAAGTTTCAATTGAGATGAAACCAAAAAGGTCATTTAGAGGACTCTTTAAGATTTCTAAAAAGTCTTAGAACACTCTCATATCTTAAAAATTGAGGGAGACATGCTTTGTCAAAGTTGATCGATTTTGGAGGGAAAATGTGAAGCAAATAAAGGGTTAAACTTGGGTTTTTTCCAAATGGGCCTATCCTTTTAAGTGCCAAACATTCTTATAAGAGTACTAAGAATCTCCAAATCCAATGCCACGCCCATTTGAGTTTATTTTATTTTATTTGAATTTTTCATTCATTTAAAATATAATTTAAATCAAATAAATGGAAAGATATGAAAGGATTTGTTTTGGCTATATTTTCCACTTGATTTCAATCATCCAATATACCAAAATGTGAGTCAAATTTCGTGCAAAAGAGATTGGGCAAAGAAAGGTAAGATTTGGAGCAAATTTAGAAAGCTTTATAATATTTTTAAGCAAAATCAATCCTTTCAAATAACATGGTATCCAAGCCCATTAAGAACCCTAATACATTCATATAAATATGGACAACATACCTAATGGAAAGGGGGACGAAACCCTAGCCCTTGAAGCCTCTTCCAAAATCCAAAAAATCACATAAGAGAGGAAAACTTTCATTTTGGGGGTGTGAGCCATTTACCATCTCTGCCAGACATTCTAATTCACTCCTGAGGTGCCAAGGGGTAAGATTGAATCAAGAGCCAAGCCTGGTAACGTCTGAGATGAGTATCTCGTGTTCATCATCTTCACTTATATTCTGATTTTTATTGCTTGCATATCATGGTGTTTTAATTCATGCTAACAGTATATTTGAGTTCATGATAATGTTTAGAGTCGAATGGAACCATTACATGGAAGGTTTAACGCAAGGGTGAAGATTTGCCATGGCTAGGGCATAACAAAGAGAGTCCATCGTTCTCGCAGTTCTAGGCCGTTTCAATCCATAACGATTATACCATTGAATTTGCAGGACCTTATTTGATAGATCTGGGCATTCTTTGCTCTTTACTAACGCGTTTTTCATGGAGTTTTGCTGGCAATCTCAAGGGCGGGGGTTCGAACCCCTGCGACCACAATTTAATTTTAGATACTTGTATCATTCTGATCACGTGCCTGCTACCTGAAGGAGGCTACGGTGCACCCTGCCATCAAGACCTCGGGATCTCCAATGATCCAGATCTAACGTACAGCAGTTGCATCCCTACCATGGAACTCCAAGGACATGCCACACACAATCACAGCCAGGTTTTTCTAGACATTTTTATTTTATTTGATTTAATTATTTAGATTAGATATTAATAAATTATGTTTAGTTTAATCGATTAATATAATTATGATTAAGATATAAAATTAGGATTAGTTAATGACTAGGGTTAGGATTTCTCCCGATTATTCGATTATTCGACTTAATTGATTTAATTAACTTTAATTATAAAAATCACAAAAACCCTAGAAGATTGTTACCAAGGCATTAGGGTTTGCCCAATCCCACTGGCCATTTGGCCAAGATATTAGGATTTTAATTTGTTATTCGTTCCGACTAAATCTATTGGTCGCGATGGGTAATAATCGATTATTTAATCATTTAATTAAACATAAATTAAATAAACTTATTTTGCTAATTGGTTTTAACCAAATCTATTGGTTACGATGATTAGCATTTCCTCCTTAAAAATTCGTTATTATTTTTAATCAAAGCTATTGATTATGAGGGATAACGATAAAAATTAAATAATTAAAATACATCTATTTGCTGTTAGTGATAATCGAACCTATCGATTAGAATTGTTAGCAATCCTCTACTAATCTATTAATTATGGTGATCAAATCTATTGATCATTGCGATTAATAGTACATATTAAACCAGGGTTGTACGCCAAATTCAAACACATTTAAAACACTCAAAATTCATCTCTTCAATACTGCGAATTCAAATTTGCGATAAGGTAACTCAGAATACCTTGCAAACTACGGATTTTTATCACTTCGATAAGGTAACTCAAAATACCTTCAAACAACCCCATACTAAAATCTAAGGCGTACAACCCTGCCCCGAACTACGTAGACTCTGATCCTCCATAAGGAGGTACGTAGGAACTTGGCAACAAGGCGAGTCCCCTTCCCTAAAATTCTCATTAGGTTTGAATCTTGTCGTTCGCCCTATTCACTTCTTTAGCTATTAACCTGAATATTTTAGCCATAAGCCTTTACCTCAATTCAAAACCTTAGGAAAGGGTTAAGGGTGCCTAACATCTTCCCTTGACCTGATTATAATAATCTTACCCAGATTTCTTAACTGCGTAGGGTTTCCTATTCGCCCTGGTAGAATAGGTGACGACTCTAAATCTTAATTTTTAGGGCAGGTTGCTACATATACAATATAGTATATCCACGAAAAAGTAGGTTAAACTCGTATTAAGAAGGAATTAAATTGTTAATCACATTCATAGTTGCTCAAGAATATTGTTTATGTTATAATTTTTATTGTAGGCGCGTCGTGGATAGACTCACAATAGATTTTTGTGTATAAGTGTGAGTTGTTAGTTATATATTTTTTGAAAAAATGGAAATTGAACACTTTATAAGTGAGAGGATTCATACACCTATCACTTTAAGATTTTAGGTTAATATGTGGTGTCTCTTTCACTTGTGTGTTGCTTTTGACTCAATATGTTCATGAAGACCCAACACTTAGAAAGTGAAAAGACACTTTAAAAGACTAGGTTTTAGGGAAAAAAACTAATAGGTTTTGACCGCTAATAGAGATCAATGCCCAAATATTGAGTCATATATTAATGCACATGCTTCAAGGAGTCAATTATATGTGGAATATAAAGCAATTACTCATGATATGATACTTTTGATTTGAGCTATGCAACTACTTGATTTGAACTATGGTTAGTTTTTAAAAGTTTGTTTTATCATTATTCGAGTCAAATATAATCATGATTCGAATTATGGTGTCTTATGATTCGAATCAAAAACATATAGGCAAAATCTTGATTTCCAATTTAGTTTTTTATTTGAATCAACTATATATGTTTAATCAAGCATAAAAAATACAATATTTTAAGTTTTCTAACTTGTGATTCAAGACATACTTGTGATGAGTTTTGACTAACTTGTTCATGATAAAAACATTTGAAATGGATCAAATCTACTTATTAATTGTAAGAATTTACACAATTTACAATCTATAACGAGTGATCAAATTAGAATTAAATTAATCAAAACAATAAATCAAGTTACAACAAATCGGAAAATATTTCAAAAACATCAAAACATAGATGAAAAAGAATGAGGATAACATTGTTACCGACGTCGCAATTTCACCAATGATATGTTTTCCTTTTAGTCGTGACACAAGGTCCCAAACTTCATTTCTTTGAAATTGGGTTAGTTCACTACAACAAAAAACTCATTTTACTTCGGTTGTAAATGGGGGTTAACCTCGGATCAGTATGTGTGGTAACGAAGAACGATAAGAAATATGCGTCATTTTTTACCTCGGTTGAGGTTCTATCGAGGGTAAAGAATTAATGGTCATGAGTTCGATACCCAACAACTGCATTTTTGTCATTTTTAGAACTTGATGTCGCGCCACACATTTTCTCTCAGTTATAAGAAAATCTGAGGAAATAGAGTAGTATTATTACCTCGAATTATAATTTTACCCAAAGAGAAATAATTGTTATTTAATTTTTTTTCTTTAATTTTATTTTAACTTAACTTTTTTTTGCCCATTTCTAAAACAAAAACATTATACATTTTTCCCATTTAACTAAAAGAAACATTGTACAAAATATATTTATTGTTTACACCAATTGCTAAGCCAAAATGGCACAAACACTACAATGTTACAACAAAACTAAAACAAATGATTAATCAATAAAAGCAATAACCAAAATGTAAATTCGTGTACGCCATCCAAAAGTTCTCTTCTAGAATTTGTAATAGGTCGTTGAACACCTATAATTTGAGCAAAATTTAAAACCAATCAACAACATTAAATTTTTAAACCATTTATCTCAACAACAACAACAACATTCAAAATTCATTCTTCAACAACAACTTCAAACTTCAATATCAACACCATGAATCATATAACACTTACTTTAGGGGTTTTTAATTTTCTGACTTTTACTTCTAAAACCATGCAACATAGGGTATCCAACTTCGACATCTTTATATGTTGGAAAATAAATATTAGTGAAAAGAATAAAAAATTAAAATGAATAAATATATATTACTGAGTGATATAAAATATTTACTTATTAGTTTTCTCATATCTCCTCTTGATGATCATGACGAATAGCATGAATATCGTATGAATCATTTTCTTCAGATGAGACGTACATGTGTTACAAAAAAAGTGATCTCAAAATTTTAATCTTGATTTTCATCACTATCAGGAATATGTTTTCTTTGTGGAACAGTTGATCACCTTATGTTAGAAGGATTAGTGACTAAAAAAACTTGTTTTGCTTGAGATGTTATAATGAATGGTTCATTCATATAAGCTGTCTTTCAAAGGTTAACTAGTGTGAATCTGAATTCATCAGTTTATACACTAGTGTCACTGTGAATCCACTTTCACTTAAGAAATTGGATCACTCCATTCTCTTACTCTTTATTTTATCTAAAAATTCGTAAATTCATCAGCTTAAACTCTATGTGACATAGATCTTTTTTCGGTCACTTCACCATGCCAACCCTATTTCATGTAATTTTGAATAATTTCATCACAGCCTAAATGATTGAATATAACATCCCTTGGATGTTTTTGCATATTTCAGCATTTTGTACAAGGACGTCGAAAAATCTCATTATCATTAGAAAGTTTTTTCCGCGAATTCAAGAAATTGAATCACTCAATTCTCATATTATTTACTTAATCTATTGGCTTTCAAACAACTATGTTCTGTAATCATATACAACTTCTAAAAATAAAATAAAAATCGTAGACAACCAACAAAAATGAACACACCATAATAAAACAACAATAACAATGAACAAGAACAACTACAAATACCTAAAAACAACACTGAGCCTTGTAAGCATGTATATGGACTATCCTGAAAAGGAGCACTGACAAGCATTGAAGTGGATTCTAAGGTACATAAATGGGTCTCTAAGTAGGGGTCTAATTTATCGTGAAGACAATGCTACTTATATGATCACAAATGCATTGTCAAGTTACAAGTTTTTCCATTATATGCAATTGATAAAGTTGCGTGAAGAAAGCTAGGTTGTTCCCTTAATGTTGTAGAGTTTGTACCATGGTGGAATTTGTGGTAATTAGATCGAACTCTAGTCTAGACAAGGGTTGGTTCGATAGAAGTCAAAGTCTTGCATATTGTAGTCAAAGTCTGTTCAAGCATGCAATTGTCAAAATATGTTTTATTGTTAGCATGTCGAATTGGACCAGTCTGTTAGCCAAATTGCTTAAATTATCTTGTTAATTAAGTTAGTTTAGTAGTCTATAAATAGACTAGTTCTCTCATGTTGTTGAGACAATATTGGTTATTGTTATCCACTTGAAATATTTTAACCTTAATTGAAAAAGTGAGTAGTAAAAGAGTTATAACCAATCATTATTTCTTCTTTCCCCGTATCTCTCTTTCGTAAAATTAAAGGGTTTCTTGTGTTAGTTCTAGATACTCAATTTTCTCATATTTTTAATTTGTTCTTGACGGTTCTCGTTACAACAATATTGTTAAGAGTTTACATCTCGATTTTAAGGAAAACCGAGGGAACACAAACGAGATAAAAACAAGGTTCTATTTAATTAAATAAAATATAAATCAACAATGTTAGTTTTCCTGAAATTTGATGGATAAGATGATTTATTAATTAAGGGCGTCATTTTGATGGTAAACAAAACATAAAATTTCTGGAATTGAGAATCGAAACTCAACTCTTAAGCTATGTTTTTTGTTGATTTTTTATAAAATCGGTGTATAAGATTTATTTATTTTTTAAATAATAATAAATGATGCATTTCATGATTCCTCCCATATTCTTTAATAATATATATTTATATTTTAATAATACATACTTATATTATTAGTGTAATTAGTCTTTAAATTTATAAAATATAAACTTAAAATATTTTCTACTATTTAATATAATTAAAAAAATCATTATTAAAATAAGATAAAAAAACACTGTTAATAAAGTTATAATAAAACGGCCCTATGTCTTTCTATGTTACTTCTTTTAATTCCTTTATTTCCAAGTCTAGCCCTTTATAAACTACATCACCCAACTTAGTTGTTAATTAGATAAGAATTCACCTTAGATAAGTTCTTCTCTTACTTTCTGTTACTATAGCAAAACAAATACCGTAAATGACAAACAAAAAAGAACCAAAAGTTAGTATCCAAACTTGAAAACGAAATTATTGATTAATAATTCTTTTATTTCATATGATACATAAAGTGCATAACTAGTGCATTATGCACGATATTTATTACACACACATATATGATTCAAAGATGACGCAATATTCATATACATAGATGCAGTGCTAGCTACTAGGGCATGCATTTTATTTATTTATTTATAATATGATTCTTTGTCTGTGTTAGAGGATCAATCCATCCATCTGAGTTTTTAACAGTTTTGAGCGCAGAAACATTGTAAGTTATGGCAAGTGCCACTAATTAAGTGCGCTTTGTTCTTGCAGTGATCGTCACAGCTAGCATCTGTAAAGCATGGTCCCCTGTATGTATCAGCCAAATGCTCACAAGTCTTCGCCTCAGTCACCACTATTTCTTCTGCATCAAGATACCAATACAACAAAAATTAATCACCAAAGAAATTATGAATTTATGAATATTGAACTAAGGAATGATGATTACTTACGTGCAACAAAGAGAACGAGAAAGAGGAAGGATAAGGCAGCTACTGCTTTCTTCTCCATAGCTTAAGTAGTGATATGAATATATAAACTTAATATATATGATTCACTTTACTTAATATGTTATGTGTGTGTTTGATATCTATGTGAAGATTGTAACACATATATATATAGCCCCATGGGGCTTGACTAGTAAGAATTTTTAGAATATATATCTTGAAAATCAAAATCCAGAAGATTGAAGAAACGGCAAGAAACGGATATGTGGCAACATATTTTATCACCGAGTTTGAATTTTCATGGTGAAGAGTCAACAATGTGGGGCGTTTTCATGTAGAGCTTATCAACATAACTAATGCTGGATTAATATTTATGGCATAAATGACACTATAGGACACAGATACAAAAAGTAGTTTCTATTTTATTTTAGGCAACAAAAAAAAATAGGTTTAATATTTGTTGTCCTTTATTTTATATTCAAAGAGCTTCCTACCTACTCCATGATGTGCAAAATGATCCTAAAATAAAGCTACCTCAAAAAGATACAGCAAATGCAGAGATCCTTCATATGGGAGAGATAATGAAGATGTCATTCATAAAATCCACTGGAAAAATATCACCCGTACTAAGAAACAGAGAGGTTTAGGACTAAGAAATCTCACTGACGTGAATAAGGCTTGCATTGTTAAATTGGTTTGGAAGTTTAAAAGTGGTGAAAGAGCTTCGTGGTGAAAAGTGTTGGGGAGTTTCTAATGAGACCAATTCTAGGAGAGGGAGACACCACATCTCAATTCAAAACCTTAAGGTGGTAAATAGGTGGTCATCACTTTTATAAATTCAACATTTCACCCCTTCATAACAATGTGAGACGTTAACCATTCACACTTGCACCCAAAATTCTCTCTCATAAGTGTGAGTCTCCCACATCCTATAATAGGATCCATCACTGGATCCAGCTCCTGCTCCCCAACCAAGTCGAAACACGGCTCTGATACCATTGTTAGGAAGTCCGGGAGAGTCGGGAACACCAATGGAACTGATGTTCCAAGACTACAGAGAGGGAGACACCAAGGTCCAAGGTTTTCAATTTTGAATTGAGATGTGGTGTTTCCCTCTCATGTGGTCTTGAACATTGGTCTCATTGGTGCTCTCGACTCTCCCCGACTCTCCAACAGAGTATCAGAGTCTGATTTGACTTTGTGGGAGAGCGGGAGCTGGATTCGGTTTTGGATCCTGTTTATAGGATATGGAGGACTCACACGGGTGAATTGTGAGTGATTAAAATCCAACATTGTCTATAAATGGGTAGAATTGTTAGATTTATAAGAGAGATGACTCATTTACTTAACATCTGAAGATTTTTGGTTGATATGTAGTGTCTCCCTCTTCTGTAGTCCTAGAACATTAGTCCCGTTGGTGCTCCCGACTTCTGCAGATTTCTGCTAGTTTTGCTGCCTCTGAATTTGCTACTCCAAATATTTATGACTCTCATTTACGGAAGACGTTTCATACTGTGTGGAATAAATTTTCAGCTCTGTCATACAGGTTCATAGGCAATGGAAAACTCATTAAAGCGTGGCAAGACCCTTGGGTAGCTACTAGCTAGCATTAGGTAGTATGTTGAAGGATTATATGCAGAATCTCAATTCTAAGATAGACCATTTAATTGTGGCTGAGCTGATCAATGAGCAGGGAGACTAAAATTGAAGCTTGCTTGATAAATTATTTGATAATGACATCAAGGAAAAAATTGATGTTATTCATCCTCCTATTACTAATGAGGACCTTAACACTTGCATATGGGCAGGAATTAAAAATGGTTAATTCACTATTGCTTCTGCACTAAACTGTTTTACTGAGACCTCCTAATAGATTCAAAGCGTGGATCGGAAGAGGATGTGGAAAATTCAACTCCTAGAGGAAAGCAGAATTTTCTAATGGCAAGTTGCTCATGAAGGTATCAAAACGAAGCAGCTCTTGGCCAGGAGGCACATTGGAGACCCCTACTCAGGGGCGACGCTAGGGCCCGGTCAGGATGGGCGCTTGCCCAGGCTCGGGCCCAGTAGTTTTTAGCCCATATGTTAAAAAAAACATAATTTAAAAAAAAAAATGAGAGGAAAAGGTTTTGGAGCTTATTGCTTAGTCGTAGTTTTTAGCCCATATGTTAAAAAAAAATGAGAGGAAAAGGTTTTGGAGCTTATTGCTTAGTCCCTCAATCTCTTTCTCTTACTCTTTTTGCCGCGACATCCCAAGGTGGGGTTTACAGTTGTTGTTTCTTCGGTAGAGACATTATGGTACTAAAGCTACAAGTGAAGCATAACCTATACTTACAAAAAACTGCCGCTCAAATTTCGTGGCCAACACCGAACTACTTCGTCCGTCGGCGAACATAGTACTACTGCTGCCTTTTTCACTTTCATAAATAAGGTAACATATACTCTTAAGTTATGTTAAAGTAGTAACATCTTCTTTAAAAACAAAAAATGCTATACAATTATAAGAAAATAAATAATGAAGCGGTGCATTGTGATTGGTTGGGATAGTTATCTAGTTTTTTGTGGCTCTCATTTCATGAACTTTCTCAACAACACTAGTACATTTTAATTTTTGTATTCATTTGCCAATATACGTATTGAATTGAACATAGAATTCTTAATTAATGAATAATAATTTTAATACTACATGACTATTAAACAATATATGATTTGATGGGTTTGTAGGTATTGTTTTTGCTTTATTGAATGGTAATGAATTCTTATAATATCACATTAAATTGGTAATGATTTAATATTTGGTATTTATTCACTTTCTTTGCTAGCTTAGTAGGGATGTCATATTTTTTATTCAATATTTTCTTTCCCTTGGTTTACAAACTCATTGAATTAGTTTTGATATTCTCGGTGTCGACAACATCCGTTGAAAGAGTTTTTTCAACAATGAAGATTGTCAAGTCTAAATTGCGCAATAAGATCAACGACGTGTGGTTCAATGACTTAATGGTATGTTACACTGAGCGGGAAATATTCAAGTCACTTGATGATATTGATATTATTTGAACATTCACCGAAAAGAAGTCTCAGAAAGAACATTTGTCTCGTGATTTTATTTAACACCCTATTGTAAGGTTATCTTTCATCTCTTTTATTCTGTTGGATGACTATTTATATATTATATACAATGACTTTGCGTTATTTAAATTTTTGCCCAGGCTTTATAACTTTCTGGCTTCGCCACTGCCCCTACTGTGTAGACTGCCCAAGCATTGTAGAGGATTTCTTACGTGCACTCCGAGACTGCATGCACCAATGCGAAACCAGCGTGGTCAGCGCTTGCTAGTAAGCAATTCTGGAATCTCTTCTTCAGCTTGTAATTATTGGAACCGGTCTTGACGGGACAAAATAAAATCACTTTTTTGATTGATTCACGGTTCTCGCTGCTCATTATTCACTCGAGTGATTCAATCACTCTTTGGTTGCAAGACAATTCGTTCGCACAATGATTTGACAAGAAAAGAAATCTTTGAAATAGAAATGGGGAAGAAAATAGAAATTAGATTTTGGGAGAGAGAGGAAGAAGAAGGATTAGAAAATTTGCAGAATTTCTCTTTGTTTTTAATTCTCAACTGTAAATTTCTCTATTCTTCATTTACAATTGGAGGGCACCTCCCTATTTATAATGAGACTGCTTACTTATTATACAATCTCTAATTAAAAAACAGACTTACAAACTTACAATATGTACTTGACTTACTGTTGAATACATACTTCTATCATTTATACTCAGCTTCGACTCTATTGAATCTACAATCATGTTTAACACAAAAAATTACATATTTAACATACCACCTAATTCATTGTGTCTAAACTATCTACATTCATCATAGTTCTCAATCTCTTGAACAATTCCACCTTCACAACCTTCGTCAAGATGTCTGCAATTTGATTTTCAGTCTTGCAATGTTCCAAATTCATCTTCCCATTCGATACATGCTCTCTAAGATAATGTAATCTCATTTCGATGTGTTTGCATCTTCCATGTGCTATCGGATTCTAGGCTAAATTGATAGTAGACATGTTATCAAATTGATGATCATTGCTCCATGATTCTCACCCACAATTTCTTCGATTAGATTTAACATCCATGTTGCTTGGCATGCACAAAGACAAACAGCTATGTATTCAGTCTCACATTATGACAGAGCTATGACGGGTTCCTTTCTTGAACTCGAAGTAACTGGTGTAAACAGTATAAGTTTTTATCAGATTTTTCAAAATAGCCGCTAAAAATGCATACTGGGTATTTACAAGTTGCTGGTAAAAATGCATATATCCTACCACATATTTAAAATCGCTGATAAGATATAATCTTAAGGGTTAATACCATTTTACCCCCCTGCCATATAGGTCTTCTCTGGTTTTGCCCCCTGTAATTTATTTTTTTTGAAAAACAACCTTGTCATTTCAAAAAGCTAACTTTTTAGCCCCTAAAGTCAAAATCCGCAGGAAAATCTGAAAGAAAATCCGCAGAAAAGCTGCAGATTTTCCTGCGGATTTTGACTTTAGGGGCTAAAAAGTTAACTTTTTGAAATGACAAGGTTGTTTTTCAAAAAAAATAAATTACAGGGGGCAAAACCAGAAAAGACCTATATGGCAGGGGGGTAAAATGGTAATAACCCTTCAAAAAATATCGGTAGGGCAATATTGTTTTTTATTTTTTGGTTTTTTATGTGTGTAGTGAAATGAAGAAGAAGAGACGGAAAAAATCTTACCAAGTTTGAGCAAGAGAGTAGTTACTTAAAGCTCTTGAGGAGAAGTGGAGATGATGGAAACAGTCATCCGAAAACAAAGGCGGGTAGAGTAATCCCCACCAGTTCTCCCTACCTAGTAAGGACAAAACAAGCTACTAAGTCCTCCAGGTAGAGTAATCCCCACCAGTTCTCACTACCTAATAAGGACAAAACAAGCTACTAAGTCCTCCGACTAGTCCTCACGATAATTACCACTATCTTAAGTACCAAATTTTTGAAATTTCCAATAAACTATAACTACGTACCAGATAGATATTTGGGTTAAATAAGTTTTTCGTCCCTATAAATATTTGAGTTTTCATTTTTAGTCCCTCAAAAAATTTCCTTCAACTTTTCATCCCTTAAAAATTTTCCGTCTCAATTATTAGTCCCTGACGTCAGATTCCACTAACGGTTGCTTATGTGGCAGCCTACGTGTGATTAATTTTTGTTTTTCTTTTAAATTATGTTGTATTAAATTAGCTTAGGTGGTATTTACTTCTACATTCAGAATCCCTAATTCTACGTTCAAAATCCCTAATCCAAAAAACATTTCAGAATCCCTAATAGAAAGGTGTGGTCCCTTGTGTTCCCTTCAATCCCTCAGCGCGCCCCTGTGGTCCCTCCATTGACGAAGATTGCGCAGCTTGTTGCGGTTCCAAGAACGACAAGGTAAGGCCCACTTCAATATGTTTATTCTTTGCAGTACTAATAGTATCTCCTAGTAATGATAGTAATAGAAAACGCTTCCAACTGTATTACGTACCTGAAAGCTAGGGTTTATGAAATTTCTTAAAAACTGAACCTACCTTTGTTTTTTCTTGAAACGTGTAGGAAATGGGTTTATTTAAAGTAGTTTTCTATACGAAAGGTTCTTTTGTAAAGGATGAAGGGTTAACATATGAAGGGGGGAACGTTTATGCTGTTAGTGGTCAAGACCCAGATTATTGGTCATATTTTGAAGCAGTTGACTTGATTAAGGATATGGATTCTGCATTTAAAGTCGAAGATGTTAAGATGTGGTGGAAGACAGAAAAGGAAAGTCTTGGAAATGATCTTAAACCATTTGATAATGATGTTGATGCAAGTAAGTTAGCTGTGTGTGCTGAGGAGAATAAGTGTGATGTCGAGATATACGCAGAGACAAGATTACCTGGTAGTGAGAAGACTTTCATGGAGAGGTTAATAGGGAAAGAAAAAGGCCATGTTGTTGATGAGGAAATTGAAGAGGTTAATAGTGAATCATCTGAGGACTCATTGAATGGCATACACTTTGAAGACAGTGAAGAGGAGAGAATGCATGATTTTGATGATCTCATTGGTGAAGGTCCAAGTCATGTGGAGAAGGGGGGAAGAGCTGGGATTGATGATGCTGGTAATGGTGTTGGTGCTGGGACAAGTAATGTGCATGATCCTGTTGGTGCTGGGATCAGTCAAGGTGCTAATTATCTTCTGTAATGGCAGGTGAAAGCAATGATATCACCAAGGAAAAAGACTGCTGTTGTTACATCTCCTACAAGAAAAAGTGACAGGCTTAATACATTAAGGACAAAAAACATAATGGGGCCTGGAAGGGATGCAGAGGAACCACTTGTAATTCCTGAAGATGATGAAGAAGAAAGTGTAGGCAGTGCTATAGGGTCAAGCAAGTGGGAAGACATCCAAAGGAACATGACTCAATGAAGACCTATTATCTTTATGTATTTTGATTGAAACTTATAAGCAGTGCTATTTTGACTATGTACTTTGTTTTGGTAATGCTGTACTATTATGTACTTTGTTTTGGAGCTTTACTTTTTGGTACTTTGCAACTACTATAATGGAGCTCCACTTTCTATGTGATTTGCAACTTAAGTAATGTGATCCTTATGTTACATTCATGTTATCCTTGTATTCTGCCAATTTACCAATTATAATTAAATCTTGCTAATTATGAGCTCTACTTTTTTATCACTAATGATTTTTAAGAGTAAATTATGCAGAACATAACAATCTCATTTCATTGAAAATCAACTTAACATTACAACACTACCACCATCACAAATGACATTACAAAGTTAATGAGATAAGAAATAATTCAGCAACTAGAGTTCATAACAAGATACACATTTAGGATAAAGGACACAACAAGACAAAACATCTTCAATCTCCCACGAAATTTCTCTGTTTTCAACTTCATCTTCAAGTTCTTGCTCTTCTTCCTTGATTCTTCATACAAGAACTTCATATGATTCATTGCCATGGCTGATGATTCACTGTTCATCGAATCTGCACCTTCAGTTCCAACATGGTCTACAAAATCATCATCCCATATGAAGAGATCACACGTTTCTGCACTCCTCCAATTAGGGCATCTCCAAAACAACCTACCCTTGTTTGGTCCATTCTTGCAGAGATACGACACCATACGAACATGACAACCACATAACTTCCCAACACCAGATTTGACCGAAGCACTTGACATGATGGAGAGCAGAAAGAGAAGGAGATCAAAAGGATGAAAAAAACAAGCAATGAGAAGATGGGGGACACGATTTTAGTATATAGGAGATGAGGAAGGAGAGGTAGAAGAATAACGTGAAGAAGAATATACAAATTTGTGAAATTAGGGCAACTGGTGAAATTAGGAATCCCATTATAAACTAAGCTACTAATGCCACGGTGTCATTGCAGAATTTAAAAGAAAAACAAAAATTAATTACACGTAGGCTGCCACATAAGCAACCGTTAGTGGAATCTGACGTCAGGGACTAATAATTGAGACGGAAAATTTTTAAGGGATGAAAAGTTGAAGGAAATTTTTTGAGGGACTAAAAATGAAAACTCAAATATTTAGAGGGACGAAAAACTTATTTAACCCTATTAAATAATTCGATAAAAACTCGTACCAAATTTTACTACCAGTTTTTTACGTTGTAGCAGAGCAAAAGATATTGCTTTTGAGAGAGGTGAATAATGAGAGGAAAAGTTTCACTTTCATTCTTTTTAACACTCTTTTCTATTACTTTCGTTTAACTTTCTTTTTCAGTTCAAAGAAAGCCTAGCAACAATTTTTTCATCCCAACTTGGTCTTCTTGAGAAACATGTACTTATTTGATTTTTTTTCCGCTTCTGGCATTTGAATTTCTAAGGAAACATGCAGGATAGACATTAGAGCGTTAGTCCTCCTTAGGCTTCCCCCTGTTTTCAATAGCCTCTCTCATCTGAGGGAGTAACTCTGTTTCCAGCAACTCCTCAGGCACATTCTATAGACCATAATAACAGTGCATTATATCCATTAGTACGCATCTGAAACACGTGTTTTTGTACCGTTTGCATGCATGTATTTCCAGAATCCGGTGCAGTTTTTTAGAACAGCGGGGTGAGAAAAGTTATGGCCAAAAATATTGAATCAAAGGTGGAAAAAGAAAAGATGCCAAAAATGTAAAATGGAGTTCAACAATAGATTAGAAAACTTAGACATCATATTAGTGACTAAAAATCATCTAAAAAACCACAATATGGAAGCACCCCATCACTGTACAGGACCATCAATGATTATTTAAGAAAACAAACCATCCAAACTTGACATAACTGGCTTTATGAGAGGTGATTAATGGGAAAAACATCTTTACTTCCAGTTGAAGTCTTCTTTGTTCCTATCTCACAGGAATTTTTCTATATTTGTGATCAATGATGCCTTGGGCACAGCACCGATAATTGCATCTTTCTTTTCACCGTCCTTGAAGAAGATGACAGTTGGAATACTTCGAACCCCATACCGAGTAGCAGTTGAAGGACTCTCATCAGTATTGAGTTTGTAACACTTGAACTTACCTACATATTCCTTTGCCAGCTCGTCAATTAAGGGATGCATCATTCGGCAGGGACCACACCATGGAGCCCAGAATTCGACCAACACTGGAGTTTCAGACTCAATTACAAGGGATTGCCAATTTTCATCAGTAATAGAAGCAACTGCAATATAACCAATGAAACGAAAAGTTTAACCCTGCTAAGTACTTCGTTAAGATATGCAACAATTCACTGAAAACATAAAACAGAAGATAGTTACTACTTTCATTACAATTTTTCAGTGATACAAAAATCCTGAACTACAAAACCTGTCAACCAGGTGATGATAAACAAAGCAAAAACCAGAAAAATACAAAGGGCGTCCCAATGTGACGATCCCATCAGGTGCAGTCTGTTATGAACATATTTTTGAGGCTAAGAGAAATAGAGAGAAACTGCACTAAAAGAAGCTAACAAATCTAAAATTAACTTTTCCATTCATTTCATTTGATCCTCATTACATTCACCAACCATCTATTTATAACATAAGCATAACCTAATTCTATTATCTAGATCCTTCTAGAAGATGATGACTCACTACTATTAATTATAATGAGCTTATAGAACTTGTGCATAATTCATTACATTCCACCGATCTTGGAAAACACACCTTGTCCTTAAGGTGTAATAAAAAATAGTAACAATAATATTTTCTAACTTATAATTAAACCAAACCTCAAAACTACTAAGCACCTTTCTTGAAAAAATAATATAAAATACATGTGGCATTAAAATTAACAAATAAATAAAATAAAAAGCCACCTGGGCATCCAGGTCATTAGAAAAAAATAAAAAATAAAAAAAATACATGTCACATCAGTTTTTTTGCTGACTGGATGTGAGCGAGGTAAAAAATGAGAGAATTTTGAAATGTTAGGGAAATTCTTGCAACTTTTTTTTTTCAGGGGGTTTTTCAAATGACCCCTATATGGCAGGGGGAAAATAGGTATTAACCCTTCTTTTTTTAATGCAGATTATTAACCCAAATCTATAAGCCGTCCATTATAATTAATAGAGTTGAGTCACTATCCTTTAGAAGGACCTAGATAGTGAGTAATTGGTGTATGCCAATATTATAAATAGGTGATTGTTTAATGTATTTATCATCAATGAAATGAATGAAAATGAATGGAAAAGTTAGTTTTAGAATTGTTAGCATTTTTAGCGTAGTTTCTCTTTTTTTCTCTTGGTAGTAAAACCATGTTCATAACTAGAGGTGTCAATTTAAGGGGCCAATAAATTTAGGCCCTAGCCCCTATAATAAAGGGGCCTAAAATAATTTTAAAAAAGTAAGCCCTCAAATACATAGGGCCCAATGTTAGAAGGCCCCAAAACTTGAAAAAGGGCTATAAGGCCCCAAATAAAATAAAAAACTTAATTTTAAAAAATAGAATAAAATGAAAATATCAAAAAACTAAATAACTTTTAAATAAAAAATTTTAAAATTATGTTTAAAATTTTCAAAAAACAAACTACTTGTTAAATTAGTTTTTTTTTTTAATTAACAAAAAATAAATTAAAAATTCTGTTAAAAAATTCTAGCCCATGATACATATGCTTGAAGGTACTGTTAGTATTCAATATTCTCTAATTTAATAACCTGGTAAGCAAGGTTGGCAGTAGGTGTTAAATGCTAACATTGTTGTGTTGTTTGAACTGATTTGGATTTGGATTTATGTCTATGTATCATGCTGTGGTTTTATTAGCATTAAAAAATGATAACTCCCATTTTCAATTATTTAAAACTAATTAATTAAAAAAATATAGGATACGTGTTTAAAAATTTCACCTCACTAATCTCACTACTTCATTTTATATAATTAATTAATTAGTTGGCATTACCCACTACTTTAATCCACTAATCCAACTTCTTCCATTACCCATTTCTTCTACTTCTTTAGCGTAATGTAACTTCTTAAATTCTCACTATTTAAATCAAATGAACTAAATCACAATACACAGCATAATTTTTTATGTTTATTTTGTAGGTAAAGATTTTGAAGCATCAAAAATAATTTTTTGTGATAATATAATTTAAAAAGTTGAGTTGTGAAGGAGGGTGTGTCAAAATATATATATTCTTAACTTATTTTATGAGGAAATGAAGTTTCTATGAGTTTTTGAAATAAATAAGGCCCCTTCAATGGGGCCAAAAAAAGATGTATTATGCAAAGGGCCTAAAATTTTAGGGCCCAATATAAATCTCAATAAGTGGGGGCTCAATATAATAGGGCTTTAATGGGGCCAAATAGTTAGGGCTTTTAATTATAGGACTTGTTTGACAGCTGTATTCATAACACAGTCTAAGCCTATAAGGTACCTGGATATATGCATTCTTACCTACGAGAGTTTTGGTTTTGTAGGGCTAAGTCTAGATTTTGGTATCTATTTCATTTTTTAAAATAATTGAAAGAGATCATATAATATTTCAATCCCACTAAATTTATTGGTATCAGTGTGTAAATCGATATTCTATCTGGGATTGACACAACCACAACATCACAAAACCCAGACAGAACCCAAGCAACAAATCAACCAACAAAGCACAAAAAATAAATAATTTCAAAACCCTAACGCACAATCACATAGAATCACACAAGCCGATCAATCACGCCAAATTAACAGATCCAAAACAAAACATCAATTTGATTAAAAATCAAAACCTAACCTTCAACAGCCGCAGTATCTCGAGCCTCGCAAAGGACTCTTCCGCCGCGAGAACCGACTCTCGAAGCGAACTGACTCCGAAAACTAATGGCAGCGAGTGGTCTTTGCTTGAGGCCGGTGTAGGGAGGAAACCTAGCAGTGATCGGGCGGCAGGAGAGGGAGGAAGCGGCTATAGGTGGGTGTTGGGAAGAGCGAATAAGGCAGAAAGATTCGAGTTGTACGGTGGCCATGGATGTAGAGAATCGCGGCTCCAGAAAGAGTGTGACAAAAGTGTTGTAGTGATCTATGAAGAAATGTGAGAGTGATGATAGAGACAATCGGAGAAAAAAACGCTATTGGGTCTTTTTGTTTTTGACAAGTTTTTTTGTTTGTTAGTGTTTTTTTTTTTTTTGTTTCTATGTTAGTGTTGTTGGTTTTTTTTGTTAAGTTAATGTGTTTTTTTTTGGTAAATCAACATTGAAATCAAAGATTTTTTTATATTGTCTTCCAAATCAAGAGTTACGAAATTCATTTATGTGTCTTTCCCATTTTTGAAAAGTCGATTAGAAAGAATGTGTGGGTGTGAAGTTCGAATGATGTCTTAATATTATAAGAATTATAAGAATTGTCATAATAAATTAAATCATTTTTTGAGATGTCTATTTTGGCAGAGTGATGATACATGTGAACTATTCATATTCGATGAAGTAAAAGATGTTTATGGTGTTAGAAATGTAAATGGGAACAACTTGAAGGATTTGGAAGTTGTGGAACAAATGAAGGAGTTGCCTAAAGCTTCAAAAAAGAAGAATAAGAAGGTGCAGAAGAAATTTAACTCAGAGGATTATGTTGGGATAGTCAAGTTGTTGTTTTGTAGTTTCTCTATTAATTAACATCTACCTTATAGTTAAACGTAATTGTTGAATGAGAGTCACGTTAGTTTTTTCCAATGTTGTTGATTAGTTATTGTATAATGCAACCATCTAAATGTAATGACTGTTTTTTAATGGAATGTTGGTGTTTGTGACATACTAATCTTATAATGTTGATTAAATTTATCCTTAACGATGTTTAATTTTTAAAGTAAGTCTGAAAAATGGCTCTTGATTTTGGCATAATTTTGCCTGATTTTGGACAACTTAGGTTTTCCTATGATGGCATAATTTGTGGCACAAATTTGATAGGTTGTGGCATAAAATTTGGCAAAATTTTCCATTACTTTGTCAAGCTCCAATACATTATCATATCATTACACAACTGCTATGTTTTTACAGCAATTTCTACCACGTTTTTCAATAAATATTGCTAAAATTAACAACAATTTCTATCATATTTTGACAACAATTTCATAACAATATACATTAATTATTCATTCATGACATTACAAATAAGTTGTTCAAGTTATTCTACATAGTGTTGATACAAACAAGTTGTTAAAAACCAAATACTTTGTTTGTTACATTGACAAAATACAACTGAATGCTTATAGCATATCCAAAATAGATCATAACAAGTGTCTGACAAAATACAACTTCAAAATATAATCACGACTTCAAGTGTTTGACAATATCTTCATTGACATAGCCTTTTGCAATTGCACCCTAACTTTTCATTCTCTTAGCATTCCCAATTGCACATATTGAGGTATCCTCTTCAGGAATTACAACTGGATCTTCTGGATATTTTCCAGGCTCCATTATATCTCTTGTTTTTATGGTCATGATTATGTCAATCTTTCTCCTATGAATTATACCATGCTTGACTTTCTTCCTCTTTGATATCATACTCTTAACCTATAATGGCAAGTAAGAGTTAGGATATTTATTTATGTCTGTAACTCTTGGAGGTTTAAACATAGCCACTTTGAAAGGATCATTGGTAGTTAGAAAATTTAACATAGCACACTTATAGGATCATTGGTAGTTTGGTTGACAACTCTTGGAGGTTTGAAAGCATTAGAATTAGCCACTTTGAATGTTTTACCAATACAGATTCTGACACCAGCTGACTTTGAAGGGGTTTGGTTGACATGGGTGTTGGTTTGCCAAGATTTTTTCCAATACTAATAGGTTAAATGTCAAGTACGTTGCTTCCATTGTAAACATCATTCAACAATGATGTTAATATATCAGGGTTTATCCTAGGGTACTTATTCAAACCAAGTTCTTGAATAAGAGATGCTTGTGTTTCAATTTTAGTATGAGCATCTGAGTCTGCAGTTTGAGCATATATACATCTAGTTTGCAAATTTGGACCTGCACTTTGCACATCTGGACTTGCAGTGTTCTGACTAGGGGTGTACACGGGTTAGGTTGGACTAGGTTTGGCCTAACCCATTATCCAACTCGTTAAAACTTTAAAGGGTTTGATTCATTGTTCAACCCGTAATTTCACAGTCAAAATCGACCCAAAGCGACCCGTTCACTTATGGGTCGGTTCGGTTAGGTTCGCGAGTTATGTTTCAAATAAAACATATATTTTTTATAATTTTTTTCCAAATATAAAAAATTGTAACACAACTCAATATAATTTACGTTAATTTCTAACAATCGAATTGGATAAAACACATCATATAATGTCTAATAAAATTCATCCACAAGACATAACACTTGATAATAGCAGAAAACTCCACAAGAGATGTTATTTTCATAAAATACATAAGTTGAAAATGATACAAAATAAAATAGTGGTTTGGTTTGATTCATCAGGTTCCCTTTTACGAAGACTTTTTGGCCTTCCTAGTTGAACATTAGAGGCAATATCACAAGATCATTGGTCTTGGGCCATTTGTTTTGGCCGTGTAAAGGGGTGATTCATTCTTCATAACATCAAACATGCATTTTTTGTGGTATCACTTATGCACATACTTGATGGGATCATTTATTTTCATGTGGATTACAGACACAACATGTCTACATGGTATCCCAACCAACTTCCAACAGTTACATGAACATGTGTGATTAGACAAGTCAACAACAAAGCTATTAGTAATAATGGATTTGTGCCTTTGTAGCAAAATAGTTTCATTAAAATATTCACTATTATTATTCATCAACATGTCACACTTAGAATATAAAGGAAAAGCATGCTTACACCACATTGTCTTTGAATTTCCCCTAAGCATTCATAAGTATCTAAACTGGCCTCTTAGATTTTCTGCATTTTTTCTTCATGTGCTTCAAAGTATGTTGCCTTTGTTGCAGCCATCATGAGACCCCTAAACATAGTTACACCTCGAAACTTCTAAATGAAGTTAGCATGAAAATTTCTTAGACAAAACCTGTGTTCAAGTGTTAGGTACTTCTCCTAAAATACTTGTACCAAACCCTGCAACAAAAAGAAAACTATTCAGTTTCAAATCATCAAGTAATTAATAACATGTAATAGGAGTATGACATACCTTTTATTGGTCAGAAATGAAACACTTCCTACTTTCATCAATGTCTTCTACACAACATACTGTAGTCACAATATTTTTTGTCCTTACAAACAACCATACATCTATTTGCATCTTTTTTTCAAATCTCAGATTCTACCATTAAAATATTACACTTCAATATAACACTTTTGAACTTCTTCGATGAAGAAAATTTCATCCCAACTTTTAAAATAAAACCCTTTGTAATTTCATCTTCTTCATTGAAATCTAACCACATTTGGCATATCATCACAATTGTCATCTTCAGCCCCATTGTCAAGTTCGTCAATCATATACTCTTCTTCTATTATATGTTTCCTACCCATCTCTGGTATGATAAAAGTAGTGTTAGTTGGCTCATTTGTGGTAGCATCATCTGTAGTAGTTGTATTTTTTGGTTAACAATCATCTAAACCCTCATCAAACCCTTCATCAAACCATTCATCCTTTCTTCATCATTATCTTTAAAATATATACCCTTGACAGACTCATCACTGTAGTCATTAAATCTTTCAACATTATTTTCAATCCTCATCTATCTCTCTCTTTCTCTCTCTCTCTCTCTCCATCTCTCTCATACACACGCATACATATTATTCATTAATGTTGCCTCCACTCCATTTGGTTTGGGCTCAGCGAATATTCCAACCTCACTTTTATAGTTCTCAACAAACGCAACTAACTCATGTGCATTTCCATCATCGCTCAATGGTTTTAGATATTCTTCTAAACTACCATCATCATGTTTCCACCATATTTTTACAACCTCGTCTTCAAACCCTAAACCATCCCCTTGATTAAATCACACGCCTCAAAAAATGACCAAAATTCAGGATCATGTCCATTGAATGAATACGTATCCCCACCCTTATACCTTAACATATGGTCTTTTACAAAATAGTCATTGGTGTAGAATGCTACCTTAAATAAACACATGCATATACATAACACATATGGTAAAATTGGGTCAAAATGAGGCATATACAGTCAAAATACTAGACATATACTACACATTGTATAACATAAAAATGTAAATACAATCCAACATAAGACCCACAATCAAGAACATAAAAAATCTTTCTTTTTAGCAAAATAATAGATTACGACAAACACTAATGAAAGGATAAATCCTAAATTAATATTCAAATAAAATATTGAGAAATCAAATGGAAACATGTGGACCAACCTGAGCTGAAAAAGTTGAGGGACCAAAAATGACAGTTTGGACCACATGCACCTTTTAATACACACAGTTTGGGACGAGAAAAAGCAAAGATTTTTCCTTCTGACTCAAATGCGAAAAAAAAATTATTTTGTGACACAAAGCTGCAAGCACAACAATTCAACATAGATGAAGTAGAGAAAGGGTGGAAATGGAATTCAATGACAATGGCACTAAGAAGACAGAACTTTTATAATGGAGAGAGAATATGTTAGGGTTCTTTGTTAAAATGTAGTTAAGAAAATTTCCATCTCATAATTTTAAAAGTGATAAATATGTCATTTAAAAAAATTCCAACGTGGCAATTGATTATTCAGCCAATTTTTAAATAAAAAATGTCATATGTACCTTAATGCCAGCTTCTCTATTGCTTTGTTCTCAAGATTTATTGCCTTCCTCCATTTCTTTGATTTTACTATTTGTTCATAAGACGACAAATTAGATTCATAAATAAAAAGAGAGAAGTTTTGTACCCTATTATATGAGATCCCTTCTTTATTGGCATAATCTTCTATAAAAGTCAGAGTTCTTCTTCTTCAAGTTGGTCAGGCAGCAACATCATTAATAACAACATCAGTGGAATCGGTGTCTTCCTCTATTTGATCTTGTGAGGTTGTTACATCATTTGAGATGGTCTTGTCATCTTCATGATTTAAGGTTGTTGTATTTCCTTCATATTCATTTAGCACAGCTTCGTGTTCACTTTCCTCCTCTTGATTGTATGTCTCTTCATAAGCTTCTCCCCAATCCAAAACGCCATGTGTTTGTATTTTCTGATGTGTTTTTCCAATACCATTTTTCACCTTCTTCAAACACTACATCTCCGATGATTGCTACTTTATTTGTACAAGGATCTATCATCTTGTACCCTTTTGATTCATCACTGAAAACTATCAACACTTTTTTTTTTCTTCTAGCATCCATTTTTTGTCTCCTAGCATCAAGTATATGGATATTGTCAATGCATCCAAAGACCCTGAAATAATCAACGTTGGGTATAAAACCACTTTAGCATTCTTCTAGAGATTTGTTTTTCAAAAAGGCGATGGGACGTAGGTTTAGAATATGACAGGTTCATTGTACAACATCTTAACAAAGCTTTTGAGGTGGCTTCTTCTCTTTAGGTAAATATCTCACCATGTTGAGAATTATTCGGTTTTTAGCATTCCAGATCTCTCTTCTCCAAACTGGTACATTCATATTAATAATGCCCCCCAAACTATGGCACCTATAGCATTCCACTTTTGACCTGACAACAAGTTGTCTTCCTCTTCCTCGACCCCTAGTTATGCCTCTGACTTTTCCACATCAAGCTTCATATGTCACTTTTAAGGCATGCTCTTCTTCAATTAGGCATATCATTCTCTATTAATGAATTAAGAGACTACTTTGGAGTTCATCGACAGTTAGAGTATCCATATTATTTGATTCCTTAATAGAACACGCAACATAATGAAATTTGGAAACTAAAGAGCGTAAGATCTTTCCTATGATGTTGATTTCTTTTACATTTTCTCCACATGCCTTTATTTTCTTAGCAACGGAGAGTGTTCTTCCAAAGTAAGCATTAACTATCTCCCCTTCCTTCATTCTTAAGGTTTCTAACTCATTTTTAAGAGCCTTAAGGTGTGCTCTCTTCACTCTAGTTGATCCTTTGAATTTATGCTTTATCGAATCTCATTTCCGCTTAGATGATTCATCGTTAAGAATGATCTCCAAGATTTCTCTATGTATAGCTTGATAAAGATAATTCTTCACTTTCTTAACCTTCAATTCTACTTCTCCAATGAGTGTTGCCTCTGCTTCTAATGGCTTCGGAATCACAATTATTTCATCTTCTACCAGGCTCCTTAATTCCTTTGCTTGAGGGAAGTTCTCCATCAATTTGGCCCAATGCTCCTAATAACCATCACATTTATGGATGGTAGGCTGCACAAACATGTTGTGGTAATCAAACGATTTTGTGATATTATATTAAAAACTATATTTTTATTCAACTCATTAATTTCAAAAAAAAATAAAAATATTTTATTTTATAATTTTTATAAATAATCTTTTACCTCTAACGATTTGAATACTCTCTATCTAATATATTTTCTTTAATACATAATTCACAATTTTTCACTTTACTTGTACAATCAGTTAAGTCTACTTATCCCACTCTTTGTTATTACTAGTTTTAATCATTTTTTTAATCTTACAATTAAAATATTTATACTTTTAACTTAATGTATATTTCAAATTTTATTTGTCGACTTAATCATATATGATTATTAGGGCCGGTCTTGGGCCAGGGCAAGCAGGCCCATGGCCCAGGGCCTCAAAAAATTGAGGACCTCGTTATCAATTAAAAAATTAATACAAGATAAATAATAAATATTATGTTTGCTAAAATAATTACACATCGAATATCTAGCGTGGTGGTTAGAAGCGTGCCTAAGTTCAATAGTGGTGTTGGTTCGACTCCCTGTGATATCTTGTGCTTCACTGTTTTACTACATATAACTATGTATGAAAATAACTAAAAATGTTTTACTACACGTCTACAACATATAACTATGTATTAACTATGCATTAATATAACTATATAAAAATCTGCATCCGACAACATATAACAAACATATAAATTAAAACTCCTTTCATTATTGATTTACTACCACATATAACCATGTATTTAATATAACTAAAAAAAATTACATCCCACAAGATATAAATTATTATTTTTTTAATTAACTTGATTAGAGTTAATCTAAGTTGATATAATATTTATAACGTTTTTTTAATTTGTTAACTAGTTTAGCTTCCCTTTTATTTATATATCAATTTTAATAAAATTTTGAGGCTCTTAATATTATGTCTTAAAGTTTTTAGGCTCTATTGAATTATTTAAAATTATTTTTAAATTTTGAATGTTTATAATTTTTAAATTTTATTTAAATATTTAAAATAAATTTTAATGTTATTTATAATTACATACAATTTATTACTCCCTCCGTTCCTTTTTAAGTGTCGTTTTAGAAGAATTTTTTTGTTCCTATTTAAGTGTCGTTTTATAATTTAATATTATAATTTGTCAATTATACCCTTATTTTCTCAATAACTCCACCTCACATTTTTCAATTAGTTATTGGAAAAAGAGAGTGTATAAATGAATTTATTTGGAAAGAGAAAAATAAATAAGGGTATGATAGGAAAAATAACTCTAATAATCCACTATCTTGGTGGAAGAGCTTTTTGCTAAAATGACACTTAAAAAGGAACGGAGGGAGTATCAAATTTCTATGATTAAATATAATTCATTATCATTTGTGGAATTGTATATTCAACAATTTTTTTATGTAACACTCTAATTCAATGCGTTCATTTGATTTGATTGCATCGATTTTAATGCACACTTACATTTTCACGTATCTATCTCCTTGTTAGTTCTTTACTGTCGAACCTTTGTGTCCCACGTTCCAACGAACACACTACGCCGCTGCCACCACCATTCTCTTTGAGTCACACTATGACCTTCTCCTTTTTTTGAAACGGAAGAAAAAAATAAAACTCAAAAAAAAGAAAATAAAATTCAAAATTAACTACTCAATTTTTTATTACGACTCAATTTCTATTATTCGCCCAGGGCCTCTAAAAAATCAGGAACGACTCTGATGATTATATATGTCAAATGTTAGACAATTATAAATTTATAGGTCATATGTATATTATATTCGGTCAATATTTTGTTGTAAATCATTCAAAATAAATATTTAATATTTATCAGCAGTAGATTAAGATTTCAAGAGAAATTTTTTATCAAAGTCAAACAATCATGTTTTAAAAAAAAAAATTCTCACTAATTTTCAAAGTATTAATAACAAAAATAAAATTATATATCAATTCAATTGGCGTTGCATTAGAAAAATTAGAGTAAACGTCAAATAAATTAACAGTTGCATATGGATTTGTCAATTGAATTTGGTGGCACAACATGGTTAGTGTCATGCGGTATCGTCAATTCAATTGGCGCTTTCATATTCATATACAGTCGTCAATTCAATTAACATTATCTCTATTTTTTAAATGCATGCGTCGATTGAATTGATATGTGCTCTGTGTTGTCATGGTTTTTTGAAATATGAGTACTTTATTATTTAAGAATTTTTTTTGAAAAATTTATTTATTTTTGTTTAAAAAAATTTAAAGAATGGAGCATAATAAAAAAATATATTTTGAAATAATTTTAAGAAGTCTCACAAAAACGAGTGATATTATGTTTTAATTAAAAAATCTCAAATATCTATGTAAGAAGCCCATTAAATTATTTATTGACCATTGACCATGTTTATAAATTATTTTATAGATATTTATTTATTAATGGTCAATAAATTATTTATTTTTAAAATTAGCCATTTGGTTATTTAATAAAAGAATTAAATTCAATTATTACAATAACTAAATCCATATAGAATAAAAACTAATTAATTAGAAGGGTTTTTCTAACCTATGCATAGGATAAGAGCAATTAATACATCATTTCTTTCCATATAAATTACCATATTAATTATTTTTCTTTTAAAAAGTAATCTTTTATACTTTCTCTGTCCCACCCAATTAATGGATCCACATAAATAATAATTAATATGATAATTTATATTTAAAAAAGTAGTGTATTAATTGTCTCTTATCCTATGTGGGTTAAAAAAACCCTAATTAGAATAAGCTTTAAAATAACTTGTTTTTAATAATAGGCAAGTTCTTAAATACCCTATAGTTTTAATTGAGTATCAGTATGTTAATTATTTAAATTTTTAATTTTTTTTTCATTTAAAAAGGTTAACACAATATTCAAAAATAATGTGGTAATGAGTATTCTCATTTAAAAAAATTAACACAATATTCAAAAATAAAGCAGCATTGAGAATTGAGAATTCTCATTTAATTGGAGAAAGGTAACTAAATTAAAAGATAAGAGTGATCAGCTTAATAATAACCATTAATAATAAACTTCTTAAAAATGGGGACAACTTCTCTACCCATCACAAAAAATTGAGTAGTATACATTCCACCAATTATATTACACCATTTGATTTTGTTCTATTTAATTAATTATTAAATAATATATTATTTTGTTGTTTGCAAAGCATTTTACACTAAGGGTAACTTTACCCAACTTTTTGTGTTGGGTAGATAAGAATTCACCCTTAAAAATATTGATAAAAATTAAATCAAGTAAAAATCTCCCTTTACGATAATAGCAGACGTGATTCATAAATACTAAAAAAAAAACTACCATACTAAGAGCAAAATTGTTCAAAAGTTAACAGAGTTAGTTAAACAGCAAATGAAATAATTCATAAATCACTAGAAAAACTGTGACCAACAAAATTACAGCATTTCTAATCAACTTATACTATACGACACTAAAAATTTTGATTTCTATATAAAGAAAATTTAATAAATCATGAAAATGATTCCTTATCCCTGATATGTTACACAGGGAAGACACTCATCTGTGGGCAGGCATAAATAAAGCTCACCTAAGGTCATGTTGGCCTCAAATTTGCCTGTGATTTTGCAGTATTGTTCTTGCACTTCTAAAAACCCCTGATAAAATTACAGTGCCAAAGCATTTTGTCAGCTAGATCTAAGATGTTTAGCCCGTTTCTTCTTATGTTTCTTATGTGAACCGTTTTCCGTCAGAGCACCATTCTCCTCATTCTTGATTTTCCGAGAATGTCCGTTTTCCTTTGACTTCTTCTCACTATTTTTTTCGTCCTTAGAGGCGGATTTTCTCTTTTTTCTGGAAGATCGTGTGCTGGGCTCTGCAACGGTGTTATCTCCATCTCCACGTGGAAGTGGTTCTTCCTCGTAATCTAACTGCCAATTGCACAACATATCATTCTCTCCAAACTGCTGCTGTACCGGCTCACCGGCACCAGGAAGCAAACTATTAAAAGTTATTTCTCCATTCGACCCCCCTTTACGCTCCATCAAGACAGGATCTGGTCTAATTATAGTGCCAAGAATGCTCCTGTTAGGTCCTAAGCTCAGGATGACCTTGGGATTTGTCAGAGTTGTGAAAGCCATTAAAAATGCTGACCGAACCTGCAAGAATACAACAACAATTGCATTTAAGTCCAACTTTAAGCCTAAGACAACATTTTCTAGAATATTGTTTACTCGGGATACAAACTAACAAACCTGGAAGTAATTGAAGGAGCTCTTCCCAATGTCGTTCTCTGGAGTCTGATTCAGTCACAGAAAATCAAGTCAATCAACTATAGTTATGATATATGTATATTTATCTTGATGCACAAAATAATACAAGTCAATTACTTTACAAAGAAAAAGTTGTTAATCAAGGAGAACCTGTGGATCCTCAATGCCGAGAAGAAATGGCCTTCCCTTATTGTAAAACCTGAGAGATGAAAAAGGGGAAAGGTCAACAAGTTTTAAATTTTATAGAATAATTAAAATTCACATTTCTTTGCAAATATATCCAATTTCTTACCCTTTACTACTCTTTCGGAAAAAGGTGCCAGCTCCATTACAAGATACACCAACATCTGAGGTATTCAATTTACGCCCATAAAAATCGAAAAAATGTACCTAATTTCCCAAAGAAAAATAAACAACACATTATCAGATCGGAATTTTTTATATATATCTTACTTAACAACACAAATAGGAGACCTCCAAACAAAGGCATGCAGTACAGGATTATTTCATATGTTCCCTTTCAAAACAGTATAAATCATAAAAATAATATCACTTGATAATCATGGTGTTAGGATGAGGTAATGAATTAGTTAGGGAAGATATTAGTTAATAGGGAGGCTTTGAGTGGGGAAGAAAGGTTTTTGGATTAGTTAAAATTTGATGAATAGAACAATGACTCTATTGTAGAGAGGAAAAACCTTGGAGAGATCTCTCTCCTATTCTCTTTTAATCCATTCTTCTCTACACAAAACCTCCCTATTTATACATGATATCCTAACTACCCCATTAACTGATAACTTCCCAAACATATTTCTTACCTCTTATCCAAAGAACCCATTAACTAATAACTACATGGCATTACAGAAACGAAAAAATGTAAGACAGTTGTTTAGAGTATACTCACCAAAAGGAGCCCTAAGTTGTGCTCTGTAGAAGTTTGGCTCAGACGGACATTCTGAAGCATGCAATGGTCAAAAATTAGAAATGACATAGTTGAAAAGCAGTGTCTTGAACTTTATTCAATACAAAATATTTTACAGCAAATTAGAAAAAGAAAAGAATATACGATCCATTTTTGTTGATATGCAAGTGGCACATATATAGAATAAGGAAGCTTTGTGATGAAGGTAGAGTAAATAAGCACATTAAAGAATTGCTCACCCGTAACACTGCCATCAGCATTGTAAGGAGAGCATATGAACCAATCCCACCAGAATAAACCTGCATACTTTTCAAGAATCTTCCATTAGGCAGACAGGAACCCAGAAAATGCAAGAGATACAACATATTCAAGAAAAACTCATACCTCGTTAAGATCTCTTTGTTGTAAAAATACTTTCAAAATCAAACACAACGGCCGTAGTTGTGGCCATTTAGCTACTGCTTCCTGCAAATTCAATGGTTAAACCATGAAGAAGAATGTACATCATGTTCAATCCAACACTGAGTCATTAAGACATACATTGATTATTTTCCATTTTTATTCCTTTAGGAAAATGGGAAAGAGAAATTTCGCAGAGTGCAGGCTTAGTTTCAAAATGTTTGTATTTTTGGAGCTTCCTTTTACAAAGTTCCTTATTGGAATTTTACCTTAATTGGTATTATGGATAATTTAAGTACAATGCAGAAATAGGCACATATTGCCCACTAGAAGGCTCGCGTTCAAGGTTTTGAAACAAAAATAATAGAATATTGAGTTAATGAAAAATCGAAATTAGAATAGTCTAATCAAGCAAAATAACTTCAAATATGATGCAATATTGTGTTATTGGATGATTCCAAGATGTTGTATTTGTTTATGTAATTCGAGTAAAAGAATACTCTAATCAAGCAAAAGAACACTCAAGAAATCATTCAAGTACCACCTACAAGCTAGTATTCAATACCACATGGAAGGAGAATAACATAATAGTGGTGTGTTATTGTAAGCTTCTAAGATGTTGTATTTGTTTATGAAATTAAATATCAACTAGTTATCACCGATCAATATAAGACGGTTTGTAATATACTAGTAGCTTATAACACATATTTGAGCAATCATTTCTTTCTATTATTTATTTAATGGAGATTTAAAACAATTAACATATATAAATATATGTATCAGAAATCTGTACAATTGTTTTCTTCAATTTTTCATTTACAGGGGAATTTAAACAGTGACTAATTATTTTGTAAATTGATAAAATTATAAATTACATACTCAGATAATGTACACTAACTCTCGAATCAAAATTACAAAATGCATCTTGGAACCAAGTAGTTGAAATAATAAAAGCAAACCTGAATATATTCAGCAGCCTTGGGTCCATTTTCTATGTCAAAACTGAAGGGAAAAAAATGTAATACCAAAATGAATCAGTGATATTGAGTTTTGACAGGAAAAAGAACATAGCACTGAAAGAAGTTAAACTGGTTTTATGCACACACAAAAATTGAGCAAAAACAGAACAATTTGATATGTGGTGACCATGCATCTAGTAATATAGTATACAAAGAATAATGTCACTGTAACTTCCAAGAATTGGTAGTGATTGCTAATATAGAAAGTTAATAATGCTGGGGTATCATAGCCGATGTCCTATAAGTATTTACCTGTTTAATGATATGAAAAATAAATGCATGGAAGAAAAACAAAAACTGGCTTCCCAATGGAAATACAAAAAACAGTGGACTAAGCAGAATTCTGATGTACACAAATGATAAATTAATGAACAAGAAGCACAAAATGACCTCATAAGGTGAATGTATATCTTGTTGTAGTCAAAGAAACTTTCACAATACAGATATATCATATGGTATTGCAAAACCCCATTTCCCAGTACGCAGACAACAAATTAAAAACCATCATATATATTTTATTAGTCTTAATTGCAGTTACTGCATATATAGAAAATCCTAAAAAAATTAAGCATATACAAAGTTTCAAGTTAAATAACTCATCCAACATCTAATATCATATACAGCCAAATAAATGACCAGTATGCTAAAACATAATTAATGATGACATGTGTGAACATAATTAAGGGGAATACGCATATAAAAAAACAAGAAGAAAAAACTTAAACAACAAATCTATGAATCAAAATTCAAAAAGGAGAATGTCGTCAAACCTTATATCAAAGGAAAGACCACTACTCTTTTCAACAAATTTAATAATTGGCACACGAGCCTTTCCAATAACCTAAGAAAGATTAACAACCAAAACACCATACAGTTACTAAAATCACTACAACACTTTTTATTGGAACAAAAACACTGATATTTGAGTAACCAGACCAGACCTGTATCTTTTTAGCCATGCTCCTTTGTGACAATGATTTAGAAATTGCATTCAACCCAATCTGTGGATTCGGTAAACCTGATTTCAGAATCACAACCTGCAGCCAAAGGATTTATTAACAATGTATCTATCAATCAAACAGCCACAAGTACTAATTCGTAAGAAAGGTTGAGTTCTGCATCACAATGTGAAAAGGATGACTTACATCAATATCACTAGTAGGAAGATATAGCCCTGTCCTGAAAGACCCAAAAATTTCAACCTAAAGGAAACAAAATAAAACTTTCATCGGAAGTATAAAAATAAAACTAAGGCTCTGATTGGATGAATATCCTACTTAATTGTTTCTAGCCTAAATCCTTATTATATAATTGCTTATGTATAAGCTATTTCTAAAAGCCAAGATAAAATAATTTGGAAACAGTAGATAAATTGTTTTCATGAACTCCCCCAAAGTCAAATAAGTCAATCCAAATAAGCCCGGAAGTGATAATGCAACAGCTAAATGATAACCATACCTGACAATGAGGCCATATATGCTTAATAACTTCAAACACAGATTCTATTGCTGAGTCACGTTTAGCTTTCTCTTCAGGAGTAGGTGACAAAAACTCACAAAAATCCACTATCTCTGAACACCAACAACCAAAGTACAAATTTTTTTAGAAAAACAAAAAAGGGGTTTCATCTAAATAACATGCACCAAAAACAACCAACGGGTTCAATTAAAATTAAATACCTTTATGAAGCTGAAGCATGGGGCTTCTGAATTTACAATTCCCACGAAACCAACCACTCTCTAGCGTCGGCTCGGGCCCAAGCGCTGGCGTCTTCGGCTCGAGTTCAGGAGTCGCTTTCTTCGGCTCAGCAGGCGTAACAGGCTCGGGAAGGGCGTCTTTATCTTCGGCTTTATCTTCTCCGGCGACATCGAGGGAGAAGAAATCTTGGGCGGTGGAATGAACCGATTCGACTTGAGGCGTGTCGAGGGAGATTTCGTTACGGAAAACGGAATATTGGCCGTGGTTGTCAGAATCTAAGGTATCGTCAGGGGCGAGGGAAAGGGGAGTGAGAGTGGTGTAGAGAATGGTTTCGGGAATCTGGAGATTCTCTGGTTCAACCTCCATTGAAAGGAAAGAGGTAGAAGACGAAGTGGAAGAGTGAAGAAAGTTTGAAATTTGGGATTGAATTTTAGGGTTTATGTTGTGACGTTGTGGCCGAATTAAGGTTAGGTAATCAGAGTCGCGTGTAGTTTGTTTTTTTAAAAGAGGATAATTAGTTCCGAGAAATAATGATAATGGATAATTAGTTTGGATTATTATCTTAGGTTAGATTTGGTTAAAGGAAAAAACAAATATTTATAAAATCAAATATTTATAAAAATTTAACTTAACTGAGGTGTAAAATATTTTTAGAATGTTGTTGCATAATCGATTAAATTATTTATTGGTTATTTTAATTACATTATTGAGTTGATTTTTTAAACAAACATACTCCAACTTATTTATCATTCAAAACAAAATTATAGTCTGTAAATAAAGTTTAATGTTTTGTTGTAAGACCAAACAAAATAATAGAGAAGAGAGAAGAGAACAAAAAAGTGTACTGTACGGTGTATCTTTTAATTGTATCTTATTTACATGACATATATCTTGAATGGACTATCATTATGAAATTTTCTCATTAATGGACGTTTATAATTAATTCATTTATAAAATTTCTTTGGATGTTCATTAAAACTTTATTAAAAAAACTCATGGATAAATGATCTTAGTGAAAAAAAATATACAACATTCTTTGCTAGGAAACTGCCTCATAAAAATCAATACAAATTATTACAAATAATAAATAAAATTATTTGGGAGACAATCACATTTTACATTCCATTACTCATAGTATTTTTATTGGATGTTCGTTAAAGATATGTCTCGTTAAAATCTTATTAGAAAAAACACAGTAAAAAAATTCTAGTTAAAAAAAATGAATTTGTTGGATTCTTATATCACCACTCTTCTGGACATCATAACAGAAAAAGAACTTTGGAGAAATGTGTTTTGTTCAATCTTTTTTTAATATGATCATATTTCAATTGAGCGATGCATGCAATATCGTCTTTATATATGGTTGTTGTATTTGTTTTTTTGAAACACAAACCACAAACTTGTTGTATGTGTTTGAATTAAAGATCTTAATCAAATGCATTCTTGACTTGCTTCAAGTAGTGCTAAAAGTTCTGCATGATTAGATAAAGTTGTTGTTATGGCTTGTGTCATAGATCCAGTGGCGAAGCCAGAAAAAATATATAGCATGGACAAAAAATTTAATGACCGAAAATCGCTGAATTCATACTAATTGCACACAAACCTTATCCAACTTTCCAAGATCCAATCCTTCATAGTTTTTCAAGATAAGGTGTGGTGGCATTGTAAATTTGTACAAGAACAAGCCATTGGCATGTACATCTTAAAACATAAGATTTATCAATTCAATTATGTTGAGCTATGTGAAATTTTGTAAAAAGATTTTTAACATGTTTTTAATATCAGCTTCCATACGACCAAGCATTAGAGTGTCCACTGTAAATGCAATTGCCTTGAAACCGGGAGATTCAACTCTTCTCACAAGCCGAGTAATAACCTTTCTATCTTTAAGCACCTAAGTTTATAAAAGAAAATAACAAAAAATTAAGTCATAAAACAAGATAGTTGAGATCATTACTTGTGTAATTGCAGTAAGAGAGACATGTGACAGACACAACATAGGGTAATAGAGTCATGAAATAAGAAATTTAGGCGATATATTCACGTAGAGTTGGAAAAAGTGAATGCCATGTCCAGTTGAAACAACCTCTTCAACACTAGAAGTAGCCCACGGGGATAGTGTCTGTAACAAAAAAATCAATGAAATAATCAGCACGAAACTAACTAGGCATAACCGGTGCATGGAGGGTTGGAGAGAGATTCAAATATAGAAGTTACAAGGGAAAAAATATAGTCGATATTTGGGAACAAAACTAAAGTAGATAACAAATATGATGGAAATTACACCATGATTGTGCCAGCATCTGATGCTGCCCTAGTAGTAGCATATTCTCCTACACAAAAATTTCAAAATTTATTTCAATTTAGAAGTTTTTGTATCGGAATACAAAATGTATATTTTCTATGTATGAGAGAATTGTCATTAAAATACATGATACAATGGATTTAATGGCATTATATACCATCAAGGTGAGCCATCTTTTGCATAGCTATAGGAGTAATCATGATAGGCATTTATATATCAAAGCCTAATACATTTATTGTCATTAGGTCCTAAGTAAATAACATGACCACCTAACAAAGAAAAATATATCTCAAACGAAATTGTTGTTCTCATGGAAGGCTTTGCAAATATGAGTAAGAAAATTAATAGAATCTTACTGCAACCAAGAGATTTCAACACAGAAAAACAAAAGAACATGGTTCAGGCATTTCATCGAACACTTGATGTGAATAGCGCGAAACGATAAACTCAGCAACAATTTTTCACTGATTCATAAACCACAACCTGCAACAACAATGAATAACATCACAACAACGATTTCGCATCGAAAATCGGGCTTAAAAGTGAAAGAAAAGGAAGAGGAAGAAGAGAACTCGTGACGATTCGATATCAAAACATGATCATCGTTCTGCGACTACTCCCTGGAGCAGTTGCGTTTCTTGAGTGAGATAAAGACCATTGCAATGAAAACGTGAAGTTCGGGAAGAAAGAGCCTAGGCAACTTCCCTACCTGGTCGGGTGTAACAGCCCGATTTTATTAGATATTTTATTTATTAGCTTATTTGTGTATTTTATTAATTATTTGTTTATTTAATTATTATGTGGAATTACTAATTAATTGAAATATCTAATTATATGCATACTTGTGTTTTATGATATAATTAGGATATAATTAGGATATTAGTAGTATACTATGTATTGGGCCTAATTAATAATTGGATGGGTGGGTAATAACATAACTAAGCCCATTAAGAAAAATATAGTAAGAAGAGGAAAACTAGGGTTTTAGAGATAACACAATTTGGGGAAAAGAAGAGAAGAGAAGAGAGGAGAAAGAACAAGAGAAGAGGAATTGTAGATTTCTTGAAGAGGGTGGATTTAAGAGTAGAGGTAAGGGTTTGAATACAAGTTCTTGTAGAATCTATAATTGGGTAATGTTTGTGTTGTGTGAATCTCTTTATTCTTTGCTATTTCATGAGAAATGTATGAACCCTAATTTCTATGCTATTTCTATGGATTTACATTATTAAACATGATTTTGATGATGTATGTTGTTCAATAATGATGAATACTGGTTGTATTTGATGTTTATTGATGTTTGGAAGTGATTTGGAGTGGTGGGTGTGTGATTTCGCAGTTCTGTATGTTGCTGAGTTTTTCTGCATAATCGCACAGCCGCTAAGCGGGGACTCTGGCCGCTGAGCGGACCCTGCTGTAGGCAGAATTTTCCAAACTTTAAAATGTCATAACTTTTGATCCGTAACTCCTTTTTAGGTGCCGTTTGAAGCATATTGAAGCTTAAATAATTTTCCATATGATAGAATAGAATGGATTGAAGTTTGTTTGATTAATTATGATGATAATTGGGAATAAAATGTAATTATATGTGTGTGTGTGTGTGTTGTGAATGTTGTGTACAATTGGTGGATAATTCATAGAGTTGAATTATTGGGATATGCTAAATATTAAGATGGTAGAGATGATCTTAATTGCATAGGTTTGATTAACATTGTACATACATTCATATCATGGATGCCTTGAAACAAAGGTGGTTTGCTTTGAAACAAAAGCGAGGCTTAGATTCTAAAGTGAATCAGAAGCGGTAAACTATATGTTTACGTTTGGTGGGCTTTGGTCTTGTCCGGATCGGAAGCGTGGCTTGGATTCTAGATATTGAATCGGAAAGCGGTGAAACCTTGGGTTCACAATTCGGTACCACATGCATAGCGTCACATATCTTGCATTGAGTCACACTTGAGTCGCACATGTCGGTGTGAAATATTGTTGTTGGTGCAATTTATGTGATATGAATTGTGTGGAATGATGTTGGTGGATATGCATATATGTGTATTTGTGATTCATTTGATATGAATAATTGTTATGTTATGAATGTGATATATGTGGTTGAAACATATGTGATGTAGATGTGAATTTATATGTACTAATGATATATGTATATATATGTGAGGATATGTGAATCATGTTTGATTAATGATGATACATGGGGTAAGAGAGGTGACTACATGTATACTTGTGATATTAATGACATGATTCCAATGATGTAAATATATTCTATAATGTTTTGTAAAATGGGATAGAAATGAATATGTGCATTTGGTAATATATGTTCATACTTGTGATACATCGGTGAATCTTATACATGTCTATATATTTGGAAAAACATGTATATGTGATTATGTGATGATAACTTGTATATTTAGAATATGATTATGTTTGAATACAATTGTTACTTCGTGAATGTTGTCGAAAAGGGATATGTACTTAGAATCTACATGTTGGTGAAACATGATTATATACATTGTTTTAGAAATCATGTTTGATTATGTGGAATTGAATGAGCTAAGTTGTACGACATGAATATGTGAATCTTGATTAACTGCATATGATGCATGTTTATGTGAAGAGTGATGAATTCTTGAAATGTATTCTTGTTGTGTTCTACATTTACCATATCATGTTTTCTATTTAGAAGTTGAATTCTCACCCTTCTGTTTGAATGTTATCCTTTGTTGGTAACGTGCAGGTTTCGTGGATAGTGGTGCTTCGAAGGAGTCTTAGCGTCGAGATTTAGATCTCTAGTAGGATGTCGTGACTAAGTAGTCACTTGTGCTCTGGTCATATGTAACACATGGGAGTTGGGTTTTATATTTTATAACTCGTTGTTATGAGATAATTGTTTACTCATATTGTATTTCGTATTTGAATACGTTATTTTGTTGATGATTGGCCTTGAGCCGAGATGTTGAGACATGGTGGATGATGTATGGGAATCATCCGATTTTACCATTTATTCAATGAGATGATTATTCCGCTGTCGTTTTGCATGTTGTTTTAAATCCCGTGTTATTTGGAAATGACCATTGCATGTTTAAAGATAAAATATTTGTTCTATTATGAAATGTGTGTAACGCCCTCGTGAGATGCATGCTTCTTTACTCTGATTTATGCAAATATATGCCTTATTTGTTTAGTATAGAATTGGGGGTGTTACATCGGGCGCTGGCTCCGCCCCTGCATAGATCTCCATGAAATAGTTATATCACAATAAGTACATAAATAACATGTTTGTGATCTACCATTATGAGCGTCTAACAAGTAATCTGCATCTTCATAACCTATTAATTTACCCCTACGATAATGAAGTATATGTTTGACTTTGTTTCAATGTCTTCGTGTAGGTGAAGAACTATGTCTTTCTAATAGAGTAATCGAAGTTGTCAAATTGATATATCTTGGTGTGTCTAATTAGCAAGATAAATCAGTACTTGAATTACACAAAGATATGGTACTTCATGGCCAATTAGTTTTTTATCCAATTGGTTTCACACCTATAGGTGTTTTGAACCACAAGTCCAAAATCAAGTCACTTGAAAAGTGTGTTTAATTCTTCTTAAACTGAATATGTTCATTTTTGCTCATTCTCGCTTTGTCTACAATATTTGATAGACTTTGACTCATGATCATCATTATCATTTATCATATTTAGCGTTATATTATATACAAATACATAGCCAACATTGACTTCATTTTGGTTCCATCACTTTCCATTCAACACATAATTTATCGAGATCTCCTTATCTTCATAAATTTTTGGTACCTGGTTACAGGGAAGGACCTACAGCTCGCCCAATGTAGACAGTGGCCCCAATAACATTTGGGTTGCTTTAAAATTAATAATATTCACATATTATTATTATTATTATTATTATTATTATTATTATTATTATTATTATTATTATTATTATTATTATACAATTGGTTTATATATGTTTTAATGAATAAATTGAAGGGTAGTAAAAGATGATTTGTTGTTTTGGAAATATAATAGAACGGTTATGGGATACTCTTATGTCTCAAATAAAATGTCACTTTAGATTGTATATAAAATTTAAGAAATGATTAATTAGGTAAATTTGAAAGATGAAATTAATATTATATTTTAAAATACTCTTATTAGTTAATGGAATAGTTTAGGGAAGATAAATTTAATAATTAAATATACTATGGTGGATGAGATAACTCAACTGATAAGTTTGAGTTGAGTTAAATGAGAGTAAATTATCAATTATGAATTTAATATCTGCCGAAAACATTTATTTATATTTCTGTATTAATGTAAATAGGTTGTTGATAATTATAAATCAACAATTTAAAAATATATATATATATATTAGTGACAAAGTATTGTATTAGTTTTTTAAGTGATAATTATTTTGAGACAACTATAACAATATTTTAAAACTTAAAAAATATATTAATATTTAAAAAAAGTTTTTTATTTTATTTTTAATTATTCAAATTTATATGAAAATTTTGCCTCCACTCTATAATATTTCTGGGTCCGTCCCTGCCTGGTTAGTTCTTTTGGAACTAAAAATAAATTATGTCAAAGTACTCTTAGAGTTTTCATATCCTCACTTGAATCATCTTTAATTTATCTCTTTTTTATAGGAATGGTTTCGTATTGGAACCAGAAATAGATGCGATCAAGGAAGCTGCAATGGAGGAGAGTTTCCGATGCGACAAAGCGGAGGGTGTACCTGCAAGATTAGCAGTCCAATGCTTAAGTCAGTATGTGAGTGATAGAGAGAGTATTCAAATTGTGTTCGAAATTGTTACCTGAAATGATGTCATTCGCATATAAAAAGGAGTTCTCGCTAACTAACCGACATGAGATGTGGATGACCGTTGGATGCGTTGGAGGGATGGATATTTTGCTTCTAGATCACTAAAGGTTCAATGGTCATGGGAATGTTCCGATAGTCTTAGTGTCCGCTTGAGATGGATCCAAAATGTTGCGCTTGGAGGTGGTCGGACTAGAAATGAGACCTGCTTGGATAAGACCAATTCAGGGAGTATTTTCCCTGAAGTAGACGGATCTCTAAAGGTGGGGCCGGATCCTTGAGTATATATCCGGCCCAGAATAGTTCCCCCCAATCCCTCGTGTTTAGGGAATATGTGTGAGGGTTTGAAGGATTCTTATACATCGGTAACCGACCTAACTTTCTTTGCCACAACCACTTTGTAATTTCAAATGCCTTTAGGAAGAGTGATTATGATCTTTCTAGGGAATTAAAGCACTCAAGTATTACATAGGAGGGAAGGGACTATTAAGACACCTTTCGCTTAGTAAGACCATTATGGGCTATAACTTTCCTTCTCTAGTACCTTGGCACTTAAGGAACATATGGATTAATTGTTTAGTCTGATTAAAAAATGTGAATTTAACCAAGCACTTGGGCTCCAGTGGTAAGGAGCTCATGCAAAGGACGATATTCGAAGAATACCGAGTTCAATTCTTGGTGGGAACAATGCTTGTCCAGTGTTCATACCTCAGTTCACAACTCTGGATTAATATGGGCCCTTTCCCCTAGGAACCAGAGAGCTATAAAGCCAAAAAAACGTGAATTTCACTATATCTCATATCTCTAGAGAGTGCAACGACTTTAGCAGATAAGTTAGCAAACTTGAGTATCACTTCCTCCAGTTATATTAGGTTGCATAGCCTTTCGAGAGATGTCTTGGCATTGTATAATCATGTGTTACTTAAAGGAACAGATGGACCAATTGTTTAGTCTTATCCAAAAATATGATTTTCACTATATCTCATATCTATAGAGAGGGCAATGACTTTAACGGATAAGTTGTCAAACTTGGGTCTCACTTCTTAGGTGGTTTCACTGTCAACTCAGACATAACAAAGGCTTTTCATGCTGAGTTTATTGGAGTCATGCATGTTATTGAATACGCTCATGTTGGGGGTTGCTGGAGCTTGTGGATTGAAACCAACACGAAATTGGTCATTATAGGCTATAACTTTCCTTCTCTGGTACCTTGACCCTTAAGGAAAAAGATGGATCAATTGTTTAGTCTTATATAAAAACATGAATTTCACTATATTTCATATCCATAGAGAGTGTAATGACTTTAGCGGATAAGTTATTAAACTTGGGTCTCAGTTCCTCTGATTTTATTTCATTGCATCCTTCGGAAAGATGCATTAACATTTTGAAAATTTCTTTGTACACCCATATGGGGTGAAAACCCCTATTGAAAACCCCAAAATACCCTTCGGAGATGCATCTCCGAAGGCACCAATTTCATATTTTCTCAAATTTCAAAGATGCATCTCCGAAATCATCCCATTTTGAATTTTTTGAATATTTCGGAAATGCATATTTGAAAACACCAGGAGACCAGTTTCGGATATGCATATCCGAATTATGCCCTGAGTGTTTTTTTTCTTTTCAAAACAATGAAAAATCCCATATTTTATATTGTTCGACAAAACTGCAAAACAAAATTAGATAACACGTAAACTATAATATTTTACGGCTATATTAATTAATGGTAGTTATTCAGATAAGTAAAAAATGTAAAAAATTACAACCCAACAAAATGTCATGAATAAAACATAAATAGGCAACTACTATTGAGTATGCCTAATCCTAACTCCCTTGGACCTTCTTTGCCTCCTATACACCGCCGCACCGACCCCCCAGTTCCACTCGTGCACTCTACTCAAATCCATAAAGTACTGGAGGAAGTTCATGTCCACAAAAAACGTCGTACCAGCCAAGAACATGAACCAACACCGCAAAGCGCAGGTTCGGTGGTACTCAACAAATAAAGCGTCGCCTTCCTCCTCGGTCTCAGCTGCCGCCACCAAATGGTTCTCGTTCAGCTCTCCCAGGCTTGAGAACCGGATATGTGCCCCATGTGTTATACTGCATTCCCTCTCGGCCATAAATGGGTCCATGCCCAGAAAATCCACCATCCACTCGATGGCCTTAACCCGCTGTATGCGAGAATGGTTTAGCTGCCTCCCTTTGATCGATAGGTGGAGCAGATAGGCGACGTCGTAGAGGGTGATCGTCAACTCCCCAACAGGAAAGTGGAAAGACGATGTCTCCTTGTGCCACCTTTCGGAAAATGCCCCCTGCATGTCGTGGCTAATGGTGCTATATCCAGTCATGTATAATTTGTCAAGACCGGAGGCAGCTACAACATCGTTAAACCATTGAGCCTGCAGAATAAAGAGATCAAATATTTTCTGCGAATGGTTCACGGATGTTATGGTTGGCATTTCCTGTCACAACAAAAAAACAACGTTAGTTAATATTTTCAACTATTTGTAATTAAAACGGTTAAATTAGAAAGTGTAATAAAAAACTACCTCTCCTTCCCAAACACATCAAGCGACGTGCTCATGGTAGTATATCAACAGAGATGTGTCAGAAAGCCCTTCCTGGTAGCCCTCATCCTCATCATCCAGAGCCTCCATCCCGGGTACCCCTCCTCCTCAGGCACCTCCATCTCCTCCTGATGTTCCTCCACCACATCCTCCTCAACCTCACAAGAGGAAGATGCCCGAACCAGCCTACTCCTCGATCTAGATGAGGAACCTGCAGGCGCCTCATCCATTTGGACAGGTACTCGTACTCGACCCCGTCCCCGTGTTGCTGCTAGCAGTGCAGCCCGCTCGCGTCGAGCCGATGCCGTCTGGGTCTCCCTACCCTGTCTAAGTCGTGCCTGATTTTCTGACATTTTCCTGACAAAAATTGCAACCGATAAGACTTTGAAACAATTTAGAAAAAAATTAGTTCAAACTACATTTCGGATGTGCATTTCCGAAACTGGTCAGAGGTGATTTCAGAAATGCACTTCCGAAAACTCCTGCGATTCTCCATTTTTGCAGTCACTCATTTCTTGCCCTAACCCATTCAAAATTCAATTTTTACCAACTAAACACTACCATTGATCCACAATAACTTCAACCTAATACATTTTGCTTATTTCTAACAGATCTAATAAGATTATTAATGCTAGAGTTTAAAGTTTGGAAACTTTTAAATTTTATAAAGCTTTGAGTTGCCTTTGAATGAGCCTTTGAATCCTTTGATGTTGTAGGGCAAGTGCATGTGTAGAAGTTGGAAGAAATGGGTGTAGTGTAGAAAATTTTATGTTTTGGGTAGAATGAAAAGAAGGGGGTGGCTGTTTTGAGTTAATAGAAAAACGCAACATATTTCGGAGATGCGTCTCCGAAATGATGATTTCGGAGATGCGTCTCCGAAATGATGATTTTGGAGATGCGTCTCCGAAATGATGATTTCAGATATACATCTCTGAAAATATTTTTTTTCAAAAGAAAAAAAAACTAATTTTAGAGATACATCTCCGAATTATAGGAGCATTTATGAAATTTCGCTACGGATTAGTAAAAAGCTACAGTAGTCTTTAAAGAAATTGTCTAATTATCATGATAAAAAAGGATATGAAGTTTAATTTTTTATATTTAATTAGAAGCTTATTAATATTAAAATTCTTTTGGCCATCAAACATATGAATTGGATCGTTTTGAAAGATTCTATTAATTGACAACTATACTTACAAGTTACAACCTTCCACAAGCTCGCCACCTACATTTTAATATAATTTAGTTATATATTTACAAAACTGTCGTTAATAAGAAAAAAAAGGTTAATTTTCGATGTATTTTTTAATATCAAAACAAAAATCAATCAGAAAAGAAAAACAAATAACAGTTGTTTCTGTTTTTCAGTTAAAAAAAAAGTGACAAGGACTGAAAAAAAAAAGCCAACTAAATAAGTTACCAAATCTCACATTTCTTACAATTTCCATAACCAAAATAGTGAATTACCCGTTTTGCAAGCTAAGATAAAGTTTCTGTTATATGAATCCAACTGCCAACTCATCTCCTTATAGAAAACGTTCATATAGATATATACATACATGCATTCTCCTATCTAAAACAGCTTATACATTATATTCTAGATACATATATAAATAAGTTCAATGTCACATATTTAATGCACACAATATAAACATTATAAAATCTCAAAACATTATAAGAAAAAATTGTCACACACTAAAGTTTCATTCATTTGTTTATTCATTCATCAATATTAATATGGCTGAGCTCTCAGAATTGTTTCCCTCAGACAAACAATTTGATGGTCTAATGCACATGTATGTTCATGTCATAACATTTGATCCTCCAACGTTTATTATGATATGTATCATAATCACATTGTTTTTCTTTATCTTCCATCAAATTTTTCATGGTTTATTCTATTGGTTCGTGGAAACAAGGCCTATAAATATTATTGAACGCGACATTGAACAAGGAGATACTAGTCTAGCTCATGAGGACGATGATCATGATAATGAACATGACCATGATGATGGTCAAGATCATGGTCATGGTCAACGAAATGTTACAATGTTTCATACTCTTGTTTTTAGCAATTTGCAAGCTTGGACAATGTTGGCTGGAATTGAAGAAGAACAAGAGCAAGAAGATGATTATTATGACGAGAAAAGAGGACCAAAACTTAGAGCGAGTAAGAAACTGCCACCTTTGATAAACTATGAAGGAATTGGAAAGCATGATCACGAGTTAAGAAGAAGTTGCGATGAATGTGCAATTTGTTTGGAAGATTTCCAAGTGGGGCAATTGTGTCAAGTTTTTCCTGTCTGCGGGCACATTTTTCATTCGGAATGCATTGATCATTGGTTGCAGAGGAAATCAACGTGTCCCATATGTCGTAATTGTTTATTATAGATAGATAGATTAATTCTTTTAATTGTCAAATTTGTATAGATTTGTATATATATAAATATATGTTTATTCAATTTTTTTAGTGAATATGTCTTAATTATGCGTAGCTTCTAATATAAGTAATTAATTTCTCGATCTTCTATAGTTTGTGCTTAGACGAGAGGAGTATTAAGATAACAGATGATTAATAGCGGTCTGCAATTGGCTGTAGAAGATTCAATTTAAAAATTGTTATCAATTGAATGATACGAGGAGAATCTGTTTTGTAAATATGTCAGCTTACTCAAGATAACATTTCTCTAATGGAGGATTTTCTATAATTAGGCACCTATATTTGGAATTTACAAGATGAAAAATTGGAACAACATTTTAAAATGCCACATATAAGTTATTCAGAAGAGTTTATGGAAATAAGTCGAAAACATCTCATAGACATGTTATAAGTTATATTTCCATAAGCAACCTCAATAGTCTCATGAGTGTTTATATCTGTAAATAAGTTCAAACGAGTCGATTCAAGCATGACTAATATTGATACATTCATAACTTCAAAAAGTGAAAATTTTGTCTACATTTCTACTTCTGATTCAGTCACCATTGGCACCTTTTCGTATACCTTTGGCCCTCTAAATCTATGAGGCAGAACACATTGAGCACCAAAACGTTGCTGCAAGTAGATAATGATAGCAAATAAGACACCTCCCAAAGGAATGACAATATCCCAAGTAGTAGAGTAAAAATCGGCATTAGGATTTGCATAGAAGTACGATCCGTCATAGAGTCGAGCATAATTACGGCTTCTGTAAAGATCGTAAGCATGTGGCAAGAGTCTCACAAAAGTAGTTCCAAAGTAAAACGAGCACGAAAGAACATTCTCGTTCATATTTGAAAACAGGTTGAGAATGACTTGCGGTACAAGAAAGCCGTCTAATACCAAACCACCGTAAGATTTCATGTTCTCCCAAAACGAATTGTGTTCAAAACCATCATTTCTCAACTTCAACAGCAAAGAAATCAATAATCCGGCGGCATACAAAGGGAAAGTCACATAGGTAGCCTTTCTCTCAGCAATCCAGAAGTTGCTATCGCTCTCGCTGGTCTTTCTTGACGACCAAGTTAGTTGAAGGAGACGGAATTGCAACAAGAAAGCTATCATGGTGATTATCCTCACAGTTATTTCATTAACTTCAAGCCATCCAACATATCCAAACACAAAGTTTTTGTTGTTAGGATTTTGAGTAAGAACCGCTTCAAAGTTTAGAACAAGCGGTATCATGTGGCCTAATGTGAGAATCGACATCATAAAAATCGAGATGAAGGGAACTACATTCGGGTGTCTCTTCACATGGTATAGTTGCAATCCGACGAAAACACACAATAAAGTTGTAGATATCAGAACCATGATAATCTCCATATCCATTCTCCAAACAGCTTTTATCGCTGTTTCCTCGTAAACTGTAGACGAAGATACCTCTAAGCTTTTGAAGTAAAGAGGATCTGATTTTTTGCGCGTGCTTTCGATACTTCCTTGAATGTAGCTTGCATTATTTGTATCTAATGATGGAAAGTGAAACTTCAAGAGAATCTCACAATCCACATAGTCAGTTATTTCTGTTCCAGCGATTGAGTTAAGATCGCGACAACCGATCATACACAAAGTTCCTGTCCTAGCATCATAAATTCCTTCTGCAGAAATCTTAACTCGGTAAGAGGAAAGATTAAACACTGAATTCCTTTCTTCAAATGATGAATTAGAAAACATGGTAATCTTGTAGCTAATGTTAAACGAGTTTACGCTACCGTTGTTGAGGATTATTACCATAGCCCTAGGAGATTCTGCTGTGAAACTTGAATCAGAAACAGGAACATTATTATTTTGATCAATGTCATAAACATGATCACCAACAGATAAAGGATTTGAAAAACCGAATGCTATTCTCCTATGAGACTCTCCATCTCTAACTGACATATCAAATCTCATATCATAAGAATAAACATCTGGAAACCTTGTTCTCCCTTTGTTCTTGACAACCTTGTTGTGTGCTGGACATGATTTCGTAACTCTCTCGAGTTGACTATACTCGTACTTCGTCGCTCGATATCCGACCCTATCGTTCTCGAAGTTTCTGAATGTTATCTTCTTGAAGTAGTTTGGATCATTAGTACTTTTGTTGCTCCAAATTTCTCCAACTATGTTGTTAGTATTTTTGATTGACCAAACTGAAGGGAACCTCAAACTCAATCTCACCGAGCAATCGCCGATACGAGACTCATTCAAGGACGATTTCGTGATGCCGATGAAATGACAAGCAACTACACGCAATGAATTTCTCTTCTCATCCCACCAACCTTCCCCTATCAACATAGTTTTTGGATTGAAACCTTTTTCAACCCAATAATCACTTTTATTTGAAAACACCATCATAACCTTCAATCTAGCCTTGTTTTCATGAGAACATTCAGCAACTTTCAAAGACATCATATATGGCAATTGATCACTAATCATAGGAGTGCAATTCTTTGAAGAATTGCACTCATGAGTGTACTCTAGTTGAAGTCTTCTAATAGCTCTTGAGAGTGGAAATGAACAGAAACTCGATGAAAATCGATTTAGTGACAAACCCTTTTTCTCAAAAGGGAAATCATTTTCAGCTTCTTTAGAATCCAAACTATAACTATAATTTGCTTTTGGAAACATGATTACAGAAATGGTTTCAAAGTACTGATTTTTCTCAAAACTCAAACTCTCTAAGCTTCCACTGATCAAACTAGTGATGTTACTTGAATCAAAAACATTGTTAAGCTTAAAAACAGCCTCAAGATTAAGAGAATCACCTGTTTTGGAATAACCAATTCCTGTTCCAACCATGCAGACTTTACCTGAAGACTTTGACCAAAACCCTTCAAGGCTAAAAGTTACAAAACTTGTTTTGAAATGGCGTTGACTTTTATAACTTGGTTTGTCACCATAGGTAAAGTTTCTGACATGATAGTAAACTGTGTTTGGGCTGGTTCTGAATGAAACTGTAGACTCAATTTTGAACAAGTCAGGGTTTATAGTTTCATGCATTTTTGTGTGTCTGAGTAGAAAAGAGGAGTATTTGTTGAAGGAGTTTTGATCATGGATGACTTTTTCACCTCCTGTGAAGTAACCACCAAGAGGGAAGAGGCTGTGGAGGATGATGGTGGTGTCTTTGAGAGGTGAAGGTTGGATGATGGAAGAACAGTGGTCTTTGTAAGAAGGTTGTGATTGTGATGAGGAAAAGGAAGAGAGTGTTAAGAGAGTGAAGAGAAAGAAGAACATGGTGATGGTGAGATGAGGGTTCATTGATATCATCAACAACTGGTTTAAGGTTTTGGAATGAGAAAAGAAAGGTAGAGGAAGATAGAAAGAGTTTACTTCATTGTTTATCTATATGTGTAGCAATTTTAATATTGATGTTGATGTTGAAAGAGATTATATGTCGAAAGTTATTTGTTTATTATGTTTTGGTTTGAGAAAAATGTTATCTGTTTAAAGATTTGAGATGGGGTTTCAAACAATGAAGTGGTACTAGACACTTTAGCAGCTGCAATAGCCAAGAAGTGTGTAGTTTAGTCATGACAATTTACAATTTCAAAGATCTCTAAGGACTAAAGGTAAATATAAAAAACCACCATTTGCAATTTCAAAGATCTCTAAGGACTAAAGGTAAATATAAAAAACAACCACAATAGAGGTAGGGTCGTTTTTAAGAGCGTGAAAAACTAATTATTGCAATGACCTTTTAAACTATGGTTAAAAAAGACTTCAAAATTTTTATCATAGTTAATCTATAATTATGACTCTTATTTGATTCGTCACACTTTAACTGTAGGTAACCTCAAGGTTTTAAAAAACGGCTGCGGTCGCGTCATGGTTGCGTAAAGGTTTTCGCGATTTCGGTCGGTACAAGTGTATTGCGGTCGTCGCGGTGTGAATTAACCACAATTTATTCTTCAATATAGGAAACAGTGATAACGATATCAATTTCGACATCTTCCAAAATTGTTTTGTCGCGGCCGTTTTCGCAGTCGTAGACCGTTTTTTAAAACCATGGATAACCTATACAGAATCTCTAAAAAAAAATTAAAATAACTGTATCTATGAGTAAAAGTATGATACAATTTGCATCTCTACACTTGATATCCTATGCACATCTATTTGGTTTTACCAAAGTAAAATAGTGATTATTTATAGTCATATATTTACAATTTCATAAATATTCTACCTTTCCAGATAGAGATATCTTTCTACTAAGACTTTTCCTGTCCTATTAGTAATTATAGTTGTAGATGCAAGTGGACAGTTCGTTCTGGCCGGCGGATTTTCTATAAGTGCCATAAAAATCCACTATATTTATTTTCAGCAAGAAAAAATAAATAAAGACAAGACTAATCCACATTATTTTATATTTATGGCTTGATATTTGTCAAAAAAAATTATATATGTTAAAGTAGAATGATGTGAATGTAGACTTGCTCGACGGCCACAATAAATGATTACCGATTACGTAGTGGAAGACAAAGAATTCCAAGTCTTTGTGGGGTATAATCTCAAGTCAATACAACAAAAAAATAATGGAAAATGCTAATCGGGCAGTGCTTTGGTAAATTTTAAAAAAAATGCGTATAAATTTTTTTAATTTCTCAACAGTTTTAATAATAGGAGGGTTAAATAAATAAATTTTTAGTACCTATAAGTATTGTAATTTTATTTTTAGTCACTCTCTGCTTTTAGGCAACGGTTTTTACAAAAAAAAATCGTTGTTAAAACTTACGAGAGACTGCAATATTTTTAGAGACTAAAAACTTATTTAATTAATAGAATATGAGAAGTTTTCTAATAACTTTACATCACATAAGAGCTCTTGGAATATTTTAATTTCTCTGTGTTCTCACTGTTTTAATAAATACGAATCATATTCAACAATTTTTATTTTGGTAAATATTAAATTCTTATAAAAACTTCTCGCATAACAATCACATTTTGGTAATTGGGAAGATGACAGTACACATTTCGCTAACATTATCTGAGTATATAAATCTTTATAAACATTCTCTGAGTATATAAATCTTTATAAGTAAGTAGTAATTAGTAAAATAACCATGTTCACACAAAGGTACTTATATGGTACACATGTTTATTTCTAAAATATAGTAAAAATGACATAAAAGAATACTACATTCTTTAATCAAAAGAGTTTAACATTTTAAAAAAGATAGTAAACGGGTGCGTATAAATTTTTCATATATAAAAAAATTTGAATTAATATATTTTTTCTCAAATATAAATATATATTTTTGTTTTTAAAGTTTAAAGTAGTAATGATTATAGTTTTGTCGAAATTATTCATATATATTTATTAGGGTTAAATAAGTTTTTGGTCACTATAAATATCTCAATTTTGGTTTTTAGTCCCTATATAAAAAAAGTTGACTTTTAGTCCTTATAAAATTGTTTTTGCACTCACTTTTAGTCCCTGTAGAGGGACTAAAAATGAGTGCAAAAGTAATTTTATAGGGACTAAAAGTCGAATATTTTTTTATAGGGACTAAAAGTAATTTTTGGTAATTTTATAGGGACTAGAAACATATTTAACCCTATTTATTATAAAGAGAGGAAAAAATATATTGAAATAATTAAAAATTAGAGATATTATAAACAAAATAAAAGTCATAATTTAAAAAATAACAATAATTATTAGTTTTTTTAGGGTTAAATGACTTTCACCCCTGTAGCGAGATTTGATTTACCCCTTTTAAAAAAAAAATTGATTTACACCACTGTAATATTTGGGCACCCCTAAGCATGTAAAAACGAGGGTGGTAAATCAAAAAAATATATTTTACAGGGAGTATTTTTCCCTCTTAGGAGGCAAAAGACTTACAATTTTAATATGATAGGGGGTAATCCAATTTTTTTTTAAAAGGGTAAATCAAATCTCGCTACTATTGCAGGGGTGTAAACCATTTAACCTTTTTTTTATGTGTAAAAAAGTAAAAAAAAAAATGATAATTAAAAAGGAACAGAAGGAAGGAGTATTAAAGAAAAACCCGTTATTAGGATGCAAATTATAAATCCCTAATATAATCCACTAAAAGCACTCAAACTGTTCCCCTGTTAAGCTTCAAATATATCAGCAAGTAAGGCTATGAGAACTAGTCTTTTACACTTAACAAGCTTACACTATAAAGACAAATTACAACAACACAACTTCATAACAAAAATACATAAAAAGAACTAATTAAGAAAATGACCACTTTTGATTCACCATGATTAGGGCATTAGCACATGACTAAAGAAAAGGTCTATTTTACATGTTGGTTGTCTCTACTTCTCCTTCTGATTTAGGCACCTTTGCATATGCCTTAGATCCTTTGAATCTACGAGGTAGGAAACATTGAGCACCAAAATGTTGCTGCAAGTAGATAATGATAGCTAATAGGATACATGCCAAAGGAATGAAAATGTCCCAAGAAGTTGAGTAGAAATCTTCGCTTGGATCGGCATAGAAGTATGAGTAACTATCTTGGTCGCCGTAATTGCGAGTCCTGTAAAGATCATAAGCATGTGGCAAGAGTCTCACAAAAGTAGTTCCAAAGTAAAATGGACTTGAAAGAGCATTTTCCTTTGTATTTGAGAACAAGTTTAGAATGACTTGCGGCACAAGAAATCCATCTAATACGAAACCACCATAAGATTTTATGTTCTCCCATGACGAAACATGTTGGCGGTACATCGATGTAACGGAGTTTCTATTGTTCTTTAACTTCAACAGCAATGCAATCAGTAATCCAGCTGCATACAAGGGGAAAGTCACATAAGAAGCCTTTTTCTCAGCAATCCAGAGGTTGTTCTCGCTTTCGTTAGTCTTTCTTGAACTCCAAGTTAGATGCAGGAGACGGAATTGCAACAAGAAAGCTACCATTGTGATTAACCTCACACTTATTTCATTAACTTCAAGCCATTTTTCAACATATCCTATAATATAGGATTTGTTGTTGGGATTTTGAGCAAGAAGTGCTTCGAAATTGAGAACAAGTGGTATCATGTGACCTAATGTGAGAATTGACATCATAAAAATTGAGATGAAAGGAAGCACATTCGGGTGTTTCTTCACATGGTAGAGTTGCAATCCGACGAAAACACATGCTAGAGTGGTAGATACCAGAGTCATGATAACTTCCATATCCATTCTCCAAGCATTTCTTCTTGCAAATACGACATTATATGATCTCGCGGATACCTCCAAACTTTCGAAGTAAAGAGGGTCAGATTTGTGGCGTGTGCTTTCAATGCTTCCCTTAATGTAGCTCCTATCATTTGCATCTAAGGAAGGGAACTGGAATTTCATCAGAACTTCACAATCCAAAGAATGCGATGTTGGTTTTCCTTCGTTTGAAACAAGGTCGCGGCAACCTACCATACACAAGGTTCCATTTCTTGAATCATAAATTCCTTCTGCAGAAATCTTCACCGAATAGTAAGACATGTTAAACAAGGAATTCCTTTCAAATGGCGAAGAAGACATCGCGTAGAGGCTAATCCTGTAGCTAATGTTAAACAAGCTACCATTATTGTTGTTCAAGATTCCTGCATCAGATCCACTACTTGATATAGATAGATCTGACTCATAGGAATCATCATCAACAAATAAGGGAGATGAAGAACCCCAAGCTACTTTTTTTTTGGAATCTCTAACCGACATGTCAAATTTCATGTCATATGAATATGCATCTGGATACCTTTTTCCTTGAATCGCTACATCCTTGTTTGTTGAACATGATTGCTTAACTTTATCAAGCTTGCTATACTCATACTTCAAGTCTTTTCCCCCGACACGATAATTATGATCATTCCTAAATGTTATCATCTTGAAGTAGTTTGGATCACTAGCACTCTTGTTGCTCCAAATTTGGCCAACAATGCTACTTGTGCTATTGATTGACCAAATTGAAGGAAATCTCAATCTCAATCTTGTTGAACAATCACCAACTTGAGTTCCATTCAAGGATGAAGATTTTATTCCACCAATGAAACGGCAAAGAACTACATAAAGCATATTTTTCTTCTCCTCCCACCAACCTTCCCCTATTAACATAGTTTTGGCATTTAAGCTTTGGTTATTCTTATTCCAATAGTAATCAAGACTATTTGAAAATTCAGCCAAAACCCTAACCTTATGTTTCTTAATATGGGAAGAAGAACACTCAATTGCTTTCAAAGACATCTGTGATGGCAATTGATCACTAGAACCACTAATTATAGGAGTGCAATTCTTTGAAGAGCTACACTCATGAGTGTATTCTAGTTGGAGTGTTGTAATAGCACTTGAGAGAGGATATGAACAAAAACTCAATGAATCAAAGTTTAATGATAAACCTTCCTCATCATCATCATCATCATCATCATCATCATCATCACTATCAAAAGAGAAATCATTTTCAACTTCTTTAGTATCCAAACTATAACTATAATTTGCTTTTGGAAAAATCATTAGAGAAATTGGTTCAAAGTAACGATCGTTGTCACCCTTTTCAGAACTCAAACTCTCTAAGCTTCCACTAGCCAAATTAGTTATGTTACTCGAATTGAAGACACTGTTAAGCTTGAAGACAGCTTCAAGATTAAGAGAATCACCTTTTTTGGAAACACCTTTGCTTTTTCCAATCATGCAAACATTCCCCGAAGATTGAGACCAAAAACCATCAAGCTTGAAAGTTAAGTAACCTCTACGATCATAAGAAGTTCTAAATGATATAGTTCCTTCAACTTTGAAAAGATGAGGGTGTGAAGTTGCATGTGTATTTCTTGATGGAAAGTATAAGGAGAATTGGTTCCAAGTAGTATCGACATTGACGATACTATCACCTCCTGTATAGTAACCTGTGTTCTTATCACTTAAGGGGAAAGAATTGAATTTGAGTTTGGTTGTTGGATATGTTTGTGGGATTAAAGAAGCACATTGGTCTTTGTAAGTGGATTTTGAGGCTAACGAGAATAAAGGGTTGAAGGAGAAGAAAGTGAAAACTAAGATAAGTAGTGAAAGAAGAGAATTCATGATCAATATGAAGTTGTTTCTTAGGAAAGGATAGATGAAGAATCAATATAATACAGTTATATATAATGTATCTATGTGTTAGTTAATGCTAAGGGTCAATTTCTTAGAGATTTTCTATATAATAATATCTAAATGTTATCTTAAATTATTGTGGAAGCAATTTCATTGCATGTTCTTTTAATGGACCAAATAAAAACATGCATAGACCCATGCATGAGTCAATGGCTACAAAGACTTGGAAACAAGTGGTGATAATTATTTATGGAGTATTTGGCAAGATATGTAGAATGAGTCAATGAAGAACTTAGATGTTAATTAGTGCACCTTCTGAGGTATTTCTTGTTAGACTCTTGTAACATGAAATATTCAAAAACTCAACTGTCACAAGAGGTGATAGTGATAGGGATGAACTTTTCTCACAACCCTAAATCATTTCACATAGAGATGAACTTTTCTCACACCCTAAATCACTTCACATAGGGATGAACTTTTCTCACACCCTAAATCACTTCACATGTACACTTTCAAACACAGCTTTTATATCGTTTGAAAATAATGTTTCGGATAAATTATGTCGTCTGAAAAGAATACTTAAAAAATTTGAGATGAATAAAGTTATTACCTAGTGAAACAACCAACTGTAAAATTAGAGCTGACTATATGACCTCTCTTATCTGTTAGTTTAATCTGATATACATAAAGTTGTATGTTAAACAGATTAGGTTAGCTAATCTGCAAATAATAAGGAATTGTAATATGTTAGTATGAGTTCGACCCGCGCTAGTCTATGGTTAAATGAGTCGTAAACCGTTAAAGCTAAGTTATGGTGAATGTTTGATTCATCTTGTTCAATTGATTTAAAGCTTGAGATTTATAAATTGCGTAGTGTGTAATATATAAAAGAGTTGGAAGTTGGTTGAGTTCTAATAAACTCCTAACTAACTCAACCAACTTCTAACCGCCAAAACTAACTTCTAACTAACAAGGAGAATGAGCAAAATTAAACTGAAAACTTAGACTAGTAACTTCTTCAAGTAATACTTGTAATACTCCTCCCTCAAGTTTAAGGCGCTTGCAAGCCAACCTTGAGCTTTGACTATAAGATCACTAAATATTGTAGAGCCTAGGGGCCTGCTAAGAGTGTCATCAATTTGAAGTTAAGTAGAACATGTTGGACTAGTAGCTTATTGGATGATACTCTTTCTCTTATAAAGTGACTGTCCAACTTAATGGGTTTAGGGCGAGCATGTAGGACAGTATTGTGTGAGAGATGAACAATACTTAGATTGTCATATAGAAAGGTGGATGGGAAGAATAAGATGCACAACTTAGTTAGGAGAGATTTTAGCCATAATAGTTTAAAGGTTGTCTGGGCTAGTGCTCGATACTCAGCCTCTGCACTGGTTCTAGTAACAAAAAAAATTGTTTTTTAGAATTCTATGGGACTAGGTTTGGCCAAAGAAGATGCATGAGTCAGAGGTAGACCTTCTAACATCAATGTTATTGGCCCAGTCACTATCATTATATGCTGTAAGAAGGAGCTTCTTATGAGCATTAGAGGGAAGTAAGGTAAGATCATAGCTGAATTGTGCCACTTAGGTGTCTTAAAATTCCTCTAAACTCTATAATGTGTGGTAAGAGGAGAAACTGCGAATAGGTTTGGGATAACATCAGCGTGCATCATATCTAAGGCAAATAATAACAGAAAATATTTATAAAAAACTGTTCAAATTGTACTCTGAACTATTAAGAGTTTTGAGAGAAAAAGGGTATTTGGTCACAAGGAAGAAGAAGATGCAATGTGCTGTTTAATTAAATTTTCCTTTTGACATTTCTGAGAATGCACTTCCGAAATTATGACTGACATGCAAAAGTTAAATCCAGATGTGTCACTATTTGTTCAATTACAAAAATTCATGATGAAATGGTTCCAAAAATACATTTTCAGACTAAATTTTGAGAAAAAGAGAGATGAGTCTCGGTCATAACACGTTTTTGTATGAAAAAAATACATCTGGAATGCTCTTCCAACTTCTCAAACATTTTTAAATTTTTATAGGGTGCTTCTCCACCACTTAGGGGAAGATGCAGTTCCCTTTAAATTTGTTATTAACATGTATAAGTATTGGACTCTGCCCCTTTGCCTATAAATGAGAAATTATTCAGTATTTTTTTTTCTTTCTTTTCCAATGCTTTTCCGTTTTTGTGGTTGTACAATGAACACCAACTAACAGTGGTGACTCTAACTTTGTAACAAAAAAGAACGAAACAAAGTAAAAATTAGCATCAAATTTCTGTAATTACAAACGAAAATGAAAAAATAAAAACTAGATTTGCTTGCTTTTCTTTGAGAGCAAGAAACAAGAGATGGTAAAAGAAAAACCAAAACCAACATGTTGTTCATGTAATAAGCCTTTAGTATCATCAGTCTCACTATTGAGTTTTGAGAAAGAATGTTCTATGATCACACTCATGTAGTTAAGAAAAATCACTTTTTGCTGGTGGTACTGCGTCGTCCCCGAGACGTGATTTTCTCACCGTCCTTAACTCCAACATTTTCGATTTTCTCACAGTCCTTAACTCCAACATTTTCGAACTCTTTGATAAGAGAAGGCATGCATTCAACTAAACCAGACTTAAATTTAGCTAAGCATTTTTTTCCTTTACTCCCATCAACATCTTGAACCCCACCTTTGACCGAACAACCAACTTGAACACCTTTTTTGTATGCTATACATGACTTCAGAATATCATGCGCTCGGCTGTAGAAATGCCCGGCAACTAAGTCTTCAAAATTCTGAAAACCAAAAATGACTTAAATCAGTTGCTTGAATCCCAAGAAAAGAAAAGAAATAAACTATTTGCGATGAGTAGTCGATGACAGTATTTTTTTCAAACATCGCGTAGATATTTGTGAAGATATTCAGAAAATAATATATGACATAACATTGCGCTGAAATATAATCACGCGTTCTGGAAAACTTTTTATATCAAGGAAAAAAATAAACGGAAGTGCTACAAGTGAGCATGGTAAAGCAAACATGATAGAGATATACAAGAAATGAACCAAACCTTTGGAGGCTTTCTTATCGTATACATCATTGTCCTCAACGATAGAATGAATGTATTTTCATTATACTGCCGGGCCTGCGTTTCACCTTTTGGTGTACCTCTCGAATGTTCATATCCAGGTTCATTGAAGTAAGGCTGTGTGTTCAAGATTAGCCCTTGTATGGAGACTAGAACTTGTAGCATTGTTGAAACACCTTTAGTCCATTTCTCTTTCGTGCTGCCAGACCAGGTGTTAAGTAGACTGAGACATACTTTGCCACATTTATACAAATTTGGGTTGATCCGAAGACCTCCAGAGTGGTAATGGACATTCTGCCATGAGAAAAAATGACTTTTTTTGTCAGAATTGAATTAAAAAGAGTGATGAAGAAAATAATGTGACTCAGTTATAGTGTCCTCAACCGCGTACCGGGGGTACATTGGGATAGTCACTGGGAAAGAAAATATCAAAAAAGAAAAGACCGTCGTGGTAGGGAGTCCCCTCTGCTCCAATAATCACAGCCCTCATGAGATCCATCCTTGATTCGTAGACTCTCACAAATATAGTATCTAGTCAACAATAATCATATGGTGAAGTCCATCAGCTCAAAAAGGTAAACTGAATACTAAATGTGATCTGTGATATGACATAGAAAATATTACAGGCTATTTAGTATTCGGAATACCAAACTCACCCGGCAAATGCTTCTCCAAAATCTTCCACTCTTCCTGGATTTTTTTAGCCCAACTCTTTGGATTCTGCTCATGAATAGGTAATATGTAAATCCATATAATTAAGAATGAGACCGAAACATAGTGAGTCTTTAAAAAAAAAGAAAAAACAGAAGCTAACCTGCTTTGTGGAGGAGTTTTGATTAATAAAGTGATGATCTGAAATGTCAATGACAGTATCAAATTGCTTAAAACTTCGAAGTTTCTTCAGAGTTTCATTTTCAGCTTTATCAATTATCGTCAATTGTGGGAGAACAACAGCTGCTCCATCATGTACATCACTTGCAGATTTGAGAGCACTAGAGGAACCATGCACATGCTTAGGAGTGGCAACGAAACGATAAGAACTCTTCGACCAGAGGTATCCTGATTCTACTCCAGAAGGATGCAATGATCCGTCCTGTCCAACAAAATTTAATTGAAATTAACTGCTACTGCCAGCTCCCTGCTTAGAACTTTCAAAGGATTGGGAACAAAAATAACATCAATATATTGCAAGAAATAACATAAAAGATCGTATACACACCGCAACGTGATGATTATCACCATAACCCTCGTGAAGGGCTTCAGGTGCCTTCCCCTTACGTTTACGAGTTATTTCACCAAGTATCATCAAATCATCATCGTCATTCTCATCGTCGACAATGTCAATCACATCATGGACAATGGACTACAAAAAAAAAACATACAATGAAAAACAGCATCATGCATAATCCCATAACATAACAACTTAAGAAGAAACAAATTCATTATCTGTATAAATTTAAGCCAGAAAGCATAAACAATTAATATAGAGGATTTTACCCCCTTTTATCATAAGAACATAAAACAGAAAAATCACTATTGAGTATATTAAACAAAGAATAAAAAAGTTATAAATGTTGCGATCAGAACATTAGGGCTAAGCAGATTAGAGTTCTAACAAAGCTGACATGAAGCAACGAAAGGTGATGATGATCGTAAGAGAAGTAACAATATGAAGTAGCAAAAGCAATGATTTTTAAAGCAGAAACTTAACATAAAAGAATAATCTAGAGTGAAAAGTGAAAACCCAGATGAAGAATTTAAATAAAGATGAAAACTTTGAATAGACATAATAAAATTAAAAAAAACCTAAAGAAACAAAACCCTGTAAAGATAGATAGAAACCTGTTTGTGTTTTTTGAACCTGGGAGTATGTTGGAACATTGAAGGAGGAATTTCGACAACATCAGGGTCCATGGCTCCAAAACTGTAATCAATGAAACCCTTACGTGCTTGGGAGAATGAGTAGGAAAAGAGTGAACGTTTTGAGCGGGGTCTTCTATTTTGGGAATAAATATTCTCTTTTGTAGACACACACCACACCACATTGGCACACCGCACATCACCTGGATATAGAAAGTCACCAAAATTTGAGAAAAAATTTGAAATTCTAAAAATTACTATTAGATGAATATTGAAGTGTTCATGTAAAAATATTCATATAAAAATATCTATAAAAATATTAAATGATATATCTATTTATTTATTTATTTCTAATCTTTAATAGAAATTAATATTTTAATTCAACTCATAAATATTGACAATATTAAATTTTTGTTGAGAATGTAATTTTTTCTGTCGAAATGTGTTGTGTTGAAAGTTGTAGGTTGTCGAAGTGTCGAAGGAGCTAGTCTCGACAAAATTTCGAGTTAGTATTGGTTTGCTTGTGTTAGTTAGTTAGTTCAAGACTGTTTAGTGAACAAGCAATCTCAACTTATAAATAGGGAGGTACCATATCATTGTATAAAGCCAGAGCAATCTCAAGAAATTTAGAGGCCTTGTTCTAATTTATAAAATTGACCCTAACAAAAAAGATATAAAAAATATATATTTTATTAAAATTATAAATAATATTAAAAAAATCATTTATAAATATTTTAATAATATAATAATTGGTAAGTTTTTAATTAGTGAATTATAATATATAAATATTATTTAAAAAATAAATGGTTAATATGGAATATAGGTTTAAAGATTTAATTTAATAAAATAAACCTGAAAATAATTACAATACATGCGTTAGAAACAGAATCCATTAACAAACACTTTTCCTAACAAACATAATATATTTAAAGTGCAAAAACTGGTTTCACCGTGGATCGAAGCTATGTCATCATGTTAAAAAATTTACTTTACCGCTGAGCTGAACCACTCACATTATAAACGTTGCGCCAAATAAAATATATACATATTTATTTAATGTTTATAGTTAAAAAAAATAATTTGAAGCACCGATTTTTCGGAGGCCCTGTGCAATGAGCCAGGTTGCACGGGCCCAAATTCGGACCTGTATAAAGCAGTTGCATTTTGAGAAAAGTTGATAAAATTTTCTATTTGGAAGGAGAGAGAAATTCTGCAGAAATATTCTTCTTCTTCCTCTTTTCTCTCAAACCCTAATTTCTCTTTTCTTTCCAATTCATCTTTTCTTTTATTATTTCATAATCGTTGTGCAGTGGAGTCATCTTGCAACCAATGTTTGGTTGATTCGCTTGAGTGAAGAATGAAGAACAATAGACAAAATCAATCGAAAGAATTGATTCTTGTTCATCAAGAATGATTTGGAATTCTCCAAGTTTTAGGTGTAATTCTATCATCTAGTATCTAGAGCATTGGCTGCGTAATTCTTGGGAAGCATAGTGCGATGAATCATCTGATGAACCATTCGAATGGACATTTCCCGACGAGTCTCCCAATTATGAAGAGTCAAAATTATTAGAATTTGTGTAAATAGATGAAGATTATTTTTTTTCTATCAAGATCTTTGGGGTATTGTGAAGGAAGGAGTAACACGACTTGCAGAAAACGCGACAGATGAATAAAAGGTTGCACATAAAAAATTGAAGAAGAAATATTATAAAGTCCTTTTTATAATTCATCAATATGTTGATCTGGAAAACTTTGAAAAGCTGAGTGATATTGAATCATCGAATGAAGCATGGGGGATTTATGGAGAAATCATTTGGAGGCGTTGAGAAGGTGAAAGAGGTGAGGCTACGAACTCACAAAAGAACATATGAATTGCTTCAGATGGAAGAAAGTGAAAGCATAATTAATTTCTTCACTAGGGTTACCAAACTGGTGAATCAAATTAAGATATGTGGAGATGTGTTGACATCAAGATCAGTTGTTGCAAAGATATTGAGGTTATTGGCTCCAAAATTCAATCACGTGGTAGTAGCCATAGAAGAATAAAAAAAATTAACATTGACAAAGAAAGAGCTTCAAGGGACACTTGAATCTCATAAACAAATAATGGATGAAAAAGTTTCAGGCAAGTCGAAGAGTGATATGGCTCTACAGGCGCAATCAGCAAGAGAAAAGAAAGGCAAAGGAAAATGGTTTGACAATAAAGGTAGATGAGGCTAGAATAATTAGAATGGTAGAGGAAACCAACAATAAAGAAATTCATTGAATCAAAGAAAATCCTCATACCAAAGCAATCACAGAGGTGCTAGGTAAAAGAAGAGGTGGTGGTCAAAAAGCAAACAAAAGTTACATTTAGTGTTTTAATTATCAAAAGTATAGTCACTACTCTAGTCATTGTCCCCAAAAACAAACAAAAAATCAAGAAAATAATGCAAAGTGTGTATAGCATGAAGAATAAGAGATGATGATAATGGTCACAACAAGAGATGAAAAAAAATTCAAGGACCAATGGTACTTGAGCTCAGTATGCTCATCACACATGACTGGTAGGAAAGATTAGTTTGTCAACATAAAACTATTGATGAAGAACATGGTCAAATTTGCAAATGACAATGCTCTAGCAACTAAAGGTATTATTGATGTTCTGATTATGAGGAAAGGTGGAAAAAGGTCAGTAATTTCCAATGTATTGTATACGTTAGGCATGAAAAGAAATTTTCTTAGCATAGGGTAATTGGCCGAAAAGAATTACAACTTGTCGATAGAAGATAAGATGATGAGAGTTCTCGACTAATGTGGAATGTTAATCTTGAAGGCTCCTATGTATCAAAATAAAAACTTTAGGATTGAACTTAATGTGATGGAGCACAAGTGTCTCGCAACTGCAGCTAACAGCACCTAGCAGAGATGAATGGATATGGAACTATAGACTTGGCCATCCCAACTTCAAAGACATCAGAGATTTGAAAAGAATAAATATGGTTTCAAGGTTATCAGAAATCGACATTCCAAATGAAGTATGTGAGAAATGTGTGTAGGAAAAGCAACACAAGAATAGCTTAAGTAAGGATGCATGAAGCAAGTCGAAGGAAATTTTTGAAATCATATACTCTGATGTATGTGGTCCTATCCAGGTGGATTCGATTGGAGGTAACATATACTTTGTCACATCCATATATGATTTTAGTCGAGAACAATGGAGTTTCATGATAAATAAGAAAAGTGAAGTGCTTGAGGTATTTGCCAAGTTTAAATATATGGTTGAAAGACAAAGTGGTTGAATACTCAAGACTCTGAGGACTGATGGTGGTGGAGAATATGATTCGAAAGCCTTTGACATAGTATGTGAGAAAGAAGGGGTTATGAATGAGGTGGTGCCACTCTACACTCCACAATAATATGGAAATGCTTAAAGGAATAATAGAACCATCATGAATATGATGAGAAATATGTTAAAAGGCAACATCTACCTAAAGAATTTTGGGAAGAAGTTGTGTTGACTACAACATACATTTTAAACAGATGCCCGACAAAGAAGCTAGAAGGAATTACGCCAGAATAATGTTGATCTGGTGTTAAGCCTAGCTTATGTCTTCTAAAAGTATTTGGATCTGTAGCACATAGACATGTGCCTAATTAGCTGGAAAGAAAGCTTGATGATAAATGGAGTCAAATGATTCTAATAGGATATCATTTGAACGGTGGATATAAGTTTTTTGACCCAGTGAACAAGCAAGTAGTCATCAGTAGGGTCATGATCATATATGAGCTTAAGGAATGGGATTGGAGTTAAACTGTAAAGAAGAATTCGGTGAGAATATTATATGAAGAACCAACAAGTGAAGAACAAGACACACACTTGCAAGGTTGCAGGAATGTGTGATTAAGGCCAAGAAAGCAAGGTATACAAGCTACATAAATCCCTGTATGGACTCAAACAAGCTCTAAGAGCTTCGAATAAGAAAATATATAGTTTCTTAAGGGAGAAAGAATTTGTGAAGTGCACAATTGAGCATGGAGTATATGTAAGGAGAAGAAAGAGAGAATTGCTTATATTGTGCCTCTTTGTCGATGACTTGTTAATAACAGGTAGCTGCAAGGAAGAGATCGAAGACTTTAAAGGTGGTCTTAGCAAGGAATTTGAAATTTCTGATTTGAGCAACATTTCATACTTCTTTGTTATTGAATTCTACAAGAGTAGTAGAGGCCTAATGATGCATCATAGAAGATAGGAAAGTGAAATACTCAAAATATTTGAGATGAAAAACTGCAATGCAACTTCGATATTTATTGAACCAAGACTGCAGTTGTCGAAAGACTCAGATGAGGATGATGTCGGCCTAACACAATATAGAAGACTTATTGGTTTATTAAGATACCTTTGTCACACAAGGCCTAACCTAGCATACAGTGTAGGTATTGTGAGTAGATTCATGCAGAAGCTAAATGTATCACCTCTAGCAACGACGAAGAGGATACTAAGGTATCTCAAAGGAACGATCGACTATGGCATTTTTTTATGCAGCTGGTAAAGGAAAAAATACAAGTTAGTGAGTTACACCAACTCAAGTTTCTGTACTGATGAGGATAGAAAATCCATAACTAGCTATGTGTTTATGTTAGTTGGTGCATCAGTTGCTTGGAACTCTAGAAAAGAACTAGTTGTAGCACTATCGTTATGCGAAGAAGAGTACTTAGTTGCTTATCTTTGTGCATGTGAATCCACGTGGAAGGTGAATTTGTTTGAAGAGATTTTAGCAAAGGATCATGGAGCAATTACTATGAAGATGGACATCATGTCTACTATCAATCTAGCAAAGAATCCAATAGCACATGGCAAAAGTAAATACATTGAGATGAGGCTCCAATATCTTCGAGAGCAAGTAGAAAAAGAGAAGTTGAACTTAAAACACTACAGAACTAAGAATTAGAATGCAACATCATGACAAAGGGTGTGCAGGTCGAAGTGTTTAAAAAACTAAGAGTAATGATGAATGTAGATAGTTTAGACACAGTAAATTAGGTGGTGTGTTGATAATGTAATTCTTTGTGTCGAAATGTGTTATGTGTAGAAAGTTGTAGGCTGTCGAAATGTCAAAGGAGTTAGCCTCGACAGAATTTTGACTTAGTATTGTTTCGCTTGTTTTAGTTAGTTAGCTGGAGACTGCTTAGTGAACTAGAAATCTCAACCTATAAATAAGGAGGTACCATATCATTGTATAAAGCAGTTGCATTTTGAGAATAGATGAATACAATTTCTAGTTTGAAAGTAGAGAGAATTTTTTTAGAAGTATTCTTCGTTTTCCTATTTTATTTCAAACCCTAATTTCTCTTTTCTTTTCTTCTTTCATAATCGTTGTGCAATGGAATCATCTTGCAACCAAGGAATGGTTGATTCATTCGAGTGAAGCGTGAAGAACAAAAGGCAAAATCAATCAAAAGAATTGATTCTTGTTCATCAAGATTGATTAGGAATTCTCTAAGTTTTGGATGTAATTCCAACGACTTTTTGGTATTTATTATGACTTCCTGATTAAAAAAATAAGATGTTGAATTTTGTCATAATAAATCATTTACGAAATGCAAGATTTTTTTTATTAAGTAGTTTAGTGGACGAGAATTCACCTTGTTTAATATGAATATTTAGGAAGTCGTGAGCTCGAACTTGCGACTCTGCATCTCGCATTTCTATACAACTATTAACTAAACTGCCTTAACGAGACGGTGCTGCAAGAAAATTAATTATACTAAATAAATAGAAACATACTCTCTTTGTTTCAAATTTCTACAATTTTTTTTACCACTTTAATTTTTTCACAAACTAAAAGAAGAGAGTTAATCTTTTATGGAAAAGAAATTATGAGCATGTTTACAAATTTATCATACGTTCCTATGAGAAAAAAATTTAATAAAATTGATAAATATTATAGTAATTAATATTAAAGGGTAAGAAAAAAACTAATAATAATTTATTTGAACTTGGACGTATAAAATGGCATATAATTTGAAGAAAAAAATTGCTTTGGGACTACATAAGTATACAATAAATTGAAAGATCCTGTTCAACGAGTAAATAACAATATTGTTAGATTGCAAACTAACACATGAATTTGAATTGAGAATTACTCAATTGTGTGTAAATTTCTAATAATTTTTTATTGCTTCGTCTACCAATTAAAAAAATGTATAAAAAAATAAAGAATTATTAAAAAAAAGTTTAAAAAAAAATTCTAATTGTGTTCCTAAATATAGAACAGTTAGAGTAAATCACATTATTTTTTTTTTAGAAAATTAGTTTGAGTGTTAGATTTTATTGACTTTTATAAAAATATTACAAGTTTATATATGTGAGAGAATTATTCAATGTGAGTATGACTATTTATTACATATCGCAAAAAAGATGTAGTGTAATAAATAATAACCGAGTCATTTTGAAAGTGAAAATTATCTTATAAAAAATGACAAATAAAAAAAATTCAAGAGACTTATATCTAGAGGTAAACACTTGTTTGTTATGAGAACAAATTAGTAATTATATTTGTAATTGGAGAAGTCCTTTATGATGTGTGTGTGGGATTTCAATACTGTTAGTGGAGTTTGAGAGGAAGGATAAAGGTGGATCAGTGAGAAATGAGGATATCAGAAATTTAAACAATTTCATTAAAGATTCTTTGTTGACTTATTTACCCATTAATGAGAGGCGATTATTCATTTAATTTTTATGAGATGGGTGTCAGTCAATGGTGGAGCCAGGGAAAGACCACGGCCACCCCGTTACTTGCAAAAAAAAAAACAATTTATAGATTAAGAAAGGTTGTATTAAAAGCTATTTATAATTAATCATTGTAATGGTATTGTGATACAAAGTGAAAAGTTTTTTTTTTCCACTCTTTTGATCGTTCTATTGTCATGGTCCAGTGAGATCAATCATATATCTAATCTATTGAGTCTATAGCTAGAACTCACATGACTTCTATCTCTAATTACCCAACTAAATAAAATATTACTTTATCACTAATGTTTTTAATTTATTTCTTTCTTTTTATAATTTATAAAAATATTAAGTATTTTTCTTGTTAAAGATAGTTTATAAAATTTTACTAATTTTCAATAAATTCAATACTATAATCAATATTTTTAATTTTTGTAATGTATTCAAATAATCTTATGTTTATTGTTTAGGAACAAATGTAATAATATAAAAAATTGATATAAGTTAAAAATCAATGAAACCTATTTTAATAAGTGAATTTTATTAGCAAAATTCGACTAATAAAAATGATAATAAAAATTACAAAATTATATCTATCAAGTATTGGAAATGGTAAGATATTAATTTGAAGATGATATAAGTAATATTAGTTTTAAAAATTAATATTATATTAAAATTTGAAAAAATAAAGTAAATAACTTTATTTTGAAATAACCTTTGTTTATAAATAATTCACTCTTTTGAGGATAATGAGTAATATTTTTTTATCATCTATATTTTAACCACTTTTAATATCGAATGACTCTTCATATTTACAATTCTCGCCAATTTCATTTGTTTTGTTCGCTTTTATTACGCATGCGTTAACTCAACTTTTTTATTATTTATTTGTAACTTCATCTCATTCTTCTATGTATTTTTTAATTTCAAGACTTTTTTTCTTTTAAGAAAGAGTAAATTTTAGTTTTAGGGTTGAAATTATACATCTTCTATTTTAAAAAGTTCTTATTTTTATTAATTGTATTATAATAGAAAAAATTGATAGTGTTGTCAATATAACATTTTAATATGTTTTTATTATAATTTAAAGATTTCTTATTAAAAATAATTTAAATATTTTTTATAGTTTTTATTATATTTTGCCGGTCCTCCCAACTTTTTTATCCTGGCTCCGCCACTGGTGTCAGTGAATCCGTTGGACATGTTTCTCCTAACACATGAGTGGTGTTTGATATGATTGAATAGCATACAATATACGTTGATGTGAGGTTTGCCTAATTATTGTTGTACTGATCAAAAAGTATACGTGTGTGTGTGTTCTCCTGTAAGGGCGGGAAGGTTCAGAGGCCTTAGTAGGTGTATAATGTTGTTTGGTTGTTAGGGTTTTCCCACGACAGCGATAAGCCTTGTATGGTGGTGTTTTACAGTAAGTTTAAGAGTCTTGCTCACATGAGGTGGGAGACTATGTGGATGGTGATATGCTTAGGTATATGTCGATAATGGGTGTGATTAGTATGTTAGCATCAAGGGTTATGCCTTTTGGGTGTAATGATCTGTATGGCTTAAGATCTCTCCTTTTTCTCCTATATATGAGATGTATTTATAAAGCCTTTATAGGGTTTATAATTCTTTCGGGATGGGTCATTGTCCACTAAGTCAATCATGGAATGTTAAATCCTTTTTTCTCAAAAAGTTGTGGGTTAGTTATTGACTCTGACTTCTCTCTAGGGCGAGGCGATACCTCCCTTTGGGCGACATTATAACGTTACCTTTGATGGACGGTCTGAAGGCATCATCCTAGATGATACCTTTTACAAATATAACACTACATAGTCCCTCAAACATAGGCTATTTGATTGAAGTCTAAGTGTTTTTAGATTGGAGCTTTAGGAAAGTATCCCGAGTACTTGCACTTCCTCAAGTGAGTGGCTTGGAGGCTTTGCAAAATAGTTTGGTTCTTATAGTTCTAGAAGGATTAGGGTTAGCAAAAGAGTCTGGGTATCAAGATATTGATATTCATATAGATTCCAAACCGGTTGTTCAAAACATTTTGGATTCTGGATATGGTAGTATAATTGGAGATTGAGACAAAAAATTCAACAGTCGCTCAAACTGGATTAGGAAGTGTGTGTTTGTCATATTTATCGTGAGTTAAACACTTGTATGTATATACTTGCTAACTTGGAGTGTGATCTAAGTCCTAATTTGAAGCTTTATGAGCGAGTTCCTGCTCAAATTTCTCTTCTTTTGTTAGCTAATTGTATTGGAGTCTTTACTCTTAGGTTAATTGCTATGTAATCTTATTTTTGGGCTTCTATCCTCTTTTCTTCAACAAAAAAAAAAAGTATCAACATTGGTAAGAAACAACTTAAATGCATTTATAGCATCATACTTAAGTCTAAGAAAGTAAATCCAAGTATATTTTGTGGATGCATAAATATATATATATATATATATATATATATATATATATATATATATATATATATATATATATATATATATATATATATATATATATATATATATATATATATATATATATATATATATATTACAAAAATATTGTTGGGTCCCAAAAATAAAAATAAATGAGATCAAATGGTGTATTGTATATATTAATAATGGCAAAGGAGTGAATTATACGTAACTTACCTAAACAACATGAACTACAAACTAGAGGTGCATTTTTATTGCCAACTTTTAGTATTACACATATGAAAAACATGTTTAATAGTCTAAAAATTTACATGGTGTAGCCTATAACTCCAAAGAAACATATCATCGTAGAAGGTACAACCAACCATGTCAAAGATATAGCTAGATGTTAAATTATTAGATGCATGAGAAGTTAAGCCATAAGCAAGGAAGATTCCAATTGAATATGTGAGAATCAATGCAAGCCATTTGCATCACAAAATCCTTCAAGGACAACCTGATTAGAAACTTGAAATTTTATAAAGAACTGAATAGAATGAAACTAAAAAACGATAGCAATGTATTTAACAAACTTATAAATATACAATAAACTTCTACTTATCTAAGGGACACGAATATTTTGCTTAAGGAACCTCCTCTTAAGTGACCACGACCTCCGAGTCAAAATTTTCTTCCACATCAACAAAAGCTATAAGCACTACGAGTGTAGGCGAATTTATGCTGAGGTAGATTGGCAAAACATTAGAAATTGAACATATAGAACGGCATCAACATCATAAATTATAGAGGTTTAGGATGGACATACAGTTGCATGACAAAATGGACTATACTTCTAAGGTATACTATCAAACATCACATTAATCTGGTCTTGTTCATATTGATTGATTCACCTACTAACAATAGGGAATCAATAATAGTTTTGATTCGATGAACTCACTCAAAGGCAGAGCATTGAGTTTTGTGCATAATTGATGCACATGAGCTTCTATAATTCCAGTGAAGTATTTGTAGACTTTGTCTCATTCTTCAAACGGGTGTTTGCTAGAAAGAAGAAGTGGTAGCACCGTTTATGAGAATGTCGAAAGTAACCACGTAAATAGAGCTTTATCTTGGAGGATCCAGGTTTTGTACTCCTCTGAGAATATGTTGCTAAGAAGATATTCATTTGTTTTGAACATATGAGAGATGCTTGGATTGACAACATAACCATAGATTTTATATGTCGAGATTTCACTTTCAACCTGTTAGTTCCAGAGTGTTGGGTCATAAGGGGCTCTAGGGACATTACAATGGACTTAGGAGAAACAACACAAGTGAGAGAGACACTAGATATTCATCGAAAACCTTAAGGTGATAGGTGTGCGGATTCTCTCACTTATAAAATGTTCAACATTCACTCTTCCATCTAATGTGGACACATATTCACATTTGATATACCAACAATATATCCCCTTCAAGTGTGAGTCCATCCATTATTATGAGTATGCTCCCCCTTAAATGGAAGCTTTCTCATCCGTATCTACTTGTACCTCTGTTGTGGCAGCTCAAAGGAACATACTGCCTGAACACCCTTGTTAGAAAAACTTTTAATACAAGGAACCCTAGTCGAATCGAGCTTTAGTACCATCGTTGGGTCATGATGGGGTCCGGATCATCACATTAGACTTAGGAGTATCCGTACAAGTGAGAGAAACACCACATATTCACCCAAAACCCTAAGGTGATAGGTGTGTGAGTTCACTAACTTATAAAGTGTTCAACATTTACTTTTCCATCCGACGTGGGACTGATACTCACACTTGATATACCAACATTTGTTGTCCCGCGACTTGATAAACAGCTTGATAGACAGTCTATAATTGTAAATTTTGTATGATAAAAAATTTATAAAAAAAAAAAATATGATAAGAGAACATTTGGCATAGAGAGAGACACAAATAGGCAACTAATCCTAACCTAGTCACACTTAATATTTTCAAACGATAAAGAATAATAAACTATTTTATCTAAATCTAAACAAGCAGAATTTTAATAATAATAATAATAATAATAATAATAATAATAATAATAATAATAATAATAATAATAATAATAATAATAATAATAATAATTATTATTATTATTATTATTATTATTATAATCATTATTATACCAAAATAAAAACAAAAATTCTAATTTTTAAACGGTCCAATTTTCTCTAGGCATTTTAACCTTTGTTTTGGAACTGAATTCCCAATTTTAAATGATTGAACATGTGTTTATATCCACAGACTTTTGCACTTTTACTCAATATTAGAAGTTGTATTTGTCAATAAATGGTTATACAGATAGATTTTTACCTGTAAAATACATGTAATTATGCGTAAAAAAAAGGATGAAACTACTTAAAAATTAACATCAAATTTCAATAATTACAAACACGAAGATAAAAAATAAAAACTAAATCTGCTTGCTTTTCTTTTAGAGTAAGAAACAAGAGATGATAACCAATTGTTAGTTGGTCCAGTGGTGATTGGCGTTGGACTTGGTAGGGAGAACCACGGTCCGATCCCCCACAACTACGATCGGGAGGGGGATGGAACCACTTGATGCCAGAACTCGCCCCCGAACCGGACTAAACCGGTGGTATAAAGCCAAAAAAAAAAAAAAAACAAGAGATGATAAAGAAAAAACCAGTGTTTTAAAAACCGGACCGGACCGGTCGGTCGGACCGGTTGAACCGGGAACCGGCCAGGTAACCGGTCTGGTTTGATTGTTGGATCAGATATGTCATTGAACCGGTCAAAACCGGTAAAACCGGCAGTTTTCCAGAACCGGTGGTTTAAATGCATTTTTATTTTTTTTTATTTTAAAAACTTAAAAAACATCATTTTATTTATTTTAATGAAAAATTAAAATAAAAAAGAAAAGAAAAAATATAAAAAAAGAAAAAAGAGAAAAAGAAAATAAAAATAAAAATAAAAATAAAACTGTTTCGGATGCGGTTAATTTTGTTGTAGATGATTTTGATATTGAAGAAGGAGATACCAACATTGAAATAATTTTTTCTTTGAAATTAAATTTAGTAGACAATAGGGGTGGGAATAGGTCAGGCCGGCCTACAGGGGCCTATAGCCTAGCCTAGTTAAGGCCAGGCCTATTTGATAAAAAGGCTAGGCTTGAGCTTTTTTAAAAGCCTATTTAATAAAATAGGTCAGGCCTAGGCTATTAAAAAAGCCTATAAAGCCTTGTAGGCCGGCCTATATATATATATATATATATATATATTAAAAAAAATGTTAAATGAGTTGGTCTATATATGCATATATATTAGAAAAAATGCTAAATAGTTCGGTCTAAATGTTCATATATATGCGACCTATACGACATCTTAAGTAATATAACTTAATTGAAAATATTAATAAGAAAGAGACTTTTAAATAGGCTTTCAGGTCAGGCTTTTAAAAAGGTCAGGCCAGACTGAAAAAACGAGCCTATAGTAGGCCAGACCTTATATGTTTATCGTAGGCCAGGCTCAGGCCTTATAAAGCCTAGCCTAGCCTATTCCCACCCCTAGTAGACAATGAAATTACTTTATTATAATTTATTCAATTAGATTATTTTGCTATTAAATTTTGTTTGCAAATATATACTTTGTAATTTTATGCTATTTTATTATTACCTATGTTTAAAATTTGAATTTAAATTATGGACTTGTGAATTTATTTAGGATATGATATTTTTAAAAAATTTAAATGTCAGTTATATATTGTAGAGACTGAATCATTATGCTCCACATGTTTTATACCTATATAATTTTGTTATAACGACCGATCTATTCAACCGAGTTATCCGGTTTAGTCATGCGGTTCGACCAGTGACCCAGTGGTTCGACCAATAAACCAGTGACCCAATACCCTCACCGGTTTAATGTCCGGTCCGAAAAACACTAGAAAAAACAAAAACCAACATGAAGTTGACCTAATAAGCCTCTAGTATCATCAGTGTCACCATTGAGTTTTGAAAAAAAATGTTCTATGATCACTCACGTAGTTAAGCAAAATCACTTTTTGCGAGTGGTACTGCGTTGTACCGGAGGAGACATGAATTTCTTACAGTCGTTAAATCCAACTTTTTCGAACTCTTGGACAAGAGAGGGCATGCATCCAGCTAAACCAGATATAAAATGAGCTGAGGATTGTTTTCCTTTACTCCCATTAACATCTTGAACCCCACCTTTGATCAAACAACCAACTTGAACACCATTCATGTATGCTTTACATGACGCCAGAATATCATGTGCTCGGCTGTAGAAGTGCCCTATAACTAAGTCTTCGAAATACTGAAAACAAAAAATGACTTAAATCAGTTACTTGAACCCCAAGAAAAGAAAATAAATCAATTATTTGCAATGATAGGTATTTTTTTCCTGACATAGCGTAGTTATTCAGAAAATAATATTAAGACATAACGCTACGTTGAAATAAAATCATGCAATTGAAAAACTTTTTATATCATGGAAAAAAATAAACGTAGTGCTACAAGTGAACGCGGTAAACCTAACATGCTAGAGATATACAAGAAATGAACCAAACCTTTGGAGGCTTTTTTATCGTATACATCATTGTCCTCAACGATAGAATGAACGTATTTTCATTATACTGCTGTGCCTGCATTTCACCGTTTGGTGTACCCTTCATAGATGCCCATCCAGGTTCATTGAAGTAAGGCTGTGTGTTCAAGATTAGCCCTTGTATGGAGACTAGAACTTGTAGCATTGTTGAAACACCTTTAGTCCATTTCTCTTTCGTGCTGCCATGCCAGGTGTTAAGTAGACTCAGACATACTTTGCCACAGTTATACAAATTCGGGTTGATCCGAAGACCTCCAGAGTGGTAATGGACATTCTGCCATGAGAAGAAAAATTACTTTTTTGTCAGAAATGAATTAAAAAGAGTAATAAGGAAAATAATGTAAGTCAGTTATAGGTCCCTCAACCGCGTACCGGGGGTACATTGGGATAGCCACTGGGAAAGAAAATATCAAAAAAGAAAAGACCGTCATGGTAAGGAGTCCCTTCTGCTCCAATAATCACAGCCCTCATGAGATCCATCCTTGATTCGTAGACTCTCACAAATATTGTATCTAGTCAACAATAATCATATGGTAAAGTCCATCAGCTCAAAAAGTAAATTGAATACTAAATATGATCTGTGATATGACATAGAAAATATTACAGGCTATTTAGTATTCGGAATACTAAACTCACCCGGCAAATGCTTCTCCAAAATCTTCCACTCTTCCTGGATTTTTTTAGACCAACTCTTTGGATTCTGCTCATGAAATAGGTAAATATGTAAATCCATATAATTAAGAATGAGACCGAAACAAAGTGTGTCTTTGAAACAGAAAAGAAAAAAAGAGAAGCTAACATGCTTTGTGGAGGAATTACTTTTAATAAAGTGATGATCCGAAGTGTCTGTGACAGTATCAAATTGCTTAAAACTTCGAAGTTTCCTCAGAGTTTCATTTTCAGCTTTATCAATTATCGTCAATTGTGGGAGAACAACAGCTGCTCCATCATGTTCATCACTTGCAGATTTGAGAGCACTAGTGGAACCATGCACATGCTTAGAAGTGGCACTGAAACGATAAGAACTCTTCGACCAACGGTATCCGGATTCTACTCCAGAAGGATGCAATGATCCGTCCTGTCCAACAAAATTTGAATGTAGTGAACTACTACTGCCAGCTCCCTGCTTAGCACTTTCAAAGGATTGGGAACAAAAATAACATCAATATATTGCAAGAAATAACATAAAAGATCGTATACAAACCGCAACGTGATGATTATCACCATAACCCTCATGAAGAGCTTGAGGTGCCTTCCCCTTACGTTTACGAGTTATTTCACCAAGTATCATCAAATCATCATCGTCATTCTCATCGTCGTCGACAATGTCAATAACATCATGGACAATGGACTACAAAACAAAACATACAATGATTACTTGTGGGTAAAGAAAAAAAAAAGACTTATAGAAACAAATTCAGTATATGTATAAATTTAAACCAGAATGAATAAACAATATAATCAAGAAAGTTATACCCCTTTTATCATAAGAACATAAAACAGAAAAACCACTATTGAGTATATCAAACAAAGAACCAAAAAGTTATAAATGTTGCAATCAGAACATTAGGGCTAAACAAATTCTAGTTCTAACAAAGCTCACATGGAGCAACACGATGATCGTAAGAGAAGTAACAATATGAAGTAGCAAAAGCAGTGATTTTTAAAGCAGAAACTTAACATAGAAGAATAATCTAGAGTGAAAAGTGAAAACCCAGATGAAGAATTTAAATAAAGATGAAAACTTTGAATAGACACAATAAAAATAAAACCTAAACAAACAAAACCCTGTAAAGATAGATAGAAACCTGTTTGTGTTTTTTGAACCTGGGAGTATGTTGGAACATTGAAGGAGGAATTTCGACAACATCAGGGTCCATGGTTCCAAAACTGTGATCAAATGAAACCCTTATGTTTGTTTGTGTGTGATCAAATGAACGTTTTGAGCGGGGTCTTCAATTTAGGAATAGAAAGTCACAGAAATAGAAAGTCACTAAATTTTTGGAATTAATATTTTTTAATTTTTGAAATTCTAAAAATTATTAAGTGTGACTTAGCTTTTTTATAATATTTTTTTTATTTTTTTTTACAAAAAAGAGGGCTTAAGTCCAAAAAGAAAAAACGCTAAGTAGAAATTCAACTAGAGATAGTAAAGTCTATCTTATTATCTTCCAACAAACTAGCAATAAAATTGGACTCAATCGTATAATCAACAAAACTGTAAAATAAAATAAATCCTTCATTAGCCAAGACATTATTTTAAAATAAACCAACTTATGAATACCTATTTAAAACTCATATGCACTTATGAACTATGATACTTTTATATAAATAAGTCTATTAAAAAGTAAGGAAACTACTAATTCCATGATGGGTAGATAGTAACAAAACTCTATTTATTAAATTTTTAAGAAATTTTATCTTGCCCCATTGTTTAACCTGAGGCTCTTATAATCAGATAAAATTAATTTCAATTTTTTTAAAAAATAAAATATTTAATTTTTTAAAATATTGGAAGATTCTATAATATATTCGATTTTTATAATACACTACCAGATTTTCTTTTAATATTGAATCTTTCAATTGCATGTCGATTTTTTGTTCGCTCTCTTTTTTAAGCGTATTTTGGATAATATAAAAATTTGTGGGGGGTGTCGGATCAAATTTTAGGGGTGGTAGTATAAAATCTCAATTTTAAGTACTCTTAAGTATAGGAATAGGTGGGGTTTTTCCAAGACTGAGTTTGATCTGCTAAAATTTTCAAATCTAAATTTGATTTGTGACCTATTATAAGCTTATTTTTAAGCATGAATCTACATTTTCAAATATCTTATTGACACAATAAACTACATTAAAAATTACTTTATTTTAACATTTATAAATAAGCATCGGTTCAACTAATGTTTAAGAATACTAGTAGTAATAAATTAAAATATTAATGAGACTAAGTTTATTTTGTAAAAATAGAGGTTGACTGATAAGTTAGTTGATAGGTAATAGCTTATGACAGATGATTGATGATTGATGGTTTATATAGCTTATAACTAATGATTGGTGATTTATAGCTGATAAATTAATTGAAGTGTTTGGTAAAATTAGCGGCTCAATTAGTTGATAAATTAAAATGACAAAAAATATATTTAATATATAATTGTTTTATTTTAAATTAAAATAAATTATAAAGGATAATAGTGAGTTTTAATTAAAATAATAAGTAAAAAATAAACGCAAAAATGTAAGTTATAAAGTATAAGTTAAAACACATTTGAAATAATGTCTTTAAAATAAATTATAAACTAGTAAAATAAACTATAAGTGTGTGATAAAAAGACTATCCGATTTTTTTATTATCATATCAGCTTATAAGCTATAGGGTATAGGGTATGAGGTCAAAAAATGTTTTGTCAAAAACAGAACTAAATACTTATTTGCATTGACTTCGTCAAATTTTACATATTAAAATAAATTTTATGATATTATTTATTTGAGAGAAAAAACAACTTACAATAATATTCGTTAATTTTTTTTCAATTTAATTTTATTAGTTTTCAAGATAATTAAACTTTATTTTGTATATTTTAATTTAAAATTTAAACATAATATAATATAATAATAATTATTATTATTATGATTATTCAGTTTATTTATTTAAATAAGTCTCTCTCATAGACTTAAATGTTTTTTTTTCATGCCTTAGCCTAACCTTTTTAATCAAATAGATTTATTAAAAAAACCTAAATATTTTAATTAAAAAAAAAACTTATCTTAACCTATGTAAGATAGCTCGTAGGAAATAGGTTTACGATAATGATATCTTTAATTAAAATGTATTTAAATTTTTAATTTATTTTAAAATAAATAATTATTAAAAGTGACGTGGTGTATGTGTGAGGATTTCAATACAGTTAATATGGAGTCGAGAAAAGCTAGCTTTACACCAAAATTTACAACTACACCGTATGTATATACGGTTTAACACACCTTTTATTTTTTTAAATATTTTTTGCCTTAATTTCTGTGCCATGATAAAAATTAGTTTATAAAGGTTATGGGTGTAAATACGGTGTAGAGAATTTGAATGTAAGCATAGCAAAGCTCTATGGAGTTTGAGAGGAAGGATAGAGGTGGATTAGTGAGAAGTGATGATATCAATAACTTCAATAATTTCTTCAAAGATTTTTTATTGGTGATCTCTGTGCTAGTAGTATTTAGTAAGAGCATCCACATTCATACCACCCAATTTGGTGGTATAAATGAACCTCACTTAATATAATATATTTTTCACTTTTCAATTATTTAAACCACCTAATTAAAATTTGTAAATATCCATACTACTCATCTAAAACTTTAAAATAGGTCCCACTAATCACACAATATACACTAACTTAACATTTAATATAATAAGAAATTAAAAAATACCGTAGCATTATTTGGATACTATGGTTATGTAATACTCCACCATTTACATTCAATTATCCATATTATTCTGACACAAGAAGTACATGTGGCAAATACCACCTCCTATATTTATGTTCTAAGGGTTGAATAGAAAAATTGAGTCTTCAAGGTGCAAAAGCAGTTTTCAAAACTTATTTAGCGTATCGATATTGTAATTAATCCGCAAGATTTACCTAATAGCAGGGCCGGCCCAAACAAGCCGGGGGCCCTGTTATAAATTTTAAAAAAGGCCCAAAAAATAAAAATTTATACCTAAATTGTGAAAATAAAAATTATTTTACACCTACCTTTAAAAATTCGATGTAAAATGTTTTCAAAAGAATAATTATTTAATACCTATTTTAAAAAAAGCAGGTGTAAAAGGTATTGTTTTAATAAAAAAATAAATAAATGGGGCCCCCAAAATTTTGGGGCCCAGCGCTGCAGCCCTTGCTGCTCCTGCTAAAGGCCGGCACTGCCTAATAGGAGCGCAAAAAACAAATAGAGAAGTATCACAACAAGTTCAATTAAGTCAAAGTCTCGACTTAAATAAGAAGTTCAAATTTGAAGACTTGATTAGTTCCAAACAAATGAACAATTAGTTACTAATATTCACTAAATTGAACAAATGTTTGATCAATCTCAACAAAACACTAAAATTAAACTAAACCCGTAATTCTTGATTAAATTGTGAGTTAAGTAAATATGATATTTGCGATCCTTTAAAATAAGTTTTCTGAATCATGAATTTTTTTTTAAGTAAACTAGTAATGGACCCGTGCGTTCGCACGGGTCACGTAAAGTCGAAATAAATAATAAATAAATATATAATAATAGTTAATAAATATATATAAAACATACACAAATTAAAAATAAAAAATATTTTAAATTATAATGGTCATATAAATATTAATTTAATCTTATTAAAAATATATACTTTAGTAGAAAAAATAAATGAAATAATTCAATAGTCATCTATGTGCGTTCGCACGCATCATACAATATCGTTATGAATCTACCTTGAGTAGTCATCTACCTGTGCGTTCGCACGGATTGCACAATGTTATAAATAATAAATAAATATAATATATGTGATTATATTTATTTGATTTGGTAACATGTACTAAACTTTCATACCGGTATTGCTCAGCTAATCTCCATGATGCTAAATACTTAAAGAATAAGCAATATTAATCATAATAATATTAATAAGTAAATCATAATAATAATTGGTATTCAATTAATTTTGATAACTTCTTGTTACATTAAAAAATCATTTAACGTACGATCACATTTTCAAATATTTATTTTTAATTAATTTATTATAAATACTAATTATTAATTATTTAATGACTTCTCATATATAAAAAAATTTAATAACCACATTTCCAATTAATCTATTTTTTTCAATTAATTCCGTTATTAAAATTTAAACGAATATATTTGATATAATTATATATATATATATATATATATATATATATATATATATATACATATATATATATATATACATATATATATATATATATATATATATATATATATATATATATATATATATATATATATACATATATTAGAAAAACAGGTTTGGCCCGTCGGACATACTATAATTTTTATAACTGCTTATAATTTTAATTTTACAATTTCTATTAACAAAAATTATAAAATAAAAATAATACACAAAAAACATATTGGCTTATAATTTTAATTTTACAATTTCTATTAACAAAAATTATAAAATAAAAATAATACACAAAAAACATATTGGTTTAGTAACAAATTAAAATTGATAATATTTTACTATAAATTAAAATTTGATATATTTTTTTTTGAATTTGCTTCTATATTTTCCTTTCTCCCGTGTTGATTGGTTTTTTGATCAATTATTCACTCATTTTCTCCCATTTCTCCAGTATTGGTTGGAATTTTGATCAATTATAACCATTATTATAATAATGAGTTTATAATAATTTATTTTCCTCAATGTTTACTCACATGTGATAAATATTGAGGATTTCCAAGTTATTTTATTATTATAATATGTTATCATGATTATAGAGATTTGAATCTTGTAAGACACGATTCTTATTATTATAATATGTTATCATGATTGTAGAGGTTTGAATCTGACACTATTTTTATTTCCCAAGTCAAATTAATTCAATTTTGAAACAAATAAAGAGAACAATTACAAATTACAATGAAATTGTGCAGGATATTGGAAAAGACCATTATTTATAAAGCTGGAACATTATTTTTTTTGAAAATAAAAGAGCCACTCATCCCACCAAAGAACTCATTCCTTTTAAAAATAAAATGTAAGAGCCAATTTTTTAACTCCTTTCGTAGCTGCAATCTAAAAAAATTAATTGGAATAACTATAGAAGTAAATTTTATGTTATTTTTGAAAATTTAAAATGCAACTTATAATTAATTAAAATAGTTACATTTTTTCCTAATTTTTATAATTATTTTTCAAAGTAATATTTTATTTTCAAAATAAAATTTAGAAGATAAATTACTATTTTTAGACCAAGCTTTCCATTTTTAAAGGTTGAAATTATATATTAAGATCAATTTACAATAAAATAAATACTAAATAGGAAATAAAATTGTAATTAAGAAAAAATCAAATTGATAATGTTTAATAAATGTATATAAAAGATAAAAAAATTAAAAAGAGAAAATGGTTAAAATTATGATTGTCATATTAAATATTAATTTAATCTACATGTGTATGTTTGTACGAATCACACATTGGGAGATAAATTGTAAATAAATTCAGCAGTTATAATAATGAAAAATAAGTTGCAATAAAAAATTCAAAAGCATAATTATGAAATTATGTTAAGTAAATCGTGTAATTCTATTTGTAAAACATTTATTTCTAGTAACACGTCTAATTATTTTTAATATTATTAAGAATATCCTACTTATATAATACACATGTAATTATTTATTTTTATTTTATCAATTAGATGATACAATATTTGTTAAATGTGTGTTTATTTATAAAATATATTATCAAATAAAATATTAAATTACATATAAATAACACATATTGGTCATGTAATGTAACTAAATCATTTCTAACTATTCAATCATGTAATCGTGTACCTAATAATGTTTTAGTAGATTGAAATAAATAATTTAAGCCTATTTTTAAATTAATTAATTATGTTATAATTTTAATGTTTTGAAATCTTATAATTTTATAGATTTGAAAAGTTGTAGACTAAAAGGAGTTTTTATGGGAGAACACCTAAAGTTTAGAAAATTGATTTGAGTCAACCTAGATAATAGAGATACATTGTATTAACGGTAATAATTAATTAGGATTTATTTTAGAATAAAGAAACGGAAATATGACTGTTTTGTTTTAAAATATACACTTAACATAATAATAAGATATTATTGTTAAAGTGGAAAAAATAATAATGGCAGATATTAATACAGTAATAATAATGAAAATGATCATAGAGGCACAAAATACTCTTTTAAATTAATTTTAGTTAAGGTAATTAAGTATTTTTGACAGTATAATATTTTATGATAATAAAAATAAATAATACATAAATCTCCTTTTTTTCTATTATTTATTTATTTTCATCGCAATTATTTTTTATATAAAATTAATATTTGAGTTAAAATATTGAACATTACAATTTCGAATATCAATGTATTGGCACAGGTAAGTTTGACAGTTTTGAAAAGTTAATTGGAATAAACAATTTATTGGAATAAGCAAGTTTTGAAAAGTTAAAAAGTTAAAAAGACAGCATGCGTGGAAAGTAAATCTCAATCTCAATCATGATACAAAATACTAATCATGTCAATCTCAATCATGATACAAAGTACTAATCATGATACAAAGCATAGTACTATTTGTAAACTAAAATATATAAAACCAAATCAATGAATAATATAATAAATAAATGTATATTGTTTGTAAACTAAAATATATAAAACCAAATCAATGAATAATATAATAAATAAATATATATTATTTTATTATAAATAATAAATTATAATTGATATTATGTATAACATCAAATTCTCTTGTGAAATTCATTTACAGAGAAATCTTATTCTATTTTTATTTTATTTTGTTGTTAAAAAATATATAAACATTATTTAACATGACATTAATGTTAAGTGTAATTATTAAAAATGGAATAAAGTAAAATGTCTTCATTCCATTGGCATAAATCACGTGAATAATAATATAACAAATACAATAACATAACATGACAATAATAAAATGCATACAGTTTTAGAAAAACTTCACATTAAATTAAAAGATAATAATGATAATAATTGATTTACAATAACCAAATTTAATTGATTTATAATAAATGATAATAATTACATTTTTAATAATTTTTTATTAAAAATCTAATACCCTAATTAATTTTATTTATTATTGGAAAAAAATATTTACATCAATAATTACATCATGTAACAGTATATCGTTATAATAAATTTTGGTTTTTAAAGTTTTGGAATATAGAAAGTCCAATTAGTACGTTTGGAATAAACAACTAAAAAATATACTATTTAATAATTAATTAAATAGGACAAATATATTTATTAGTCAGAATATATTTATTAAAAAAAAGTTGGATAGAGTTACCTTTAAGTGATCAAATATATTTATTAAATATATTTATTAGTTAGAAATCAAATGATTAAATTGACATTCAATCACAATAATGTGAAATAAATTTTAAAATCAACTATGTTTCTCACTTTATTCATATACATTTTAATTTATTTTATTTTGTTTAAAAGTAACCAAACCTATTTATTAACTGTAAATCTAGTTATTTACTATTTATGTTAATTATGATTAATAATCTATTTATTAACTTATAATTTTATTTATAATCTTGACAGAAAAAGATTTATATACCAACTCTTTCTTTATATTTGATATATTTAATGAAATGAATATAAATTAGAATTAATGTCAAATATTTTTTTTATAGATATATTTAATGCGTATTGAAAGGTGTTATATGCATTTAATTTTTAATTTTTAATTCTATACAAAAAAAATTGTATGTTTAATTATTTACAATTATTTTATACTGATTCCTCTATTTGAATTTGAATTATGTCAAGGTACTATATATTTGTTGATATTGTATGGAAGGTAGAGAGTTATATGAATTTCATTTTGTTATGATTAATTAACCGTAATGATTACTTTTAGATATTGGAATTGATTGGAAAACTTGTAGCATGCAAAATAAATAATGATTGTTTTTAAATATTGTCAAATATTAAAGACATAAGGCATGCTAATATGGGTTGATGATGAAAAAATACAATTGAAGGAATAAAATGAAATTCAATGAAATAATGATTTTATAATTATCTGTGTGTAGTTAATTTTTAATTTAGATTGAAATAAATAAATTGAAAAATCATATTTAATTCATGAATTAAATCAAATCCTAATTCTTTTTTAACTCTCCATTAAACTTCAGTGAATCATATATTTAATTTATTGGAATTTAAGATGGTCTTCTGAACCATGAAGACACTTTATTTTTGGTGAAATTTTTATATGAGAGAATCGTAGTCAAACTCTCCCGTGAAATCTTATCCTTCCTTTTGAAATTTTACGTGAGAAAATTGCAATCCCAATTTTAAACTCTCCCGTGAAATTCATGTACCCATTTTTTTTCAATTAAATATATTAAAAGTTTTTTTAAAAAAATTAAATATGAGGATGTACACTACTTATATATAATATTTTTATAAATAGTAAATAAATATATAATAGTTGATATCTTAGCCTTTTGTTTTAAATATAAAAAAGAAATAAATTTGTGTCTTTCATAAAAAAATTTGTTTATTCATCAATCATAATTTTCTCATGTTTTTTAATAAAAACAAATATATGTATCAACTTTTAGAATAAATGTTAACATCTTATCATAAATAAATGCTAACATTTTTTCATGTCAATTTTATTTTTATTTGTATCATGTAATAATAATATATATCATTTTTTTATCAGGTATATGATATTTTTGTTTAAAAAATTTATAAAAGAAATCATATTTTATTAGTTTGTTACAACAAATTAGACCAAAATACAACACAACACTTATCAATGTATGAGAAAATACAACTTTTCTACACTAAAAAATATGTATGATGACTGATGCAGATTGTCTTGAAGTAAATATCTTTTCACTTTTCTAAAATAATTATTTTGTATTTAGCTTTTTAATTTAACTTTCCCTTAAAAAAATCTAATATTCACGTTCTCAATTAACCCACTTTTAAATTAACTCTCGTTATCATAAAAATGATTTAACCTAAAATCATGTTTCCAAAAACTTATTTTTAATTGATTTAAAATAAATAATAAAAATTAAATTTTTAATATTTTTTATTACAAAAAATCTAATAAGCTAGCTGATTTGATTTGCTGTTGAAAAAGAATATTTTATCTATAATTGACTTTAATATAATTCACTTATCTCTACTATTTTAGTATAATTTGAAAAATTATTCATATTGTTTAATTCTATTCCTCTATTTTCTATGATTGTTATAAGAAATAATTTCATAATTATTATTAGATATCTCATGCGTTTCTTTATGGTGTGTGTATCTTTAGTAGAATTCATATAAAAGAAGATTAATAATGTAGACAAATAAGTGATCAAATATATTTATTGGTTAGAAATCAAATGGTTATATTAATTGGTATTCAATACCATTCAATGCAAATTTGTCTTTAATAAAAAATTAATTACCTTGTAAAATAATGAGAAAGGGTAGAATGTTTCCAATGCAAATTTGAGTCTTTTGAAATTCTACACGTTAAAACATTGTAAAAATAAGTGTAATAATTAATTAAGTTAAGCAATTAATGTAAGCCATGATTATAAATTTAGTGGTATTCAATTTTATTATATTAAATATTTATTGAATTTTGACTTTTATTTTATTTATTTATAAAATAATATTTGTAAATGGTTGTGATTTACACTGACCGTGCATATCCATTAAACCCAAAATAAAATATTTTATTTTGATTTCAATATTTAACCGTATACGAAGATTTCAATCATAAATTCAAAAATAAATTCTTCAAAATAATTGCATATAATTTTTAAGAGACCAATGAAATGTTAAAAATAAAATTACGCTATATATACAATTAAAATATCAATCAATTTAATTTTTTTAATTGGAATAAAGGAAAATGTATTCATTACATTGGCATCAATCACGTGAAAAATATAACACAATAATAAAATGCATATAGCTTTACAAAAAGTTCACATTAAATTAAAATAATAACAATTAACAAACCAATTAAAAAGCATAATTTGAAAAAAAACAATCAGCACTATCACATTCTCTCAACTTAAATTTTTCATCGATTAACTTTAATTTCTCATCTATTCTCACTTTCTCCACTGGGTTGCGCTAACTTCCTCCCTCTTCCAACTCTGCTTCTATCCTCATGTAAAAACAATCCCCTCATCTCTCAATCTAAGCATAACAACAAACAACAACAATTTGTTAGCAAAAATTTGAATCTTGTTTTTTTCCATCTTCTAAGCGATAACAACAACTAAACAAATAATCAACGAAAAAATTCAGCCCATTATGTGTTTAACAGAAACACACAAACTAATAAATGAAAGCACCGCATTAGGAAAAATTATATAAAAGATGAAACATAAACACGATGACAGCAGAAGAAAGAAGAAAAATTCTGGCCAAAAGGGTGGAGACGAAAAAAGGATGGAAGAAAGATTTAAAGAAAACTTCTCCTTGCAGTAATGGAGAAAGAAGAAGAATATGTAGAACTTAGAATGGACTGTTGTGTATAGAATAAAGCAAATGGGTTTAGGGTTGAAGGAGAGATTGAACTTGTGGATGAGAGATGCATTATGTAGTTATTATAGGATTATAGAGGCAAACAAAATTGAATGAGAGGAATGGAAAAGGGTATGCAAATTTGAAATTATGCAGACTTCACTTGGCTCTATGTCTGCATGACCCAATGAGAATGCACCGATGCAATAAAAAAGCGTGTTCCAATAAAGAAGTTTTGCATTAAATTGGATGTTGGAATGTAATCATGATTAGATGTAAAATGACGCTCAGGGGTATGTAAAACCATGTTTAATTGATTGTGATTAGGGTAATTAAGGGAATTTGGTAGTAATTGATTTTTATATATTAATATAGATTGGATTGATAAAATACCCCTAAATCAACAAATTATAGGCGGAAATGTCTTCTAAATTTCTTACAGTCTACTCCAATATTTTCGAACTCTTTGACCAAACAACCAACTTCAACACCTCCTATGTATGCTTTACATGATGCCAGAATATCATGTGCTCGGCTGTAGAAATGTCCAGCAACTAAGTCTTCGAAATTCTAAAAACCAAAAATGACTTAAATCAGTTTCTTGAACCCCAAGAAAAGAAAATAAATCAATTATTTCCAATAACAGATTTTTTTTTTTTGCAGACATCTCGTTGGTATTCAGAAAATAATATTATGACATAACACTGCGTTGAAATATAATCATGCGTCTCTGTAAAACTTTTTATATCAAGGAAAAAAATAAACTTACGTGCTCTGGTGAACGCGGTGGTAAATCAAACATGATAGAGATATACAAGAAATGAACCAAACCTTTGGAGGCTTTCTTATCGTATACATCATTGTCCTCAACGATAGAATGAATGTACTTTGATTATACTCCTGGGCATCCATTTCACCGTCTGGTGTACCCATCGAATCTTCACATTCAGGTTCGTTGAAGTAAGGCTTTGCGTTCAAGATTAGCCCTTGTATGGAGACTAGAACTTGTAGCATTGTTGAAACACCTTTAGTCCACATCTCTTCTTTGCTGCCAGACCAGGTGTTAAGTAGACTGAGACATACTGTGCCGCAGTCATACAAATTCGGGTTGATCTCAAGACCTCCAGAGTGGTAATGGACGTTCTGCCACGAGGGAAAAAAAAAGACTTTTATGTCAGAATTGAATTAAGAATAGTGATAAGAAAATAATGTCAGTCAGTTAGTGTTCTCAACTGCGTACCGGGGGTACATCGGGATAGCCACTGGGAAAGTGAATATCAAAAAAGAAAAGACCGTTATGGTAAGGAGTCCCTTCTGCTCCAATAATCACAGCCCTCATGAGATCCATCCTTGATTCATATACTCTCACAAATATTGTATCTAATGAGCAATAAAGGAAAAAGTCAAACATATGGTCAGATTGAGCGATATGCCAGAAGAAGGTTTCACACTATAGAGTTTATGAATTATCAATTCCAACATCAGAATAAATATCTGGACGGAGTGTATTATGTATAGCAGCACTTCCGCAAACACTAGGCAACCTTTCAATAAGGATGTAGTATAAAGAAAACAAGCCAAGACCCTGTCGATAAGACATGAACTGATTTCGGGAGAAAACTTAACACTGACTGGATACAATACAACCCATATGGTAAACTCCATCAGCACAAAAAAGTAAATTGAATACTAAATGTGATTTGTGATATGACAGAGAAAATATTACAGGCTATTTAGTATTTGGAATACTATACTCACCCGGCAAATGCTTCTCCAAAATCTTCCACTCTTTCAGGATTTGTTTAGCCCAACTCTTTGGATTCTGCTCATGAAATAGGTTAATATGTATATCCATAAAATTAAGAATAAGACTGAAACAAAGTGTGTCATTAAAACAAAGAAAAAAGAGAAGCTAACCTGCTTTGAGGAGGAATTATCATTAATAAAGTGATGATCCGAAGTGTCGATGACAGTATCAAATTGCTTAAAACTTCGAAGTTTCCTCAGAGTTACATTTTCAGCTTTATGCACATCTCTTGCAGATTTGAGAGCACTAGTGGAACCATGCACATACTTAGGAGTGGCAACGAAACTACAAGAACTCTTCGACCAAAATTTTCCTGATTCTACTCCACAAGGACGCAATGATCCGTTCTGTCCAACAAAATCTGAATGGAACGAACTGCTACTCCCAGCTCCCACCTTAGCACATTCAAATCGCCCCAAATATGGCGGCTTCATCACATCTGGATTGTCAGCCAAACCATGCTTCCCTTTGCTGCGGACAGATTTCATAAACCGCCGAGACTTAGATTATATGACTCTACTCCCAATAAATTCTTCTTACTAGCTGCAGCTTTCGAAGACAATTGTGTTCCACAAGATTGCAAACTAGAACTACCGATTTTAAATCCTCGGGTTGTAGAGTTATTGGGCTGAAACGTAAAAGGTGCCTCGATTCCGGTTGGTAGATCAAAATTATCAAAGTGTGCCTGTAATAAGGTACATTCATCTGAACTCAAATCAAGGTAGTCAACATTGATTACACTATGTGATACTGAAGGTTGACGATTACAAGACTCAATCCCACTAATTGTTCCACTTTTTTCCATGCCACACTGCCAATAAATAAAATAAAACAAATTCTTAAAAGGCCCAATTTATAGCAAGAAACAACATAGAACATGTTATACAAACCGCAACTTGATGATTATCACCATAACCCTCATGAAGAGCTTCAGGTGACTTCCCCTTGTTATGTTTACGATTTATTTCACCAAGTATCATCAAATCATCATCGTCATTCTCATCGTCGTCAACAATGTCAATCACGTCATGGAAAATGGACTACAATTAGAATGAATAAACAATTAATCTAGAGTGAAAAATGAAAACCCAGATGAAGAATTTAAATAAAGATGAAAACTTTGAATAGATACGATATAAGAAATCCTAAAGAAACAAAACCATGTTAAAGATTTGAGAGAAAAAACCTGTTTGTGTTTTTTGAACCTGGGAGTATGTTGGAACATTGAAGGAGGAACTTCGACAACATCAGGGTCCATGATTCCAAAACTGTAATAAAATGAAACCCTTGCGTTGTGTTGTGTGTGAGAAACTGAGAATGATGAGTAGGAAAAGAAAGAGTGAACGTTTTGAGCGGGGTTTTCAATTTTGAGAATAAATATTCTCTTCAAGACACACACAAGACGTTATACTCAATTTTTTGGAAAATAGAAAGTCACTCAATTTTTTGAAAATTTTGAAATTCTATAAATTATTAGGTGAATATGAAAGTAGTATTCATATAAAAGAATATCTATAAAAACATTAAATGATGTATCTATTTATTTATTTCCAATATTTAATAGAAATTAATATTCTAATTCAATTGAAAAATATTGACATTATTAAACCTTCCCAAGGAGAAAGGAGGTCTTGGCATGAAATTAGTGGAAGAGTTCAATGTGTCTTTATTGTCTAAATGGAAATGGAGGCTAATCAAAGGTGGTGAAGTGCTTTGGCTTAAGATTTTAAGAGCTAGATATGGTCATGAAAGTGTTTTGCTTGGTCTCTCTGGTGTTTCTTACAGGTTAGCGTCCTATTGGTGTGAGTTTGGAAAAAAGGCACACGGAGGGAGAATTTCTTGACAGTTGTAAATTCAAGCTTGGGAAGGGAAATTCCATTTTATTTTGGTTATTTAATTGGATGGGGGAGTTCAATCTTAAGACGGCTTTTCCGGACTTGTACTCACTTTCGGATCTCAAATATGAGGTGGTGGAGGGTATGGGAGATTGGGTTGAGGGCTGTTGGAGGTGGGGAAATATGGGTGTCGACGCAAATGCTAGTCCTTTGGTTTTACTTCGGGTAGAAGCTCTAAAGGGGCTGCTTGTTAATGCCGCTCCGGATCTCTCGGTGGAGGATGTCGCGTGGTGGATTCCTTCCGAAGATGGGGTTTTTTCGGTAAGATCTTGTTATGTTTATATTTCGGAATATCTTCCTTCTTCTATTTTTGTTCCGGATAGAGAAAAGGCGTTGGGGCTGGTTTGGAAAGCTTTAATTCCTTTTAGATTTAAAGCGTTTGCTTGGAGGATTTTAATAGATAGATTACCCTCTAAAACTAATCTTTTTGTTAGAGGTGTTTTTTCTTCTTCTCTAGATCTTCTTTGTGTTTTTTGTAAAGATAGAGAGGAAAGCATAGTGCACCTTCTCTTTTCTTGTGACATTGCAAAGTTAGCTTGGAGCTCTATTCTAGGGGTGGCAAAACGGGCCCGGCCCGTTGGGCATGCCCGTTTTACCCGCACTTTAGTGCGGGGCGGGCCAAGGTTTTAGGCCCTCACCCTCTAATGTGACCGCCCCGCCCCGCCCCGTTTTCAACGCGGGCTTTTGCGGGCATGTGCATTTTCATAAATTTTTATGTTTTTAGGCTTAAAAGGTGCAATGCCCGCGGGCTTTGCCCGCCCCGCCCTCACTTTTTTGCGGGGCGGGGTTAGGTTTTAGGCCCGCATCTTCAACTATGCCCGCCCCGCCCCGCCCCGTTTATTTGCGGGCTTTTGCGGGGCGGGCTAAACGGGCGCGGGCATGCCCGTTTGCCACCCCTACTCTATTCTAGGGTGGTTAGGGGTGGATTTGATATTGCCTCCTTTAATTTGGGAAAATTTCCTCTCGACTTTTAGTTGTTTTAGAAGGACGAAAGTGAAGAAAGGTTTGGAAAGTGTGGTGTGGATAGCGGTTTGTTGGGGGTTATGGAGCATGAGGAATAATCATATCTTCGCGAATGTTGGTTGGAGTGTGTCGGATATAGTTTGGAGGATTAAAGGGTTGATTTGGAAATGGTCCTTTCACGACGATATTACGTATGGCAATTGTAACTTTTACGTTTTTTGCAAAGATCCTTTGCACTGCTTAAGTTAGATGTCAATTGTTATGTAATATTGCTTGTTGTCGGTTTGGTTCCGATTTTTATAAGAGGGTTTGAGTACCCCTAATACTCTCTATTTATTAAAATCTCTCGCTTAAAAAAAAAATTAACAGAAAGTAGATGGAATGATTTGTAAAATCCTTTAGGAATTTAGAGTCTAGAATAGGATTGTGGCAAACAATATAGATCATCCTTAAGCTCTCTCAAAAAAAAAAAACACTTTGTAAAACTTCGGCCTTATAGAAAAGAAAAAAAAGTGCAAATCTAAAAAGGCTTTTGCAGCAAGTTGAATTGTACTGCAATTTTTCTTTATTGTAATATTTAATAATCTAAACGAATAAATTAATTTATTAATTTATAATGTATAATCAAATCAACGGTTAGATTAAACTTTTGAGATGGCTCCCAATAAGTTTCACTTACTATTTTCAAATTCTAAAGAATAATAAACCATTTTATCTAAAAACAACCTTTTCAATCTAAACAAGCAGAATTTCAATTAATTTTTTACATTATTATTATTATACCTAAATAAAAAAATCTAACATTTAAACAGTCCAATTTTCTATAGGTATTTTAACCTTTTTGTCGGAACTTGGAACTGAAATCCAAATTTTAAATGATTGAACATGTGAGGTTAGAATGATAATTATATCCACAAACTTTTGCACTTCTACTCAATATTAGAAGTTGTATTTCTTAATCAACTATCTACCCAATACTATAATGTTGTCCAAACTGACTAATATACCCTTCCTTCCAAAAAAAATTACACTATCAAAAGGCTATCTAAGTAATTAACAAATTAAAAATTCAACTTTGCCATTTGTGTGTTTTTTATTGGACAAACTCAAAATATTTTATACCCATTCTCTGCAGAACTTCTTTTCATCTTTGTGTTTCCTCTTTCTCTCTTGCGCACAAACCTTTTGTTTTAGTTGACATTATACTTATTTGAGACACAAAATTCTTATTTTCAAATGTCAAAATTTTCTATTTTTCTCACGGGGCACTATCAATAAAATAATCATTTTATTTTAATTAATAATTATCTTTATTTGAGACACAAAATTTTTATTTTCAAATATTCAAATTAAATTTAAATTATTATTATTCATTTTATAATTAAATAATTCATTTCAAATTTAGATGTATATTTAAATAAAATCTATATCGTATTAAATAAATTTGTAACAGGACACGATCAGTTAAATTTACGCAATTTTTTTTTTTTGATAAATATTGCTTTCAATATGCATTTGAATACAAATTTACTATACAAAATTATTTTAACCTATACAAACTCATGAATATCATTAATTTTTTATACAAATTATTTTTTCGCTCACAATTTTAATAAATTGAATTAACATAATTATTAAAAAAAATTATTTTCAAATGTCAAAATTATTCATAATTATTAAAAAAATTATTTTCACATGTCAAAATTTCTACTTTTCACACGGATCACTATGAACAAAATACATATTTTGTTTTAGTTGACATCATACTTATTTGAGACACAAAATTCTTATTTTCAAATGTCAAAATTTTCTATTTTTCTCACGGGGCACTATCAATTAAATAACCATTTTATTTTAATTAACAATTCTTATTTGTAACGGAACACGATTAGTTAAATTCACACAAAATTTTTTTTGATAAAAATTGCTTTCAATATGCATTTGAATACAAATTAACTATACAAAATTATTTTAACTTATACAAACTCATGAATATCTAATTTTTTATATAATTATATTTATCATTCAATATTCTAAATATCTAAACAAACTATATATATAATATCAAATAAATGTACCCGTGCGGCAGCACGGGTAATTTACTAGTTTACTCAATATTAGAAGCTGTATTTCTTAATCAACTATCTACCCAATACTATAATGTTGTCCAAACTGACTAATATACCCTTCCTTCCAAAAAAAATTACACTATCAAAAGGCTATCTAAGTAATTAACAAATTAAAAATTCAACTTTGCCATTTGTGTGTTTTTTATTGGACAAACTCAAAATATTTTATACCCATTCTCTGCAGAACTTCTTTTCATCTTTGTGTTTCCTCTTTCTCTCTTGCGCACAAACCTTTTCTTTCTCTCTTTCCTGTTCTCTGGCCTCTTTTCCCAAACCCTACCTTTGGTCTTCTCTCTTCCCCCTCAAACCCTACCTTCGCCGCTGCCGTTTTCTCCTCCCAATCTTCAATAAACAAATCACAATTTCTTCTCACTCTCATAAGCATATGAAATTTGTAAACAATTTTAGGTATGCATTCTTCTTTTCTCTTATTATTTTGTTTCAGTTTCTTTTGCAATATTTGCTGGTTGTGTTGTTACGGTGAAAATCTCTCTCTCTCTCTCTCTCTCTCCATTTTGTCTCTTTGCTATGAATACCTAGCGCCGTGAAAGACGAACTCGCAAATGCCAAAAAATCATACCCACTAAAATCCTTGTCTCTGATTCTATGGTGGTAGAAACTCATCTTCATCCCTTCCAAATCTCTCACTTTATTCATCTGGGTTTTTTTTGCTAATTTGTTTAACGGGTAATCTTAACAGAGCCGAAATCTGTATTGATGTGTATGCTTGGATTTCTCTATTGATTTCAAGGTCGGATTATTGATGTGTATGCTTGGATTTCTCTATTGATTTCAAGGTCGGATTATTGATGTGTATGCTTGGATTTCTCTTTTTTGCTTACATTGTTTTTATGCATAATTTAGTAGATTTGTACAAAGTATTCATGCCTTAGTTTTGATGCCAAAGTAATTATATATCACCTTTAATTTTTTGGTCTATAACCAGTTTTGATGTTCTGTAACCTAAAATGCTTTTTTTGTGCTAAACCCAAAACTAAGCAGGATGTCAAGGGCTGCAAGACACTAATTTGAACACTAATTTCAGGGTTTGTGTTCCAAATTTTGTTTGTTATGATTTTTGATTTTAGGATTTGTCATAAAAAAACCATAAACATGTGAATCATGTCTTTCAAATAGATATATGTATTCAATATGGCTGAATAATGTCTTTTGGTTTTGTTGTTACAGATGCTTCAAAATGGGTCTGTGATGATAGAGTTATCATTCAATAGGGAGATTTTTAATGGATTACCAAGGAAACTACATTTCTTTGAATCATGGTTTGTTTGAATCATATCTAGCTAGATACCACATAATCAGGTAAAAGCTGAAAGCAAGGACGGGTGATTCGTTTGAATAATGCTCAACTTATGCTTTATTGAATCCATTATTCTTATGCTTTACTGAATCCATTATTCTACACCGTTGATGAATGAATAATTATAATTAATATCAATAATTTTACTGCAGGTAACTCAGCTAACCAAGCAATTGAACTACTCATTCAAAAAGGAGTTCCAGAATCCCACATTATATTTCAGAATCTCATTTCACTGAGTTTATTTGGAGGCTTTTCTTTACAAATACAATCATGGTTGTGAATCTTTGTGATTTTTATATTTTTCTTGCTGAATGTATTTGTCATTTTCCTTTCTTGGAACATAAACAATGATGTTTCATTTGGAGTAGGAAAAGATCCTTAAGAAGATTTGATCTTATTCTCTGTGTTTTTTTCCTATTGTGTAGCTATTACTATGGTGGATGCTTTTCTGATGATGCCAGTTGTTGTGTTGTGTAACTTTGCAGACAAAATCCATGGTAAAGGTAAAAATGTTTATCCCAATATCTCTATCTATCTCTCTTTGATTGTGTTTTTATTTTTGATGCTGATTATTCTAAATTTATTGAAAGAAAGGTGTATAGTATTATATAATAATTAAATATTAGTTAGTTGATTGTGTATATAAAAATATACTTAAAAATACCAGCCATTATAAATGGCATTGCAGTGAGATTATTGCTAATACCATATCAGTCCAGTATAGAGTCTGCTCAATCACACCTAAACAAAACAATTCTTATCTAGATCATTTTTGGAATACTTAAATTCACAATTTAGATGAACTAATTATAGTGTTTCTCATCCTATCTTTTATAAATTGTCTCCATAATTATTTTCTCACCATGTTATGTATAATTCATTTCACCTTATTGATACAGCCATGGACCATAAAAATGAGATTGTTGAGCTTCTTCTAAAGGAGATAAAGGTAATCACTATTAACTCACTGTTGTCTAAAGTCTTAGATTCAATCTAACATGTCTCAATGAGATAGGTGAAAGACATGGAATTGGTCGTTGCAACACGGGAGTTGGAGATTTTGACACTTGATCGAGAAACAACACAGCTCAAAGACTCATTGCTATTCTCTATGTTTTTGCATTGCTACTCTCTATGTTTTTGCATTGGTATCTGTTTTTGCAGAGAAAAATGCATTAACCTTCCTGATATGGACCACAGTTCACACTCAAATTTTAGTTGCATTAGTTGCAAATAGTTGCTTAATGATAGAATATGCATCAAGATAAATCAAAGACTAATTTTTTTGCCATGGGAGAATGAGACTGATTTTTTACTCATGGACTTAATGACAGAAGGTTTGATTGGTGAAAGATTTGTTACAGCTAATTGTTATAATAATATCCATTTATTGCGAAAGATTTGTTGTTAATGGTATAAACCTAAGTTAAAGGAATAGATTCAAATGCACTATTGTTAAAGATTTATTGTTTCCTAATTGCTATAGTTTCTTTTTGTATTGTGAGTCATTTTAATATTTGTAATAATTATCATTCAATATGAATATATCTCAATAATAAATGCATGAATAGTTTTTAAACTTTTCAAATATAAAACTAATATTTTTTTACAAGAGAAACTTTGATAAAACAGTTTTAGAGTAGCTCGATCAAAATAATTAAAAAATATTCAACAGTGTTTGATTTAAGTAATTTTTCTTTTAAAATAGTTCATTGCATTTTCAACAATTTGATTGATATAAAAACCCAGTGACATGCTTTTTTTTTGTCGACATATCTATTTCACTGGATGTTTTTTGTATGGGTTTGTTGTTTTTTTAGTGTTCCGCCGAAATAAGATGTGATTCGCAGATTTTTTTTCTTTTTCATCAATATATTTGTTTTCATGTTAGTTTTTTAGGTTTTCTTCATCTTTTTGGTGTGAAAATTTTCGTTACTCGGTTGTAAATTTTCAGATTCAGGTTTTTGCTTACTCCGTTGTATTTTTTCAGATCCAACTGATGGAGCTACTGCTCTCGCAGTGAGTTTTGCTAAATGTTTCTCAATCTTTCCTCATATTCAATTTCTTTTCTAATTTTTTAATGTGAACTTTTTTTTGCCATGAATTTTTGTTTAAACTCTAAATAATTGATTAATTTTTGTTTTATAAATACTGCTCTAGAGAAACAATGAGAGCGATATTTGTAAATTTTACCAACTCTGAATTTTCTCACTGAAACTCACTATTTTTTCTTAATTTAAATAAAATTAATAATTTAATTTAATAAATTGCATAATAATCAATAGATGTACAAATAATTAATTTTTTTTTTAATTTTACGGGTCACTACCAACGTAATATCTATTTTATTTTTATTAATAATTATTTTAGTTTGAGAGACAAAATCTTTATTTCTAGAGAAACAATGAGAGCGATATTTGTAAATTTTACCAACTCTGAATTTTCTCACTGAAACTCACTATTTTTTCTTAATTTAAATAAAATTAATAATTTAATTTAATAAATTGCATAATATTCAATAGATGTACAAATAATTAACTTTTTTTTAAAAAATTTTACGGGTCACTACCAACGTAATATCTATTTTATTTTTATTAATAATTATTTTAATTTGAGAGACAAAATCTTTATTTCTAGAGAAACAATGAGAGCGATATTTGTAAATTTTACCAACTCTGAATTTTCACACTGAAACTCACTATTTTCACGGGTCACTATCACCACAATACTTTTTTTATTTTATTCAATAAAATATTTGTACATATTTATAGTTATCAGTAAGGATGATTTTCACATTAACATTTCTAAGTATATTCCTAAGAAACATTTTAGTATATGTGCTCATTTCGTTTGTACTATATTATTCGCATTAAGATTTAAATTACCCGTGCGGACGCACGGGTCTTCTACTAGTAAATGGTTATATAGATAGAGTTTTACACAAAATACATGTAATTATGCGTAAAAAAACAGGATGAAACTACTTAAAAATTAATTAACATCAAATTTCAATAATTACAAATGATGATGAAAACTAAAAACTAGATTTGCTTGCTTTTCTTTTAGAGCAAGAAACAATAGATGATAAAGAAAAAACAAAAACCAACTTGAAGTTGATGTAATAAGCCTCTTTAGTATCATCCTCACCATTGAGTTTTGAAAAAAAAATGTTCTATGATCACACTCATGTAGTCAAGCAAAACAATTTTCTGCGAGGGGTACTGCGTGGTACCGGAGGAGACGTAAATATCTTACAGTCGTTAACTCCAACTTTTTCGAACTCTTGGACAAGAGAAGGCATGCATTCAGCTAAACCAGATATAAAATGAGCTGAGGATTGTTTTCCTTCACTCCCATTAACATCTTGAACCCCGCCTTTGACCAAACAACCAACTTGAACACCATTCATGTATGCTTTACAAGACGCCAGAATATCATGTGCTCGGCTGTAGAAATGCCCTACAACTAAGTCTTCGAAATTCTGAAAACCAAAGAATAACCTAAATCAGTTGCTTGAACCCCAAGAAAAGAAAATAAACTTATGTGCTACAAGTAAACGCTAGAGATATACAAGAAATGAACCAAGAGTAGAACAAAACCTTTGGAGGCTTTCTTATCGTATACATCATTGTCCTCAACGATAGAATGAATCTTTTTTCGTTATACTGCTGGGCCTGCTTTTCACCGTTTGGTGTACCTCTCGAATGTTCATATCCAGGTTCGTTGAAGTAAGGCTGTGTGTTCAAGATTAGCCCTTGTATGGAGACTAGAACTTGTAGTATTGTTGAAACACCTTTAGTCCATTTCTCTTTCGTGCTGCCAGACCAGGTGTTAAGTAGACTGAGACATACTCTGCCACAGCTATACAAATTCGGGTTGATCCGAAGACCTCCAGAGTGGTAATGGACTTTCTGCCGCGAGGAAAAAAAAGACTTTTTAGTCAGAATTGAACTAAAAAGAGTGATAAAGAAAATAATGTGAGTCAGTTATAGTATCCTCAACCGCGTACCGGGGGTACATTGGGATAGCTACTGGGAAAGAAAATATCAAAAAAGAAAAGACCGTCGTGGTAAGGAGTCCCTTCTGCTCCAATAATCACAGCCCTCATGAGATCCATCCTTGATTCGTAGACTCTCACAAATATTGTATCTAATGAGCAATAAAGAAAAAGTCGAACAAATGGTCAGATTGAGCAATATGCCATAGAAAATTACAGGATATTTAGTATTCGGAATACTAAACTCACCCGGCAAATGCTTCTCCAAAATCTTCCACTCTTCCTGGATTTTTTTAGCCCAACTCTTTGGATTCTGCTCATGAAATAGGTAAATATGTATATTCATATAATTAAGAATAAGACTGAAACAGAGTCTTTAAGAAAGAAAAAAGAGAAGCTAACCTGCTTTGTGGAGGAATTATGCTTAATAAAGTGATGATCCGAAGTGTCAATGACAATATCAAATTGCTTAAAACTTCGAAGTTTCCTCAGAGTTTCATTTTCAGCTTTATGCACATCTCTTGCAGATTTGAGAGCACTAGTGGAACCATGTACATGCTTAGGAGTGGCAACGAAACTATAAGAACTCTTCGACCAAAGGTTTCCTGACTCTACTCCAGAAGGATGCAATGATCCATTCTCTCCAACAAGATCTGAATGGAACGAACTGCTACTTCCAGCTCCCGGCTTAGCACTTCCAAATTGCCCCAAATATGGCGGCTTCATCGCATCTGGATTGCCAGCCAAACCATGCTTCTTTGAACCAAAAAAAGCAGACTTCACTTTACTGCGGACATATTTCATAAACCGACGAGACTTATCACCATAACCCTCGTGAAGGGCTTCAGGTACCTTCCCCTTGTTATGTTTACGAGTTATTTCATCAAGTATCATCAAATCATCATCGTCATTCTTATTATCTTCGACAATGTCAATCACATCATGGACAATGGACTACAAAAAAAAAACATACAAAGATTATTTGCGGGTAAAGAAAAAGAAAACTTTTAGAAACAAATTCAGTATCTGTATAAATTTAAACCAGAATGCACAAACAATTAATCCAAAGGATTATACCCCTTTTCTCATAAGAACATAAAACAGAAAAACCACTATTCAGTATATTAAACAAAGAACCAAAAAAAATTTATAAATGTTGCAATCAGAAGATTAGGGCTAAACAGATTCTAGTTCTAACAAAGATCACATGAAGCAACGGTGATCGTGATCGTAAGAGAAGTAACAATATGAAGTAGCAAAAACAGTGATTTTTATCTAGAGTGTAAAATGAAAACCCAGATAAAGAATTAAAATAAAGATGAAAACTTTGAATAGATAGAATAAAAGAAAACCTAAAGAAACAAAGCCTGATAAGAGTTTGAGAATAGAAGATAGATAGGAACCTGTTTCTGCTTTTTGAAGATTGGAGGAGGAATTTGGACAGCATGAGGATCCATGAATTGAAAACTGTGATGAAATGAAACCCTTAGGTGTGTGTGAGAGAATGAGTAGGGAAAGAGTGATCGTTTTAAGCGGGGTTTTCAATTTTGGGAATAGATATACTCTTCAAGATACACAACAGAAATAGAAAGTCACTATATTTTTGGAATAGATTTCTTTATACATATAAAAACAATATATATACTCCAGAGTATTATTTAAGATCAATATACCCTATTGCTAAGTGTTCACACTTATACATGGCTAGGGGTGGGAATAGGCTGGGCCGAGCTAGGCTTTGCCAAGCCTGAGCCTGGCCTGCTAAAAAATTCAAAGCCTAAGCCTGGCCTGTAGCCTATAGTAGGTTTATTTTTTTGGCCTGAGTCTGGCCTTTTAGAAGGCCTGATTGGCCTGTTAGCCTACTTAAAAGCCTATTTCATTTGAACATTTGTAAATAAGTCATTCAACTCAACTTTATATAGACTAACAAATTAAAAGATCAATGAGATTAAATGTTTGTTTGCATTGACTTATTTGAGTTTACCTAGTAGTATAAATTTTGTGATACTATTTATTTGAAAAAACTTATGGAAGTAACTTATGACATTGTTCATAAGATTTTTTTTCATCTTATTTTCATTATTTCTTTAAGATAACTAATATTTATTTTTATATTTTAATTCAAAATACAGAATACAATATAATATTAATAAAATCATTCAAATTTATTTAAATAGGCCGACTTCATAGGCTTAAAAGGCTTTTTATATGGCCTGTGGCCTAGCCTTTTTAGCTAAATAGGCTTATAAAAAAGCCTAAGTCTTTTCTATTTATGTAAAAAGCCTGGCCTGGCCTTGGCCTATGTAGGCCCCTATTAGTCGGCCTGGCCTATTCCCACCCCTATACATGGCTTTTTTTCCTTGTTTTTTTAAGCAACTAGTGGAATACTCGTGTGTTGGGTAATAGTGTGATACCCGGAATTGTCCCTATTTCATCTGAATATTTGGGGAAAATTGAATGCATAATTAAGATAAAATTGTTGTTTAGAATGCATAATTGATGATCATGTGGTCGCCATCGTGACCGGTACGTATTCTGATTTTCTCACAAATTTTCAAGACTTCAACTACCTCAAGAGTAGGGCTATCTTAGTATCCACCATTGATATGATTGATAAAATAAATGATCATGTGTTGGCCATAATGTCAAGTAATGTTACTTCCTAACAATTGATTATCATGCGTGTGTGCAATTTATTGTTCTTTATTTATGTCTCATGGTTTGGATGTAGGTGACTTGAGGGATTACTATAGTTGTAACTCGGTTGATCAATCAGAGATACATGATAGGTACTTGTTTGATGTTCTCACTCCAAAATTTCTCAGCTCATTAAAAACTTCTGGTTTGCCTAACCCTCATATCAAGCTTAAGATCGGGACACCCAATGTTGATGCGGAACATCGATCAGTCGGAAGGGTTGTGTAATGGTACACACCCAGGGGTGGCCCTCAGCACGGGCTCGCAGGGCGGGAGCCCAGGGCCCCATAATTTTAGGGGCACCAAAAAAATTTTGTTACCCCTATATATATTAAAAGAGAATTTTCTATTACAAAAATACTTGCTAATTATTTTTTTAAATACTGGTTAACAAAATTATAGGGCCACTACTTAATAAAAGAATGTAACTTCTCATAAATAAAATATAGAGTAGAATAAAATCATTAATTTCTCTATAATAAAATCAATTAATATATCCATAATTTTAGCAACTAAAGAGTTTAATTGAGACACTAAAATTAAAACAATGATATAGAAAATATTTTATATTATTGATCCTAAAATTAAGAGTGAAGTACTACTTCAACTAGCTGAACAAGATAATGATCCCTAAAATAAGAGTGAAGTCGAATCTTTAGCAACTCATGAAATTGAGAACTTTGAATTTTTAGTAGCTATGATTATTTGGTTTGAATTGTTAACTGTTGTTAATGAAATTAGCAAAAGTTTGCAACAACAAAAAAAGACATGTGTATTGATGTGGCTATAGAACTAGTAAAAGGGTTGATCAAGTATTTGAAAAAATATAGAGAATTTGGATTTGTAAATGCTAAGGCCAGTGCTGAAAAGATTGAGAATCAAATAAAGATTGAATGTGTGTTAATTCAAAAATGTCAAATTAGTAGAAAACAACATTATGATGAAAATCCATCTCAACCCACACAACTGAATCTTGAGTCTACTGAAGAGTCTTTTCGAAATCAGTATTTCTTGTAGATCAAACAATTGGTTCACTTGATGGAAGATTTGAGCAGTATAGCACATATAAAAATATTTTAGGATTCTTGTTTAGTATTGAAAAGGCTTAGATCGTTATTTGATGGGAACTTGAAAGCATGTTGTAAACATCTTGAAACTTGTTTAAAACATGACGATTCTCTTGATCTTGATGATGAAATTTTGTTTGAAGAATTGAAAGTTATTAGAGAAGTTTTAACAGTTGAATCAAAATCAAGCTATATGATATTGAGTTCTTTAAAGACTTTTAATTGTTTTTCTAATGCACGCATAAATTATAGAGTAATATTGATTATTTCTATCAGTGTTGCATCTGCTAAAAGAAGTTTTTCCAAATTAAAATTATTAAAATCTTATTTGAGTTCTACTATGTCACAAGATAGATTAAATAGTCTTGCGTTGATTTCAATTGAAAATAATTTTTTGAAGAACCTTGATTATGAACAAATTATTAACGATTTTGCAACAAAAAATGCTAAGAGGATGATGTTTAAATAATTTTAAAGGTTTGATCAATTTTTTATAGGAAAAAAGACAGGATCAAGAAGAAGAAGAATAATAAGTCTCTTTATAGTGGTTTATGTTTTGATGTAGTATAAACATTGATTCAAAGATCTATATTTCTATTCTTTTTGCACAATGTCAAATGAAAATGTGTTTTTTATCCAATTATTTCTTTTATTCTTATGTATTTATTGTTAAAAAATTATAGGGGCACCACTCTTTTGATTCGCCCAAGGCACCCAAATTCAAAGGACCGGCCCTGTACACACCTAATAGTGATTAAGATGACTACACACGTACTTGAGACCCATATTATGGGGGGCAAACAACATAGCAACATCGTCTACATTCCCAGGATGCACATTTTCCCTTCTCAATCTCGATGGCCTTTCAAACAAAGACAGAGACAATTTCTAATCATTGTCTCCTATGCGATGACAATTAAAAAGTCACAAGGTAAGTCGTTGGATTAGACGGGGCTTTAAATTCCTCGTGACGTATTTACTCATGGACAAATTTATGTCTCACTTTCAAGGATTACCATCAAGAAAGGAATCAAAGTCTTGGTACACGATGAAAACAACACTGCCAAAATTACTAAAAAAAACGTTGTTTACAAAGAGGTTTTCAACAACGTTTAACAGTCCGTCTTGTACTCGACATGTTACCTTATAATTGTATACATTGAGTGGAATATGTATCTTTGAACAACTTAGAGTAAATGTCTTATGGTATTGGTTGGGGATAAGGATTCTCTACCTTTTTGGTGGAAAAGTTAGGGTGACTTTAGGCATATTTTAAGTGAAATAAACGAAATAGTGGCGTTGATTTTGGAGGGAAAAATATGTGAGAGAAAGTAGATTAAGAGAGAGAGAGAGATAGAGAGAAAGTTAGAGAAAGATAGAGAAATGGAAGTTAGAGAATCCATACACGAGGTCATGCTGTTTTTATGTTGTAATGAAACTACAGATGCAGCCAACTATGTCATTTAGATTACGGCGTGTTAGCTTTTTAAAACTCAAAGTGTTTCATAAGATCAAATAAACAAAGCAAGATAGCATATTTCAACCCACCATGTGGAAAATCAAGTAGTTATTTTCAAATTACAAGCAAGTAAACTATAACACTGTATTTATGACTTACATATGCCAAATCTTATAGACGTGACATATTTTGTTGGCAGCACTCACGTCCAATCGGAATCTAATTATGTCTTTGTCTTTGAACTGGTTTGACTTGCAAAACGCATCCATTCATAACCTAATTTTGTCCGGTATGAATCATCAATGTTCTACAAGGAAAGCATTTTTGTCATTCCGTTGTCACCGTACAGTGTCAAGTCTTCGTAATTTTTTTCCCTCAAAACACTTGCAAATTCTGATTGCAGTTTCTACATATATATTGCCAACAAATACTGAGTCAAATGAGTAACTACATAATCCAATTTAAGAGAATGTTGATAAGTAACTGGTATAAATAAAACTCAACTAATTTGGGTGTGGTCACAGTTATTGGTGTCAGGTCGATATCAAATGCTTATATCCCTTCGTGGTAGAGATACCTGCTATGAAATGTCAGTAATTCCTCTAATGCAGATATCTCATTAAAGCCAGATATCCCAAAATTGTTGTCATAGTAACCGAAAGAAACAACAACTTTACCTAGTAGTGAGTAATAATTTTCCAAATCCTTCCAACCATTAAGTACAAGTGGTTGATCCTTATTTTTTTTTATAAACTAAAGTATGATGAATACCTTGGTTGTTTAGTATTGTCCATATTTTTTGATAGATCTCCCATGTGCAATCTAGCAAACAACGATTCAATCTTTGGAAATAACTACAATAAAAACATTGCATATTTTCATACTTTACAATTGTGAACATATATTATTGAAATTAGGGGTGTGCATGGTTGGTTATTTTCAAAAACCAAACCATAACTATTTTAAAACCATTTAAATGGTTTGGATTTATAACCATAACCACATTTTAATCAAAACTGGTTATAAAACCGGTTATAAATTTGGTTATGATTATATAACCGGTTTTTTAAAAAAATCAAGTTTTGAAAATTATTTTTTCCGAAAATGTTTTTTTTTTTTTTAAAAAATTAATATTTTGAGAATTAAAATATTTGGATTTGGATAATAACCGGATTATAACCGAATCCAAAATAATTTAACCGGTTAATAACCATTTAATTATATTCGGATTATATGAATGGATAACCAAACCACTAATAACTAAACCGGTTAATAACCATTCAATTATATCCTGATATTTAAAAGTGGTTTAGGTTTAGTTATGGATTTGGACATCAAAACCGGATATTTTGCACACCCTTAATTGAAATTCATAAACACCAATCGATAAGCAGCTACTAAATTCTTACTTGGAAGCCTAACTTTCCAATTGAGAAAATGTCTATCACCTCTGCTAGGGATGAACCAGCAAGCAACTGGATAATCCTCGGTATATGGAGGGTCACGTCCAAACCCGTGAATGCGGTGATAGTGGGTAAGGACCCATCCCTGAAAACGAATAAGAAAAAATATTAGTAACAAGTGTCAAAATAAAGTTGTTTGTAACTTAATAGTGGGATTTGGAAATTACCGTAAGCAGGGTGCATGAGCCTTTCATTTGCTTTGTCATCCATTTACAACCTTAGCTCAGATTGGAGTACGGGTAAATCAAGAATGCGGCACTTCAATTTCACTCATGAATGAACTCCAAGTCGATGAAATATTTGAGGTAAGCCACATTCATGTAGGTTGCACTTTTGTCCACAAACATGAATGTGCCAATCAAGAACATGAAGTAGCACCTCAAGGAACGCTCCCTATGGTAGGAAACCCAACGATCATCGGCGTCTGAGTTTTCGGCTATCTCCATACAACTCATCCAACCAAGAAAACTTGGCATGTGCACCCCTGGTGCTTATACACTGCTCAACTGCTTCCTCTAGGTCAGCTCCCAAATAAGCCACCATCATATCAACTGCATCAGTCCTACTAATCTTAGAATAATCAAGCAACCTTCCTCTAATAGGAAGGTGTAAGAGGCAAGCTACATCATCCAATGTAATAGTCATCTCGTCGATGGATGGGTGGAAAGATGATGTTTCACTACGCCATCTCTCAACAAACGCAACCTTCATACCATGGTTGATAGTGGTGTACCCGAAAGCACAAACACCTGCAAACCTGAAGTTCTGGAGTGCATTTTAGAACCACTCATCCTCAGACTGATAAAGATGGTGAATCTTTCTTGCATGGTTCATAGACTTCAGACATTCTCGTTCATGTTGGAAATAAAATAAAACAGTCTCAACCGAGTTGAGTTTGATTACAAAATAAAAAATAGCATTGTTCCAAAATATACTTCTTTGTCCCATACATGTGAAGTCACATGCTCTCCAAAGTATATAAGTAAAGAGCTATGACATCCTCATCATGGTACGCACGACTTTGGGATCCTGAAACCCTTGATAGTCGACTCCTAGAGGCCGACGCCTCTGTATCGTGAGGTAAGGGGGGCGACTCTAGCTTGTTCATGCTAACGAGCCCTCTCGCGACGAGCAGGCGCGATTAAGGTGGGTTGTTCGAATCACAACCTTTCGTTGTTTTTAGCCACAACCCTAGAAAAAATTAACAAACGAGATTAGTATGTGCGGAAAGAAAAAGTTCGGAGATGTGTCTCTGAAAATGTGAAGCAGGACACTTCGGAGATACATCTCTGAAAAAAGCTTTGTTCAGTTTCAATGACAGAAGTGGTTCTGCAACCATCTAAACACCTCCAAGTCATATAAACAGAGTCTATACATAAACTATTTGAAATGTTAATGTTATATAATGCATTAAAACTAACTTATTTGAGCTAATACATTAATCAAAAATCAAAATAAGTTAAATTAGAAACTTACTAAAAAAAGGTATTGATGAAGGTGTAAAGTGCTAGGATGTTGAATGGAGTAGTCAGAGGTAGGGGTGGCAAAACGGGTTGCCCGCCCCGCCTTAAGCCCGCCAAAAAACGAGCGGGGCGGACATGCCCGCCAAGTGAAATGGGCATAAAAATCATGTCCGCCTATTTTTATTTATATTTTTTTTCATTTTTTTAATAGACTAATATTTTTTTTTTACCTTTTAATTAAATTTTTTACTTATTTTTTAAAACAATTTTTTATAAAAGCAACTTTTTAACAAATTTTACTTAAAAAAATATTACATATATTTACAAATATTTATAAAATAAACCATCAAGAATTGGAATTACTAGAATTAACTAAAAAAGAGGGAATTTTGGAGGAGGGGCGGGCTTTGGCGGACGGCGGGCATTGGCGAGGCGGGCTATGGCGGGCGGCGGATTTCGGCGGGGCGGGCTTTGGCGAGCTGCGGGCCTAAAATCCCAACCCAACCCGCCATTTTTTGGCGGGTGCGCGGGCCGGCCCGGCGGGCCACGTCCCGTTTTTCCACCCTTAGTCAGAGGGAGTTAGAAATAGCAAGATACAAGTAAATGTTGTTTCAAAACCTGACCTTGAGTGGAAACTGAAAATGGGTAGAGTGAGGTTGAGAGAAACTTTTGATTTTCTAAAAAATAAAGAAAGAGAAAAAGGAAGGTCTTGCATAAGCTTTAAATATGTTCACCTAGTTCGGAGATGCATCTCCGAATTAATTTTTTGAATTTAAAAAAATATTAGAGATACACCTCCAAACACACCCTATAAGGTCTTTCAAAAATACATTTTTGAATTAACTGGTTAAAATGGAGATTTGATGTGTCTGGAAAAAAAATATTTTAGAAATTTCAAAATTAAAAATTTCAAAATTAAAAATTGAGAGCAATTAAAAATTGCCTTTTAATTTTCTAGAGTTTGGAAAAAATGTACTCGATATGAAATCACTCAAAATCACTCAAATTACATTTCTAATTTGAGGGTGTGTAGCCAACCCAAATTTTAAGAATGAACTTAGCCACAATCAAACATATACCTTTTGGATCATTTATCTAACAAGAGTTTGTATTAGATCAAACAAAAGTGATCAGGGACGCATTCACTATGATTGGTCCTGCAAACATTCGGTCGGTGCTTCTGGGGGGATGCTGATTGTGATTGGTCCTGCAAACATTCGGTCGGTGCTTCTGGGGGCATGATCATTATTTGGAAGAAAGGCATAATTACTCCCCTGTTCAGCTTCAAAACAGAGGGATCTGTGGGTATTGGAGCAGAGTTCCAAGGACATGTTTTCTATTTTGTCAATATATACTCTTCTTGTCATATTGCCGGTAAGCGTCTCCTTTGGGCTGAGTTGGTGGATCTGAAACAAAAACTACCGGCAGGTTGGTGGGTTGTGGGGGGTGATTTCAATGCAACTAGAAGTCTCAGTGAAAGGTCTGGGAGTGGCAGATTCAATAGTAGTGCTTCTCATGAATTTAATGACTTCATTGATGAGTTAGGTCTGGTGGATGTCTCTGTTATTGGAAAGATGTTTACCTGTTCCAATAAGGAGGGTAGTGTCATGAGTAGGCTGGACAGGTTTTTGTTGTCAGCAGACTTGATCGATGAATGGAAGATTGGTGGGCAGAAGGTGGGTGAATGGGACATCTCAGATCACGCCCCAATTTGGTTATCTGTAAACGATAAGGACTGGGGGCCCAAACCTTTCCGCGTGATCAATTGTTGGTTTGAAGATAAGGAGTTCATAACATTTGCAGAAAGTTCGTGGAACAACATTCAGGTGACTGGGAATCAATCATATGTAATAAAAGAAAAACTTAAAATTTTCAGAAACATTCTAAGGGTTTGGAACAAAGAGAGGTTTGGTTGGTTGGATCTGAACATTCGAGCAGCGTCCAACAAAATTAACAGGAGGGATGGTGATCATCAGGGGCGTAGAGAGGCCAAGGATGATTTGTGGAAAAATTTGCATCTCAAAGAAAGCCTTATGCGCCAAAAATCCAGACAGAAATGGCTGAAGGGGGGATCTAAATACAAGATATTTTCATCAGGTAATCAAAGAAAGAAGGAGGAGAAACAACATCGTAGCTGTGCAACTCGAGGACGGCTCTTTGATTGAGGATGTGGATGGTATTAGAAAAGAGATATTTCTGGAGTTCCAGGGCAGATTCAAAGAATCCTTGCCCATTAGACCAATATTGGAAAATGATGCATTCAATAAACTGTCAGTGGAAGAACAAAGATCTTTAGAGGTTGAATTTTCCAGAGAAGAAATCAAAACTGCAGTGTGGGAATCAGATGGTGAGAAATGTCCGGGCCCCGACGGTTTCAATCTTGGTTTTATTCAAAAGTGCTGGAAGTTCATGCAGGAGGACATTTACAAACTTGTTATGGATTTTCACAAATCTGCATCCCTTCCAAAGGCTATCACAGCTTCTTTTATAGCTTTGATTCCAAAAAGCGTCAACCCTCAAAGCCTCAAAGAGTATCGGCCTATTTGTCTGATCGGATGTTTGTACAAGATCATATCGAAAATTCTGGCTAATAGAATCAAGTTGGTTTTAAATTCTTTAATCTCCTCAACACAATCTGCTTTTGTTCCTGGGAGGCAAATTCTGGATGGGGTGTTAGCTTTAAACGAGATCATAGATCACGCGAAAAAAGGGAAGAAAGAATGCTTCATTTTTAAAGTGGACTTTCAACAAGCTTATGACTGTGTTAGCTGGCAATTCTTGAGAGCTATGTTGGTCAAGTTCGGGTTTGGTTGTAATTGGTGTAGATGGATGGAAGCATGCGTGTTTTCTAGTTCTATGTCAATTTTAGTTAATGGGTGTCCGACGGATGATTTTGTTGTAGCCAGGGGCCTCAGACAGGGAGATCCCCTATCTCCCTTCCTCTTTACTTTGGTGGCTGAAGCACTGTCTGTTATGTTCAAGTCCGCTTCAATGAATGGTTCCTTTGAAGGTTATAGTTTGAAGGGTGGGGAGGCCATAAATCTCCTTCAATTTGCTGACGATACGGTGATCGTAGGGAAGACTTCTTGGAAAAATTTGTGGTCAATAAAATCAATTTTCAGAGGGTTTGAATTGTTATCGGGTTTGAAAGTCAACTTCCTCAAAAGCAAAGTGTTGGGTGTGAATGTGGAGGATCCGGTTTTGGAGGCTGCATCTCAGTTCTTGCGCTGCAACAGGGAAGCCTTACCATTCAAATTTTTGGGCATTCAAGTGGGTTTAAATCCAAGGAGATGCGATGCGTGGTGTTCGGTGATAAGCAATTTGAAGCATAGACTTTCTCTGTGGAAATCCAGGACACTATCCATGGGTGGACGCGTAACTCTTCTTAACTCGGTTCTTTCCTCGATCCCGATCTATCCCATGTCATTTTACAAGGCTCCTATTAAAGTAATCAAAGATATTATCCGTATTCAGAGTCGGTTCTTATGGTGTGGGAATGAGGAGAGGAAGGGAATTACTTGGATTAGTTGGGCTAATGTTTGTAGATCAAAAGAAGAAGGTGGTTTGGGGATAAAGCATATCGGTTGCTTCAACAGAGCATTATTGTTAAAGTGGAGATGGAGACTGCTCACTGAGGGTGACTCAATTTGGAAGAACATTCTACAAGATCGTTACGGAGATGTGCAAAAGGCAGCGATCATGGGTGCAGACACCAAACAGAAGAGGAATGATTCGGTGTGGTGGAAGGATTTGTTGGGGGCTGGCTCGTCTTTCTCTAACCATTCTGATTGTTTTGCAGGTGCTGTTTCTTTCGGGTTAGGCGGTGGTGTCAATATTCTATTTTGGCATGCTAGTTGGTTAGGTGGAACTCCCTTCAAGAATCTCTTTCCTGTGCTTTTTTCTCTGTCCAACAATCCACAGGCAATGGTTAAAGACATGGGAAGCTGGAGTGGGGAGTTATGGTCCTGGGATCTTCAAGTAGATCCGAGTTCGGTGCTGGACAATCCGGTGGCCCTTTAGGAAGCGCTGGAACTGTTAGAAATTTTAGGAGGCATCAAACCGGTTTTCGGAGGTACAGACTCAATAAAATGGTGGCCAAGTGTGGAAGGTCGTTTTTCGGTAAGTAGTTGTTATGAACGTTTGAGGGATCGTAATGCTGAGGATTCGGTCGAAGCAAACACTTTGGAGGCGATTAAAAGAATTTGGGGTACTATGGTTCCGTCCAAAATTAAGGTGTTTGGTTGGCGGTTCTTACTAAACCGACTTCCATCAAAAGATCAATTACAGAGAAGGGATATCATCACTAGGGAGGAGGATAAAGTCTGTGTTTTTTGTATGGAGGAACACGAAAATTTAGCACACTTGGGTTTTTCATGTTCTTTTGCCGTAAAGGTTTGGGAATCGGTTTGTGTTTGGTTAGGTATTAGGCTGGCGGTTAATTTGTGTGGTCCTGCCCACCTCTTCTATGTTCTTCAAGAGATTCAGGGAAGTATTAAGAAACAACAGGGGTGCATTATTTGGTTGGCTACTGTATGGTCACTTTGGAAATCAAGAAATAACTTCATCTTTAACAATACAACTATTGTCTTAGATGAAGTGGTGGCAAACATTAAGATGGTTTTCTTGGATTTGGCTATCGATTGGTGCAAGGAAAGCTTTCATATCTTTCTATTGTTGGTATCAAGCCCCCTTAGTGGCTTTAAAATCCATTAAGTAATTTTTGTATCGGGTTTCGAGTACCCCTAGTACTCGCATCTAATATAATCTTCAATACTGCTTATCAAAAAAAAAAAAAACTATGATGTTCAATATTTGATAAGTTTTACTCGGGGTTTCAGGCTTCTTCAAAAAATTCTATTAAATTAAATTATCTTAAATTTTTGTCTTGTTTATTTCACAACTACTGAGCTTAAAATTTTTACTATAACCAAGCAAACCTGATCTTGTTTCGGTCATAAAACTCAGACAAATAATGAGCTAGGTTCAGGTCAAGTGAATCCTTACTATTTGCAAACTTATATAATGTTAACAACATAAAGAGAATTTAATTAAAAAACAAGCAGCTATCAAGGCAAATAAACAGAGGTAACTTTTGATCGATTAATAAATAATCTTCGGACCGATTCGGCTTTTTCCCATAATACCATCTTTCGGTGGTAACACAAACATAAAACACTCTTGAGGCAGTCCAGATGCCAGTCTTGATGTAATTTGGGTATAGAAGGCTTCAACATTTGTTGAATCAGGAATGGTACATTCCTTCCATGTTGAGCATATTAAAAATTCTCCAAGCTATCTTCAAATCACTTGGCAAACAAATTTTAAATTATGATGGGGTTTAGTGTACATAATTTATAAGGCATATTTGTTCATACATGACATCCCTTTCAAGAGTGCATGTCTATGTCGACCACAAGGAGGCGAGGGACTTTCCCTTTTGGCATTCTGTGACAGTAGCGAGTACGATTTCTTGCAACTGTTTCTCCACGTCTTCTATGGGTTGGGAAGCGTCTACAATCTGCATCAAGCGAGTGGAAAGAAAAAGGAAAACGAGAACAAGAAAAAGGTTTAGCACAATGCAGTAGTATACTAAATAGCAACAAGACAGATATGTGGAGATTTGAGAAACAAAAAAAAGGTGATTTTAGAAAAGATGATTATCACTTTGCCAGACAGACATATGACAACAAAATACTAGTTAAATAACCGTCAATTTAAAGAAGAAATGCCAGAAAAAACAGTTATTTACCTTCCAGGAGGCATCATGAAGAACTTTGTAATGTTCAGCAACTTTCTTCTGAAACTCCAGCTTCTCATATCTCTCATCACCATACCCTCCTCTTTCTGCAGCTTTCTGATATAAATGTGCAAAGAATATAAATAAGCAAAACAGGGAAATATGCCCGAACCAAGCATAAACAAGCTAGGCAATCGATAGTGAAAAAAATCGGAAGGTCAAGGTGGACGAGGTTTAGCAGCAAGAGAGCAGAACTCATTTAACTTCTGTATATAGAGGGAGCAAACTTTAGATCCCAACACCGTTGAACATAAAGCGAGCAACGAAATGATAGAAAATAAGTATTGTTTTGAGAACAAAAATATTTTACAGCATGAAAAACATAAAATTAATGGGTAGTAAATATTGACCCTTAAACTGTGGTTATGATAAATAAAGCAGCTTTGAAATCATGTCTCAAAACCTAACCCAACAAATCACTATTCATTGGCCACATAGCCAGTGTTGCTTACATCTGGTGATATGTCAAGGTATGCTACCAGATCTGGAGCCAGCAATCCAATCTCCGGGGCCTGCAAAATTTAAAATTCACTGCTAACTATCAGAGAGAATGTAAGCAATTGTTTAAATTCTAAACTAAACTAGAATAGAAGACGTCCTGGGAAGTCGTTGTGAATCTTTTACCTTACACCATTCAATATCTAGTCCCTTAGCAGAAGAGAAAGCCACTCCAGAATAAGAATAACGATCAACAATGAGGGTTGTTCCACTTTTCAATTTTTCTTCCATCAATGACCTGCATACATAATACAGCTTTACCAAATAAATCTTGGAATTTCACTTTCCATGAGCATGTACCAGCAAAAATGTCCAAATGTAGATCAGAAGATATTGCCTATTTGACTAGGGTTTATAGCTTCCTTCTAAAATCATTATGGAAACTAGAGTTTTGACTTAATAGCTAGACAGTGGTTTCATGGGCACGTATGAAACATCCAAACCATGAATAAAGAACTTAACTTGTCCTTCACATGTTACAACTCAGAGATAACCATGGTTCCTATGACCTAAATTTCACAAGCTAACGCCCAGAATTGTACACATGACATTGACAACTAATAACATAACTGATAGGAAAACAATAATAAAAGCGTAGAAACCTCTTTTCCCAACGATTAGCACTGAAGAGAAGATGAATAGTATGATCATCCAACTGTGACGCGTTTGTAAGATAAGCAGATATCATTTGGCCAACATTTGTAGTTCTATCAGGAAACCTCCATAGCTCAGCAGAAAGCCCTTGTCCCTCCAAGTAGGACACTAGTCTACTACACTGAGAAGACTTCCCTGAACGATCCAGTCCTTCTAGGACAACCAAGGCACCTCTAGCCTCCTTGTTGTTGCCCTCCGTGCTACAACTAAGATTAGTTTCCATTCTTATCCGCCTAGGAGAACACCTAGAGGATAACTTTGCTTGAAAATTCAATGAAGTGCGCAAAACTAGTGCTCTGGAGCTCCTGCAAAAGTAAAACCAGTCATTAACAGATTTCCTTAAATTCAAAGTGGAAAAAACACATAATATAGGTCGAGTAAATTCAAAGTTCAGCCATAGTATAACAAATAATGATAATAATATTAAATTAAGTGGAAAAATAAAATAAAAAACACAATCTAATTTTAAAAATATTATTTTTTAACAACCCAGGTTTAATTTAAGTTCTAAAAGAAGCATAGGGGTCTTACAGTGACTTGAATGTTGTGATGCAAGTGGGATAGATCATATCCTAACCACACCTTTAAACTGAAACAAAATAAAAAAGGAAATTGAAAAATTCACAGAACTTGGTAAAGTAAAGATTAAAGTGTGGTTGGTTGTTGAAGTTTTTCGATTCCACTAACCAATAGCTACCAAAAATTTATTCAATTCAACTAATTACTGATATTCGTGTTCATGTACTTAAAATTGGAACACACGCGCGAAATTGAAAGAAAATAATCAATGGAATAGATGATTCGTTAAAAAAAAAGATCAATTCATAAATTAGTCATGCAAAGATATTTAAGGGTTAAGATTCAGAGAGATGTGGAGAGAGGGGAAGAGTAGTAAAGTTAGAAAATTTCTTACCGGAGATACTGACCAGGAAGAGCGGCGATTTAAACGACGGGAGGAACACGACGACGTTGGTGAAGCCGCACGGCGGCGGAAACTGGGAAGTAGATCTGCAAGCGGGTTTGGGCGTTAGTGTGGTGGAAATTAAATTCAGAACCCTGTAAAGTAATGTTTTTTCCCGCCTAAATATTTAGAGGGTTTTGGTAATTAAACTTTATTAATTTTTGAGAAAAAAAAAGTCACTTTTAATAAAAAGTAGGGGTGTTTGTAACAAGAAAAAAAAAATTATTAAAAGTCTAAGCATCTCAATAGAAAATTGTTGGCGGAATTGAAAGTGAGATTTCGTAGAAATAATTTTTTTTTAAGCCCATTTATTTTTGAGTTGTAAATAGTCTACGTTAATTTGTGCAGCAGATTTATCTTTAACAATATTAAGGGTGTGTTTGGATTGGTGGTGGATAGAATTGATTCTGAGAGAATTGAGTTTGGTAAAATTGATTTTAATAGAATTGAGTTTACAAGAATTGATTTATGTTTGGATACAATGATATAGAAGTGATTGTTATCAATTAATGTTGTTTGGCTAGTTTTAACAAAATTGATTTTGAATTGTATAATTACCAAAATGGTAATAAATTCTAGTACAAATCAAAAAGAAAAGAAGTAATTGATGAAAATTAAAGAGGGTAAAGTAGGAAAATTTAAAAGAGTTGTAATAAATAATATATAATAAATGTAGAATTGATTCTACTAAACTCAAAAGCTAGGAATTGTAGCTTCTACTAGAATTGCTTTTGGAGGAGGAGAATTGATTTTGAAAAAGTATCCAAACAAGAAAAAAAATCAATTATCAAGTTGAAGTGGACCAGAAGTGCTTTTGGAGCTTGTAGAAGCCAATCCAAACATGCACTAAGTGTTTTATATGAATTCACATATTTCTTACTATTTGTTGACTTGTTTGATTGATCGAGAAGGGACAACAAGAATGTCCTTGGTCAGAATGTTGTCAACTTTATTTAAGCTTAAGAAGAATTTTATCTTTCGTTGTCAACGTTTGAAGTGACTTTTTTCAAATTTAAATGGGATTGTCGAATATTATTACTGTAAGACATTTAAGGTAATGTATATTACTATTCCATATAGTATAACAAATAAGGCATTTAAGGTAATGTATATATTATTCCATTTTATTTATATTATCTTTTTTACTTCAAACACCTGCCTTTTTAAACTACTAATCATCTCACTTTCTCCATTTGCAGACTAATGATTCCGGTCTAGCATCTTATGTTGCTAGTCCAATTGACCTATCACTCAGCTGGAAGGTAACTTGTATCTTTCAAGTACAGATTAAACCTCCTTGCCTATGACAATATTGCATATGGAAGTAATTAATCGTATGATAAACCTTATTGCCGGATGTGAAATGGCTTCAAACCCCATTGCCAATTTTAGTGAAGGGTGTACTTAGGGCTGAACACAGTAGGCTTATTACATAGTAACAAATATATTCTGATGTTATGATTCCTTATCCATAATTTTCTATGCTAATAATGTAGCAAAGTTAGCTATACAAGATCGAGTTGCTGGAATCATTGTTTCCAATATGGCGGAGTTCGTAGAGGGAAAGATGTTTTCCGGTTTTCCAAATTTGTAAGTATATGATTATTTTACTACCATGATAGCAAAATTAAACTTCAGCTAGAGATATAAAATTATACTATGGCCTTTTTTCCTTACTGAAGCATTTTCCATCGTTTAGATTTCGTATCTCTGTACTATATCAGATTGGAAGACCAGTGGTGTTCTCACTGGCTACTGATGGTGAAGCTGGTGTAAGAAAAATGCTTCAGATGCTTCGTGATGAGTTTGAATTAGCTATGGCCTATGATGTATAGGTTAGGGTTCTGTTTTAATAAGCTGTTAAGGCTTGGGATAGGAAACAATGTAACATTAGTTGGAGTGTTTTGGGTTCCTAACAGCTCCTTATAACAACATAGTACTCGTCCAAATGTTGCCAATGAAAAACCAATCATAAACCTAACTGCTATGTAACCAGTACAGACTGTACAGTAGCATCTTCAACAAATAAGATTCAGAACACTGTTGGTGCTGTTAACAGATTAAGAAAAGCACAACCATAAAGTGGACCTAACACCTCACAAACTGCACCCATTGTAAGCCTTGAGAAAATACTACCTGAAATTGAAGCAACATCGGCGTTACCAACTTCAGCTGTTGTGAGATTAAGATTGTCGCGGATGATAGGGACTGACGGCGCTGCAGCGAATGTGGAGACGAAACAGGTGAAGAAAAATATCCATGATAAATGGAAGGTTCTCATGTGTGGATTGGCTAATGAAAAGAGTTTGAAAACTTTGGATTTGTGTTCAGAATCAACTGGTAATGCAAATTCGGCAGTGGTGTCAGTTGGAACCATTGGGAAGAATTAACTTCAAAGATTATACAGTCATAAGTAACACAAGCACATGCATAACAGATTATAAAATATATGTGTTGATCATATCATATTACTAAAGATAAGTAACACAAGCACATTCATAGCAGATTAAAAAAACATATATAATAAATAACTCATCTAAACCAGTAGTACTGTTATCAACTAAATGGAGTGTATGAAAATAACATCACTGTCATAAGTCTGATAAAGAGACCTTAAAACAAAATAGTTTTAAGAAGATGATTGTGGTGGTGGTTTTTGATTCCTTAAAAAACTAGTGAGTAGTTGCCTCAACTCTTCATCTCTCTTCTCCCTCAAAGCCATTAACCGTAACATCTCTTCCTGTTGCATTGCCAGACGCGCGAGTTCCTCTTGATTCTTCAAGTTTTGCTCTTTTAACAAAACCATAACTTCATCATCTCTTGCTTTTTCACAGACGGTATCTTTAGCTTCTGCATGAGCAGCCATATAATGAGAAGAAGAGACTTTTTTTCTGACAGAAAACCTTTTGCTTTGGCTTTCACCTCGTGTCTTATAAGAAACATCAGCATCAATGTTCTTATCGGTTTTCAAACGATTATGACCAGAACTTTCATATGGAACATCCTCATACAGATCATCAAACTTCCTAGTTTTAGTTTTTGAACCATTATTACAAAACTTTCTGAAAGTAATAGTGTCAACAAGATTGGGAGGAAAACCAGGTGGAACATCAATATCATTACCTCTTATGTTGGCTTTTCCGACATGAGTTCTATGTTTTCTTGTACTTGCACTTCTCTTCCGCTGCACAATTTTCTTAACAAAATCGCCTTTCCCCAATATGGACTGCTTCCACCATTTTGCATAACGGGCTGTTACATCTGCCTCAAAAAATCTTGAAGGGAAATTCAAATTTTTATCGGATATGGGCCTGTAGTAGTTTTTCCAAGCAATATCTTTAGTCTCGTTGAATCTAGGCACATAACTTGGAACATCTTGATCCATTCCAAATTGCATAGCAACTCTATGAGGAAGATACTGCTCTATAGAGTCAAATCCCACTAGCTCAGAAACTCTCATGCATATAACAAATGAGAGCATTTGTCTATCCACCAAAACTTTCTGAAATGGTACCGAAGTTTCATCATTTGGATAAAACAATCCACACTTATCAGCATATTTAACATATGGACGCCAAAGAAAATCATCGATAGCCAAGTCTATTGCCAACCTAACATTGTCTATTTTCGGAGCCTTAACCTTACGCCACCTAAACAATACAGGCTCTCCATGGTTGATCATCATGGTTTGTGATTGTGGTTGTAAATTTTTGAATCTCTCCCAAACCCAAATTTGAACCAAGTAAAAGGGTGATTCAAGAGTAACCTCCAAAGGAAACCTTTCACCACCAACACGATATTTTTTCAAGCCAACAATTGTTTTCTTAAACAAACTTAAATCTTTATATATGGTAGCCAAAACAGCAGGAGCCAAAGCAATTGGATTTCCTCTAGCAAGTTGAACAGCAATAGGAAAGAAACAACTTTTCACTATAGTTTTGTGAGGAAAAACAAAAACAGACAACCAAGCAGCAAGGAATGCTTCATGTTCAATTTCACTACCTTTATCAATGAAAATATCCATCCATAATGGTGCTCTAGGCTTACCTGCTTGTTGTTTAAGTTGCTGACTTGCAATGACGAGCTTCTCTTCAACCTCTTTCATTTGTTGGTCTTCAAGTAAGGTGAAAACAGGATCACCAAGAATAGGGTAACCCCCTAAAACCATGATGTCCTCCAAAGTGATGGTTGCTTCACCAAAGGGAAACACAAAGGTATTTGTCTCACAGCACCATTTCTCAACAACCCCATAAAGCAAGTCTTGATTTTTCTTTATGCGGCACCTGGCGCAGGTGCCCATTATTGCCTCAAAGATGCCAAGTTTTTTCCAAAGTGATTCGTATTTGAGCTTAAGTTGATCAACCCATCTAAACCATTTCATCTGTGGATGACGCCACCCATCAAAATGGATTGTCAAAGGATATTCCACTGCTTCAGAAACAGAAGATGGTGATGAAAATGGGTTAAACTTAAGAGGTGGTTCATCAATGGAGTTTGAAATAGGTTTGAGAAAATGGGCTTTTCTGAAAGTTGGTTTACTATCACCAGTAGGTGATAGCATGAAATCTTCTTTCATCTCCATGATAGTATCTTCGCATGGTTGTTCATCCATCATGGGTTTGACAGTATTCTTCAAAAAGTAACGATAGAGAGTGAGAGTGTGAAAAATATTGGCATGGTTTGTGCAACTTCACAAAACCAATCTTGTACATGAAGAAAGAAAAGAATGGGAAATGCGTGCAGAAAAGACAAATTACCTTTTTACTGTTTGTAACTAATTTCTGAACCAAGACAAATAAAGGGTAAAATTTGAATTTCATCAATGAGGGATATTATGTTTTGTCGTTTCTATTCATGTCCACTTTGTCAAATTTTAAGGTGAAAAATACACTTCTGACTAGGGGTGATCAAAACCAAACCAACCCAAAAGAAAACCGCAAACCAAACCAAACCAAACCGAAACCGCAAAAAACCGCATTTGGTTCGGATTAGTTTGGGTCAGTTTTTACAAAACCGCACGGTTCGGTTCGGTTTGCGGTTTGTATTTTGTAAACCGAACCAAACCGAATCAAACCGCATTATGTTACAACCTAAATTTTACTAACTCACATCCAACTCAAACTTAAACTTATTATACATTAGCGTTGTGATTACGAACAATTTTCCCATCCTTACACATATAATTTCAGTCCCGATCTTCTAAAATCTCTAATAACATTATCGCACCTTCTTTGCCACATATATCTTCTCTCTTCTTCTATAATCTCTACTCTCTTATATTCTTTCTTTTTCACCTTCTCATTTTTATGTAAATGTTTCGTATTTCAGATTCGTTTTTATCGCATATCTTCTTCTCTAATCTCTCAACACTTTTTTTCTTTTTCACTTTCACTAATCTTTCGTCTCTTCTATTTTTTTGTTTCGTTATAATAATTTTTATATTGTTTTATGCTATTATTTTATGTTTAATATTCTATTTTTGTCTAATTTAATTTTTACATATTAAATGAATAATTGTTGTCAAAATATGACGAGTTTTGTTGTTATTTGATAGTGTATGAATGTATAAATACAAAATTATGTTATCATCTATATGTGTATGTATGACCCAATAAAATATTTGTAAAAAACCGAACCAACCGAACCGAACCAAACCGCATTAGTTTGGTTTGGTTTGGTTCGGATTTTTTTTAAAAGCCAACCGAACCAAACCAAACCGCACTATTTTTTTCTCTTGCGGTTCGGATGATTTTTTTCGTCAAAACCGCCCAAACCGCACCGCGAGCACCCCTACTTCTGACATTATTCTTCCATATGTATATAAGTTTTTTTATATAAAAAATACCCCTGTGTTCTAATTCCTATATTTAAGCTTCACACCGTGCATTTGGTGATTGAATTTTATTGCCTTTATCTTCTATAGTATTTGTTTAGATTTAAATTGTCAAATAATATTGCATCACAATATTAGTCATATAAAGCACGCAATCGCACGCAATCACATAGTCATGTAGTAGTCATTGTCGGATTAGCATCGAACAATCTTGATTTAAGTTTATTATTTTTGACATTATAAAATCCTGCTGTTCTAGTTATCAAATTAAAATATGACGATTAGTAGAATCTTGACTACGAGAAGGTAGTGATCACAATAGATTCAAATTCCAAAAAGAAAATGTGTTTAGAGAAGCTAGTATAATAATAAACAATTAGGCATTTATGTGTTTTTTTAATTATAAATAATTGAATGAGTATTCCAATGATTTTCTATGACTCATAATTCTTTATCAAGGGGTGTCACATTGACTACTAACTTATCAAATTAAAACTTATAAATAGACTAGCCTAATCCTAGTTTTAATTGGGACTGATATTTGTATTTTGTTAGGGTTCTAGGAATTTTTATTTGGTTGTGTTGTAAGTTTCATATTTGTTTATTCACAAATCTGTAGGTGTTGAATGTTTGATCTCCGAAGCTGTTAAGTAATGAGTAAGTGTCAGTTCTCATAAGCTTTTAAGCATTGAGAATTGTGAGTCTTTGAAGAGTGTCTTCTACATTTGATCGTTTGTGTTGTTTGTCATTGGTTGTGACTGAGGAGATTTGAGGAGGGCCTCATACCTAGGTGAGTCTTAGGTAGAAGTCATAGGAAGGGTAGTGATTAAGTGAGAAGTTGTAAACGGGAGAGTTTAGCTTTGAATTGATATTATCGCATGTTGATTTCATTTATGGCTTGGTAGCCCCAGAATAGGAAGGTTGTTCCGAACAATGTTGTTAAATATCAGTTATATCGCCGATATACCATTTTTTTATATCGGAATTTGCCTATCCGATATTCCGTTTCAATTTCGCGACGCTCCGCATTTAGGCCGTTTTCTAGTATACCAGTATACCGGTTTTGAAGATCATATCAGAATTTATATTTTTCTGATCATTTTTTTTAATAAGTTATATTAAAAAATAATTGAAATATTGAATGTGAAGAGGTGGAAGGAAAAAGTAGGCTACGAAGAGGTGGAGAGGTGGCCAGTAATAATTAGTAAGTAGGCTATGAAGTGTGAAGAGGTGAAGAGGTGCAGACTAATCAAGTGAAAATGTGAAGAGGTAAAGTAATACTCCATCCGTCTCAAAATTGCAAAGAGGACAACTATTGTGAGACGGATGGAGTAATAAAGTGGAGAGTTGTATGGATATTAACATAATTTTGGTAGTCTCGAAAATAAAAGTGAATGTGAAGAGGCATATTAATTGGTGTGATTATATATAGGACTAATAGGAGTCATAGTCCATCACCATAAATTTCTCTTCACTATTTTCTTTCTTCACATTCATTCTTCCTCGTCATTCATCTCGTCCAGGTAGTTCTTATTTGTTTTCTATATTCTTCTCAATTTTGTTTTTTGGTTTCATTTCTTCTAGTTTTTTCAAACTAGTTTCTTTTCATTCCATTGGGTTCTCTGTTTTCAAGTCCTTAAACCCTCGGTTTTTATACATTTGTTATAGTATGGAAAGTGGCGGTGAAACATCAAAACTTTTTTAATAATTGTTTTTATTAGTAGCTTTCACATGTGTTTCATATTTTATTTTATATATAAATATTTATTTTAACCGTCTTTATGGTTTCCGCTATTTACCCGTTACGATATCCGATATTTCTCATATCGGGTTTTGGTGATCCGATATTTTTCGCGATCCGATATTAACAACACTGGTTCCGAACTGAGTAAACACATCCTTGTGTCTTTTATTTTTCTGCACTGCTTTTACTACTGTTTATTGTCTTACTCCATCGTGTATAGTCCACAGATACACAGATATTTGTGACGTGACATCTCATTTGACATTACATTTTTTATACCAAAATTTCAAAAAGTATATAATAATGCATTAGAGGAATCTTTTTATAAGAAATGTGATGCTGGATGAGTAAGGTTCCTCTCTATTTCTCAAAAGAAATGGAGAATACCATTAATAATATTTTAATTGCATACAAATCAAATTATATATATATATATATATATATATATATATATATATATATATATATATATATATCACATATTTCAAAAACATATGCAATTATACACCAATACTTTAAGTAATTATGTTCTCAATTTCTTTTAAAAAATCTTTAAAAAAATAAGAGGATCTCAACTCTTACAAATCTAGCTCGAAACCTGATTTTCATTTTGCACCAGGGCTCTGCAAAATGCAAAGGTCCTTTCCATCTCTCACTATGTATTCATTCCTCATCATTCATCTCTGCTTCCTTTTTATTCCCCTCCAATTGGTCAACCTCTTTCGGCATCAAGCAACCAGAAGCCCTAGTAACGTTTTCAGAAACAGTAGGAGAGCTCATTGCAACATGTTTTTACAATGTATGTTTTGTATGAAGAAATAAATACTAGACTATTGTAAATAATAATGCATATCTTAAGTATTTCAATAACATGTCAAGAAAAATAAAGTATTATCGTTAAGAGTATAATCAACAGTAAGTGAAAAAGAACTAAAGAGTAAAAGGTTGGGGAAATGAATGAAGGATTTAACCATTAAATCAAATGCCCCTACAATATGGTGTATTAGGTCTGAAAATCACAATTCCTTGATTTCAGGCTGTAATCATAAGAAGAAATTTAAGCAAAATACAATAAACCCATATAATTTTATTTTGACCTATTCTCTAATTTCATCAACAATTTTTTTATCATGATCCTATAGTTCTTATCATTCCAATAAAATACCGAATCTCAAACATTGAATCCCTCTTCACGGAGGCAAAGTTGATGAGCTTCGATCCACTTGGCACAAGTGTCTTCTCCGTGCTCCACTATAGACTCATCCCGAATCCTCTTCGTGTCAGACAACCACAACAGATTTTCTTCTTCTGCGCCTTCGACACTTCACACGCTGTTTCTGTTGCCAGGACAGTACAATGATACTATGTTGTGTATCTCTCCCTCCCTGACTGTTGTGGACAAACTGTGCTATGTTATACCAATTTTGAAGGAACAATTTGAGATTAATGCCAAATGGAAGAAGGAAGAGTTGCGTTACGAGTGAACCAAACTATTGCAATTAAAAAGTAACAGTGAACAAAATGGAAAGCTGAATTTACTAACAAAGTGAAATGAAATTGAACGATTGAGTTAACTATTACTAATATTAGCTAATCAAAATAACCACTAACAAACCTCTAACAAATAGTTTGTAAAACAATTTCAAAACAAAATTACAACTCAAATGTTGCAAGTTGAACAACTTAGTGAGAATCCCAATGAATAAGGACCTTATAAAATCCTTTGCTCCAACCAACTTCAAGACTCATAATTAACCTTTTAACTCTGCAATAAAAACTATTCATGATCTTAATATTAGTGTGACATAGGTGTTTTGTGATATGGTTTTAGATTCATTTCGGCAACAACCAACACATCAATTCAGTATGAGTAGTTTTGTTATATAGGTATTGGCATAACAACAATGTGAGCTTTGGATCATTTTAGTTTCTAAGTCTTAATCTAATATCATTTCCGATATGTATTAATTTAGTGACAGTGAGTTATATTCAAAACTTATGTGCTAAGACAGCCTTAGTTTTAAGTCTGCTTGAATTTTGTCTGTGTTGGGACGGCATTAAAGGTGACTTTGACTTATCTAGCCACTAAACACACTAGCACCGTAATCCAACAACCCTGCTCTAGCATCGACTCTTCGATATTGCACTTGACCTGCTGTATGAGATTGACCCATGTCATGAAACTAACCGAGTCACAATCCTCTGCTTGCATCGATTCCACAACATTTGTCTTAGCTATCTTCCCAATAAATTTTTTGCGTGATTACCATTATTAAAAACCACACGATTCCTTTCAAACCAAATTGTAGATATGACATAACCAGGTTACATTACCCATATAATATCCCCATCCATTCTACGAACACATACAATATTAGAATAGATTCACCGGTGAAGATCCTGATTAAAGAAGTTATGTGGTAACAAGCCTGAGTACAAATCTTAAGCCTACAGGGGAAAACTAGAAGATGCACAACCTCTAGTAATAAAAATCTATTAGTTAATTATTAAATTCTGACATAAATATTTTTAATGTTTAAAAAAATACTAAATCTTTAAAGTTATTAATCTAATATTTTTTTCAACGTGCATCACAATAATGGCAACTATTTGATTACCAAACTGATTCTAGTTGTTACCCAAACACGATTACTAATTACTAAGTATCAATTTATCATTAAACCCTAAAATGAATGGTTGTGATTTGAGCAAAACCATTTAACCACTGCAGAGGATCCATATCAGTTTCTAATGAGATCTCCACAAGCAATGCTAGTTGATCCTAAACAAAAGATCTTCCACACTAATTTTAAAACAGCTCTTAGGGGCCAATTTGGATTCGGCATGTATATGCACCCATGCAGTTTTCAGTTTCAACTTTCTGGTCTCGGATGAACGGTTAATACCGTTTTAGAGCGTGTGATAATTGAGGGTGGAATATATGTTATACATCACCTTACATCTACCAGAAGATACAACTTGTGACACGAGAATGACACTATAAACACAGTTCCAAACACACCATTTAATCTGATTTCAAATTGACAGACCTGTAACTGCTTGCATTATGTAACAGGGCTGGGAGGATGAAATTAGAAACACTTAATTTGAAGCCATTAACATACTGAGAGAAAAGACCAATTTATTACTGGCTGAGTTACCTGATAATTCCTTCATAATTCCTTCATATTCATATCGTTCCATTCATATAAAGACCCATACAATTCACACATGTTTGTAGAGTGGATCCAAATAACCAAGACCCAGGTTGAAACAACTATTCATTATTTCGGTTTGAATTAAAATTAAACTTCAATAGAGTTTAATTGTTCGAATAATCTATGATTATAAAACTTACTGGTAAATAAAGAAGGATGAATATCAGTGGTTAAATCAAATCAAATGGACCAACATTTTGAATTTTGATACAATATGGTGTATTAGGTCTAAAAATCACAATTTCCTGCATACAGGCCGTATATGAATCATAAAAACCATAAGAATTTTAAGCAAAATATGATAAACCCTAAATCCCTTGAAATTTTATTTTGACCTATTCTCTAATTTCAACAACAAAAAACCTGACTTATCATGATCCTGTAGTTCTTCTCAAACATTGAATCCCTCGGCACGGAGGCAAAGTCGATGAGCTTCGATCCACTTCGCACAAGCGTCTTCTCCGTGCTCCACTATGCACTCATCCCGAATCCTCTTCGTGTCAGGACAAGCACAACAGATTTTCTTCTTCTTCGGCGCCTTCGACACTTCACACGCTGTTTCTGTTGCCGCTGTTGTTGTTGCAGGTGCTGTTGCTTGGTTCAAAGCAGGGGAAGAAGCGGCGACGGCGTGTGTTGCTGTTGTTGTTGCAGTGGCTGTTGCTTGGTTCGAAGCGGAGGAAGGGGCGACGACGCCGTTTTGCACTTGCGCGGCACCCATAAAATGTTCTGCTAACAAGAATAAAATTAACAAGTAAATAAGAATTGATGCAGAAATTTTGAAATGAAAAGTGGATTTAGAGAGTGAAGAATTAAGAGAACATGAAGGGTTTGGGGAACCTTTTCCTTTTTGATCGCGTAAGAACGTGTATTAGAAAGACGAAACGGCAGGGTTTGTTGCGTTTGGGTTGAAGAAACTCTTAAATCTTTTTCTATTCAAGTTTGGCGTGCCCATTACTCCACTTTTTTTAATTGTTAGAAAGTAAGGGGTTGTAACTTGTAACAATATTAAAAGGGAATGGAACAAAATATAAAAAATGTTAAAGATGTTTTATTTTTTACCATAACTTTGACACTTTGAGACCATTTAAATCTATTTAAGAAATTTTGATTGGACGTACTCTTTCGTAATTAATATTTAATAATTAGTTTCATTTACGAAATTCAATTAAATAGTTAACTACTTTTAAAAATGGTTTAATGGTCGAATAGGATAGAAATAAGCTATATTACCATTTTACTTTATTGTCATATATGTCATTTTACTTTATTGTCATATATGTTATGTCTGATTTATCTCCTGTAATTTTTTTATAAAAAAATTATATTAATACTGATGTTCTAAAATATCACATTGATTTTTCTCCTTTCACTAAATTTCATATTTATTCTGTTAAATATTTCCCTTTTAAATATTATAAATTAATACAATCAATATTTTTTCCTCGAATTCGATTAGTTTCACTTTTGCTAAATATTTGAATATCATTGTATACAATTTAGACCTGTACTATATTTAGAAACACATTATATTATTTATAAAAAATAATATAATACTTAAAAAAATATTATGTTTAAAAGAATATAAGTTTTAATTTTATCTATAATAAATATTATGGGGTTATTATTTTAATTTTTAATTAAAAAAAGCTCATTTACAGTCGGGTAGCCCGAAGTCCTTCTAGGACCAGACTCGGGTAGTAATTTTTTAGCCCATATTACAACAGGTTTAATTGGCCCAACCCTAAAAAGCTCAAGCCCACTAAGGCCAGCCTATTTAGCGTCGGGTAGTCCATTTTGACAGCTCTCTCTCTAGGGGACATATCAAATAAGAACTTTAGTTATTATGAGAACTTTTAATAATAACCGTATGATTTAAAATCAATGACTCAGATTTTACTTAAATTTTAAGAGACAGTAATTAATAGATAGATTCTGTTTAAATACATATCACATTAAAACAAATCTGAGCATTGATTTTTAATCATACGGTTATTATTAAAATTTCTCAGTTCTCATTATAGCCAAAGTTCTCATTTGATACGTCCCCATATATATATATATATATATATATATATATATATATATATATATATATATATATATATATATATATATATATATATATATATATATATTTCTCAGTTCTCATTATAGCCAAAGTTCTCATTTGATACGTCCCCATATATATATATATATATATATATATATATATATTTCTCAGTTCTCATTATAGCCAAAGTTCTCATTTGATACGTCCCCATATATATATATATATATATATATATATATATATATATATATATATATATATATATATATATATATATATATATATATATATATATATATATGAGGAGGGTTATATTTACTCCAGGAGTAAGGTAAGTTATTATAATTTACTCCAAATCTAGACCATTGATTCTTTTCAATCTAGTGGTTAAAAATAATAAGTAATTAAATGTGGAGAGAGAAAATTATTACTTATTATTTTTAACCACTAGATTGAAAAGAATCAATGGTCTATATTTGGAGTAAGTTATAATAACTTACTCTTGGAGTAAATATAACATTCCTCTCTCTATATATGTGTGTGTGTATATATATATATATATATATATATATATATATATATATATATATATATATATATATATATATATATATATATATATATATATATATATATATATATATATATATATATATATATATATATATATATATATATATATATATATATATATATATGTCACCCTATTTATAATGTATAAAAACGCACCTATAAATATATAGGTCACCGTATTCTATAAGATATTATAAGATATATATTTATAAAGTCTAAGAGATATTATAAGATATTTATAATATTTGAGAGATATTATAATATAATAATATCTTTTATTCTAACAATTAAGGAAATATGTTTTTAGATTTGTTATGAATTTGTTGGATGTTGCCTATTATAAATATGTATCTCTTCTGTTATTATAGTGTGACAGTTTTAGAGCTTTAGAGAAAAAGGGAGAATAAGGGTTTAGGAAATTTCAAGGGAAAACTTAGAAAGACAAATGTTTTTGGGAAACCTTTGGAGTTATCTAAGGGGATTGAGAAATACTTCTAAACACCTTGGGTTTGAGTGATTCTTATATTGAGAGTTAGAGAGGTTGGGAAACACTTAGGTAAAAGTTTGTTCTTTAGGAACTGTGAAGACTATTTTCTTGTAACTCATCTGTAATCTTTTGTAACAACTTTCTGAGTATAGTAAATTGGAGAGTTATTCTCTCCCTCAGAGTAGATCGTTTGATCGAACTGGGTAAACAAATTTTCATCTTTTTTCTCGCTTTACTCTGTTATATTATCAGTGTACGGATTATTATTATTGTACACCATATTTTGGATGCTATTATTATTTGCCTCACAAATTGATATTGAATTTTGTCGTAATTCACAACAAGATTTCCAACATCGATGTTAATAATAAGAATGCTTGTTGGGGGTATATTTCATTATTACATATCTATCATGCACATCCACAGGTCAGTAATATGCTCATCTACTCAGCATATAATACTACCACTTGTCACTCTCATTCGTATCTCCTTTCAGTCTCCTTGTCGTGAGATTAATGTGTTTCCCCATAAAATGATATGTATTACTATTAACCATCACAAAGTATTAAGTTCCAACAATCGTAGAGTAGTAAGACTCCACACGAATCCTGCTACAATACACGTGAATATTGAACTTATACTCATTCTAGGCTTAGTACTTAATATATGATTATATTAGATCTAGCAATGACAAGCAACTTTAGATGTCATGTCACACCATGAAAACATATTTTAAGTTGCAAAGCTAAAACAAGCATTAAGATTAAAGAGTCACCAATATTACATTATGTAGATTTACATAGAATGGCATGACATATTTATTACATGAACATGATGACTGCATTTAACCCCAAGAATAGAAATTTTAGTTACACTTACACATGATTAGCGTAATAGTTGGCCTTTTCAGAGAAGTTGACTTCGGAAGTGGGATATGCCCTGTCACCTAAGCAGCAATTTCGCCTTCAGACTCCGTTTCTTATTCTCATGTTATTGACTTGAGTGAACATACTCTAATTATGTACTCCTTCCGATCCACCAAAACTCCCTTTACACTGAACTGAAAAACTTCTATTTATAGATAAAACTTTAAGGATTTCACTTGGCGTACCTCCCTTACGCCAAACGCGCTTACCCTGCTCTGAGACTTTAACCAATCAATTTTTCTTCTTTAGAAATCAGTACTTGTATGTCTTCCATGTGTCATTGGCCGCCTCTGCTCTCCTAACGCACCACCCCTCCGACTAGCGCACTAACACTTATTTCACCAAGAAGTACTTGCACCTAGTGCTGCCATCTAATCCTACTCTACGCCTAGTTCGCATGTAGTATGGGCCTAGCGAGACTTGTTTCTTCAGGGTTATGCATTTGTCTATTTTCTTTGTGTTGATTCGTGGTTTTTTGGTTCTTTTCACCTATTTTTTTATAAACGCATGCAAGAAAAGGCTAAACATTTGTTTCTTTACTTTTCATAGATAAGTCGAGATATTTCGTAACAATTTCTTACAAAATAAATCAATGTGACATATTGAACGTAAATTTGACAGTTACCAATTAGTTAAACTATATGATATATGACTAGAGCTGTAAAAATGGGTCCGGCCCATCGGTCCGGCCCACAAGCCCAATAATTTAGCGCGGGTCAGGCCATAAAATACCTTAAAAGAACACGACCCTATCTTTTTGGGCCAGTCCATCGGCCCTATGTTTTTCATGGGTTGGGTCGGGCCAAGCGGGCTTTGAGCTGGCCCATTAAAAAAAGATTTTGGGAAAAAAAGATTGAGATAAGATATGATTGCATAAATGTGTTTCCAAGTGATAAAGAAAAGTTAAAGAGGATGAAAATATATTTTTAAGATGATGTGATCAAGGAAATAGTTGTGAGATGAAGAGAAAATTTGATAGGTATTTGTGATAATATTAAGTTGATTTGTACTTTTCATGGATGTTTTTGTGGTATTCATATATATATATATATATATATATATATATATATATATATATATATATATATATATGGATGTTAATTTGATGAATATTTTAAATATCATTTAACTAAATCTATGATCACTCTCTACTTATGTTATGTAGCTTTTATCTATTACATCCTTTTTCATAAAATTAAAACTATAATATTGAAATACGGGCCAGGATGGCCCATCGGGCTTCACGGGCTTTTGAAAAACGGGTCGAGCTCATTTTCTGTAGCCCATTAAACAACCGGGCTGGCCCGGGCCAGCCCATTTAAACGTCTTGGCCCACTGGACCGACCCATTTGACAGCTCTATATATGACATATGGAAAGTCATGATCTTTACACTTAAAATTGGAACATTAGGTAATTTCCACAACTAATTTTTGAATTTTACCTAACATAAGCAACAGAATCCACAATTCTTCATCTTCACAAACTATAATAGTGTGTTTGGATGAAGCATTTTATCGAGGTAATGTAATGTTTTGAAGGAATTTAAAATGATTTGTACAAAATTTATTGTTTGGATACAAAAATGAAGAATTGTTAATATGATAGAAATTTATGGAGTATTTTATCTAAGTTAAATTTAATCATTTTGAAATGACACCAAAGATCAAAGAATTTGAAATTTCTCTCATACTCTATTGAATTTATTTGTTACTATTATTTCTTCAAAATTTTGGAAATTGGTCCTCATATTTTCCAAAATTACTAAATCGACTCCAAAAAATTGCAAATTGGTCTTTAATAATTTATAAAATTTACAATTTAATCCTTCAAATTTTCAAAAATTGAAAATTGGTCCCTATTTTTTAATTTTTTATTTTGGTCCAAAAAAATTAATTTTATAAAAATTGACCTAAAAAATTTAACAATGAATTATCTTAATATTTTTTCAAATAAAATAGTTTAAAAATAAATAAATTTCAATTGAATAATTTAAATTGCTTTAGAATTATAAAAGACAAACAAGTGGCAATCTGGCATGGTAAAAAGATTCTGGTAAAAGAATAAGGAGAATAGGAACTTGTACTTTTATTCCATTCCATATTGAGGTCTTTTTTTACAATCTAAAATAAAGATGGCCGGATTCATTTGAGATGAAAAAAAGTATTTTTCTTTTATATATAGAATAGTTGAATTGAAGAATCTAAATATAAACATAAAATTATAACATCAAATAATCAAATAATGTACATGATAATATAAAAAGTTTAAAAATTTAGCTTCTTGAAACATTACTCAAAAATCATAAGCAAACAAACACATTTGATCAATACTATGGATGCAAAGCACAACAAAAATTTACACTAAAATTGTACTCATATGTTATTTCTATAAACCACCCCACAAAATTTACATTTCACTTTAAGTAACTAACTACTACTAATCATATTTCTCCCTCCATACATAAACAAGAAAAAAAACCCAAGAAATAGCCAAAGCAATATCCCCAACAACATGTCTTAAACAATCACAAGCAAGATCTTCAACCTTACCTACAAAGTAAAATCTCCAAACAGCCATAGAAATATGAAGCAACACACACCCTTTAGCAAAGAAACTCTGAAACTCCATGTCCTTAACACAAGCAACCATGAACACAAGAAATCCAATAGTGAACAACAACAATCCAGAGAAGGAATCTGATGTTTGAATCAACAACTGATCATGTGGAGTTGACCCTTGAAGGTTAATTGCTGTCTTTGATCCATGTCCTAAGACATGTATCTCCTTGGAGTAAAAAACCATCAATGATCCACATGTTAAAGCTATTGTTGAATGAAGAACACATATTAAGAAAAAACAAGATGAACCCATTTTTCCAAAACCTCTTTGGTTGGTTAAAGTTTCACACTTTCAACTCAATTATGCTTCTTCTTCATCAAACATGAAATTTCTAAAACATAGTAAATATTAATATTGTGATTGAGTTTGCATAAATTAATGATGATAAATAAATGTCATAAATGTGTTGTTATTATTATTATTTGTTTCCATACCTGTTAGCTTCCAAACTATCATGCTTTTTTTGATTGCTTCCTTTCTTGTTGAACTAAAGAATTAAAATAATGGTGGGTCATGGAAATGTGTCTATAGGAGATAATTCAAGAGCATTGCGTCATTATATTGTTTTTGGAACCACGTAGGGTCTTAATTTGTAGCCACTACTCTTATCTTAAACTTTTTTGTTTTTCAACATTGATGTCGGTATGTGACTATGTGAGGGGGTAGTTGTGGGCTTAAAATCTTGATATTTTGGTAAATCACACTTGTGACAAATATTTACTTTAAATATTTTCAAGTTACAAGTTTTTTGGTTGTTGTTTAATTAGGTGATACTTATCACTCTTATTTGTTTAAGTGTGTTATTCTTATTAGATTAATAACTCCCATTATCATTTCATTAGACAAATGAGAAAATGATTTTTTTGATAAAATAAATTAAAAGTGGTTTGTGTTATCCATTTGTGACACTAAAGGAATAGAGAAATTGATAGTTAAAAAATATATTATCTACTCAAGGCTATATTTTTGGCATATGTAATTTCGATGGTGTGTGATTTTGGTCCATATTATTTTAATATTTTAAAGTCTTATTTGCAAGCTTGGAGGAAAGGAGTGACCTTTGAAAAAAAAGCAACTAGCTAATGGAAGGAAGAGAAGGCTGTTAAGAGACATAGAGGAAGACTTTTTTATATTTGCTTGATAATACAAAATATTTTTTATTTATCAACTGTCTTTTCTTTTACATGGAGGGTGACTTTAGGTATAAGTTGATATAAGCATATCTATGTATCCAATGGTGGTTACTCGTATACCTAAATATTTTTCTTAGAAGATTAAAAAAAAAAAGAAAAGGTAAATAAGAAGTTGGGTGTTTTTTTTTTTATATAAGACTAATTAAAGGAATATATTCACTAATGAGGTAGTAAGGTGTGCTTATAATGCACCCACGCAAATTAGAAAAATATGATCCATCATATAATATAGTGTGCATAAGTGGGTTTATAAATAGAATTGATAGTCATTCATTTTGATATTTTAAAAATTCTAGTTGCACTAGAATTTTGAATTTTTTTCTTCTTTATGGCTTCTGTTTGATCACAACTAGTATTGTAGTAGAAAAGTTCTTTCATTCTAGACTCAGTTCGTGTGAATTGAGTAAAGATGTCTTCATTCATAAGACATTTGTGATTAATTCATCTCTTTGTTATCATTGTTTTCTGTAATAAGAAATAATCAACTAATTTTTGACTCATGAGCATTTATAAATATTAATTGCATGATAATTTTATATTTCATCTTGTGTATTTACTTTAATTATTTATATTTATGATTTGTCTTCACAAATTAGTATTGGCTAACGTTAAAGTGCGCCTTTGGTTTATCGGAAATAGAAAAAGTGTGGCTTTTTGTTACAATATATGAATTAATATTAGGGGTGGCAAAATGGATGAATTGGATCAATATGGATTGAATGGTTAATGGATGGACCAAATCAATCCATTAATTCATTACCAATCCATTAAACTTTCTTAATAAAAATCCAATCCAATTCATCCATTACAGAATAAATCCATCCAATCTATCCATTAACCTATTTTTAATGGATGAATATCCATCCATCCAAAAGATAAATAAAAAATTCATAAAAAAATAATAATTTAAATATTTTAAAATATTTTTTTCGTTCTTCCGAAAAAAGTTGAATTTATATTTTTCCAAAAAAAAATATTTTTTCGGAAAAAAAACTCGACTTTTCTTTTTTTTTTTAAAAACTCGACTTTTCGTTTTTCTAAAAAAACTCATTTTTTTTTCAGTCTTTCCGAAAAAACTCGATTTTTTTCGTTTTTTCCGTAAAAAACTCGATTTTTTCATTTTTAAAAAAGAAACTCGATTTTCCATTTTTCCGAAAAAACCCGACTTTTTTGTTTTTTCGGAAAAACTCGACTTTTTTTCGTTTTTAAAAAAAACCCGATTTTTTTGTTTTTCGGAAAAACTCGATTTTTTTTCGTTTTTTCAAAAAAACCCGTTTTTTTGTTTTTCGGAAAAACTCGACTTTTTTTTTCGTTTTTAAAAAAAAAACCCGATTTTTTTCGTTTTCCTAAAAAAAACTCGATTTTTTCGTTTTTCTTAAAAAAACTCAACTTTTTCGTTTTTTCGAAAAAAAACTTGATTTTTTCGTTTTTCCAAATAAAAACTCGACCTTTCATTTTTTTCGAAAAAACTCGATTTTTTTCGTTTTCCAAAAAAAACTCGATATTTTCGTTTTTCCGAAAAAGACTCGATTTTTTTCGTTTTTCTAAAAAACTCGATGATTTCATTTTTTTTCGTTTTTCAAAAAAACTCGACTTTTCAATATCGATATCAAGAAGTTTCATGCTGTTAGCTAGGAGAAAGTTGGCCAAGTGTGATGGTGGTTTAGGGCTGCGTGATCTCATTGTTATGAATCAAGTGTGCATTATGAATTTAGGTTGTTAGGTTATAAATGGTGATGATGATCTTTGGTGCAACATCTTGAGAGGTAAGTATAAGGTTGATGATACGTAAGGTAATTTGAAGGCTAAGAGCTCCAATTCAAATCTTTGGAAAGCGATTGTTAAAACTCATCCAAAAATTCAGGAATGCATGCATATATGCAAAAAGATGAGCTAAAAATCTAATAAATTAACAAAAATATAAACTGCTCACTAACTCCTACCTTAACTAACAAGTAAATAGCACTGGATACTTGTTAAGACATGTGTTCTGGCATATGCAATAACACTTGTTCATTATACACTGTTTTCTTTCTATTCAATCATTTGCTTTTTTAAGCGAAATAAATTCAGCTACTCTTGAATTAATTTAAGACTAGAGTGAACTCATTGCATAAAATTTACTGTTAAAATAATTATAACACTGATTTTCTCATCATCAACTATTATAACAGTGAACATATATTGCAAAAGAGTGATGCAGAATGGTGTATAACACCAAAAGTATGCATGGCAAGATTTGCAGAGTTATATCTCAACCTTGAAAATTGTAATTCCATATCATTCAATATCCAAACGAAAAATAAGCAAAAGCAAGAAAGTGGATCACTAAATAACTACAGAAACTATTGTCTTGCAACCCAAAAGAAGAATCTCCTACATTTTGTTTCTTGGACACTTGGGTTTTTGGCTTTGGGTGTTGGCTTGCAACTTCTTCCTTGGTTAAAGGGACTCCTCCCTTACAGAGGACAGACCACTCCCATATTTTTGTAGCAAATTTGCTTACCAGCAGCGGACAAGGTTGTTGATCTTGAACGGCCATAATATTATAGCCTTTTTCTTTTAATCTCGAGAATGCAATCCACAAATCTAGATCATTTGAAATCACTGCATAGCTTGCGGGTGGATGGTGGTCCAAAGACCACAAAAGCAGTTTCGTAAAACTTATCTTATCAGCGGTTTTAAGATCTATATCAATTTATAGCATAATTAGTATAAATGAAAATATCAATTTATAGCATAATCAATATAAATGAAAATAAAAACACATTAAAATTAAAATTAAAATTAACCTTCAAAAATTTCATGTTCTTCAATTCCTGTATTCAAAAGAATTTGACGACGATCATACGTAGTAGAATCAGAACAACCGTAACAGTGGAAATATACACGGCCTTTTAACTGGATTCTGGAAAGTGCCAAGTCAATGTTGAGTGATACATCCTATGGATTTAGATTATCCGGAACAGGGAAGCTTCCAACATCCCCAAAGATAAAAATAGGTGATGTGGTGTATTCAAGGTCTTTAATGTCATAAGTCCGATCGAGAGATGGTGGTGTTTTCAGGTTCATAGGATTCACCAACTTATGTACTCTATCTACAAATTCGTTCCATTTCCAAAACGCCTGCGTAGACGCTACTAAAGTATCTGCAGCTACCTTTGGTTGAATAAGAAGTACCTTGTATCTCATCATTCTAAGATTATGAACCGCATACGAAAAATCACCGTCTCCGGATATTATAACATAATTGGCAGGTGGAGACTCGATTTTCCGTTTTTCCGAAAAAACTCGATTTTTTCGTTTTCCAAAAAAAACTCGATTTTTTCGTTTTCCAAAAAAAACTCGATTTTTTCGTTTTTCCGGAAAAAAACTCAACTTTTTCGTTTTTCTGGAGAAAAAAAACCCGATTTTTCGTGTTTCTAAAAAAAACTCGTTTTTTTTTCGTTTTTCCGAAAAAGACTCGATGTTTTCATTTTTTTCGAAAAAAACTCGACTTTTCATTTTTCTGAAAAAACTCGACTTTTCGTTTTTTCGAAAAAACTCGAATTTTTCTTTATTTCTGAAAAAAATGACTTTTCATTTTTCCGAAAAAAACTCGATTTTTTTCGTTTTTCCCAAAAAACTCGACTTTTCGTTTTTCCTAAAAAACTCGACTTTTCATTTTTCTGAAATAAACTTGACTTTTCGTTTTTCCTAAAAAAACTCGATTTTTTTGTTTTTCGAAATAAGCTCGACTTTTTCGTTTTTCAAAAAAAAACTCAATTTTTTTGTTTTTTCGAAAAATACTCGATTTTTGTTTTTTCAAAAAACCTCCTTTTTTAAAAAAAATAACTTAATTTTTTGTTTTTTTGAAAAAAAAAACTCGATATTTAAATTTTATGAAGAAATTCGATTTTTTGTATTTTCAAAATTTTCTATTTAAAATAAAAAAACTATTTTAGTTATTTTTGAAAAAAATAATTTAAAGTATAAAATAAAAATAATCCATTGGATTATCAAAATGTGTTGGATAGATTGGATCTATCCATGTATATAAATGGATGGATTCAATCCATCCATTAACTTATTTTTTATGCGGTGGATGGATTTTTGGTGGATGGATTAGATGAATTTTAGCTTAATGGATTCAATTGCCACTCCTAATTAATATTGGCTGAGGTTAAAGGATTTAAACTTACAAATTTCATAACCTTTAAAATAAACCTAATTTGCAGAACTGCTTGATGAAAATAGGTTATAGATGTGGAGCTTGATATAAGGATGAATTCAAAATCCAACTATGCATAAAATTGTACTGGGTGGAGTAATACAAACAAGTTTTCTACTACATGAATGACTGAAGTTTATGCTAATTTTGACATGTGAATAAGGATTCTGGTGGTATAATTGGAAGGGACTTTGGGGAAAGGCGAGAGGTATACACATGCTCTATCTTCCTATCATGCCGCCTTTTATTTGGTTAAAACGCCCCTTCTGCAGATACGTCGCTCATACCTCTAACGACTTTATTCATATTGTATGATCGTGCCTAAAGTGTATACTGGGTCAACAAATGTTTTATGGGAAGTCGTGAAACTTAACTACACTCCTTAGATTTCAAGAAATCAACCACTCATTCCTAGAGTGATTGCTATATTCTAGGAAGATTCGGGTTTAGACCCTTAGGATTATAAATACATCAACATCGTGATACTTAAGGACAACCTAATAACAACACAAAATTACACATATATGTCGCGGGCGAAAAATCGTTTTTTGTTCCTCTTTTTTGTGGATGAGACACCTGATGCCTTCTTTGGGCTCGAGTGCTCAAAAAAATGATTTTTCTTTTGTATCGACCAAACTTTTTATTATTTCCAAAGGAGGAAAAGGAAAAAAGTTGCAATAACCTTAAAAGTGGGGGGAAGAGATCTTTGGGTAAGAGGGTTGGTTATACGAAGGGAAGGTATTAGCACCCAACGTATCTATAGTACTCTATAGGTTTCTTTGTTATGTTTTATTCCATTCTTGTTGTGGTGGAGGTTCTTGTGAAAAAGAGGTGGGACCTAAGGTGTTTGTTTGATTATGCTCGCAAAGATCATCGCGATCCTCTGCATACATATCCCCTAAAGGGAATCAGAGCATCTGTAGCTCGGGGTCTACGGGTGCTAAGGTTTGAATGGTTTTTTTTTGTTTTGTTTTGCTCGCCAAGGATCGACCTTGTGCCTACGTATTCTCAAAGGGATGTTGAGAAAGTCAGAGCAATCGTAGTTCCCACTTATGCTAGTGGAAGCAAAGAAAAATAGACAAATGTTGTCTAAATGCTAGATGTATCTAATCTATATCATCACATACATCTGTTTGATTTTGTTTAAAAATCTTTTCATTATAAGCCCGGGGCCATGCCACTTAGGGTGCTTAGAATGACAAAGATGTTTTTGTTTAACCAGCCTTGTGGCAAAAACTTTCAATGAAGTCAGCCTTGTGACAAAAAGTTTTAATTAATCAGCCAGCCTCGTGGCAAAAGTTTCAATGAAGTCAGCCTTGTGACAAAAACTTTGATTAATCATCCAGTACGGTGGTAAAACAGTTTGATTGATTAGCCAGCCTTGTGGCAAAAAGAAATTTGATTGATTAGCCAGCCTTGTGGCAAAAAAGTTTGATTGATTGATTATTTGTGATGATATATAAGAGATACTCCTAGCATAGAGATGAAAAATGTCTAATCTCCTAGGGTATTTGATTTGGATATTGGGGATGCTTATAAGAAGCCCGTGGGTCCTTGTACGAAGCCCAAGAGGAGGCTATCCGAGGGTCCTTGCATTGTAAGCCCAAGAGGAGGCTATGGGAGGGACAATCGAGGGTCCTTGCATTGTAAGCCCAAGAGGAGGCTATGGGAGGGTCACTCGTTTGTACAAAGCCCAAGGGGAGGCATGGTATAGTTGGTTTGAGCTCTTAGAGCGATTTCACCGGGAAACCATACTCTATGTCCTAACCTAAACTAGGGAGATTCTTTGCACGAAGCCCAATAGGAGGCTATGGGGAACCTAGTGTTGTACTAAGTTGAACAAGCATATAACACAATCACAAGTATGAACAAGTACGAACAAATATGAACAAGTACATGAACAGATATGAACAGTTATACATATATGACAAAGTGTGTGTATATAATGGAGTTTATGAAGGAAATATACCTGTAAGCATGATCCATTTGTATACACAGGGTTTGGGACTCACACTCGGGGAGAAGTCCATTTGAATTTATTCAACAGCTATGTAAACAGGTATTTACAAAGGGGCTCGGGACTTATACCTACATGGAGGCCCATGGTATATTTTCGGGAAGATTTAAAGAAAACCTTCATTTTTGGTTTGTTATTCAAAGTTAAAAAACACATTGATTGAGATATGTACAAAAGGCGTACAATGAAATACCTAATTTCATGTACTAGAGTGGGTATGTACAAAAGGGCTTGGGACTTATACCTACATGGAGGCCCATGGCGTTATTTACAAAACATGGTTGATTGTTTATTTACAGACGCGAGGTTTCGCTTTTGAAAAACTGTTTGAAGATTTGTTTTGAAAGAGTTTTCTGTACAAAGAAAAACTGTACAAAGAAAGACGAAAGGGACTTATACTCTCTAATATTCGAGAGGCCCCTGTTTTATTTTCATAAAACATGGTGGATGGTTTAAAAAAAGAGTTGAAAGATTTGTTTGTTAAAAAAACTGTTTGGAAGTTTATTTGGAAAAAAGTTTTCTGTTAAAACAAAAACTGTACAAAGAAAGACGAAAGGGACTTATACTCTCTAATATTCGAGAGGCCCCACATCGTTTTGAAAATCAATTGATCAATTAAAAAGATTTAATCAATAGTTTCCTTTGAAAATCAAAAAGAAATGGTTTACCGTTTTTGAAAAGAATCGTGATCGCTCGTTTTTAAAACGATTTGAATTTTGAAAGAAATCAATTTAATCAAGATAAACAAGAAGATTGTCTTCAAATAACATTTAGATGATTAGGGTTTGCTTCAAAAAATATTTACAAGTGATTAAATTTGAAAATCAAATGAAAAATAATATTTAAAAGTATTAAAATTACTTAAAAACAAGTCATTTTAAAACCAATTAAAAATGTATCAAATAAATATTTTTTGATGATTTTTTTTGATATTCTTAAAATATATATATTAAATAAAGAGTGTAAAAAAAATGAAGAGAAAATAAATTAATTTGATTGGTTAATTAATGGGTTAAAGTTGTAAAGAAAATAGAGAAAAATAGTGTCAAAAAATTGGTTTTGTCTTCCAAAGGGCTTGAACCCACGCCCTTGTGCTTACTACTCAAAACATGAACCAAGCGAGCTGCGCGTGCAGCTTGTTATTCATACGCTTCCAAGGAATTATATTTTAAAACAAATATTTGAAATTTCCAAACCAAAAAACGCGCCAAGAACACAACCCTAACTGAATTTTGAATTTCTTCAAATCTGTGTTGTTTTGATCAGGTAAAGGGTCTATTCCACTTGGTTTTTCATGACGAACATGATGGTGGTCTTTAATTTCATTTATTTTCACTCTAAGGGGGTCAATTTTCGCATGAACATGAAGAACCCTAAAACTGAAATTCAATGTGAAATCGTGTATGTGCAAGTTATGATGCAATTGATTGAGGGTTAATGGTCCTCATAGGTGCAGAAACAAGATGGCATGTTCATTTTTCATTTATGATGCATGTATGATGGAGTTTGAAGTTCATGAGCACTTACCTCAAAAACGGCCAAACTGGAAATTGAAATCGTGCCTGGAGGTGTTACAGATGCTTTGTATCAATCTGGATAGCTTCAATGGACCTTATGTGATGTGTTTGAATGCCTGGAATGAACTGGAACCCTCTTGATCACCTTGTGGTACCCGAACTGCAGTTTAGCTCAAGTGAGGATCAAGCTAGTTGATTTTGATGTTTCAGATCATGTATGATGGTTGGAACAGTTCATGTGAAGTATATGGAGTGTGTTTAGATGATTAACTTGGACAGATATGGCCTGGTATGAGAATTGATATGTTAAGGCTCATTTTATGCAAATATGGTGGTTGAAGAGTGATTCTGAGATTTAGGGTGATTTGGGGTGTATGGATGGATCAAACACATCCCATATGATGTTTGTGGTTTGTGGGAAGCATCACTTTGGTCAGAACTTGCAAGAGATGGAGGTTGAGTTTTCTACCTCACTTTGAAACACATGACTTGTAATTCAAGAAAGAAGAGAGAAAACCTATAATTGTGAGGTTTTGGTGTGAATTGAAGAGTGGAAATGACCTCTATTTATAGGCCAAGAGTTCTGAACTCAGACCTTTGCAAGTTGCTTCAAAGTTTGATGATTTGGCTTAAGGGATAGAAAGGAATCTTTTACATTAATGCAAAATGGTTAAAGTGACCAAACCATGGTTAAAACTCTAAGCTTCTTATCTCTTTCCATTCTGATCTCAAATCAGAAAAATATCATTCAATCATTGCTTCTATGCATCATTACTTGGACCATTTGGCAAATTGGTTCATAACTTTGCAAAAATGGCTTGAAATTTCAAGTGAAAAGTTCACTAATGGCAAAATTCAAAACCATAGCTACACTCCATATTTTTTCATGCTCTTGGACATTTTAGAAAGCTCATGTTGCATACTTCAAAACCCTAGTTGAAAGTTTCTTCAAACTCTTTAAGGAAATGGGTGAAAAAGATCCATGAACTTTGAGAAAAATGAGATTTCAAGTGAAGTTTTCAAAAAGTACCAACTTTGAAGCACCATATCTCTTAAATGGTTGATCTTATGGAAAAAATTTATATGTGTCAAAGTTGTTTATTGGATCAAAATCTACAACTTTCATGTTGGAAGTTTTTTTCAGTTTGTAGGTGAAATTTTGAGAAAATCCCTTTCAAAGTTTGGAAAAAACCATGAAAAACACTTAGAAAAATTTTCTAAGTATGAAAGTCAAACTTTGACTTTTTGATTCTTGATTGATTTTCTTGATTTTTCTTGATCAAATGACTTCTCATATCATATATTGATGATTTAAAACTTCAAAAGTCATGGTTGACCAAAATTTCCCAAAAGTCAATGGTGATCTTGTACAGTTGACTTTTTCAGACGAATCGCGTTTCTGGAGATTTCAAATGAAACAGGCTATCCTCATCAAATGAATGGTATGAATGGATCACATTGAAGCATTAGAGGATATTGAGCCATGGTTTGAGTTGTGACACCATGTCCTGATTAAAAAGTCAGTGGTTCAGTGGATTAGGTCAAAAACCCTAATTGTCGACCTGATGAAATTGATGACTGTGGATCTTGAATTGAGATGTAATTTCCATGGGATATTGTCATAGGGATTATTTGAGGATGATTGAAACCTTTGATTGACTTCCTGGGGGTTTTTATGGTTTCCCAAATGTGATCCCTGATTTCAGTCCCTGATAGTTCAAAACCCTGATCTGAGGATTTGTCTGATCAATCTTTGTGTAGGAGATGTTATGAGCCAATGGATTAGGTCAAAGTGATGTACTTGGGGCCTTGAGGTCATGTCCCAAGCCATTAGGTCAAATTCTGAGCAAAAGTCAGGGGTGTGCTGTCTTCAGTCAAAACCCTAATTCAGTCGACTCAAAGCTGTTGAGCTTGTTGAAATGGATCTCTGAGGACCAAATGTTGATTGTTGATGAAGATAGTTCTTTTGAGATGAAGGGAGAACAAAACCCTAATTGATTGTTATTTGCACTGATGAGTGATTTCCTGATTAAATCCTGCTGAGTCACAAGTAGCAAACACAAGCTATGCAGTTTGTTAGAGATGCAAATGATGCATATGCAATGATATGAGGTGGTATCTTAGGTCAAAAATTGGGGTATGACAATATACAATAACTTCTCACCTTACACGAGCAAGCTATCAATACGATAACTGTTAGAACAAGATTTGTTCTGATCAATTATCTTAGTTTTGATGATAACAATAATATGAATTTTGCTTAAGATAATATGGTACTCTAATCCAATGCAATTTCCTTTTCAGGAAATATATAAAGAGTAAGCATAATTCAGCGCTCAGAAGCTTTGTCTCAAAGGGTTCAGCATGCAACATCAGAACATGGTCTGGCAAGACATCAGAAGATGGTCGAAGCAGAATCAGAACATGGGTCTATGGAAGCATCAGAAGAACATGAGATCAGAAGCACTGAAGTTCTGATGGTATCACGCTCAGAAGCACTTCAAGGTCAGAAGATCAGAAGATGCTTTGCACCAAGCTGTTTGACTCTGATGATATTCAAACGTTGTATTCACAAACATCAGATCAGAAGGAAGTACAAGTGGCAAGCTACGCTGACTGACAAAAGGAACGTTAAAAGCTATAATAGGCAACGTCAGTAGACACAGCGTGAACAAGACTCGAGGTAGTTGACAAAAGCGTATAACATTAAATGCGATGCTGTACGGAACACGCAAAGCATTAAATGCACTCAACGGTCATCTTCTCCAACGCCTATAAATATGAAGTTCTGATGAGAAGCAAGGTTAACGATTCTGCACAAAACAACTCATATTAACTTGCTGAAACTCTGTTCTATTCAAAGCTCAGAATCTTCATCTTCATCAAAGCTCACTACATTGCTGTTGTAATATATTAGTGAGATTAAGCTTAAACGTTAAGAGAAATATCACAGTTTGTGATTATAGCTTTTAAGAAGCAATTGTAATACTCTTAGAATTGATTACATTAAGTTGTAAGGAACTAGAGTGATCGTGTGGATCAGAATACTCTAGGAAGTCTTAGAGGTTATCTAAGCAGGTTGTAACTAGAGTGATCGTGTGGATCAGAATACTCTAGAAAAGTCTTAGAGGGTATCTAAGCAGTTGTTCCTGGAGTGATCAGTGTGTGATCAGAAGACTCTGGAAGACTTAGTTGCTGACTAAGTGGAGAACCATTGTAATCCGTGCGATTAGTGGATTAAATCCTCAGTTGAGGTAAATCATCTCTGCGGGGGTGGACTGGAGTAGTTTAGTTAACAACGAACCAGGATAAAAATAACTGTGCAATTTATTTTTATCTGTCAAGTTTTTAAAGCTACACTTATTCAAACCCCCCCTTTCTAAGTGTTTTTCTATCCTTCAATTGGCATCAGAGCGCCGGTTCTAAGGTGCAAGCACTTAACCGTGTTTAGAAAAGATTCAGGAAGAGAAAAACGCTTCAGTAAAAGATGGCTGATGAAACTGCAAAGTCTACACCTGCATCTACATCTGGCTCTGCTGAGCAACACAACGGTAACAACGGTTATACTAGACCGCTGGTATTTGATGGTGAAAACTTTGAATACTGGAAAGATAAACTGGAAAGTTACTTTCTTGGTCTAGATGGTGATCTATGGGATCTTCTAATGGATGGTTACAAACATCCAGTAAATGCCAGTGGCGTAAAGCTGACAAGGCAAGAAATGAATGATGATCAGAAGAAGCTTTTCAGGAATCATCATAAATGCAGAACTGTTTTGCTGAATGCTATCTCTCATGCTGAGTATGAGAAGATATCTAACAGGGAAACGGCCTATGACATATATGAGTCCTTGAAAATGACTCATGAAGGAAATGCTCAAGTCAAGGAGACTAAAGCTCTCGCTTTAATCCAGAAGTATGAAGCCTTCAAGATGGAGGATGATGAAGACATTGAAAAGATGTTTTCAAGATTTCAAACTCTTACTGCTGGATTGAGAGTTCTTGACAAGGGATACACCAAGGCTGATCACGTAAAGAAGATCATCAGAAGCTTACCCAGAAGATGGGGTCCTATGGTGACTGCATTCAAGATTGCAAAGAATCTGAATGAAGTTTCTCTGGAAGAGCTTATCAGTGCCTTGAGAAGCCATGAAATAGAGCTGGACGCAAATGAGCCTCAAAAGAAAGGTAAGTCTATTGCATTAAAATCCAATATCAAGAAATGCACTAACGCTTTTCAGGCTAGAGAAGAAGATCCTGAAGAATCAGAATCTGAAGAAGAAGATGAACTGTCCTTGATCTCCAGAAGGCTAAATCAACTCTGGAAGAACAAGCAAAGGAAGTTCAGAGGCCTCTGAAGTTCAAAGAAATTTGAACGTGGAGAATCTTCTGATGACAGAAGATTTGACAAGAAGAAGGTCATGTGCTATGAATGCAATGAGCCTGGACACTTCAAGAATGAATGTCCAAAACTTCAGAAGGAAAATCCCAAGAAGAAGTTTCATAAGAAGAAAGGTCTTATGGCAACCTGGGATGAGTCAGAAGATGATTCAGACTCTGAAGATGAGCAGGCTAACTGTGCGCTGATGGCGACAGAAGATGACGGATCAGAATCTACATCAGAATCAGATTCTGAAGAGGTATTTTCTGAACTTACTAGAGATGAGTTAGTTTCCGGTCTAACAGAACTTCTGGAATTCAAGTCTCAGATTAGTCTCAAATACAAAAAGCTGAAAAAGCTATTTGAATCTGAAACAAAGAAGCTTGAGTTGGAAAATTCTGAATTAAAAGAAAAACTTTTAAAATTATCCAATAATGTTGGATCTCCTTCTGATTCAGAAAAATCCACTCCTAGTCTAAACCATATTCTGAAAGAATATGATTTAAGTTTCAGGAAGTTCTTATCTAGAAGTATTGGCAGAAGTCAGCTAGCTTCTATGATATATGCTGTGTCTGGAAACAAAAGAGTCGGCATTGGTTTTGAGGGTGAAACCCCATACAAACTTGAACCTGTTGATGAAATGAAATTCACATACAAGCCATTGTATGATCAGTTCAAGTATGGCCACTCCCATGATATTAGGCACACTTCACATGCTCAAAGTTTTCACATAACACACACCAAAAAGCATGTGACACAACCTAGGAAATATCATGAAACTCACATTAAAAATTATCATGTTGTTCCTCCTATTGCTTACAATGTTAAACCCAAGTTCAATCAGAACTTGAGAAAATCTAACAAGAAAGGACCCAAGAAGATGTGGGTACCAAAGAAAAAGACTATTTCTTTTGCATATTCTCTTGGCGACAAAGAAGATAAAAGTCAACATGACATGTCACTTGGACTCAAGTTGGTCTCAACACTTGAAGGGAAGAAGGACTGTCTTCCAAGTTCTGGTACTTAAATCTGTGGAAGAAACTATATTCGCAGGAGATCAGTAAAGAAAGTTTATTAGTCTTGGAACCATCTGTTTTGTTTGTTTCTAAAAGCAATGATGTTTCGTTCTTAAGTATTCTGAATGCTCTAAATGCTACAGAATATACTATATTGAAACATTGATTGTGGACGAATCAATAAATATCTGGTTTGATGATAAACTTGTTTCTGATGAAACAAAGCAGCTTAAGAATTTCTGCAGATACAGTTTTGTCTTATCAGAAGCTGCAGAACAAAGAAGTGAATCTCCAGAAGCTGTGTATATCAGAAGTAATGGATCAGAAGATCATTCAGATTTATATCAGCACACTTCAGAAGGAGTGTCTCCAGAAGAGAAACTTGATCAATTCAGAAGCAGTGATCGGAATCAGAAGGCGTAAAGCCTATTGAATATTTCACACCTGTCATCCATTATCTGATGATGAACACGTGTCTCTATGGTCAGTACGAAGCGTGCAGTTGAAAAGACGCCGACCTAGGTAACTGTATTAAATCATTTCATTTACCATGCTATCTCTCCTAATGTCATTTCACATTTAATGCAAAATGATTTAAATTATTTTCAAAACTTTTAAATAGCCCGCTTCAACTTCATTCTTTTCTCCTTCTCTCTATTTTGCTGTACATTTTTTTCGCTGCATCTGTTTGTCTTTTTCAAACCCTAGTCTTTGTTCTAATCTTACGACATAATCATCATGAACTCTTCCTCTTGTTCATCTTCCTCAAAAGAAAGACTTACTTCTTCACAAATCCTTCTACGAAATTATGAATATGCTCCTTTGAAAACTTGCTTGATACCCACGAAGGACTTGGAGGTTTTATGTGAAACTGCTGTGGACTTAAACAATCTTAAAGCGAATGGCTTTAAGTGTGATGCAAGAATCCTTGAGCAAGGATGGTCCAAGTACCTTAATAGATTGGTTGGTCCAATTTATCCTGATCTTGTGAAGGATTTCTGGGTACATGCAACGGTTACCCCAACGGCCATCATTTCATTCGTGCTAGGGCATGAAGTGGTTATCTCTGAAAAACTGATCAGGAAGCTATACAATCTGAATGATGAAGAAGGTTGGTCTGGTTTTCGACATGCATCTGTTGATTGGTCGATAGTTGAAAAACAAATCTCTAAGTCTTCTGGGATTGACTCGAATAACACAGGCACCTTGAGGCCATTTTATAGAGTATGAGCTGAGATTATTCTGGGTTCTCTTCACCACAGAAAAAGGATGCTCTCCTCTTCTTACATCAGTCCAGATCACAAGCACACTCTTTTCTGCATTGGCAAAAAGACTGAGATCAACATTTCTCACATTCTGTTTGAGAATCTAAAGACTTCAATCCTTGAGTCAAGAGAAGAGGAAAGGGCGAAGTACCCTCATCTTTCAAGAACGACTATTCCGTTTGGAAGAATGATTTCAGACATTCTTACTGAAAGCAAAGTGCTGGACTCCATCAGAAAACTCAATGCATCCCATTTGCTTGGAGTAGTTCAAGGTCCCATTTTTAATGGTGTGGATTTGTTCAGATTATAACTCATTAAAAATGTACCGTCTGTGTGCCCAAGCTTTCCTGACATTCTCTCAAGAAGAGTTGTTGTTGAAGGTTTTGCCTCCCTGTTTCAAGAAGAACTGCATCAGGTTGTCAAGTCTTACCTGGAAGATTGTGTTAGGAAGCAATCAGATATTGATCCTGCTTGGATCCGTGGCAGAGTACTTCCGTCCAAGGCTGACCTTTTGAAGAAGGATCAGAAGGAACAAAAGGCTAGGATTAAAAGAAAAGCCCGAGAAGATGAGGCTAAGAAGGCCAAGAAGTTGAGAGTCACCTTTGATCCTGACAAGGTGGACTCTGAAGAACGAAGGGAGAAAAGGATTAGAGATTCCTTTCGCAGAACCAGATCTTCTTCTTCTGTACAAATCTCCAGACAGGTTTTTACTCCACCTCCTTCTGTCCCTAAACCATCTTTCCAATCACCTCCGTCTGAACCAAAAATAAACTTCACCTTACCAAATCCTTCTCCATCATCCTTCTCCTCTCCCATTCTAAACCCCACACCTTTGAGTATTCTTCCCCCAACTCCTTCTGATAAATCTTTCTCACCAATTCCCTTTACAAATACTCCATCCTCGTCTCAATCTATCATTTCTGATATTCCATCCTCATCAATCATTCTCTCAGATATCCCTTCTTCCTCATCCACCGCACCTCCACCTTCTATATCCCATCCCTTACCTACCAGAAAATCCAAACCTTACTGTCTTCTCTACCCTGACTACAAATTCACCTTCAATCCGCCTGAACCTGAACCCTATACCTACCTGGAACTTTTCAGACATGAGGTGATTAGCAGTCTAGACCTTCTGAAGGATGCATTTCTAAATGGTCTGGATGATGTTTCTACAAGAAATCTCTGGAGAAGATTTCGCAAGGATTTTCAAGTAGAAGCAATGGGAGTACAGAAAAGACTAGTGGCTGCTGCCCCTGGTTACCCTGGTTACCTTCTGGAGGATGATAATGGTATATACTACCATCCTCTCAGAAATTGTGTTGCTGCTGAGGAGAAGCCCTTTGTGGATGAATTGGAAGTAGCAAGACTGGCTGCTGAAATGGAAGCAAATCCATGCAGGGATATTGTTATCTTTATTCCTGATTATCCTGTTCTGCTCGGAGACTTCAAGACTCTCTTTGACTATCTGAGGGAAAACCCTTCTGAGAAAGACCCAAGCTTGGTTATTCCAGAAGTTGTTGACCCACCAGAAGTTGAAGGTCCTTCTGCTCCCAGGAATCTAGCTGCCATTCTTCAGGCACTTGAGAATGGAGACTCGGAAATTCCTGCTGCAGAATATGGAGATGCTTCTATGCAAGAAGCAGATGTTGAAGATCATGTTGCTGAATCAGATCCTGTTGAGGAAATCCCTGCAAATGATCTATCCATGGAAGCTACAGATCAAGTTGCTATTCCTGTAGTTGAAAGCGGTGAAGCTTCTTCTGATGAATCTTCTCGTCTTGCAAGGACTCTGGAAGAAATTCAGAGGAGACAGGATGAGCAAAGCTCACTCAATGCTGAGTATAGAGCTTTCATGGTGAGGCAAGATGGACACAACAATGAGGTTCAAGAGATGCTGGCCAAGATCTTGTCAAGACTAGGGCCATCTTAGATTGAGTCTGTGTTGTTTCTTTCTTTTCGTTGCATCTGTTTTTTTTGTGCATCTGATCTTACTTATCTTCATGTACTTCTGTACCTGCTGTTTGAACTTCAAATGAAATCATCTTCTTCCTCCGTGTGTTTCGTTTTGTTTGTCTCTGAATCTTTTTTGTTTTTTTGATGATATGACAAAAAGGGGGAGAAGATAAATGATAAATGATTTGATTAATCTATCAGTTGCTGGGTAAAGCTCCCACACATTTACTAACAAGAACTGCAAGTTCTATATGGTTTAAGTGTTTTGCAGGTATAAAGAAGTGAAGAGAATCTTCAAAGCAAACACAAGAAGCAAAACCATAAGAAGTGTTATTCTGTAAAAAGAATAAACTCATGGAAACTGAAGCAAACTGAGTGCTATCAAGCTTCAGAAATCAGAAGCAAGAAAGAAGAATGAATCAGAAGCACTGATAATAGAATTTGATCCATATTTGTCTATTTGCTCTGACAAAATTCTATTTGCTCTGATACATTATTTTAGCCTATATGGCTCTGATACATATCATGTGTTCTCATATACATTTTATGTTCTGACTCGTTCATGCTGACTTTTGTCGTTTAGTTTTTGTTCTGTAACATTTCAGGATGTAGAGATGCTCTGATGATGCTCTGGTACATTCAACAATGTTCTGATACAAATCTAGCATGAAGTGATGTTGGTAGAAATTCAAGCTCTGAAGCTATCCGAGGGAAGCAGAAATCAGAAGCTGTGAATGTTCTAAAGATCCAGAAAACTCAAGTTCTGAAGCTGTCCTAAATGGAAGCAGAAATCAGAAGCTGTGAATGTTCTGAAGATCAAAGAAATTCAAGTTCTGAAGCTGTCCTAAATGGAAGCAGAAATCAGAAGCTGTGAATGTTCTGAAGATCAAAGAAATTCAAGTTCTGAAGCTGTCCTAGATGGAAGCAGGAATCAGAAGCTGTGAGTGTTTTAGGGATCTAAAGAAATTCTAGTTCTGAAGCTGTCCAATGGAAGCAGGAGTCAGAAGCTATGAATTCTCTGAAGACAGAAGCTTATGTGATCGTCTCTACCGAAATAATCAGGGAAGTCTTTTATTAAAGTTCTTCGAGTATTTATTTCAGGGGGAGATTATTTATCTCAGGGGGAGATTGTTAATCTCAGGGGGAGACATATTCATATGCTTATGCTATAGCTGTGTAATTTGTCTTTTGCCGTCTGCTCTTTCTGATCGCAAATTCATATCATTTATATATGTTTTTGTCATCATCAAAAAGGGGGAGATTGTTAGAACAAGATTTGTTCTGATCAATTATCTTAGTTTTGATGATAACAATAATATGAATTTTGCTTAAGATAATATGGTACTCTAATCCAATGCAATTTCCTTTTCAGGAAATATATAAAGAGTAAGCATAATTCAGCGCTCAGAAGCTTTGTCTCAAAGGGTTCAGCATGCAACATCAGAACATGGTCTGGCAAGACATCAGAAGATGGTCGAAGCAGAATTAGAACATGGGTCTGTGGAAGCATCAGAAGAACATGAGATCAGAAGCACTGAAGTTCTGATGGTATCACGCTCAGAAGCACTTCAAGGTCAGAAGATCAGAAGATGCTTTGCACCAAGCTGTTTGACTCTGATGATATTCAAACGTTGTATTCACAAACATCAGATCAGAAGGAAGTACAAGTGGCAAGCTACGCTGACTGACAAAAGGAACGTTAAAAGCTATAATAGGCAACGTCAGTAGACACAGCGTGAACAAGGCTCGAGGTAGTTGACAAAAGCGTATAACATTAAATGCGATGCTGTACGGAACACGCAAAGCATTAAATGCACTCAACGGTCATCTTCTCCAACGCCTATAAATATGAAGTTCTGATGAGAAGCAAGGTTAACGATTCTGCACAAAACAACTCATATTAACTTGCTGAAACTCTGTTCTATTCAAAGCTCAGAATCTTCATCTTCATCAAAGCTCACTACATTGCTGTTGTAATATATTAGTGAGATTAAGCTTAAACGTTAAGAGAAATATCACAGTTTGTGATTATAGCTTTTAAGAAGCAATTGTAATACTCTTAGAATTGATTACATTAAGTTGTAAGGAACTAGAGTGATCGTGTGGATCAGAATACTCTAGGAAGTCTTAGAGGTTATCTAAGCAGGTTGTAACTAGAGTGATCGTGTGGATCAGAATACTCTAGAAAAGTCTTAGAGGGTATCTAAGCAGTTGTTCCTGGAGTGATCAGTGTGTGATCAGAAGACTCTGGAAGACTTAGTTGCTGACTAAGTGGAGAACCATTGTAATCCGTGCGATTAGTGGATTAAATCCTCAGTTGAGGTAAATCATCTATGCGGGGGTGGACTGGAGTAGTTTAGTTAACAACGAACCAGGATAAAAATAACTGTGCAATTTATTTTTATCTGTCAAGTTTTTAAAGCTACACTTATTCAAACCCCCCCCTTTCTAAGTGTTTTTCTATCCTTCAATAACAACCCTAAAGCCTCTAAGAACCCTTATCTACTAGGGGTTGTCACACATTTTTACTTTTAGCGAGTACAATTGTCGCCATGTGCGCCCCTGATAAAACAAACATGAGTCACACCTATCATTTACTCACAATTTTTTCTACCGTATTTTTACGATGATGTTAGAGCACAATTCTAAGAAGACCGACCACTAACAACATTGTCAGGGGTTTTTCCAAGGTAGGGGATCTAGCTACTCTTGTAGGAGGTACGCCCCACATGTGTTAACAACAAACACCACACTATAAAAGATCTCAGTGCATCCAGTAGGGACTAGGAGCCTAAAATCACTTTTCAAGAGAATATGCAATCAAAATATGCCCCCACAACAATGACCTCATGGTCATCAGGATTCAATACGTCAATTGGGACGTGAAACGAGTATTAATTGACTTTGGCAATTCGACATACATCCTGTTCTATAGCGTCTTCCAGGGGCTTCAACTGGACCTCAATAACATTAGATCCTTTAGTTAAGCCAATATGTCAAAGAAAACACAGGTTTAGCAAAGAGAATAGAATCACCATTGACGAGAAAGTTCATAAGCTGACAGGCGTCAAGTTCATAAAAGAAGCCAAATACCCTTTGTGGTTGGGTAACAAGGTTTTGGTAATAAAGGTGTAGAACAAGTGGCGTATGCGCGTTGATATCACTGACCTCAATGATGCATGTCTCAAATATTTATACCTTTTCCCCAACATAGATTGCATGATAGATGAATCATTTGGTTACCAAACATTGAGTTTCATGGATGATAGATGAATCATTAGGGTATAACTAGATTAATATGGATCCCATTGATGCGCCCATGACGAAATTCATGTTCAACCATGGTAACTACAACTACAATATTATGCCTTTTGGGCTTAATAATGCCGAGCCACCTATTAGAGGCTAATGAACGCAGTTTTCTTAAAGAAAAAAAGACAGAACCTGGAGGTCTACATTGATGACTGATCGTGAAGACATTAGAAAGGGAGAGTTATGAGACAAACTTAGAAGATAACTTGAGGTCGGTCAGGAATCGCAAGATACGCCTGAATCTAGCCAAGCACTCATTTCACATACAAATAGGCAATTACTTGGGTTTCATGCTCACCAAAAAGGGCATAAAGACGAACACATACAAATGTCAAGCCATCATAGACGAGCCATTTAAATTTTCGATAGATTCAATAGCTAATTGGGTGTTTAGTCGCACTTTATTATTTTCTTTCCTATGTAGGTGACAAGGCTTTCCACTTTTTTGCCATGTTGAAGAAAAATGACAGGTTTGAATAAACAGATGAATGTGACCAGGCGTCTTTAAAGTTGAAGGAGTTCTTAGTGTCCCCGCCCATTCTAACATGCAAAGTAGTAAGTTCATCTTACATCTCTACTTGTCTATTATTGACCTGGCGTTAAACTTAGTACTCGTCCAAGAAACATATAAGGTTAGGCGATCTGTCTATTCTGATAGCAAAGTGTTTAGGGATGATGAGGCCCGTTATTAGATGATAGAATAGACAAGGCTTTCCACTTTTTTGCCATGTTGAAGAAAAATGACAGGTTTGAATAAACAGATGAATGTGACCAGGCGTCTTTAAAGTTGAAGGAGTTCTTAGTGTCCCCGCCCATTCTAACATGCAAAGTAGTAAGTTCATCTTACATCTCTACTTGTCTATTATTGACCTGGCGTTAAACTTAGTACTCGTCCAAGAAACATATAAGGTTAGGCAATCTGTCTATTCTGATAGCAAAGTGTTTAGGGATGATGAGGCCCGTTATTAGATGATAGAATGGCGTGCGTTAGCGGTAGCAGTGACTCCAAGGAAGCTCAGGCCTTATTTTCAAGGACATAAAATATTGGAAAAGACATACTATCGTGTATGTCAGGTCCTCAAGAAGCCAAATTTGGCCGGAAGAATGGTATTTTGGGAAGTTGAAGCATTAAGTTACAGGTTATGGCTGATTTTTTGGCTGATTTCAGCATGCCCATTGGCAAGAGATCTTTCTTGCATAGTGGTTACAAGTATTTCCAATAAATAAATCATAAGTTTTAGTTAAATTCTAAGGACAATTTGTGTAAATTAGTTTGAAAAAAAAAGTTTGTGCTTGAATTTTGGTGTTTGAATATGGATAAATTAGAAAAATCTTTCAATACGGACAATGTAGAATTGTGTGAAGGGATCAAGTAAACAAAGAACACAAATAAAGTAAAAAGAAAATAAAGTGCTTTAATTAAAGATTTAGAAAAAAGGACTTAAATTCATACATGTTTTCTCACAAACTCTATTCTCTCTGTGACTTGGATATTCAAGTTCCATAGATATTATTAATAAAACATGTGAACCTTTATTCCATAACTAAAATTGACTTATATACTACATACATCAATAATCGTAGATAACAATTACTACCCTAGAACTCGACATTCATCCTATTATGTGGCCATTTGTCTCTGCTTTGCTTCCACATGTCCATAGTCTTTGAACTACCTCTAAACTGTTGCACGGGTCGAAAACTGCTCTTTTAATATCTTAAATGCTTATATAAAAAACATCTCCAAGTTTTCTAATTGTCCTTGTCGGATAAACTAAATCACTGCAACCCTTTTTGAGATTCTGAACATGTTTTGAAGAGAGAGTGATTTTAATCTTGTAGATTTGTTCCTGAGATTCCTCCATCCTAATCTTGTGGATATATTCTTGAGATTCCTCCAAATTAGGCTTAATGGACTCTGAGTTATCTAATCCTTGTATTCAAGAATACACTGAATTTCAAAACAACTAATAACGATTCAAATTCACCACCTTAATCAAAATGCCTAGTATGTCGAAAAATTATAACTCAAGCCACGTACATGCTGAAATGGATGAATAATTATGGATTATGACACCCATGCCCAATTAGGATAACCAATCCCAATTTGGGCGTCCAGGCCAATATTGCTCCCCTTACTTTAATCATGAACCATCCTTTTTAGGCATGATAAATTTATTCCAATCTAAGTAATTTACTAGTTTTTATTTAAATTATTTTGTTAAAAAGATTAATTTTTAATTTTATCTAAGTATATAAATTATAGAGAAAAAGGGATGTTGCACTGATATTATAAAATAATTTTATATTGTTAACCAATTACAACCACATATTTAATTAAATCACTTTTTGTTTCAAAAATATTTTAATGACATGGCAGATTGATAATTTTTTATTAGATGACAATATAAAATTATTTTCCACCGTCTGTACATATCCATTTGTAATTGTTTATTTTTAAAAATATATTAAGTATCCCTTCATTTGGGTTGCACCCTCATCACCTTTACTGGGAGAATTTGTCTTATCACCCTCCAAATTATCCTTGGCACCCCCATAAAGCATGAAAAAACCCAAATGTCCATCCAAAATCATTTAACACTTTTTTTCTTTCAAAATCTCAGTTTTTTCAAATTCTTGGAGGATATCGAAAATTTGAGAAACTTACCAGAATTTTCGCGAATACTTGTAAGTTTCCGGTATTTTTAGGATATTTCTGGTACTTTTTACCGGAAATTTTGAAATTTACGGCATTTTGTACCTGAAATTTTAAAATTTCCGGTAACTTTATAAATTCTTCAAAATACCGTAAATTATGAAATTTCAGGTATTTTATCCAGTACCAGAAATTTTAAAATATTTGAAATTTCCGGTATTTTCTATTTTTTTTAAATTCTATTTTTCTTATTATATTTTTAATTTAATTGTATCTAATTCGACTTTCTTTGTATTACGTAAACATTATGACCGACCAGGAGGATTGCACAACAAGCATCAACATCAACAACAAGACATAAGTTTCATATTCAAACAAAATAAGACCCCCAAAAAAACCTAGCCAACATCAACAGTAAAACATTACTTGTTTAACTTTATCCAATATAACTGAACTCTCCCGGAGCATAGTCGGCCAACGCATTAGCATGTGTTGTATGATGAAAATGGATTTAGTGCATAACAACTCCACAGTTTTAGTAGTTTTAATAAAACTTTGTAGTTGATATGCACTAGATCTATTTTCATCATACAGCACATGATAATGCGTTGGTCGACTATGCTCCGGGAGAGTTCAGTTATCTTAGATAGCGTTAAAGAAGTAATGTTTTACTATTGAGTTAGTTTTTTTTTTAATATGGATTAGAACTACTAGTCTCATCGATCTCAGTTTGAGAAACTTTTGATATTTCTGTTTTTATTAGGTTGATGTGATTTTACTTTTATTATGTTTGCCACTATTTGTAAGATTTATAAGATGTTTTCTTTTCGTGTACTATATATACGATTACATTTACATTTACATTACATTAATATGATATACTGTGCAAAATTCATGATTCTGAACTCTTTCAAGCAAATGAGTACACCATTAGAAGCAGAAAAATCATGATTCTTTTTTGCTGCATAATCTTTTTTGCTAGTACATGTTTCGAGTAGATAACGAACATCAAATGACAAATAGCAAAGAAACATAGTTAACAAACATCAGATGACAAACAACAAACAAGCATAATCAGTGCTCCGAACACATGAAGACCTAGGCACTACCGGAATACTCTAGACGAATCAGACACTTCATTATGTCGTCAACGAATCTTTGAATCTGCGCATCCAATTCGATCGGACCTTTAGTTATCCTACGGCGAAATGATTTCCACATGGCCTTCACATCTTTATCATTATTCAACTCGATTAAGTTGTATTTCACCCTTCCATTTGTATTAATCCAGTCCTCCCGAAACTCGATCTTTGTTACCATTATGTTATCAGAATCAACAAATTGTTCAACGTTTCCTTTAAGATGGCAAATGATTCATGCCCATCTAGAATCTTGGTTTGAACAACAGAGTTGCGGCCATTGAGTACACTTCTACATTGATAAAATACTGAGAAAGAGACATTTTGTTGAAATGATGTGTTATCACATAACCCTAACACCCCTATTTATACAAATGGTGGTGCATTCTAGACCATACAAATGTGTCGGTGCAATCAGGACCCTCTAAAAGTGTCGGCAAAATCTCAACCGTTTAAAAAAATAAAAATTGAAACATACCGAAATTTTAGTTTATTTGAAATTTCCGGTGTACCGGAAATTTGAAAATTCCGATATACCTGAAATTTCAAAATTCCGCTTAACCGAAAATTTAAAATAAATTAAAATTCCGGTATGTTGTACCAAAAATTTAAAAATAACGTAATTTCTGATATTTTTTACCGGAAACTATGAGGTGCATACCGGAAATTTTGTTCGGAAATTCTTTGATTTTTAAATTTTATTAACAAAGGTAAAATTGAAATTAAAAAATTGATGGGTGGGAGGTAGAGCTGTCAAATCGGCCGGCCCGGCCCAGTCCGCTTTGGCTCGGTGGACTAACGTGTTTTAATGGGCTGGCCCGGCCCAGCCCAATTGCTAAATGGGTCACATAAAATTAGCCCGACCCATTTTTCAAAGGCCCGTGCGGCTCGATGGGCCAGCTCGACCCGTATTTCAATATTATAATTTTAATTTTATAAAAAGGATGTAATGGATAAATGCAATACAACATAAGTAAAAAGTCATCATAAACGTATATAAGTGATGTTTAAAATATTTACCCACAAATATATATATATATATATATGAATACCACAAAATCATCCATGTAAAAATATAAAGTAACTTAATATTATCACCAATACTTATCAAATTTTTTCTACATCTCACAACCATTTCTTTGATCACATCATTTTGAAAATATATGTTGATCCTCTTTAACTTTTCTTTATGACTTGAAAACACATTTATAAAATCATATCTTATCTCAATTTTTTTTCTCCAAAATTTACCAAAATCTTTTTTTAAGGCTTATGGGCCGGCCCAATGGACCGAGCCCATTTTGACAGCGCTAGTGGGAAGTATAAATTATGGGGTCGCAAGTTAATTTCTTGGCACGCACCTCCCCTCTTACATATTACTAGAGGCACACCCCTTTCTTGTTTACACAAAAATAAAAACAACACCTATTGTTCAAAAAGGTCCAAGGAACCCTAGCAGCTTGCAGCGTCGTCAGCTATTCTTCTTCACCGCCTCCCTTACCTCCCTAAACCACCACGGCCGCCAATTTCCAGCACGGAAGTTTCTCAATATTTCTCATCTCGTTAAAAAGAAGTGGTAAGAAGAAGATTCACCCCGTGTCCTAAGATTTTTAACAGTGTTGTTACAAAATCCTTTTTTTATAATTAATTGCATTGATTTCAATTCTAAATTTCAATTTGTTTCATACTGCACATGAGTTTTTAACGCTCATTCAGTGTAAAGTTTTGTTTTTGGGTTCAATTCAATCCTTAAATGTTACTTGACCAAAGTGATACCTTTTTCAGTTGTAATCTGAAAAATGGCGTACGCAGCTGTGAAACCCACAAAGGTTGGTTTGGAGGACTCTCAGGAGCAGATCCACAAGATTAGAATCACTCTTTCCTCCAAACATGTCCAAAATCTTGAGAAGGGTGGGTATTTTATTTTTGAAGCTTCGATAGTGTTCACGACTTTATGCTGGTTGTTTGTTATCACTGAATGTGCTGATGTTTGGTCTGCGTCTTTCTTGGTTATTGTTAGTTTGTGCTGATTTGGTTCGTGGTGCAAAGGACAAGCATCTCAGGGTCAAGGGACCGGTCAGGATGCCTACTAAAGTTCTTCATATCACTACAAGGAAGTCCCCATGTGGTGAAGGTATTCCATTTAATTGTTTTGTTTGTTTATTTTCGCTCTATAAGTAGTTGTTTATTTAATTTTGTTCTTTGCAACACCTGAATTGTTATTGCTGTTTGCTAGACACATAATTTAGATATATTCATAGTTTATCAGCACATTTTTCAATAAGCTCCTACAATATCTTATAAGTTATAACTTATAATTTAGTGTGCAATAATAATCTTTTAGTTAAGTTGACACCTAAATCCCCAGAGATGAACTTGTTTGTTGGATTATGTCAATTGTCTCAAAAACAGCAATAAGGCATGTTGTGTCCGGTTGTATTTATCCTATACTAGTACTTCTCTTTCCTTTGAGTTTTCAACTCACTTCATTATATAGCTCCTCTATCTCTTCGTTTATGTCGTCTCTCAGTTTGAGTGAAAAGGTGTTCCATATTGTGTTGTGCTCTATGTTTTCGATACCAATTATCCCTAGGTTGTTATAGCAGCGTTATAGAAGCGTAGCGGAACCGGCCCTCACTGCGCCACTTTTGAGTGTTTGCTTTAAGTCATTTCAGGTGTTTTTTGCCGTTTCCCTCTTCACTCCCGTGTTTGCGTTTTAGAAAGCCTCTATTTGGGATAAAAGAGAAACAAAGCAACATAGCAAAGCAGATGATAAATCAGTTGTGAATGGGTGAGAAAGGTGAATAAAAAGATGAATAGGTGAAGAACGGTGATGATTTTGGAAAAATGATGAATAGCTTGCTGATTTGCGAAGAAGAATGTCAAAGAAGTTTTGCAAAGATGGCTTTCTTAAATACAAACATCCGAGTGAAGAAGGAAACGACGTAAAAACATTTGTAATGACCTAAAGCAACCACTTGTGCTTTTATATAAGGTCAAACAAAAGGGTCAAAATACCAATTTGCCCTTGAAAATTTAAATTTACAAATTTATCCTCATCTTCACAATTGCAGTCGCAAACCGCTACATAACCGTGTATGCGCCACCATTACTCCACAATTAGTGGCCGCTATTCCTGCTATTGCAGATAGCGCTTAGCTGCACAAAAGCACCGTGGTGAGGTCCGGTTCCACTATGCTATGCAGCTATAGTGCATCAACAATCTAGGTTCCATGCTTGTGGTTTATAGAGTTTTGTCTATATCCTTTGCTATCATGGGATTAATTTATGTGCATGCAGATTGAGAATTCATGTGTGGCCCAAAATATGGTTCTTAGTCTTGATAACTATTGCTTTCTGATCTTATTCCAAGGCTGGGAAATGCGATTTCCCTCATGTCACCTTAATCATACGCTGTGCAAATGTTTTGTATAAAAATGTAATGTGTAGGCTTTTATGGATGATGTTACTTGTTGAATGAACAAGCATTATGAACTGCTTGTGTTCATGAGCTTCCTCTTGTTTCAGGTACCAACACCTGGGATAGATTTGAACTCCGTGTGCACAAGAGAGTCATTGACCTTTACAGTTCCCCTGATGTGGTTAAACAGATTACTTCCATCACCATTGAACCTGGTGTTGAGGTTGAGGTGACCATTGCCGACGCTTGATCTTGAACCAAGTTTTAACTTGTTATGTTTCCTAGTTCTTTTGTCCTCTTATATTTTGACAGTTTTGGTTGAGACTAAGTTGGACTGTTTTTTCTGTTGTGGAATTTGATAGAGCCTGAAGAATTGCTATGTTTTAGATTCCTATCAAATTGAGTTACTTTCTATTTATAATATTTTTCTTTACAATTCTGTGTGCGCTTTATATATAGTGCTTTGAAAATGCAATAGGAATGGAACCTCTTTTGAGGTTCTTCAGAAAACAACCCCCTACTTCTTAGGGGGGTTGTAGGGTGAGGAGAAGAGTCATTAATCTTGGAGACGCCTTTAGGAGTGGAGCCTCTTTTGTAAGTTTTGGGATTAATAGTACTAATTTTCCTAAGATATCATTAGCCCCTTCAGCATCACAATAATTGTCAATTCGCACTAGGGATGTCAATGGGGCGACGGCGGGGGAATACATCCCCCTTCCGATCATCTATTTCCTATCCTTGTCTCGGATCTCTCCATCATGGAGTTTTTTGTTTCCTGCCCATGTTCCTTTGGATTCTGATGAGATCCATAAACATAAAAAATTATTATTTTTAACTAAATTAATAGTAAAAAAGTTTAAAAGCTATTCGAGGAAGACTTCGAGGGGGCAGAGGACATGTTCACCGTTATAGAGGGGAAAATTTCCCATCTTTGGAGGGCCCGCATGAGGCAATCCCGGCAGGGATGTCAGTAGTGGATGCATTCTAAAATCAATTTAAGAGTAAATAAAACAAGTATTTGGTAGAAGTATTCAGAACAAAACACCTGCGTGGAAGCTAGCAGTAGAAAAAGTATTTATGTAAAAAAAGTTCACAGCCACTCCTAAAATGTTCACTCAAAACACCTGCGTGGAAGCTAGCAGTAGAAAAGTTCACAGCCACTCCTAAAATGTTCACTCAAAACACAATATCACGTGATTGGTTGAGATTTCCATCAGAGATGTGTTTTCAGAATACTGATCTTTAAGAACAAAATCTGAATGTGCATGTTATAAACTGCACCATTCTACCTTAACATTGCAACTAAAATACATTTCTTAAACTACATATGAAAATAGAAACTTGAAGAGAAATCTAGTTTACTGCGTCTGATCTCAAAATGAAATTTGTCATCTTCATATTCCTTGGAGCTTACAATAGGCATACAAACAGGACCCAAAGAAGCCAAGTGATTGACCAACAACATTAAACTGCATGACACCAAAACACAACACATAATAAGTAGTAGTTTACATGAAAAGAAATGAATAGTGTAAATGAATCCAATGAAGATTTTAAGTTCCCAAAGGGATTTGTGTTTTACCAAATCATATGGAAGTCCTCCAAATAATATCCATCCAAACCCACTAGTAAAAACATCCTGTAAAACAACTAACAATCAAGTTTCATGCATTATATGCTGTTGAAGTAGGAAATAAATGACATGATGTAGAAACATAACTAACCTTTAAATTACCACAAATTGCCTGTGTAAGTGCTGAGTTGACAGTTGTATTTAAAACCACAATGTAGTTTATAAACAAAGTAAAAGCACATGACAGAACCATCACAACCAGAAATCCAGGGTAGAGCAAGTATGGGAAGTTGAGTGTTGATTGTAGGTCACCTCTAAGCAAGGACCAAAAAAACAATATTGGTCCACAAATCAACACTACAAAAAAAAAAGGGTTAAGTTAAGATGAATCCATTAACTATCATGTTCAAAATCAATGTTCAAATCAATGAAATCTTACCATTGCTCCATACAAGACCAAATATATTAAGACCACTAGCTTTACCTATGAAAAGTTGTCAAGTAGTATATGAGATTTTCATTGACAGACTCAAAAAACAGTACAATGAATGCGACATAACAATAACAAGAAACATTGTTAATCTTACCTACACGAGAGATAGAAGCAAGGTACACTGCTTTACACATGTTTTCTATGAAAACAACTGAATAGGCATAAGCATCAAATGATAAGTCTCTAGCTCCAGCAACCAAAGCACCAACTATGATTATCCCAACACTAATAATCACAAGTAAGAAACTGAATATCTAAACCAAGCTAAACCGAATAGAAGAACAATGAGAGTAACATACCTTCCAAGAACAAAGCTTGAATGTTTCTTCCCGGATAGAAAATACTCCATGATCATTGTGAATGCCACAATAGTTCTTCTAAGAGTGGTGTACATTGGAATGTTAATGCCGCGCACAGCTTCCATGGTCACCACCTGAAAACATATGTTCTTATATAGTCTATGAAAATTAATGTGTAGTTACAAATCAGAAATCAATGTTTAGAAATACTTACCATGAACAACAAATATGTTATTGCTAGAGGAAATGTGTGGACTAGTGTGCTGAAGGGCACAAATAATATTGAGTTTTTAGACTTAGAGCTGTTTTGGGATTCACCAGTTGTGAAAGAAATTATGTTGAAGGATTTCAACACATAGAGAATAACAAATGCACACACCATCTGAAACAAACCTTGCATGTATTATTACATAACTTATCCCTGATAGAGTTGCAAACAATCTTGAAAAGTGAATTACCTGAGAAAGTGTAATGACATTTGCAAATGGGAAATTGTAAGAAGTGAGAGCTGCTTTATTGAACATGACCAAAAGCACTATACAAAAAGCAATTATTTCAATAAGTTGTTATATAATGGAAAATCATATTTACTCAAGTCATGCAGAAAGTGTGATGGTTCCCTCTTTTGTCAAGTCATGCAGAAAGTAAAATCTAATACATCAATATGCTTGTTTCTTCCATGCATTGCTGAATTTTTAGACAATTTGATGGAGAAGCTGTCAAGCTGTAATCATAACGAGTGGTAATGCATAATCCTTGAGTGCTTCCAATGTCACTACTAGCAGTTGCTATACATTCTGCTTTAGTGGTGGAGAGAGTTACAATAGATGGTTTTTGATAACCATGAAAGAGCCTTTATTTCAAGCATAAAAAACATATTTCAAAGTACTTCTTTTATCTATTAGATCTCTTGCTTAATCTGATTTTGACCATTCAACAAACTTCCATTCTTTGTCTTTATCATACATGAGACAAGACTAATTGGTTACTTCAAGTGCCCGAGGATCCTCTTTATAGTTGTCATGTGAGTTTTAGTTGGCCTTTCCATATATCTTGCAATCAAGCAAATTGAGTAGACAAGGTCATGTATAGTTGTCATCTGAGTTTCAGTTGACCTTTCTACAAATAGTCTTCTTGATGAAGAGTTTCGTGAAGGTCATGAGCGATGATATTTATGGTGTAGAGTGAAACTCACACCAGAGAAAAAGAAGTGGAGAGAAAAGTATGAGATGAAAAAAAAAAAGAGAGAGTTGCCTATTTATAATGCTTCCTCTGACGCTCTGAGCGTGCAACAGCTTCACAAAATCAATGAAGATTCGGCCCAGAAAATATGAGAAGCAAAACTTTTAAAAAAGAAGTCATCTAATTGATTAAAATTTTGCCCTAATCGATTAGGTAATGATGATATTAAAGATCTTGCACGCTTGCTAGTAATGCACTGTTTTCTTTTGCTTGGAGATAAAGATTCAATTTGATTTTGTCTGAAATTTGAAACGTGTAGGTTACCTAATCGATTAGCTTCTTGCTTTTCAGCCTCCTTGATCCTTTTTCGGCCTTAAGTTGAATTTTAACTTTGTCCCACCTTTATTCATCTTGTTTGCACCCTTTTTTTTGTAGAAAGGCTAAAAGCTCATTTATTTTTTATTTTATTAGTGGAAATAAGTTTAAGTTGATGAACAAATAATAAAAGCACTTATTTAAAGGGTTAATGAGAGTTTTCTAATTATTCAACCTTTAAAAAATGCACTACATTAATTATCAGGTAACCTTGATAAAAACTACCCCATTCGAGAAAACGACAACATAGTGTCATACGTTCTTCTCTGTGAATAATTGGATATGAGAGTTGAAAGTAAACCATAAGATATATGGTTTATTGGAAACTTTTAATCTCCAAACATTTCTTATCACTATTACATGGTGTCAATATAGATGTTTAGTCTCATTGTTGGGTTGAACCAAATAAAAAGTTGATGGATATTAATATAGATGGTGTCAATACATCTTCTTACCAGCATTTAGAGGACTTATTGGATCAACATGGTCAATATGATATGGTTCTTTAAAATTATTTGTTTCCTCAAAATATGGTAACTAAAATTCTATCTATTGCCTCCCGATGGTAATAGTGGAAGAGATATTTGTTGTTGACAAAACAATGGAAAGGGTGAATTTACTGTTTCATCAGGTTATAATTACTGTGTAATTTTGGTAGGCAAAATGACGAGGATAGTTGGGTGTTGATATGGAAGCTTAAAATTCTTGAACGAATAAGGGTCTTTATTTGGTTGGTGTATCATGGTAGGATAATGATCAATGAGAAGAAAAATAAAATGCAATTAGGGAGATCTTTTTGTAGTCACCATAGAACATAGGTGGAATCCATTATACATTTCTTTAGCGATTCTTTGACTTTTGCAATTTGAACTAATGTGGTTAAGTTGGATATAAAAGACTCCTTTTTTACTAGTAATATTAAGGAGTGGGTGAATATTATTTTGAGTTTGGATTTTGGTATTAATGGAGATATGTTGTAGGAGGAATTTTGGGCAACTTGCCATAAACTTTGGATGTGGAGGAATAAGTAACATGATGAAAATTTTTTGAGACCTAAAATTTTGTGGCGTCATTGTTACTAAAGTTGCTCATTAGTATTCCCTCTGGTCTTTATTATAAGAAAAATTTAAATTTTTAGATTCATTCAATGATTAATGCATTCAGGGCCGGTCCTAACTTTTTGGAGGCCCGGGACAAATAAAAAAAATAGACCTCTAATAAAAAATTGAACAACTAACCTTGAATTTTGATTATTTTTTATTCTATTTTTATATGAAAGGTTAATGGTTATATATAAATATAAAAGCGCATATGAGCAAAGAATTTGATTAATTAGGTTTAAAAATTGTGTTGACCGAAACTTCTTCATCATCTTTATTGTTCGAAACATATATTCTCTTTGATGAAGTTTCTTCATTAGCAGACAATGATTCTTTGGAAGATCATTCATCTACTAAAATTGTTTTTCCAACGAAACCATGGAGTTGATTTCACAACTTCTTCAATAAAAAAAAATCTCTTTGATTAATAATGATGATTCTTTTAATATTCTTAAAGTAATCCTTTCACGCTTCAACATGTGAACTAACTTGTTGAGCTTTTCACCTAGATTTTTTTTTCTTCTGAAAATCACAATCACTTCGATCTTTTGAATTAAAGATTAGATCAAATTTTATATTCTAATTATTAAATCTTAGATATTTGTCACACACACAAGTACTAACTTATCTTAAACATGATTTTATGAGATTTTTTTTAAAAAAATATTAGAAATTATTCAAATTATTTTTTATTAATTAAAAGAATAATTTTGATATCTAATTATTTAAGTCTTTATTAGTAAATATTATAATATAACTAAAATCATAAAATTATATAGTTTTTTTAAAATGATTTATCTAAAAATTAATCTTTTTAGTATAATAAAATTATATTTAAGTGATATTTTAAAATCTAAAAAATAATAAAATATTTAAAACTTAGAATAAATTACATTTTATGTGCTATAGGATCACAAATTTCTAAAACATGATTTTAAGTGTTTTATAAAAATTCTAAATTACTGTAAGTACATTCTCATAAGATAGGAATAGATATCAACTCCAACTTGAACAATCATGTAATCTTTTAATGTAGCAATAAAGCATTCTAATCTTATCTCCTTTCCAGCCAAAAAACAACAAAACAACATAAGTATAGCACTGATCAAGATATGAACCAAAATAGCACGTTGCACATGAACTATCCTACAAAGTGGAACTAAAGTAAATTGTTTTATCAATCAATGATATGATATAAGATATAAAGATGAACCCTAAGAGATAATATAATTTTCTAAATTATATGCCTAAAGTAGTATCTAGAATGAAAAAGTCTTAAGATATGTTAGACAAAAAGACACATTTCCAAGGGCGTGCAATCATCCGTACACTCCTTAATCAATAATATAAATAAGCACTACACAAGTATTGTGTTAGTCTTTTTCCACATATCTTTATCATAACACATATCTCACTATTTAAATATATCTATGTCTTGAATCTTTATATCACATATGTTGATGTTAATGATTATTGATGGAGATAATATAGCACTAACTAAACCCACATACAGTTAGGGGTGTTCAAAACCAAATTAGCCCAATAAAAACTGCAAAACCAAACCAAATCGAAACCGCAAATAACCGCATTTAATTCGGATGTGTTTGGACAATTTTTTAACAAACCGCACAGTTTGATTTGCGGTTTGTAAACCACATTATGTTACAACCCTCAAACTTCAATTAACTTATATTCAATCCAAACTCAAACTTATTATGCTTTAACCTTACGATTACGAATGATTTTCTCTTCCTCACACTTAAGGTTTTAGTTTAAGTTTTCTCAAATCTCTCATAGCGGTATTGCACCTTCTTCTCATCTTCTTTTCCAAATACATATCACATATTCTTTTCTAGTCTTTCATCTATTAAGTTCTTTTCTTTTTCATCTTATTATTTTTATTCTACTTATCTCTCTTCCAATTACGTTTTTAATATTCCTCTTCTTATCAAATCACATCTCTTTTGCTCTTTCTTTTTCATCTCTAATATTTCATCTTTTTTTTTTTCTTCTATTTCATTATAATATTTTTAATATTATTTTATGCTACTATTTTATGTTTTTTATTCCAGTTTAATCTAATATTATTTTTGTATATTAAATGGAAAGTTGTTATCTAAAGATGATGAATTTTTTTGTTATTTGATAACGCATAAATGACTAAATACAAAGTTATCTTCTCATCAATATGTGTATGTATCGCTCAATAAAATTTTGTAAAAAAAAAACTGAACCAATCCAAACCGCATTGGTTTGGTTTGATTCGGTTTTATTTTTAAAAGCCAACCGAACCAAATTGAACCGCACACTTTTTCTTCTTGCAGTTCGGATAATTTTTTACGTCAAAACCGTTTAAATCGCACCGCAAACACCCCTACATAGAGCTACTGGGCCATGACACTCCTAAACGAATTGACATCAAAATGGTTCATACTACACTTGCTTGCTTTTGATTGGTTTATTCCATCTTTTTGCATACTTAATAAGAAAAAAATAATTTTGGTTAGGGTGCCAATTGCCAATACGGGTCCGGCTTGAGCATACCCGTTTTGTGTGCACTATAATGCGGCATGAATCAAGGTTTTAAATTCTCATCCTCTAATGTGAACGCTTAGTTCCACTCAATTTTTATGCGAGTTTTTGCGGAGATTGATATTAACGAAATTTTTTTGCTTTTTATACTTAAAAAGTACAATGCCTGCGAATTTAACATGTCCTGCCCTCACTTTTTTGTTGGACGGATCAAAATTTTAGACCCGCACTCTCAACTATCTCAATATATATATATATATATATATATATATATATATATATATATATATATATATATATATATATATATATATATATATATATATATATATATATATATATATATATATATATATATATATAAAAATTAACTTCTTCACAAATTTTTTATTTATTTTTACATCACAATTTATCATAATCACAACTCGACTCTTCTTTCTCAGAAGCTTGAAATTTCAGTCATTATTTAAGAATTTGTGCTTTATTAATTTTTTCTTTAGTTCTTAAAAAAGATTATCATGCTCATGAACTCAAAAAATAGATCATCTTTATAATATGTTAATAGAAAGCTTACGAAATTATTTTTTAAACTATCTGATCTATGAATTCCTTATAAATTTATTTCATTTGTAATTCTTATTAATAAATGTTAACTTTCAATGTAATTTAAAAAAAAAAAATTCAAAAATTTAAAATACATACACTTATACACGCATTATTAGTTTTATAAATTTTTCATATTTTTTATAATGTTGAAAATAATTAATTTGAAGAAGTTAAAACAAACCTGAAGAAGTCATGTAAGATAAAGCAGTATAAACTCCTTTTCTTGTCATGGTTGGAATTTTTTGTTCTGTTTCTTTGCTCTGTTTGATATCATTAGATAGTGGCAGCAAATTCTTTGTAGACTCCATTAATATGGCATGCACGATCCTTCTCTGTCTCTTATTTCTTGTTTGTCTAGAACTTAAAAGTGAGAAGTGATTATTTATAGCAAAGCAAAGAGAAAAGGTAATAGAGAAGTAAATATTGCATTATATAATTTATGGAAATATTTTAATATATATATATATATATATATATATATATATATATATATATATATATATATATATATATATATATATATATATTTAAAATTTGTGTATTTAATACATTGAAAATTGAAATAGTCAATTTTTTAATGTTTTTTTTAATTTGAAGTCCGAAGAGTGCCTAAGTAAACTCGTTAGCAAGATCCATTTTATTTGAATGGTAAAATAGTCCATATAATGTAAATAGCTAAATAAGAATTCTTGAAACGATAATCAAATGAAACTTAATTTTTAGAGGTTCTGTTGTTGTAAATATTAATTAATTAAGAGATTAATTAAATACATAAGTATTGTGGTGTTTCAATAATAACATGACACCTTATAATTGAGTACTCCCTCCGTCTCATAATAAGTGTCTTATTTGAATTTTGCGCGGTTCTTAAGAAAATGATTAGATGAGTTCAGTGGCAAAGCTAGGAAAATTATAAAGCCTGGGCAAAAACTTATGTTTAATATTAGTTTGAGACTGACGGTTCGAATATTCCATTGATGGGGGAGCATGCAGGTAAGCATGCTGCAAGTTTAAAAAACTCATTTATAACAGCCCCTAATAAAACTTATGGTAAGTAACAAGTACCAAGTAACAATATATATCATATATATAACTTACATCATAAAAATATCATGAATATTAACATCAATACCATCTTCATCCTTTAGGGGGCTATCAATTTTTTGGGAGTAAAATTAGATTCTCATAGATGGTTCAAAAATGCTCCCTTCCATGTCGCTCAAAACTTTTCAATAAAATCAGTCTTTGCATCTGATTCTGATGTAAATCCAAATGGTCCCGCCAAAATTAAGTGATGTACATGCTCAGGGTGCTATATTCAAATTAATAATATATACATCATATTGATTGGTAGAAGAAAGTTATGGAGTCAGTAATTTTTATCATTTTAAGCAATGCAGCAACAGACAGCTTACCTTGAGAGCATATTTGAAAGCAACATAACCACCAAAAATAATGTCCAAGTAGTATGAAATTTTTATCACATTCTCTCCGGTGATAATGCAAGCATAATTTTTAACTAGCCTTCAGTACTTTTGCATGTGAAATCAGGCCTGCTTCATCCGCCCCAACGACACAAAAAATAAAAGTTTCTAAGCCTTATAAGTAAAACATACATGTCTCATTTTGATGAATACTCTTCTCCCCTCAAAATTGATAGCCCCCTAAAGTTGAAATATAAAAAGGAATTTAAGGATATGTTATTATCCATCTAATCAACTTACCACTAAAACAACATCAAAAGCTTCTTTGTAGATGCTAATTAAGTTCTCAACGTTGTGGTTCCTACAACAATTCAAAATGGCAGAAAAACAAGCAGGGATCATCAGGTCACATTCAAAAATGTCTCAATTATCCCAACAATTAACTCAAGTATACCAAGTATTTTACATACAAAAATCCCACAAAAATTTGAGTATCGTAATTTAAACCTCGGACAGTAAATCGGACCTGCAACCAAGAGATTTCAAGATAGAAAAACAAAATAACATGGTTCAGGCATTTCACCGAACATTTGGTGTGCATAGCACGAAATGATAAATTCAACAAAAATTCTTCACCGATTTATAAACCACAACCTGCAACAACAATGAATAACGATTCTGCGTTGAAAATCGACCTTAAAAATGGAAGAAAAAGAAGAAGAGAACTCGCGACAATTCGCCATCTAAACTCGACCACTGTTTCTGAGTGAGGGAGAGAGAGCCGATTGACCCTGATATTTCGATTTCTTGAGCGAGAGAGAAACCACTGCGACGAGATTTTGAAGTTCAAGCGAGAGAAAAAAGAGCCCGGGCAACTGCCCTAGGTCGCCGGGCGCTGGCGTCGCCCCTGGATGAGTTGATTTTAATGAAAAAGTTAATATCATTTACTAATGTACCCTTATTTATTATAGGTAGTGGAGTTGTTGAAAAATGTGAAAATTAATATATAGGGGTATAGTAGTGGAAAAAAATAATAAATGTTGCATTGGTATTCTAAAGAGACATTTATTTTGAGACAAAGAAAAGGTGTAAATGAGACACTTATTATGAGACAGGGAGTAGTAAGTAAGCATTCAATGTATAAAAAATAGTTTCACATTGAAAGTTTAATTCAGTTTAACGTTCCTTATATAGAGTTGGTGTGAAGGTCAAAGTGGCATAAGGCTTGGGACCATTATACTCATCCATGTGACATTCTTTCCTCTTAAATCATCTAGGATTTAAAGAGCGAATCATGTTGCATGGATGAATATGGTGGTCTCAAATCTTATGTCACGTCTCATCTCCACACTTTCCTTCGCAATACCACCTCTGGGACCAGAGGATATAGAGGCGCTAGTGGCAAGAGTTGCAAGACCATGAAATTTGAACCCTCTTATTCATTGCTTAATTCTAGATTTCTTTCATCCATGTATTCGAGTTTTTATTTGTCTTATGCAAATTCTAAATAGATTGAATTATCCTGAATATATGTTTGTAGACTCTAAGTAAATTTAGAGAGTGCTTGAAACGCTATTAGGAAAGTGTTCATATGCACAATTTTAGCCTTGATCCATCTACTTTACAATCAATTTCTAAGGATTTAATAGTGCCTCAAATAATGACAATTGAGGCTTCCGTTTCAAGCATCAAAGTGATGAACCAAGACCTTGTGAAGTTGGACCGTATCGATGGAAAAAACTTCACTCGCTGGCAAGACAAGGTGATCTTCCTCGCGGGTGCTTTGAATATCTTTTATGTCTTGGATCCTGATTTGGCATCGATTCCAGACTAACAAGACAAAAATTTTGAGGAACTTAAGGCATACTGCAAGAAAGAAAAGAGAATGAATCATTGTGCCGTGGACACATTCTGAACACACTATCCAAATTCCCCTCGAGTTCAAATTTCATGCTGAGGATGAAGGTACTAAAATATTTTTGATTTCATAGTATTTTAATTTTAAAATGTTAGATTCAAAGCCTAGACTCGCATAACTGCACATGTTACAAGTTCTTGTAAATACATTGAGGACTATGAATATCGATATTCTTGAAGTTTTCCAAGTTGGTGCAATTATTGTGAAATTGTCATATTTCTAGAAAATCTATTAGAAGAAGTTGCTTCCCAATTCCGAGGAATTTTCACTAGCACAAATCCAAAAACATATTCGAGTAAAGGAGAAATCAAAAGTTAGAGAGAAATTTGAGGCTGCTAGATATTCTAAGGCCAATGCGGTGAGTGCAAAAGGAGAGAATAAACAAGATGGTAATAAGAACTATCTTGGTCCTAAGAAGAATCAAAATCAGTTCAAGAATTCTGGCGAATCAAAGGGCCCCAAAGGCGACTATCATGTGTGTAGCAAACATGATCATTATGCTCAAGATTGCAAGAACAACAAATTCCAAAATAAGGAAAATTTTGTTCAAGCCAATGATAACATAATTGCTATTGTGAGCGAATTATGGCGATCAAAGGCAAGGTAGAAGGGTGTTAGTATGATATGTGTGTTACTGTCCATGTTTCCTATAACAAGAGATATTCAAAACTTATTCTGAAGTCACTGATAGACAAGAGGTTCACATGGGAAGTGAATAACGTTTAAGAGTCATTGGAATGGAAACTGTGGAACTCAACTTCACTTATGATGGAAAGAAAGTTACTCTTATTAATGTATTTCATCTTCCTGAAATGAACAGGAACCTTATTAGTGGAGATCTTTTTGGAAAACCGGGTATTTAATTTGTGTATGAATCAGGCCAGTTAATCTTGATTAGTAATGATGTATTTGAGGGAACAGGTTATTCTGATGAAGGAATGATTAAGTTTTGTACTATTGACATCATTATTAGTAAAGTTTATATTTCTGCTTATATGATTGAATATGTTTCTTTATGACATAGTAGATTAGCTCATATTGGTATTAGTATTATGAAAATATTAATTAAATATTGTTTAATTTCAAGTGATGTTAATAATTTCGAAAAATGTGAAATATGTGTTAAATTGAAAATGATTAAGAAACCTTTATACAGTGTAGAAAGAAATACCAACTAGTTTGATCTTGTGCATTCAGATTTATGTGAATGTAATGACATGTTAACTCTTGGTGGAAATAAGTATTTCATTATTTTTATTGATGATTGCTCTATATTCATACATGTATATCTTTTAAAGCATAAAGATGAAGTCTTTAATGCATTTTAATTTTTTAAAGCATAAGTAGAAAATTAATTAAGTAGAAGTATTAAAATTCTTAGTGTTGAAACAAAATTGGTTTGTACCATGTCCCTACGATTTTGATGATAACAAAGTATTTAAAGAACAATTGAGTATACTAATGTTTGTTCATGTGAGCATGATCAATGAATAAAATTTATGATACAAGTTATGTTCTGGCATAAAAATTGAATATTATAATAAAAGCTTGAAGATTCTCAATCTAAAGGACCAGAACCTGAGCATCAGACTCTAAATACCCAGACTCTGAAGAGGTAAACTTTTTGAAGACCAGACTCTAAAGAAAGTAATCCTCCAAAGATCAAGACTCTGAAGTCAATCAAGCGCTAGGATCAAGAAACTCTAATAGGTCATTATCAACTCAGAGAGCAATTTTTCTTCTTCTAATTACGTGAATATCCAAGTCCAAATACAATAGAGATGGAACAAATGGTTCCTTTTTAAGCAAATGAAATTCAAATGTCTTCTTCCAAGCTTTAACCCTTTGAAGCAACATTCCAACGTCTCTGATTAAGATTCTACAAGACTCTCTTGTGCAAGTTCTTCAACGACTCTTTCTGTCTCTCTATATAAGAAGCTGAAAGACTTAAAGAATTATAGCGAACCATTGACAAACAAAGAGTTTTTACTTTGTCAAATCAAAAGCAAAAGTTTAACTTAGAATTTCTTAACACTTGTATATCCTAGAAATTCTTAAGTCTTAAAGAGTCTTTATGTGTTGTATTTTGTTTAAACCTATGATTGTATATCATGTGTAATACTCAAACAATATCTCTCTAAGTTAGATTGTAGAAGTATATTGCTTGTATGCTTGAGAATTTGATGTCTCTTGCTTGTATGCTTGAGCATCTTAAGTCTCTTTCATGTGTGCTTGAGCATTAGAAATCTCTTACTTATGTGTTTGAGCATTGTAAGTCTCTTGCTTATGTGCTTGAGTAAATATTAATCATAAGTGATTATAGTGAAATCCCTTGGAATTACAAGGGGACTAGACTACTCCTAATTTGTGAGAGGAACCAGGATAACTGCTTGTGTCTCTCTTTCTCTCAACTCTAATATTGTTTTATCCGCTGCAAACAACTTACCCTGAATCATATTCTAGAATTTGTGTTTAGAATCCTATAAGAGCGTTTTAAAAAGAAAGAAATAGTAAACACAATTCAGCCCACTCTTCTTATGTTTTTCTCCCCCTTCAGTTGGTTTCAGAGCGCCTGGTCTGCGCTCTAACACTTTACAGTGGTACATGAAAGATCCTGAGAGAAAAATATGCCTGGTACTAGAAGTGAATAACTATGAACCATGATTATAGTTTTTTTGAAAAGAATAACTATACTTCTAGACATCCAGCCTTTAGTGGAGATTCAACAGAATTTGAACGGTGGAAAATCAAAATGTACAATCACTTCATAAGTATTGATGATGAGCTATGGGACATTCTTGAATATGGCATTTCTATTCCAGTTGACGGAGTAGGAATGATTGCTGACAAAAAGAGTCTCACACCTGATCAAAAGAAGATCTACAAAAAACATCACAAAGTGCGAGGTATTCCAGTGGATTCTCTACCTCTCTTGAGTACATTAATATTATTGAAAAATCTACTGCTAAAACCATATTTCAATCTTTGTGTGCTACCTATGAAGGAAATCAACAAGTTAAAGAGGCAAAGGAAATTCTTTTGGTCCAACAATATGAATTGTTAAAAATGAAAGAAGATGAGAATATTGAAACATTGTTCTCAGGTTTCAAGATCTGGTTTCTGGACTTCGGGTTCTAAATAATAGCTATACAACCTCTGATCATGTCAAGAAGATTCTTAGGAGTGTTCCTGCCAAATATAGAGCAAAAGTGACAACCGTTCAAGAGGCTAAAGACTTGAACTCAATAAGTCTTGAAATCCTGATAAGCAATCTCCAAAGTCATGAGATGGGGCTTATAAGAGATGAACCTCCTAAGAAACTCAAGTCTCTTGCTTTGAGATCTGTTAGTCAATTTGCCAAATCTCCTCAACTTTGGGAATTTGAAGAAGCTCTTTCTGCAAGAGGTTTTGAAGAAGGCTCAAATGATGAAGAAGAAGAAATGGAATTCTTAATCAAGAGATTTCAGTATTTGGACAAGAACAAAAGGCCCTCAGGAAGAAGCAGTGGCTTCAGATGATCTAGTTCAAGAGAAAAGAGTTATGATCAGAAGGGATGATTCAATTGTAAGAAGTTTGGTCACTTTATTGGTGACTGTCCAGAGCTGCAAAAGGACAAGTTAAAGAAAGGAAGCTTCTAGAAGGACAACAGTAGAAACAAAGTCAAGAAGAGTTTCATGGCAACATGGGATGAACTTGACAAAGAAGAGGAGTCTGATGAAGAAGAAGCCAATATGGATTTAATGGCTCTAACATCTTCTAGCTTAGATTATAGTTCAAATTCTAAAGAAGAAGATGAGGTATTTTCTAACCTTTATAGTTCTGGTTTAATTATATTAATTCAAGACCTTATGGAGCGTTGTCAAGAAAAATCCAAACACATGAAGATTTTGAAGAAAAAAAAGAATTAAAATATATTAAATTAATATAATGATTTAGAAAAAAGTCAAATTGAAAAGGTGTCTGATTAACCCCCAGATGAGCATGAACTTGCTCTTCAGGAGTTTATTATAAGTGGCTTTAACAGGACAAAACTTGCTTCCATGATTTGTGGTATTAGCAAGAGCAAAGGAGAAGACATTGGTTCTTTACAAAAACCTAATAATCCAAGGATGGGAACCTTGAACAAACCAATGGAACCTTATTTCTCTAGCTCTACTAAGAAAGGGTTATATTCTCATTTTGTACCAGTTGCTAATAAGGCAGAGGTTGTGAACCAGTTAGAACCAAAAGATGAAGAGTCCAAAGTTCTGAACAACTCAGAACCTAGTACCTCAAAGGTTCTGAAGAAACCAAAACCAAGGACTCAGAAGGCAAAGGTTCTGAACAGACCAGAACCAAGAACTCAGAAGTCAAAGGTTCTGAGAAGACTAGAACCAAGGAATCAGAAGTCAAGGTCATGAACAGGTTAGAACCTAAGACAACCGAGTTTAAGGTTCTGAAAGGTTCACAACCTAAGACTAAGATAAATTCAATGAAAAAAAATTAAACTAAAAGTCTTGAATGATCCCAAGCCTTGCTATATGAAAGCAAAAGTACAAAGTCAAAAGAAGCCTTTTAGAACTAACCTTAAAGGACCCACAAGATTATAGGTACCTAAATATGAAATTAATTTTGCAACAAATATGCTTCATGGGAGACGTAAAGCAGCACTCATGGTACCTAGACAGTGTCTGCTCACGGCATATGACATAAGAAAAGCATATGTTCCAAACCATAACTTTGAAAGAGGGAGGAAATATGGGGTTTGGAGGAAACAAAAAAGGAAAGATAATTAGCACATGTATTAGTGGTAATTCCTCCATTTTTATTAATAATGTCTGGTTAGTTGATGGACTAAAAGATAACCTATTAAGAATTAGTCAATTTTGTATAGTCATGAATAAATCTGGCAAGTCCTTAGTGTTCAAAGGTAGAAGAAAAGGCAATGCTTATAAAATTAATTTCTCTGAATTGGCTGATCAGTAGGTACTTTACCTTCTATCAGTGAGTGATGAAAAATAGATCTGGCACAGAAGGTTAGATCATGCTAACTAGAGATTAATCTCCAAATTTAGCAAGTTAAAACTTATTAAGGGTTTGTTAGATCTCATTATCACTCAGAAGTTCTTTGTGTAGCATGTGAAGTAGAAAAAAATCAGCAAAACCTCTTCTGAAACTAAAACATTTACTTTAAACCAGTTAGTCCTCTGAAGTGAGAAGGTTCTCAGGTTCAAAAGGTCCTAAGTCGGAATCCCTCTGAGAATTTTCTGTCTTACATTCATGCATCACATTCGATTTCAAAAAATTTAGAAAAATTAAACAAAAACGAATATGAGTGTTTGAAATATTTAGATTTTTTTTTTTTTTTGAAATATTTGAGGGACTCAGATCTCACCAATTCAATGTCTATTTCTATTTTAGATAATCTTGAGACATAATAACACCTGAATGTTCCTTCATGGATAAAATTTGCAAGTATAAATGAAGATTAAAAAAACTATGATAACTAATGAATACAAATTGTATTGTGTGCAAAATGCACAACTGAGAACCCATTTCTTTCTCCCTTTTCTCTTTCCCCTTTGAAAAAAGTAAGCAAGGATCTTGTCAAAGACAAATATTTACAAAATAAAGCATAAAAAGGGAGCAACATTTTTGAAATGGTATCAGTTGTTCAGAGCTCCTTGATGTATAATTTCAAACAAAGAATGCATTTACAATTTAGAACCCTGAGTTCATAAGAAAATTGTCTACTACTTTACGATGACGCCTAGAACCTGATCTCCTATCTCCTCTTCCGCGCCTAGGATTCTTCTTCATCAGTGGCTTGTTAGTAGTATAGGAAGAAGGTGGATTGAAACGACTGATTATGACTGGAGGAGGAGGCATGTTCTCCAATACATCTCTATGGTAAGCCTGAAATTTATCGCAAACCAACATCAAAATTCTTCCTTTCAAAAGAACAAATGCACAAAATTTACACTGTTTTAGACATTAGCCAATCTCGTGAGAGAAAAATGGTTAGCATTAATCAATATTTTCTTTTTTCAAAGTTTTGCCCATGAAATATAAAAGACTGATCAATAACTTTTTTTGTTTCCAATTTCGGTTTTCCCTTATATTTATGAGAAGGCCACCTGGTGTTTGCATAAAAATTGTATGGAAAACAGTGGAACCCTGTTTCATGTACAAAGCTTTAAATATAGGAAACAGATTGAAAACGAGGCAGATTTGTATTTCTAAAAATGGCATCAACTAAAAACTAACCTGTATCACAAAGTTTCGCCTTTCACAATCCAAAAACATATCGATACTCCAATCAACTTTTGCCATTATTTTGTCTCTTACTGTGGAAAAGCTTAATTGATCCCTGGAAGTAAAGCGATCGACTTCATTGAACCATAAGCAGGTAAACAGATTTGTAATTGGAATGTGTTCTCTAATGATAACACAACCTTCAGGAACATCTGCAGAGGCACAAGGCACATTTAAAGTGGAGTATTATATGCAAGCACAAGCACATCTCTCCGAACATAACCTATTTTGCAAGAATAGGCATGTTAAATATTGAGATTGTTCTTACCACTAGTTATGGGAAGTTTAGCCCTAGAATAATGAGTTAAACCATCGTGGTATTGATAAAATTGGACTTGGCGATCAATGGAAGCATTTTCATATTTTCCTGCTACTTTATTAGCCTCAGCCTCGACAAAGACATCAAAGCGTCTATAGTGTCTTGAAATGGCAAATGTAGCATTTGGGCGCCACAAGAACCTGGATATAAAAAACAGGCGGTGACAATGAACATATTACTGATACTATCAGAAATTCTTCTATGTAACTTGGCTAAGTAAGCAATTACTTGTATTGCACCAAAGGCAGAGGGTTATATAACTTGATCATCATAACTATAAAAAGAAATCGAAGTCTGTTTTATGCAATAAGAAATCTTCAAAACTTTCATAGAAAATACCAAGAAAAGAGTCAAACTTGAAGCCAAATTGTAAAGGATGTGCGCACAAGTATCACAAAGTTGAAAATAGTAAATAAAATCTATAAATCATGTAAATCTAAGCCGAAAGTTATTTAGTAATTAATCAAAAATGAATCCTCTAAAGAGTATGCCTGATATTAGAATATTTATTACTTGTCAAGGAATACTAATTTCAACTCTAAAGTATAAATGACAGTTAATAGAAAATTGCCTCTCTCCCATACAAAGGGAATAAAAATATGAAGAAAAATATATTGAAAAAGAGAGCACATTTTACCTTTCAAGAACTTGATATGGGTCAACAACGAGCTCAAGCTTCCCATCAATCCAAATTGAATATCGAATATTGGGGAAGATTCTGTGAAGAAGAAGTTTTGGAATCTGCAATATGTTCAGAGGCATCATAATTCATAATAAGTTCCACAATCTTTATAGGGAGCAAGACAAAAACACTATCATACTTCAATAGGTTACAAATTTGATTGTTATTTGTTAATATATTAAAAAAGCAAATTGTTAATACTTCATAAAATCAATAACTCGGTTCTTTCTTGTATAATTATTTCAACTGATTAACACCCTTTTGCTTCCACCTTTCCTACTATGTTTCTATTAGATTTCAAATATTAGAAGATAAATCAACAAATAAATTTTGTAAGTTTTATGCATTGAAGCCTCAAGCCTCACTTCATGCACTGGATTAACAAAGACATACATGATTCAGATCCTTCCACGCCAAAATGCAAGCAGCCCTTGGAAAAAAAACCCATTTTATTATACTACATGGTTCATATTGGTAGGAAGCACCAAAATCAAACTCAGCAATTAATTTGGATTTTGGAAAAAGATAATAAAAGCTCAATTAATCAAGTACAATTGTTACACGGATTAAAGTGAAATTCAAACAGCATCAAGATAAATGTAGAAAGAAAAAAGTTCTGAGATCAAATCAGAAAAACAGATGTAATTCAGAAAGAAGAGTGTTAAGAAATACATTATAGAGGTCAAAAATAGTATTAGATTTCAATAAATCACGTTATTGATGTTCTAATAACGAGTAAGCAAAGAGTAAGCAATTAACCTTTCCATTACGCCTAGAATCAGCATATGGAATATTCCGGACAACAATGATTCTCCACAATCCAACTCTCCTGCTGCTATCCAAAATACTAGCATTTCTCATATACATTTCTGTCTCTTCGTCAATAAACATATAGAAAGGAATGTTTCTTCTTGCTTCTCTACTGATGTTCCTGGGCTGCTGTATTACATCATAGTTTCCTGATATATATTGGATGGAGCTATGAGAAACAGAAAACAAAAGACAAAAAAGCAAATATAGAACATAATCAGTCATAAATCATACCAAATATGGCAGACGCAACAATGATATCATGGTACTGATCCAACTCTAAGAGATCTTCCTCATCAAAATCAAACCCAGTCTGGCGGCCAGGTCTGCTTCCTTTGACAAATCTGACAAGAGTGTATGTCAGCCAAGAAATGCAATAACAGGTATTAAAAATGCATTGAGTATTGAACCCAGATTCTGTGCAGTAAAAAATCCCTGCAGTCACTACATCTCGACGGATAAGACATGTCTCATGTCTCTACTTCACCAAATTGGGTTTAAAACGCAAACTCGAAATACTAACCATCTTATCTTTTATCGAACAACTGAGATACAATGACTGCAAGAATTTTTTTTTACTGCATCAAATCCATTTCTGTAAAAAAAATCTTAAAAGGACACTAATGGAAAGTGGGAAACTAAATTATGAATTCTTTCAAGAACATTACTTTCCAAGTTTTGAGAGAATTAAAACAATTAACAGAAATAAACTAACCCACAATGCACTTTCATGGTCTCTTTTATATCAAAAGAAGCATCCCTTTCTTCCAGAGTAGGGTATCCACCAAAATCAGAGCCACCCTCTGGTTCAATTGGAAACATATTTTCGTTATGCGCATATGTGAGAGTGTGAAGTATAGGAGACTCTGATGGGGAACTTGGCATACTATCTATAGCTTTCTCCACAGGCATATAGCATACAGGACATGCTGAAAGGGAAAGAGTAAAAACCAGATCAACAGAATTCTAAAATGATACAGATTCAAAACAGATTCAGTTTTGTAAGTTAAGAATTGAAAACAAGATCCGACTGGAAAAAGAAAAACAAAACTTACGGCGTGGTCCAGTTCTTCTTCTATCAGCCGGTGGAGGAGGATATGCAAAATGGTCACAATAATGTCCCGCAGTAAAGGAAGATCCTATTTTTCCTTTCAAATTATATGACGATCGTAAATGGGAAACAGGATGATCCCTGAATGTACTTTTATGCCTACTTGTTACAGGTGTCTTTCTAGAAGAACTACTATCCATCAACTTTGGTTCTATTGTTTCATCAAGGCCTAAAAAATCATAGCTACTAATGGCATGAGATCGTGTATTTTCAATTTCACTAGTAATGTTTCCACCTGAAGTTCAACACAAAACCAAAAAATACACCATGAAACATAGATATTTGATAAACAAAAGTTTAAAAAGTTACACACACACAAAAAAAAAGACATTTCAAAGCATGTCATAACTTATAAGCCATAACCAATATTACAAAACAAGTCTAATCTAATCTAACTAACTAGGTAAGAGTTTAATATATACGGCACATCATATAAAACCAATCAAATCTCATCGTAGCATCATTTTGTTATATCACTCTAAAATATCTGGACAAACATAAAGAATCCATTTGATGAAATATGATCAGTGTTGTCAATCGCAGATCATGGAAGATTTGTTCAAATTATACTATGCAACAATGCTATAGAGCATCTATAACCGCTAATTGTCAACATTGCGTCCTAAACAACATATCACATAACATTAGCAATCTTCAATTTAGCAACAATGAATATAATTGAATAATATAGTCCTGGTGCATATTCAGGGCCGTCTATAAGGGTATGCAAGGCGGCCTTCGCCACAGGATCTCACACTTTTTCACGACTAATTATGGTAAAAAGGATCTCCATACACACATTCACGACTTAACTAAAGGTAACTCCAACTTCTTACACAGGGCCTCTAAAAAATTTGAGACGGCTCTGTGCTGTGCACATACATTAAACTCTATAAACTAATAGATACATGATTATGAAGGAAAGAATGTAAGAGTAACTAAGAAACTAAACTAAACTAAACTAACCTTTGTAAAGTGTAAAGCAACCAAAGACAAAAATGAAAAGACCAAATAGAAGCATGAGAAGCATAGCAACCCTGCCGCGTCCGAGGTGGCGACAAATATAAGGGCAACCCCTTTCTTTCTCTTTAGGGTTATAAAGGAGCGCCTTTGAAGGTCTACGAACAAGCACAGGAAGCTGCAAACCGTTTCCATTTTGAATCAACTGCAGAGAACCATAGCTACCTGTTCGTAGGCCCAATGACACTCCAGTCATCTCTCTCCTTTCAATTTCATCTCCTTTTCACACCATCAACAACAACCACAGCAACAACAAACAAATCTATAAATCCACAATTCCAACCTCTATAACTTCAAAATTCAAAATTCAAAATTCTAACGGTGTAATAAGATTAACAATTATGCTATAAGTATCACATTTTACAGAAATTCGAAACCCTGCGAGCTACATTTGATGCCGAGGATTGAGAAGGGAGAGACACGATTCATTTGCGTGGGTTGGAGGGGTAAAAAAGGAAAGTTGATCGGAGTGGGTCCCACTCCGGGGAAGGATGATGGGGAAAAGGTTGGTTGGTTAGGAGGAGGACGGAATCTGGGCGTGGAGTTTGAAATCGGGAATTGGGAGGAAGAAGGAGATGGTGATGGATTGAGGTGTAGCGTGAATGGAGGGAAGAGAGAATAGAGACAAACAAAAACACAAGATGCAAATGCAATTTGCTTGCATCAATTGCATTGCATTTTAATGGGCCTTCATTTAGCCCAAATTTAATAACACAAAAAAAAAATATGGAATATGATTTTTATTTTTTTTTAATTTGGTGTAGAGTTTCAACAAATTTCTAACACACTTCCAAAGTCCATATCACATTATCTTCTTTCTTACATTCAAAAATTATAGAGTCAATTAAATAAGTTATTTCTGCAGAAGTAACACCAACAATCTCTAAAAGAGGAAATTTGTACTTCTTATTCTTATATATTAGATCAATTACCAACATAGTAGAAAATGCATTGACTAACTTCATCGAATCGAGATAAGCCCTAAATATATCTCGAACAATTTTTTCATATTCACACATTTTGTACGTATATACATAATGATCATCATTTAATAATTTTAACAATTGTTGTATATTAGATCTTGAACCTCTTATCGTCTTGTTGTTTTGGTTGTGAACATTGTATACTTGCAGGGCCGTTTTAAGAGCGTGCAGGGCAGACTACCGCACATGGCCTCAAATTTTTCAGGATTAAATTATAGCTAATTAGGGCCTCATTAATTATTTGACAGGTTAAGTTGTGATTAAATAGGACTTCAATTTGTTTTGTTATAGTTAAATTATAGCTAACCTACACAGGGCTTCCAAAAACTTGAGACGACTTTGTATACTTGCATACTATTTATGACATTTTCAAGTCTTTTTCTTTTCAAAATGGATAGTATATTTTTGGGTTGAATCATGTTCAATGTCATATTAGAAACAAGTTTATTCTCTTCAGCATTAAGACAATATACAATCGGATGACCAACAAACTTGTGTCTTAAACCATGTTTATGTACAGTACAATCACATTAAATGTCCATGTATTAATCTCTTTGTAATACCCACGCAACTTAAAAGCACACTCACATTTTCTTATCTTAGTGTCATCGTGTTTTAACTTTTATATAGGTTCCTTATACTAATCATTTCTTTCGCATCTCATTGTAATAAATGTTTGTCTTCTATCATATAACATAGATTTCTCTTTTTTCTTTTGGTCTAATAACCTAATATTTAAAATGTCAACTATTAAAGATGAATAGCCTAGTGAAATGTTACGGGTTCGAACGTGCACTTCTGTTTCTGTAATTGCATGTCCTTACATAGTTACCAACTAGTTGTCTTAACAGACAACCTAAATTTCTCACTAATATTTATAAAAAAAATAATCTAATGATATGAAGATAATTATTTTAAATGCCAATTTAAAACTAAGTAAGAATATAAAGATTTTTTTTTAGAGAAAATTCGGACAAAGAAATAAAATGTTGACATTTTAGAATACAAAAAGAAATAAAATGTTAGTTGGTTAATTATTTTACTCATCAAATGTTAGCTCAAGAAAACTCTAAAGTGGTTGAGGGGTGTGGATAGGATGTAGTGGACAAATTGTATGTGAGGTAGTAAAGACAAAATTTATTTGCAAAAACTCACCTAACATGAAGTTATTGTAATGGCAAGTGAATTGTGTTTAAAGGAAAGGATATTATAACAAGTTAACTACAAAGTGAAAAAAGAGAAAATAAATGTGCTTAGAAATGTTGCTTTAAGAAATGAAGAAGCATCACCTAAATATATAACTTTCATCCACTTCATAAAATTATTCAAGTTGTCTTGTACATGTTAAAAAAAATTAAGAAAAATAATTTTAAAAAATAATCATAAATTTTTTAATAAAATCAGTGTAAAATTTTCAAAATAATAATAATAATATTAAGTGAGTATTACTCTTTAAAAAAAGTTATTGAGCTGAAATAGAATCATGAGCTTAGTTGAAATATGATGTATTCACTCTAATTGCAATGTACTCTTTTTCAACAACATAAGTTAAACAAGATTCACATCATTTTTTCCCACATCATTATGATGGAGTAATAATTTTGAGCCAAACCATTAATTAGTCTATGAAGTTGATAATGCTTTTAGAGAACCAACCAATTCAAATTTGTCTTTATATACTAGTACTTGCATATAGTGTGGTTCTAGTTTAGGTGTGATTGAAAAATACATGAAGCATGATGGTTTACTTTCACCTAACTCTCCAATCTCTATCTTACCGCTAGTTATGGGAAGTTTAGCCCTTGAATAATGAGTTTCTTAATGAGAAGTTTGTTTCAAGGTTACTTTTCTAATATTGTGTTAGTCCTATAGGAACAACTAGTTCATTATTTAGGTAATGGCGATTGTATTTTTCTTGTGGCATAACGACTATAATATTTAACTTGTATTTTGCTTCTGGCTGGACTTCAATCTTTTCAAAATAATGTGATCTAGCTTGGATTTTTTTATACAATATCAAATATTATGCTAGAGCTAGCTCAAGGTGTTATGAACCTTGGTTCGGCTAAGATCTTGACGCCTTAAGCCCTGCTTTGTGGATTAAAGCCAACAAAAGAGATTTTAACTTGTCACCACCAAATTGTACCTTGTACCCCTCAAATGCAATGAAAAGATTATAATAGTCTCGCAAAAAAAATCCAACATTTTTAAAATTCACTTAAAAGTTGCGCAAATTTCAAAATTTCTCCAGCGATACCGAAAATTTATAGAATTTACCGGAAAATATTGAAAAAGTGAGTAACTGAAAATTTTGGAATTTGTTTGGGGTTTTTCCTAGAAATAACGGAATTTTTTGAAGTTTTTAACATAAATTATGGAATTTTCGAAATATTTTACTAGAAATTATGAATATTCAAAAAATTTTAAATCCAACTGTACCAGAAATTTCATAATTTTCGATAGTTCAAAAATTTTAAAATTTTTATAATTTTCGATAGTACTAGATTAGGAACTTGGAAATTGACATTTGTTCACTTATTCTGTTCATGTTGTGACACTGACTATTTAGCACTGTACATTTTATTACATAATATTTTGTCGATTACATGTTTCGCAAATGAACATAACTTAAAACATTACAATAAACATAAATTAAAAATAATGAAGCATAAAAACATAGACACTACCAGATGATTATGGACGTTTCAGCATCTTAATTCTGTTGTCGACAAATCTTGAAATCTTCGCATCAAACTCGATCGGCCCATTAGTTGGCCTACGCGTACGGCGAAATGATCTCCACATGACCGTCAAATCTTCATCGGTCTTCAACTCAATAAAGTTGTATTTCACTCTTCCATCAATATCAATTCAATCTTTACGAAACTCGATCTTTCTCACCATTTTGTTATCGGTATCAGGCAACAATCATTCAACTTGGATGTCAAGTTGGCGAGAGATGTGGTGCCATCAGGAAGACAGAACTCAGTAGGAAGTTTATCTCCGTTGAAGTAAACTTCTGCCTTAATAAAAAATTGAGGAAAATGCATTCTTAGATGATGCTCTCAACAACAAATGAACCCTATTTATACAACTTTAGATTCATTCTGGTCCACAAAAAACTATCGGTGCAATCACAACCATATAAAATTGTCGGCAAAATCTAGATCGTTGAAAATTTTGAGTTACTGATATACCAGAAATTTCATATTTGCGCTAAATTTCTAGTATGAAATGGTAAAATTTGAAAATTTTGGAAAAAATTGCCATTCACCGAAAATTTCAACTGAACTATCAGAAAATTTTAAAGTGCCTACCGAAAATTTTATTAAGATAATTTGTTCAATTTTTTACCAGGGGTATTTTTGGCATTATCAAAATATATGGGGTGTCAGGTTCAACTTGGGGGTGCCAAGTTAAAACCTCTGAACGGAGAAACCTTGACTAAACAATGAGCGAAGTCGTCTTAGCTAACCACTAAAGAGAATGGGGAAATCTCGGGTCCCCAGTCGATTAATATCAGACTGAGATCCATTATCAAGGATAAGTATTTACATTATGAGCTTTTATTTTCTTTAGTTAGTTAACAAATTTCCTTCAATCCCTCCATAACATTTTTCCTTCGAGTTCAGACTCTTTTAAAGTAGTTTATTCCACCTGCAACTCAATAATCTCCTCCACTACCAGAGATTTTAGAAAAAGATTTTAATTTTGTGAAGTTGGATTTTGTGTTAGATGTCCTCATCTGCTCAAGATGATATGGACAAATTTGATGCAGCGTTGCATGGAGACATTCTAACAAGCTTGTATATATGAAGTAGATGTCTTAAGGAATCTTATTATTTCCGCTAGCATCAATTGGTGAGGGGGGCCTATTCCTCATAAGACAAAGTTTAGCCAAATAATTATGCAACTAATTGATATATCAAGGAACTACTTGGGTGTCAAGGATCAACATGATAAATACTTTTATGGTTTTTTAGAAGATGCAAATGTTTCCTGGCTTCAAATAGGTTAAAACTCACCTCCTAATCTTTACTCTAACATTCATTTGTATGTTATTAATATTGATCATCATTTGTGCTACCTTCATGAAGAGTCTTCCTCAAATTAGAGGCGTGTCATCATCTTCTTTAATATCCATAACCACAAAATTGATTGGAAATAGGAATTTTTTTTCACTTTTAGTAACACATCTTCTATTATTCCTAATGGACTTTTTATTAATCTATCTCCCAGTTGCAAAGTCATTCTTGTTTGCTTCAGCTCAAGATCACCAATTTTCCTAATGATTGATAAAGGTATAAGGTTGATGCTTGCGACCAAGTCAATGAGCAATTTTCCCACACTAACATTGCTTATGGTAACTAGCAATGTAACTCTTCTCGAATCATTTGCTTTTTGTGGAAGAGTTCTTTGAATAATTGTATTACAACTTGCTTCCAATTGGATGGTATCATCATTAGTGTATCTTCTCTTCTTCGTCAAGATTTTCTTCATAAACTTTGCATATGTAGGCGTTTGTTCTAAGGCTTTGGAGAATGGTATGTTTATCTACAGAGACTTGAAAGTATCCAAAAACCTTGCATATTGTCTTTCTTTGTCCTTTTTTGTTGGAACACGTGGGCAAGGGAGGCTTGGAGTTGGTGGTTGCTTCATTTTACCTTTTTATTCCCTGATTTTCTAATTTTCTCTTCATGCTTTTTAAACTCTTTTTCTTTCACTTTATTATATTCCTCTTCGGTTTATTTTTCATTTTCCTTCTGTTTTTCTCTGGAATCAACAACTTTTTATTTTTCTTTGTTATTATTCTTTGTCTTGTTGCTTATAATTCTTACAATTGTGTAGTGCCCTTTTGGTTGATTTGATATGTGCTTAACAACATGACCAAATTGTGTTTCTATATTCTTGATAGAAGCATATGTATTCTTTTGGTTGAAAATCGACATTTGTATGAACTGGTTCAATGTGTCCAATTTTGATGATTTATCTTGTTGAGGATGAGCTTGAGTATAGTTATGATACGGTTGTCAGTTGGACGAACCTTCTTCTGATCTCCATCATTGGTTGTAATTATTTTCCTACTGAAAGTTATTATTCTGGTATTGTCATGGTCTCTGTTGATTGTTAACATAGTTTACTTTTTCTTCGTCCCATGGACAAAATCCAGTTGAATTATCTCTGTTACATAATTCGCAGTATGCAATTTTCCTATGCTTAGTCATTTCATGCTTTTCAAGTTTTTTGTTGTTTCTACGTGTGGTTCTTTCAATATCGGGATCAAACAAGAGTTGATCTTCAGGAGTTTTAACTCGCATAAACAAATTGTATCAAAACTAGCCAATAACTTTTAGTAGGTTAGTCGAAAAATAAAATACAACATGCACAAATATGAAAAGTTATGAACATGATTACTTAAAATGATAAAAACGATCACAATGCTTTGTAAACTCTAAAGTCAATTCCCGATAACAACAATATTATGTTGTCGTAGCAACAAGAGTACATATGCAGATTATCGTCCTCATAGATACTAGTACAATTTTTAAAGTTGTTCAATAGTTTTCATGATTTTAAGGAAAGGGTTGCAAACTGAGTATTGAAATAACGGTAAATAAGAATTTAGTTTTGACACACGAGCAAGCTTGTTGGGGGTTAGATTTCATTGTCCGATATTCATGTATTATCTTGATCATTAATATGCATTTCTAACCAGAAATTTATATTACCACTTATTGCTCTATGTTCGTTGTTTATATCTAAATCAACATCGTGAAATCAATCATATTATGTAATAAATGATATCTCAATTTATTAACTAATATGATAGCATTAAGATTCAATAGTATATGTGGATGCTCAGTCTAAATCAGGGCCGGTCCTACGAATTTGGGTGCCTTGGGCGAATCAAAAGAGTGATGCCCCTATAATTTTTGTAACAATAAATGCACAAGGATAAAAGAAATAATTGGATAAAAAACACATTTTCATTTAACATTGTGCAAAATGAATACAAGTATGGATCTTTGAATAAATATTTATACTACATCAAAACATAAACCATTATAAAGAGACTTATTCTTCTTCTTCTTCTCTATATTTTTTCAAATACTTAGATCAAACTTTTTACTAGTTCTATAGCCACATCAATACACATGTCTCTTTTTTGTTGCAAACTTTTCCTAACTTCATTAACAGCAGTTAACAATTCAAACCAAATAATCATAGCAACTAAAAATTCAAAGTTTTCAATTCCATGAGTTGCTAAAGATTAGGCTTCACTCTTAATTTTGGGATCATTATCTTGTTCAGCTAGTTGAAGTAGTACTTCTCTTACATCTAAAGTTTGAGATTTAATTGTATATACACTATTCATATGACTTTCTCAATGTGCTTGTGACAATGGTTTAATAGTTAAACTTTTCACATTGTCTCTAAGAAATTTCAACGTTTTGTCAAATGAGAAAATACATTATAAATACGTTGTAACACTCCAAAAAATATTTTAGCTTTAGTACAAGAATTTGCAATATCACAAAGTGTCAAGCTGAGGCTATGACAACCACATGTTGTGCATAATGCTCTAGGTTAACATCTAATAATTTTCTTTGTACACCTTGGTATTTACCTTTCATGTTTGATCCATTATCACATCCTTGTCCTTTCACATTATTAGTATCTAGACCAAGAGTTTCTAATACATTTTTGTAATTCTTCAAATAATCCTTGACCTGTTGTGTCATAGACTTTAAAAAATTCTTCAAAAAATTCTTCAATTCTTATTGGACTTGTAGAAACCTTCACACAGTGTATAATGAGAGTCATTTGTTCTTGATAACTTACATCAGGAGTACAATCAAAAATCACAGAAAAATATTTTGCTTCTTTGATTTTTTCGACTATTGCACTTTTGACTTCATTACCTAACATGTTAATCAATTCATTTTGAATCTTATAACTAAGATAATGATAATGAATTTCATTATTCTTAATACGTCCAGAAAAATTTGTATGTCAGGATCCCATTCTGCAATCATTTCAACAAGAGAAAGAAAGTTTCAATTTTTATCCACATTAATCCTCTTTTTTTTTCTTTCATGAAATGCTAAATTTTGCTCAACAGGATATCTAGTAACTAAAACTATCCTAAGTAAGATTATTAATAATATAAAATATTCTCTATATCATTATTTTAATTTTAGTTCTTCAATTAAACGTTTTGTTGTTAAAATTATGGATATATTAATTGATTTTATTTTAGGGGAATTAATTGATTTTATTCTAGTCTATATTTTATTCTTGGGAAATTACATTCTTTTATTCATTTTGACTTTGTAGTGCTCCTATAATTTTGTTAGCCAGTATTTTTCTAATTTTTTTTCTAACAAGTATTTTTATAATAGTAAATTCTCTTTTAATACATAAAGAGGTTAAAAAAAACTTTTTTTGGTGCCCCTAAAATTATGGGGCCCTGGGCTCCCGCCCCGCCAGCCCGTGCTTAGGGCCACCCCTGGTCTAAATTTACATATAAACGTTAGCTTCTAACAAATGAATATCTTGGATCTAATGATGAAAAATATCTCTCGATATCAATTCAAAATCATGAAAATAGGTTCTAGTTAGCTACTCTAAAAAAAGAATTAAGCATTAAGTAGTTCATCAATATTAAAGCATAATTAGATTTACGTAAAATGTCATGATCAAGATTTGTAGATAAATATATGTATGACTATATCTAACCTCAACAAATTGAAATTGGCTACTCTTATTCATAGTAGCTTTACAGTGATATCCTAGAAGAAAGAAGTTAAATAACATCTATCTTGATTTCTCAGACTATGATTTGCCTTTGATATTCCTCCATTTCTTTATCTATTGTTGTTCTTGATAAATTTCTTTGTGAATACAACAACAATGTTGTACCAAAATTTTCCAACTATACTTAACTCAATTGGTTTCATCAGCTATTTATATGGGCTGGTAGCAGCAGTCTCGATTAACAAGGCCTTTAGCTTGCTTATCGAGTTTGCCTTTTCCCCACAAATTGTCAACAAACTGGTTCGTGTGGGCTTGTGTCGCCATACCTCACTAAGTGAGGCCCCTATTTTGTGCCTAAAGAGCTTGCTTCCTTTCTCTTAAAGTTACTTAGCCTGCAAGGATTCTCAAATCGCCTTGCTTCGCTAGAAGAGATTTCCAAACTCACCTAGAGAGATTCACTTAGCTTCATCATAAAGTAACTTGGCTCTAAAGAAAGGGTTGAATGCATTTGTCTCATGTTAGCTCGCCTAGTGGATAATCTTTCTCGCCTAGCGAGAAGATCCCTGTTGGTTTTGCCTGATATCTGGCTCAACGAGGTTTATGGTTGGCTGGGAAAAGTGACTATCCTTGCCTCGCTAGGCATGCCCATGTCTCGCCTAGCTATCTTTTTTACACGCTGCGAGTGTACGGTTAAGCGAAGTAGTAAAGATTATCGAACCACAAGGACCACGGGTTGAATACCACAATACATATTTATAAAAAACTATTTTACGATCAAAATTCTATAAAAAAAATTAAATGATTACAACTATTCTTAACAAGGTATATATATATATATATATATATATATATATATATATATATATATATATATATATATATATATATATATATATATATATATATATATATATATATATTAGTAAATTTGTATGAATCAAAATTGAGGATCAAAACTTCTTTTGACATTATATTTACTCCAAACAAATCAATGATAGAGACAGACAGATATCCATATAATAACGAATAGTGAAGTTGGTTTACCACATGTAATGCAAGCATACCCCATAATACCTTTTGGGTATGACTATTTGACTTTATGTATCCATAATCTATAATTAAAACAAAGCTAAGATCGTCCATTACGTTATGTTAGACCCCGTGAAGACACAAAATACACAAAGCTAGCATAGTGGACCCATAAACCATACTTATCAATCTATGACTTAAAATAATAAGACCCCACCAACTCGTTACATGTCTCAATGGCATAAGGCAAAGACATAAATTTCTCCTATGCATGATTTATTTAGAAAACTATTCATTATTAAATGTCTATAGACAGTTGTTTGTGAGGTGGGTCATGGCAAAGGGAAGCTTCACATTCACAATGTGTCTATATCTTGTGTTATTTGTTGATTTTTTTGGAAGGATTCATTTGGTTCACATTCTTGTGTCTTTTATTGGGTTCTCTCTATTGGAACTTCATGTTGTGTAGTCACTTCTCTTTGATTTTGTTGTCTAGTTATTAGTTGTATATTTTGATCAAATTTGTTTTGAGTTTTATTCCGTTTTTGAAGATCTAGTAAATTGTCAAATAGCAAATAGTAAGATATGCCAAACAAATTATTATCATTTAATTAATCATGTTTAGTAGTGTCTCGAATATTTCTTATTGATGAGATAGCCGAATAATTTATCTATGTGTGATAGTATTTGATTGGTTTTAGTTCAATTTGGCAATGTGTAATATGTGGAATTTCTCAAAACGCATTTACCTTTAATATGTAAAGGAATTAATTATAGATATTGATTATGCTTATAGTTTTAATCATGTAAATATGGGTTGGTAAGAGGTGATGGATAGAAGAGAAAGTAGAGATTCTATTTGGGGAAGGGTTATTCATTGATAAGATGTGGGTGTTGGTGTTGGTGGGTGGGGGTAATTGGTTTATGGAGAAGTTGTTTAAGAAGGTGGGGATAATAAAGATTCATATTTTATCAAATGAAATTTATAATCTTCTCAGAAAGTTGATTTTTTTTTAAAAAAAATTTAATTACCCATGCATCTTATTCATTTGTACACAAATTTTTATTTGATAAAATATTATTGCGTTTCATCAAATAGTCCTTTTTTTAGACAATCGATTATTCAACAATCTCCATTTAAAAATGATATTTTTAAAGGTGTCAATTTTTTCCAAATTATATCGGGAAAGAGTGATATATCTCTTTCAAATTTCTTAAACAAGATTTATACGATTCTTTAACAGAATAATCATTATTTGAAAATAAATTTCAATTTCAAGATTTTTCACAATAATCTGATAAAAAACGTTATGTAACAAGAAATCAAATTGTCTTAGGGTTAATGAGGTGGGCGAGTAGGTGGTTAGATTTTTTAAAAATTAAATTTTGAAAATGTGTATTGATAGGCCTATCTTGGGCAATGTGGGTTTTGATTTATCTCCATTGTTGATAATTTTGTGTTGTCCTCATATTTCTCTCTTCTTGAGATTGATTTCGTGGTGACCCGAAGAGTTGGGGGATAAAAGCTAGGGTATTGACAACTTTAATTTCTCCTTCTTCAAGAAGTCTTGGCATCTCTTAAGAATGATGTAGGGATAGCGTTCAATAATTTCTTTAGTTTGGCTTATTTACCTTGTACTTTTTTCGTTTTACTTTGTCACCCTAATCCCTAAAGTAGATTCACCAATTACGTTGGGGAATTTTCGTCCAATCTCACTTATTAGCTCCCTTTATAAGTTGGTGGCTAAGTGTTAGCTGAAGTGTTCGACGTCATGTTATCTTAATGAAGAAGGAAAATATCTTTGGAGATATTGTGAGCTTTCGACAAGGAAAGTATTTTGGAGAAGCCCAGTCGAAGTCACCTCTGCATGGGAGGGGTATGTTGGACAGGACTTAGAAATATTTTCTAAGTTTTAGATGAGTTCGACGAGTAGGGTGTGGCATTCGACGAAGAATTTGAATTTGAATAAGAAGTAACTGAATTCCCTCCTTATCCAATTTCAAAAGAAGACACGTGGAGCCTCGGGGTGAAAGGAAAACATGTCGAGCGAAATGTGTCATGTTCTAGGAGAAAGACCGTTGAACACAGTTACTTCGATTTATTATATATATATATATATAAGAGTCTTAGCGTTAGGAATCCGGGTGTTTATTCATTTGTACAAAATTTCACATAAACTCAAAGTATCTGCGTTATTGAGAAAGAGTCCTTGAGAAATGTACGTGTAAACACCATATTTATTCAATTTACAATTTATCTTTCCAGAATTTATTCACTTCTTGCAATTTATTTTCAATTTCTTTTTACTGTATTTCTTTCCAAGTTTCATAAAGTTACTTTAAGCTAACTTATATTAAAACAAATAATATCCAAAAGTATGAATGTTGTCGAAGTGTTCTTAATTTCACAAAACATAGTCTAAAATAAAAGCACATGTCCTGGGATCAATCTAGTTGATCCTGTAAGTAACCCAAAAAAACCTTTGTTTTAGAAAACTAGCGCTTGGTTACCAAATTTCAGGGTAAACACTAAGGTTTTGGAAATTTGGATGTCCTCGATTATGGATAAGTCAACTTCTCCTAACCAAATTGTCTTTATCAAATGTAGGAAATTAGTTGACAGGGTGGTGGTAGTGAATGAGCTTGTAGATGAAGCTGAGAAGAATAAGAATAAGTACATTAGCTTCAAATTCAGTTTTGAAAGAGCTTATGATTTTGTTTGTTGGGGTTTACTTGAGTATATGTTAAGGGGTTTTAGGTTTGGTGATAAGTGGTGTGTGTGGACGTGTGCTTGTATGTTCTCTGAGAGCCTTGTTTTCCTTGTTAATGGCAGACTTATACAAGAAATTAATATTCATACGTAGGCTCAAGCAAGGGGGTCATTTTACCCTTTTTTTATATTTCTTCTGGTGGTGAATGGTTTGTTGGGAAGCGGTGGCCTTTGGTCTCTTCTCGGGTTGTAAGGTTGGATCATGTGATCTTATAGTTTCTCATTAAAAATATGTTGATGATACATTGATCTTGGAAGCTGTAACTGTCGAGAATCAATGAGTTATTAAATCCATCCTCTGAGGTTTTGAATTAGCTTCAGGAAATTGGTCGAATTTATCTAAAAGTAAGCTTATATGTGTTAATGGTATTCTTGATTTTTTAACTATGGTTAAGGGTTTCTTTCTTTATAAGAAAACACTCTTGTCTTTCAAGTATCTTGGTTTTCCTATAGGAGTGAACCTACAAAAAATGTTTACTTGGGATCCCCTTTATCAAGCTTATCTATGAAAGGATTAACTTATGGTGCAACATGTATGTTAGTTTGGGTGGGAGAGTGGTTCTGATCAATTTGGTCTTCAATGCTATCCTTATCTTCTACTTGTACTTCCTAAAGATGTTACTTAAGGTTTTGAAGTTGATTGTGAGACTGTAAAGAAGGTTCCTTTGGGGAGAGGTTAAAAGTTTATCTAGAATTTCTTAGGTTTAGTAGTTCGAGGTTTGCAAACCTAAAAGTCAAAAGAGATTGGGTGTTAGGGATATTTTCTTGACCCACCTTGAGCTTCTTGGTAAATTGATATAGAGGATGATCACTCAGGATCATGGATTATGACGTATCATTTTAGCTACTAGACATGATCCTCGTGTTGTTTCATCCATCAGTGGGGTTCGTAGGCTTCAAAGTAACCTCTTCGTGTTGAAAAGATATTTCCTTTTTTGGGTCGGATCATGAGATCTCTTCAGATTGGTTCTCCAACGATATCTCCAAGAAGCAGAATAATGATCTTCTCACTTATTTTTAGGAAGACCTTTGGTTAGGGGTTTTACTTTGAGAGCTCGGTATCCAAATTGGTTATAAATATCAAACCAGAGAAATTTATGTGAGGTTATATGGGACGTTGGTAAAAAGGTTCTTAGGTTTGGGTTCTTAGTTGAAAGAGACGGTTATTTGTCTAAATCTGAAGTTGGTTATTAAGATTGTTTCTTCAGGGTGACACTCATGCCAATGGGGTGATTGATGGTTGAATCATGTTAAGAAGGGACTGTTCTTGGTTAATAGTGTTTATTCAGTTTCATTATGGGTGGTGGTCAATCTCGCACCTTCTCTTTTACGTAACTTGACATTTTGAAGCCTTCTTATATAAGTGTGGTGGTTCGTAACTTTTAATTTAAGACCCATGTATATGCCGCTATCATGAGTCCAAACTCAATTCCCCCTTTGGTTTACTCTAGTTTGTATTAAAATTGAATAGATCATGAAAAAACTAAATATATATATATATATATATATTGATATTTTTAAACTATCAAATATATTTTGTTTAAAACTGTAAACTATCACACACAACATCATAGCAACTAGATTGTTAGCTTGGAATAACATATTTTTGTCATTGGGAGGCAAGGTTGTATTGATTAATACAATGTTGAATTCAATCCATATTTACATGTTATCCTTCTATAAAGCTCTAGTAAAAGTATTCAACAAAATCAGAAGGATTCAAGCTAACTTTCTGTGGGAGGATTGGACATTAAGAGGATAATTTATTGGGTAAGTTGGGAAAATGTGTGCAAATTTAAGGAAGAGGGAGGTCTCGACATTAAAAATATTGAGCTTTTAACATGACTTTGTTACTTATATGGAAGTGGCAGATTGCGAAAGAGAATTATGCATTTTGAAGTGGTATTTTGCGTCATAAATACCTCAATATGGAGTTGAAGATGTTTTATGAAGAAGGAAGTGCAGTTCGAAAAGGGGATTCAATTTGGTGGATTGTTGAAAGTGGAGATCAAGAATGGATTCAATCTGAATATTTTTACTAACAATATTTCTGTGCAAATTGATGAATGGTTCCGGAATTTCCTCTTGGCAGAACAAATGGCTTGGCACCCAAACTCTTAAAGAGGTTTTTCCATAAACTTTTGAGGAGGCCATTAACAAGTATGGCATCGTTGCAAATGCGATATTGTGGGAAGATGGTTATCGGCAATGGAAGAGGTTATGCAATATTGTTAATTAAAAATGATATTTAGAAATAAGAATTTTGTCTCTCAAATTAAGATAATTGTTAATTAAAATAAAATAGATATTGTGTTGATAGTGACTCATGAGATAAAATAAATTGTTAGTTTTATTAAAATTAAAAAATCAATATTAATATTTTTAGTGATAGTAAATAAATAGAGAAAAAAATTAAAATGAAAGTTAGATAGTGTGAAAAAAATGTGAGAGAAATTTGAAATTTTAATCAAAAGAGAGAATTAATGGATGTAATATTAATTGTGATTTAATTGGAGAAAGTTGGAAAATAAAAGTCACATGTCAATCTTGAAAAAATGTTAGATGTATAATGGATTGTTCAAATTGGACACATGACATGATGTAATAGGAGATTGGAATGAAAAATGTAAACATTATTTAATTATTTAAAAAAAAATTAGTGTAAATAATTTATAATGAAATGACGATTTAATGAGTTAACACAATTAATTTATAATGAATAAATATTATAATAATAAAGTTGTGTTTATATTAATATATAATTATAAATAAATGTTACACTTATTTAACTCAAGTAACATTTATGAGTTAATCTATCTCACTCACCCTCTTAAATATACTCTTTCCAAATTAAAATTGAATAAATCTTTAGAAGAAAAAAAACTTTATTCGTCATTTTTAAACTATCAAAATTCAATCTACCATTTTTATGGTAGTTTTTAAAAAATATAGAAAATTGAATGTAACACAATTATAAATTTGACATCCACATATTAAAATATCAGATAAAAAAGTAAAAATCATAAAACTAGTAATGAGCAAATATAGAACAGAATAAAATTTCTACAGCAGTGTAACATTTTCAGAAACCACATGCCATGTTTATTGTCCCAAACTTGTAACCCAAAAAACGAAAAGAAACAGTAAAAACGGGAAACAGGTTATACAAGTTAGGTGTGATACCCCAAAAGAGAAAACGACATGTCAATGGAATTGTTAAACCAAAAGGATCAAAGAACAAATAATTAGATTTCAATGCTATTTTGACCATATGATGGTTGGAAAATCCAAGGGTGAAGCGTGTTTTGAGGGATGAGTGGGGTATAGTATTGTACTTAAGTGTGTAGTTTTACAGTGTGGGTGTTGTGAGTTTTGTGAAGTTAGTTCGTCAACCCAACAAATAACAAAGTTTATGAAAAGTGTGTTAGATTAGAGCAGTGGAAAAGGTAACGACTTTGAATGACTTAAACAACCTTCAGTTTACTTTTTTGTGTTGTGAGATTCGAGTTTCACGCTCCCTTTCAAGCGTGTGACACCACGCGCATGTAAAAAGTTTTATTTAATTGTTTTGTTCTTGTTTCAAGTTCAACCTGAAAATGAATATATTATGAGTTTATTATATATGTTATACATATTTTGACAGTTAACGTATACTAGTATTAGTATATATATGTTATAAGAACTTAGGATAAACTCAACTAGTCCAATTATTATAAGGATGTGGTCCACTTTTCTTTTTGGAGTATTAAAAAAAAAGCTAGTTAGTCAATATGGTGCACATTTACTAGCGGTGAATATTTGAGTGAAATAAAAGATTTTTAGTTGGTCTAGTGGTGATTGAAGTTAGATTTGGTAGGTTGAACCATGGTTCAATACTCCGCAAATAAAACGGAAAAAATATATTACTTAATTATTTTTAATATATATAAATTTAATATATATTTTTATCATTAACTTAAAAAATAAGCATTAAGTTCTCACCTTTTCAAATGATTATATTTTCGTTTAATCTAAGTAGTACTTATGTGTATGTAAACCGGAATGTCACTTTTAAGTGGTCAATTTTGTTTTGGACCGACGAAGGTTTATTATGGGCGAAATCCATATATACAATCAAATCATGCAAAGCCTAATAGTTTTGTTGTATTTTTGTAGGTTTTTCTGCATTGTCGGAGCCTCGAGAAATAAAGTGTCGAAGACACAGCTGCGGACGCGTTTTGAAGAAATAAAGTTGTTGTTCTGGTGTAGCTCGCGTCGCGCGCTGTAGGAGCAAAAGAATAAATTTTTGGCAGAACTGAGGGCGCGTCGTGCTAGATTAGCGCGCATCGTGCGCTAAGGTGATTTGGTACATTTAATACAGGGCGCGTCGCGCCGACTTAGGGCGCGTCGCGCCGACGCGCCCACTGCGAAATTATGTTTTTGTATAAATAGTTCAGCTTTGTGTTTTTAGGTTTTTATCACCTCTTCTTGGACAAAGTTGAGCTTTGATCCATTCATTGTAGTTTAGAGGTTCAAGCAACACTATTGGGTGTCTCATCATGTCGATTTAGGTAAGGTGGTCTCCGATTGTGCCGACAAACACGAGAAGTTTCTGCTTGTTCTTCTTCTTCCCTATGACCCATTCTAATGGTGGGGTTTGTATGTATATTTCTCCTCTCTTATATGTATATTTGTTGATCTTGAGATCGTTTATATATTCGCTTTACAAATTATCATTGTTGTTGTTCTTGATCTTTTTGCTTAAATGCTCCGGATTTGTGTTGTTGCAGAAATGGACATCATAAATCTTGATTAGGAATTATATCTGTTAGTTTCTAGGTTTCATACATGGATTTAGAGCTAATAATCGTAATGGGTATCGATTTTAATGCCTGTGTTGTTTATGTCTGTGGTGAAATCGCTGATGTGAATAGTACGGTTGAGCTTTCTTCGGTGTTGCAGAAATGGACACTGATGTGGCGTATCGAATGATGCTTGGTGATTTTGATGCGTATTGTGAGTGTTGAGCGATAGATCTTCAGATTTAAGTATTCGACGGGTTAAGTAGAAATACGATTCCAGACTGAATTCTCTTAAGCTACAATAGATTATTTATGTGCTTTTATTTACTTTTCCCGCATTTTACTTTCCGCACCCAATCATGAAACTTAGAATGCGAGATAGTCGAATGGCAGTTTTTCTTTATCAATCTCTGTGGACTACAATACGATATAACATATATCACCCGGTAATAAATAATACCTATTACTTTTTGCTTGCCGCTTTACCGCTTCAACAAAATGGCGCTGTTGCCGGGGATTGGTTTTGAGATTAATCGCATTGCGATGGTTTAACATTTTAAGTTTCGTAAATATGTCCATATCGTATATTTTGTGCATAGACACATACTTGTATACTTGTATAATTATACTTGTTTCGTTTTGTTTGGTGAATTTACTAAACAAGTTGAAGTCGGATTAGCTCTTAAAATTACATATCTTCACTTTTCAACTTGTTTAGTCATTTCACCAATTCGTTGTAAATTGTGTTTTTCTTATTGTTTAAGTATGTGCACATATGTGTTGTTTATGTTTTGTTGTAAATTGTTATCGTTTCATAACATTTGTTCAAGTGAGTGGTTAGGACATTTTCTTTAGCTTGCGTTGAGGCGAAAGCGTTGGCGTATCGTATGGGAAGCTACTACCGTGCACAATAAAGGCGTCGAGCTAACGACGTTAAACGGGCGCTTGTTGGGAGGCACCCCAACGGTTTTATTTTTCTATTTTTTTTGTAAATGAGTTGTGTAGGTGTTAAGTGGAGGCCGCACTGGAAATTTTGGTTTTCTAGACTAGTTCTATTTTTCTGGTGTAGCGCGCATCGCGCGATCATCCGCGCGTCGCGGGGCCTGCGAGTTGAAGAGCTTGGTTTGGCAGAACTCAGCGTGCGTCGCGCAGTCTTGAGGGCGCGTCGCACGCCCTGTGGCTTTTGGCCAGTGAACTCTTTTTAACAGTTCACTTGACCCGCCTTTTTCCCACTTACAATTCTTTTTTGTTGTTTAGACTCAAATTTTGGCCCGATTACTTGGAGTCGCAATTGGTAATTTCCGATTTTGATAGATTCAACATGCGGGTTGTGCGGGAATGATTGTTCAAATTTGTACGTAGCAAGGTACTCGTTTATCGCTTTCTATAGCATAGCATATTTATGAGACTTTTCATTTGTACAAATTTCATATTACTCATTCTTTTTGCATAACTTGCTCATGACTTGAATCAAAATTAGTTTTCCCTTTTTACCATAAATGTGAGGTGGCTTTCCATTGTATATATATGTGAGAGACCGACAATTCTTGTTTTAACTGGATATTATTATGTTTAATCTTTTGTTTGTATTGATTTTGTGAATGCACGAAAGTGATCAAGGCATTTGTTTGATTTTGAGCACAACTACCATAGCCAAATATCAATTCACCTTGTGAGTGTGTGACCATTAGTAACCACTTTTGAGCCTTTTTGTCAATATCCATATTGTATGTGCTTAATGCTTTTCTATGAGCGTTTGGTTTTCAATTGTGTATGGATGTTTGATTCTTTGTTTTTCTTTACCTTCACCTATGATGTTTGGTTGGATTTTCAACTTGCCTTAGAAAGTAGGGAGTATTCACTTGATGTTGTGGTTGAATTCAAGTTGGGGAGATGGTGTTTGCTCATTTATAGTGTGATTGGTATGAGGTTGAGGAAAGAAAAGAAAAAGACAAAGAAAAAAATGTGAAAAAGAAAGAAGAAAAAGAAAGAAAAAAAGAGAAAAAGTTTAAAAAAAGAAAGGCTTAAATGCACTTTTCGTCCCTGTAAGTTAGCGAGTTTTTTATTTTCGTCCCTGTAAGTTTATTTTTTTGGTTTGAGTCCCTATATTTCACTTTCGCGTTCGCTTTAGTCCCTAAAATCAAAATTTGCAGGAAATTTCCCAGGAAAATCCGCAGGTAACCTGCAGATTTTCCTGCGGATTTTGGCTTTAGGGACTAAACCTCAAGCAAAAAGTAAGATATAGGGACTCAAACCAAAAAAAAAATTACAAGGACGAAAATCAAAAACTCGCTAACTTACAAGGACCAAAAGTGCATTTAAGCCAAAAAGAAAATAATAAAAAAGAGTTGAATAATGTGCTAATAAGTATTGTGTTTGGTGTGAAACTTGTGATGAAGAGAAAAGTTGGATTGAAATTCCTTTGTTTGAAACTTTGTGGAAGTAATTACTCCCTTAGGTTTAGGCAAGTTTTTTGTTTCAATTAGCTTTAGGACTTATCACTTGTTTGTTAACCGAGCCACATTACAACCTTTAAAGCCCTTGTGATTCGTGTCGTTGCATTTTCAATACTGTTTTTGGATGAGTGCATAATTTTGTCTATTGTTTGCAAGTTTGTCGGGTGTGTGTCAAAGTCCTCACCTTTCGGTGTTTTTCATCTACCGATGAATTTTTGCTAGGCGTGATTCGTGATTGAGCTTGTTTTGTTTTAGAATGTTTTATATGATTTTTGTACTTAGGATTTGTTTCGCTTTCATGTTGTCGTTGTAGGATTGTGGTAAGTATTTACTTTGTTCATACGTTTTTGTTTGAACCGTGCAATTGTTTCGTTTTTTCAAGTCTTGTTGATTCTTGATTCTTTGGATTTTTATTTTTGCGATTTGAGTATTTGGCCTTGTTTGAGGACAAACAGATTCAAGTTGGGGAGAGTTTGATAAGTGCCAACATGTAGTTATTTTGGGTATGTAAATAGTGGCACTTATCGATACTTTTTGTAATACCGTTTGAATAATTCCTCGTTTTTGTGTAAATTCGTATACTTTGAGTTTTATTACGTTTTCGTGTAAATATATACCGCTTGATAGTTTTGTTGTATTTTTGTAAGTTTTTCTGCGTTGTCGGAGCCTCGAGGAATAAAGTGTCGAAGACACGGTTGCGGACGCGTTTTGAAGAAATAAAGTTGTTGTTCTGGTGTAGCTCGCGTCGCGCGCTGTAGGAGCAAAAGAATAAATTTTTGGCAGAACTGAGGGCGCGTCGTGCTAGATTAGCGCGCATCGTGCGCTAAGGTGATTTGGTACATTTAATACAGGGCGCGTCGCGCCGACTTAGGGCGCGTCGCGCCGACGCGCCCACTGCGAAATTATGTTTTTGTATAAATAGTTCAGCTTTGTGTTTTTAGGTTCTTTATCACCTCTTCTTGGACAAATTTGAGCTCTGATCCATTCTTTATAGTCTAGAGGTTCAAACAACACTATTGGGTGTCTCATCATGTTGATTTAGCTCAGGTGGTCTCCGATTGTGCCGACAAACACGAGAAGTTTCCGCTTGTTATTCTTCTTCCCTATGACCCATTCCAATGGTGGGGTTTGTATGTATATTTTTCCTCTCTTGTATGTATATTTGTTGATCTTGGGATCATTTATATATTCACTTTACAAATCATCATTGTTGTTGTTCTTGATCTTTTTGCTTAAATGCTTCGAATTTGTGTTGTTGCAAAAATGGACATCATATATCTTGATTAGGAATTATATTTGTTATTTTCTAGGTTTCAGACATGGATTTAGAGCTAATAACTGTAATGGGTATCGATTTGAATGCCTCTGTGTTGTTTGTGTCTGTGGAGAAATTACTGATGTGAATAGTATGGTTGAGCTTTCGTCGGTGTTGCAGAAATGGACACTGATGTGGCGTATTGAATGATGCCTGGTGATTTTGATGCGTATTGTAAATGTTGAGCGATAGATCTTCAGATTTAAGTATTTGACGGGTTAAGTAGAAATATGATTTCGGACTAAATTCTCTTAAGCTACAATAGATTGTTTGTGTGCTTTTATTTACTTTTCCCCATTTTACTTTTCGCACCCAATCATGAAACTTAGAACGCGAGATAGTCGAATGACCGTTTTTCTCTACCAATCTCTGTGGACTACGATACGATATAACCTATATCACCCGGTAATAAATATACCTATTATTCTTTTCTTGCCGCTTTACCGCTTCAACATAAACCCTTTAGGTTTAGGGTCCTTCTTTTTATAGCCATGGAAACGCATGGGCTTGGATATTTAATATGGCCAAATCAAATAATCTGCAAATCAAATCTTTTAGTGCATAAAATAGTATTCCCATTAATGTTTTGACATCTAATATTGAGAACCAAATCTTCAAATATTTCTGTATTGAAACAAATCTTCTGTGAATCAAATCTCCTAATGCGCAACTTGGTCTACACGAAACATCAAACAAATATTTTGAAGCACAAGAAACAAATCTTCTAAAAATAAAAACAATACAGGTTGCGATGTTGCACCAACATGTCACATTATTTTGTCCAACATCTTATTGAACTAGTTGTTTTAACAAAATGCAACCAACAAACTCCCCCCTTTGGCAATATTTTGGCTAAAACAACTTTGGGTTATTACCATTTTTACCTCCTGTCATATAGGTCATTTTTGGTTTACCTCCCTGTAATTTTTTTTGTAAAAGTAACATTGCCATTAAAAGATTCTTTCGTTTTAAACCTTGGCAGAAAATGACACACTCTAGTTGCTTATGTGTCATCCTGTTTGGCTTTTTCTTTTTGTTTTTCATTTTTTAATTGTGCCACATCAGATAATTGCCACGTCATATTTTGTTATCATACAATATAATTATGCAAGATGAGAGTTTTGGCAATTTTGACAAGTGTCATGCTCACATCCATTATCAAATTTTGTAAGGTTACTATAAAAGGAAAAAAAATTAAGATAACTTTTTAATTTGTTAAATGTATTAATTGATGATTTATTTTAAATTTTTATGTGAAATCAAAAAATGGTTGGGCCATTGAGAATATGAAGCATCCATTGAAAATATGAAGCATCTATTAAAAGGGTTTCTATAATTATCTTTAATTATATTTTTAATATTTAATTAATTATTTCATTAATTCCTAATTATTCATGATGACCAGATACACTTTGCATAGCTACTCAATAGTCACATTGAAAGATGTAAAATTATTGGTATCAATTAGGAATCCAAAAGGAGTTCTTTGAGAGAAGCTTTTTCTCTTTAGTTTCAAATGGTACATGAACAATCTTATTTCTTATCCAATCTTCAAAAGCTTTCTCTCCAAATCACCCTTCAAACATACTATATAACAACATTTATTTCCTCCTCATTAGACACACCCCGAGAATCACCATAAAAAAATGTTCTCTTCGATTTAACAGCCATGTTAATTCTTTATTGTAAAAGCACTACACAAGTCTTTAGTATACATCAAATCGAAGGCATAAAAGCTTCATTCTGGTGTTTGTTATTTCATTCATATGTTGAAAAGTAGAGATAAACTCAATAACAACTCCACAAACCTTAACAACATCCTTACAACACTCATGAGCATAATCTTCCAAAATTCATTCAATACTAACTAATTGTTAGAACAAGATTGAGAATCTATGTTCAGAATTTGGTTTTGATGATAACAAGTATATATTTTGTTAGTAACAATTTTACTAATGCTTTCATTAAGTGTGCAGATGTTATGCTATAAGCCTTATACGACAACATCAGAAAGAAACTCAGACAAGCACAACATCAGAAAGAAACTCAGACAAACTTCAAGGAATTAAACAGAAATATCATATACATGAGGAACTCATTACAACAAGAAGATCACATGAGTAAATGATCAGAAGTTATGCACATAGAACAAAAATTCAAATCAGTGTCAGAAGATCATAAGTCATCATAGAAACAAAAGCTTGACATTACAAATAATACTAAGCTTCTTCAGAAGTACAAGCAACGTCAACTTTCACAGCAACAAAAGTTTGACTCTGTATTCAGAAGCTTTGAAGAACAGTATAAATTGCTCAAATTAAATCACATGCAATTTATCATGTTACTCAATGCAAAGACAAAATTATGACATTTATGGTTGTCTACATTTTAACAAAAGGTAGGAAAACATGCTACCAATAGAAACGGTTTTGAAAGAAGAAAAACAAGGAGAACATGCTACCAAAAGATAAGATTCGCCTTGTAAATAGGTGTGTCATCATTCAGTCTACGACAAGAATTAAATGCTATGTTCAAATATGGTTCAACAGAAATATTCCAATAGTAATAATAGACTTCTATAAAAGGAACAAGACTATGATAGAAGAGATGTGTGAGTGAGACAACGTGAGCAAGCAAATAAGCATAAGATTAATTAAGCTACTCCAACAGAGGCAACACACACAAAGTGTGTGATAAAACTATTATGTTGAGATACATATCATAAGCCTATGAAAAGAGAATCAAAAAGAGTGAAAAAGAAAATCCTGCATGTTTTGCAGAATACTCCAATGGAGTTATATGAAATCTACAATACTTGATCGAACCAAACACTTCTCATGTTGTATGACAAAGAAACTGAATACGTTGAGTTACTGCTCTACAGTGTTTTATGTTTACTTGTGATCATCAATGTGTCATCAGCTGTAATGAGCTTCATGATCAGTATTCAAGAAGAAGAGGATGAAGATCAATGAACAAGAAGCAATTCATACAAGAGCAGTTGCTCTTAATCTGCTTTCAAAAGAAGAAGAAGATCTCATCCAAAAGTTGAAGAAAAGAAGACTGCAAGAAGATTTCTTGTAATTATATATAAAACACCTAGAGTTGTTGCTCATATTGTGTTATATCTTAGGAAACTTCTGATAGATTGTTTAGGCACCGTAAGTGACTTATAGTCAGTGTGTCGTAAACATATGTACTTAGAATAGGAGAAAATCTGCTTGACTAAGAAGCACACTTGTAATCTCCAGAAGAACAATTCTGATAGAATTGGTGTTCCTTAGGTATCCTCTGTTATGGATACTTGAGAAGTCCTTGAGATCTGGTTAGACTCTTGGAGGGTTCTAGGTCAATAAACGTTATATCTCGTGGAGATCACTGAACGGTTTATTGTCCAGGGTTAGTCACAAGCAGTTGGCTTGTGCTGGGTTAGTCACACTAGTTGGTTGTGCAGGGTTAGTCACGAGCAGTTGGCTTGTGCAGGTGTTGCTAGGTTGATGAACGTTATATCTTGTTGAGATCACTGAACGGTTCATCATCTAGGGTTAGTCACTCGTGGGTAGCTTGTGCAGGAAGTCAGTCACGGCAGTTGATCGTGCAGTTGTAATCAGTTTGATTATAGTGGATTAAGTCATCGGTTGAGAGAGGCAAAATCACCTGAGGAGAATGGACTGGAGGTAGCCTTATTGAGAAGGTGAACCAAGATAAAAATGAACGTGTATTTTACTTTCTACGTCTTTCATTTAACTTAGAACATTCACGCAGAATATCTTCGGAACTGTACTAAGCAAAGTCAGAAGTTCTGATGATATAAAGAAGTTAAAATAAATATGTATCTCATTGGTTATGTTGTGTTATCTCTAACATGCTTCCGCAATAATAATCTAAGCATATCCAGAAAATGAGATACCAAAAAGAAAGAAAAGATATATAGAAAGGGAAATTTTATTTTATAAAAAACACAATTCAAACCCCTTTTTCTTGTGTTTTTCTCCACCTTCACTAATACCTTATGATTGTCTTGATTAATTTTCTTAGTTTTTAGACCCTTGATTTTTGTGTGTTTTGTGTTTAGGTTAAACAGGTTGTTAGGGAGGAGAAGACTATGGCAGCACTTGGGATATACTATGAATCTATGGTAGCTCACTTGCCTATGGTTGAATCACAAAAGTATTTTCAAACATTACCACAACCATAACAAGCAAGTTCAAAAATCAAGAAATAGAATCACAACAACAATCACAATAATCCAATGCAACAAACATAATATTCAGAAAAATTATAAAACAAATATAAAGAAAAAGAGGGAGTTTCGATTCTGAAACACAAAGAAGGTTCTAAAACCACTTCCTCCACCAAGCAGCATCGTCGAACCCTCAACACGTGCCATCAGAAGTTCGCCCTTGCATCCTCACACAATTCCACCGCTCTACCCCTCTCCGTCACGTCCGCGACAAGACAATCACCTTGACCTAAATCGTCACCTCCGCAGCTTGCAAACAGCCTCCGTACCGGACTCGACACACAATCCTCCGCCTCTACGCGAGTCACCTCTTTTTCCGACGAAGTTTACGTCACCCCTTTTCTGTTTCGATCCTTTGGTGGTTTTTCATTTTGGTTGATGGATATTATGCTAGATTTATGATTTTATATATTGTGGTTTGTTTTGCTTTAAAAGAAATAGAAATTCATATCCGCAACAAAAATCAGACAAAGAAGAAGATTAGAAGAAGTAAGCAGAGCGCGCGCGCACACACACACACACACACACACACACACACACACATATATCTTTTAATTTCGTCTGTATTTTTTTTTGCTTTTGGATTTCTGCAGAATGTTGTATCTATACGTCTGTAACTTTGAACATTTGAGATCTAATTTGGGGCTTAAGGGTTTGACAGGGGGTTTGGGTTTTTTTTGTGTTTGAGGTTTGAACCTGTTAGTGAAATAGAGAGAGATTGAGAGGACTTTGCTATTTTTGTTGTTTTGATTTTCTCCGAAGAAACAATAATGAAACATGGAGAAATAGAGGAGAATAGAGCAAGAGAAACAAAGAAAGAGATGAGAGAGACGTGACATGTGTTTTTTTTGCTTAAGCACAGAGAGTTTTGATTAAATCTTCCTTTTATTGTTTCATTTAAGTTTTAATTAAGAATTTAAGTAATTAATTGAAGGAAATATGACAAAGTTGTAAAAAAACTCTTTTTATTTTACTATATTTAATGATTTTTAAAATATTTCAAATATTTTATATATAATAAAATTTTCTTTATAATAGAGATTATATAATCATTGCTTATTAAATATTTAAAATTTTCATTTTTCATATGTATTACTAATAATTTATCCACCTTTTTTTATGTTATCACAGCTTCATTTATAAATTGTAAATAATTATAAAATAATTTTTTTAGCATAACATTTTTTATCAAGTTTATATTCATTTAAATATAAGTATTTATTCCCTCTATTTTTATAAACTTCTATATTTTATTTCATAATAAAAAATAATAATTTAACTTTCAAATACTTTTCATATATTTTTTTAGTTTAATATAATAAGATACCGATAATATATAAGACTTGGTTGATGTGTATGTTGAGCATGGTGCTGATATCCTTGATATAATAGATGAGGCAGAGTTGGGACAAGATGGGCCAAGTTATGATAATGATGATGCAGTTGAGGTTAATAATGATGTTGAGGGAGAGAAAGACAAAATTTATGAGAATAATGAGGTTGACGATGAGGGTGATAAATACTTGGATTATGATCATAATGAGGTTGGTGATGAGGGTGATAAAGATAAATATTCTGAGCATAATAAGGTTGATGATAAGGATGATAAAGACAAAGATTCAGTTGATAATGAGGTTGAGGATGGGAGTGGGAACAATAGTGAGTATTCTATAGACTTAGATTGGACTACAATCTTACTAATTGAGACATCAGAAGTGTTACCTGAGCAAGATCTGGATGAGGATTGAGATCAACTATATACTCCTCCAACTACTGAAGATGAACAAGAATATGAACATTTTCCGAATTTTCAAAGTGGTGAGGAAATCAAGTTCAAATTAAGTTTGGTGTTTAACAATAAGGATGTAATAAAGGATGCTCTCAAGGAGTATGCTATGATTAGTAACAAAAATTTGTACTTCAGAAGTAATGATGGAAAAAGGATGGTAGTTAAGTGTCAAGATGGATGCAAGTTTTAAATGAGGTTTAGTAAGTGGGTTGGAAATCAATCATGGCAAGTTGCTAGTTTATTTGATGAACATGCATGTGCCAGGACTGCATATAATAGACAAACCAAGACTAGATGGCTGGCTAAGCAATTTTCCCACATACTTAGACAGACTCCAGACATGAAACCTGTTAGGTTAATTTTTGAAGCAATTGAAAGATAGGGAGTGAAATTGTAAGCTGATTAGGTATACAGGGCTAAGAGAAGAGCATTGGAATTGATACAAGGTGCTGGTAAGGACTAATTTACTCACTTAAGGAGTTATGCAAAAGAGTTACTAAATTCAAACCCTAACAACAATATTGTTCCACAATGCTCTGAATCAAGTGATGATCATGTGTTTGAAAGGATCTATGACTGTCTACAAGCATGTAAAGTTGTATTTGCTAAAAGCTGTAGACCACTAATAGGACTGGATGTATATTTTTTAAACGGGGAGAATGGGGTCCAGTTGATGGGAGTTGTTGGAAGGGATGGGAATAATCAAATATTTCCTATTGCCTATGGTGTTGTAGAAGTTGAGACTAAGGATTATTGGGAGTGGTTCATAAACCTTCTCACTTAAGACTTGCAATCCATTAATAATATACCATATGCTTTCATCTCTGATCAGCGCAGCTGATGCGAGCTCAAGAATGGAAGTGTCTTGCTTATCCCTCAGTTGGGAGCCCTATTTATATCTGTTGGAGCCATTATTGCTTTCATTGATGGAGGAACCTTGGATTCCCTCCATAATGACTGAACCTTCATAACTCCCGCCGTTTTGGTCTTTAAAGGATTGAAGTCCTTTATCATGAAAGCGACAGTTACAGTTGTCCCGGGCTGATGACGCCGAACTCGTTTGGTTTCTGCGTGTGTCGTGCTGTAGGGAGTACCAGGCTTGGTTGAGTGTCCGGGTCGGCTTGTGGGATTCCTCTGTGCTGATGACACCGGCCTAGTATCTCTCTTTGGATCTACCACGTCTCTCCGCTTTGGACTGTCTTGCCTGACCGACTCAATCATTCCAAATATGCATAATTCATAACATTGATCTCATTTTCCTTTGTAGAGAGTTCGATCATCTTTTCTCTTATGTTGGTGACAAATTTCTGACCCTTTGCCTTGCATATTTGTTCTCCAATGTCTATCCAGTCTTATTAGGGATTTGTTTAACTTTCTTCCAACATAAGTTAGAACATATGGAACAATTTCCTAAGTATTCTTATCACCATGATCTACCTTCTCTTGAGTATTGGATACAAAAGCTACACTTTTGTTCTTCTTTTATAATCTTCCATTTATAGAAAATCCAAAGGTTTGAAGAGAGCCAATGAGTTCATCAATCTTTAAGGAGCTTAAGTCTTAGGCTTCTTTTATAACTGTTACTTTCATGTCAAACTTCAGAGGTAGAGATGTGAAAATCTCTCTAACCAGTTTTTCTTCTGACATATTTTATCCCAAAGTAAAAGAATTGTTGGCTATATCACACAATCTAATGTTTAAGTCAGATATGGATTCATCATCCTTCAACTTCATAATTTCAAACTCAGTTATGAGGAGCGGTAGCCTTGACATCCTAACCTTGAATGCACCTTCATGAGCAATCTTGAGTATCTCTCAAGCTTCTTTAGCTTTAGTGCAAATGTTGATTAATTTAAACATATTATTTTCAACACCATTGAGTATGACATTCAAGGCTTTATCGTTTCCAAGAGCTCCATCATCTTCATCTTTGGACCATTCAACTTGAGGCTTAAAGTTTGTAGAACCATCTTGAGAAGTGATCACATGATGTTTTCAACCTTTAACCATAACCTTCTAAGTTTTGTTGTTTATGGATTTGAGAAAAGCAATCATCTTAGCTTTCTAATAGTCGTAATTTATGCCATCCAAAACAGGTGGCCTGATGACTAAACCTTCATCCTTACTATTATTATTAGTATCCATTTGAATAGAAAATATCCTCCCTAGAGCTCACCTAAACCGAATAGGGTACATGCTCTGATGCCAATTGAAATTATTTTTGAGGGGACAAATGTTGGAACAACTAGTCCAACAAGTTAAACCAGATTTAATACACAAATGAACAACAACACATAGTCAATGTAAAAGCAATAAATAACACAAGATATTGGTAACCCAGTTCGGTGCAAAAAACACCTACGTCTGGAGGGCACTCTCTCCAAGAAAGGAAATTTACTACTTCAAATTGGTACAATTATTCTTCTATGAATACCAACCCTATGATGTTCAATGATTCTTCCTAATCCTAGTGACTGTCTATTTAGGCCACCTCCTAAATATGAGAACCCCTTTCACTTTCTCTCAATCACTAATCCCAAGTGATTTTTTAATAATAACCCTATTGAATGTTAAATTTACAACTCAACTAAGACAAACCAACAACTATGCGAAGTTACTGAAACATAGAGTGGTGTACACAAAGACTCAACACTAACCCTTATGATGACATTAGCATGGAATACAAGTTACAAAAACTCAAAACTCTAGCACAAATATTCTAAACCTTACACACTAAATGCATGTCTCAAGCATGAGACATGAGCCTCCTTATATAACAATGTCTTTTGAGTTTTCTCCTTTGGATATTTGATTTGATTTCCTCCAAAAAAAGATGATTATGTTGGATATGATCTTCTCCACAAATGTATTAAATAATAAGATATGATTTGTTATATTTAAAATTTAAATTTAAATTTGATTTGAACATCTCATGTTGTCAAACAAATCAAACAAACATTGCTAAATTAACTGCAACAAATCTGATTAAATCCCAACAAAAAATTATACACTACACAACATCCATATGGCCTGCAGACAAGGTCATATGTTGTATTGCACATGCTTGAACATCGAGTTCCACAAGTTGCACCAGAACATTCAAATTAACTCTTCATCTCGAATATGAAGATCTTCTTTGTAGACCGAATCTTGGATAAAATAAGCTTAAACCAAAACTATAATACCAATTGTCTATTGTAAGAGACCAGATGTTGCAACACACATGTTGGAACATCGGGTTCCACACGTGTCCCTTCAGCATCAGAACTAGCTTGAACAAACTCCATGTTATTTTGTATAATGCAGCCAATCCAAAAGAAATATCAGTTTTCAATCTCCATTCATAAGTCTTAAGCAACCATTGTCCTAGTACCAAAGCTTTTTAGTGTGTTCTAAAAGACATTTTTGTATCACAAGTTAGTAATGATTTGAATACCCATAATTATTTAAATCCTTGATGGTTAATGCTTTTATAATTTTTTTTTATTATAACACATTGATTCATTATAACCCTTATCATAATAATAATATATTCTCTAAATTTCTCAATTTTTTTTATTAGAATACTTTGACTCATGATGGTTTGGCTTACCACTATAGGGACATCTCTTTTTGAAATTTTTAGTTTTTTTCTTATGAAAGCAATATGTCACAACATGTCCATATTTTTAGGTATAAGTTTCTTTTTGGAATGGTAACTACTATTGACTTGTTTTTATTTGATTCAATTTTTACATACTTTGTATTTGTTAAAACTAATTTTGGGAAGACATTTAACTAGACTTGGATCAATAAGAAATACTCTTCATACTTATACGATCAACTCATCTATGTCAGATTAATTTATGTTTATCAATGGATAAGAAATATGAATCAAATCAGTTGAGAGTTCGTCTAAGTCTAAGATATATAAATAATGTTTTCTTGATCTAGAAAAAATAGTTTTTCCCAAGGATGCTTATTTTACTTCATGCATGTTAGGTTTGAAAATAACTTCAAAGTAATTCCACTTTGTTAACTTATAATTAGTAAATTAAGTTTAAAACCTTCCACATATTGAATATGATGGAGAATAAATCTTACCAATGATACCAACAAAACAAGTTAAAAGTTGTTTTCATTCCAAAAACACAATTTCTAAAAAAAGAAAAATCTAGACATGTTGTGTCATATTGCTATCATAAGAAAAGAGTTGGAAATTTCAAAACAATATGTTCTCATTGTGATAAGCCTAACCATCATGAGTCAAAGTATTATTATAAAATTTTTAAGAAAATAAAGATAAGATGTTAATATCGTGACAAGCAGGGTCGTCATGAATCAAACTATTATAATAAGAAAATATCTAATAAAGAAATTAATCATCAAAGATCTAAATTACTATGTATACCCAAATCGCTACAAACTTTCAAAACAACAATGTCTTCTACAAAATAAGAAAACTTTAGTACGTGGATAATGATCACTGCTCAAGACATATGTTTCTTATAAAAAAAAATGGTGAATCAATCACTCTTGGAAATAATGTCAAATTCAAAATCAAATGTACAAGCTTGACATATTTTGTCTTTATCAAAAATAATTTTAGAAAGCCATTTACCTAGATCAAGATTGAATAATTATGAAATAGTTTTCATTCTTATATGACCTTCTCGTCCATGCCAAGTCCATTTATCTTTTTCAAAGGATATTTAATATGAATTAATTGATAGTTCATCTAAGTCTAAGATATACAAATATTTGTTTTTTGATCTAAAGAAAATGGTTTTTCCATAGGATAATGGTTTTACTTCACACATGTTAGGTTTAAAAATAACTTCAAAGCCAGTATCACATTGTTGACTTATACTTTGTAAATTATGTTTAAGACCTTTCACATATTGAACATCCTTAAGTTTAGCGGAATAAAACTTACCAGTGATACTAATACCTTTAATTTTAGATTTTACATTATTTCCCAAAGTTACTGATCCACCATCGTTTATTTGATTGATGAAAAACATTTTCCATCTCCAGTCATATGTCTTGAGCAACCACTGTTCATGTACCAAAGCTTTTTCTTGTTTTCTTGAAGACATTCTTGTATCACGAGTTAATAGTTATCTGGATACCCATAATGATTTGGATCTTTGTTGGTTAATGCCTTTATAAAATATTTTCTTATTATAAAACTTTGATTCATGATGTCTATACTTTTCCCAAAAAGAACATATTCTCTTAATTTTCTCCAATTTTTATAGTAATACTTTGACTCATGATAGTTAAGCTTATCCACAATGAGAACATTTCTTTTTGTAATTTTTAATTTTTTTCTTAGGATAACAATATGGCACAACATGTCCCAACTTTATGTAGAGTTTGTGTTTTTGGAATGAAAACTATTCTTGACTTCTTTTTCATTGATGCAAACTTCACTTATTTTGCCGCTATTAATACTAATTTTGGGAAGAGATTTAATTAGATCAAGATTGGATAATTTAAAAATAGTCTTCATACTTATATGGCCAGCTCGTCTACGATATATCCATTTATCTTTTTCAATGGGTGTGAAATATGAATCATTTAAATTCTAATGTATAGAGTAACACATATTTGTTTTTTGTTTTTTGATATAGAGAAAATGATTTTTTTTTCAAGGATGATTGTTTTACTTCACACATGTTAGGTTTGAAAAAAACTTTAAATTCACCGTCACATAGTTAAGACCTTCCATTTATAAAACATACTAAATCTTAGTGGAGTAAATTTTACCAATGTTACCAATACCTTTGATTATATATTTCATATTATTTTCAAAAGTTATTGATTCACCATTTTTTTCCGATTGAAGATAAGCATTTTCTATCTCCAATCATATGTCTTGAGTAACCATTGTCCAACAAGTACCAAATTTTTTTCTTATTTTCCTGTAGACATTTTTTTATCACAAGTTAGTAGTGTTTTGGGTACCCATAATGATTTGGTCTCTTGATTATTAATGACTTTATAGAATATATCCCTATTATAACATTTTGATTCAGGATGACCTTGCTTGTCACAACGAGAACATCTTTTCTTAATTTTCTATTTTTTTTAATAATACTTTGACTCATGTTCGTTAGACTTACTACAATAATAGGAATATCTATTTTTGAAGTTTTTAACTTTTTCTTATGAGAACAATATGACACAACTTGTCTATTTTTTTTTTCTTTTGCACTAACAACATATTTTTTAAATTTTTGATTCTCCTTTTTTGGGTACATAAAATTTTGTATAGAGTTTTTGTCTTATAAGAGGTTTTAAATTCTATCCATGTTTCATCAAATATTTTAACTTGAGATCCCATGTTTTTTTTGAAATGTCTCCATAGATTTCAAAAAGCTAATTAGATCATTTGTTTGTTCCTCAATTTTTATTTTCAAAACATTGTTCTATTTTCGAGTTTCACAAGAAATTTAAGGATAAACCTCACTCGTCCTTTCGTTGAGAATCTTATGTTACTTAGATATTTCACAATGAGTCATCTCCAATTTTTGAATGATTTTAGGATACTTATATTCTTAATTTGCAAATTTTCTTTCTCTGTATTTCTCTTATAAAGTTGATTTTAAGAGATAAATATTTTTTAGGCAAAGTGTCTTAGTTAATAATCAAAGTGGCTACTTCATCCTTCCCAATCTATAATTAGATAACAAAGTTTCTATATTTAACTCATGAAAACAAAAATTTGATAATAATGATATATTTTTTGGCGCGTGAAGATGCAGCAGTAGGAAAGAAGAACGTGCCGATGCGCTGGGTCACAGAAAGCTGCACTGCAGGGGACACTCTCTTCGCAACATAAATATGCGCCGCGACAACATTTAATATTCATTTTGTTTTCCTTTTTCTTTTATTCATTCATTCATGTTTTTTTTTCTTTTTTTTTTTTACATAACATTATTATTCTTTTTTTTACTACGTTGTTGTAGTTAGTTCCATTTCTTCATCTTCCATAACACTCTCCCACGCTTCTCTCAATCCTCTTTGCCCTAGATCCATGCTCTCTTCCTTCAACCCCTTCATCTTTTCTCAACTTCCAATTTTACCCTTTTCACTCTTTATCTGTAACTCTATAGAATCTTCAAATTCTCATTTTCAGCTGGTTTTTGAAGAGGATCTGGTTGTTGTAAAGTTGTAAATTACAAGTCTTTGTTATCTTCTGCATTAGTTTTTTGCTTGTGAAATTGTTGTACTGTGCAATTAACTCTCATTTCTAGTTTTTTTAGTTGTGTTCTTCAAGTGGGTAGAGTATAAAGTAATGATTTTTTAGATTTGTATGGTTTGATTTGTTGAACTTGAGTCTTTTTTAACTGGTTAGGTTTTTGTATTTTATTGGGTTTTTAGGGTTTAGTGATTTGTGACCAAATTTGAGATGAGATGAGATTGTGGATACTTGGTTGCTATTGTAGCTAACATTGTGTACTTTCTCATAAAAAATAGTTTTTAATTTTTAATTTTTAATATTTGGGTGATATTTAAGTACTTGAAAAGAGTACTATAGGATAGGATATTGGGAATGTTATCGAGGGGTGGAAATTGATATTAAAGTTTGGTTTTTTGGGGAGGGGTGATTTGTTGTGTATAATGGGTTGTATGTGTTGCAAGCCTTCTGCGATTGAGGATAGTAATGAGAGTCCAAGGGAGCGTTTGTCGAACAAAGCTGTGGTTGATTCGCGTGTGTCTAGTAGAGGGACTTCGTCGAGGAGGGAGGAAGTATATAGGGTGAAGGATAGAGGTGATAGTAACAATGATGCGAGGACGGCGTTGATTGATAAGCAAGGACAAGGGAATGGGTCGGTTAGAGTTCATGGGGATAATTTTGAAAGGAAGAGGGAGAAAATGGAGTATGTTGTTACTCAACATCCTGGGAATGGAACTGTTCCGAAAGCCATGGAAGGGGAACATGTTGCGGCTGGATGGCCGTCTTGGCTGGCTGCTGTTGCTGGTGAAGCAATCAAGGGATGGCTGCCACGGCGCGCAGACTCTTTTGAGAAATTGGATAAAGTATGATTTTTTTTTCCTATTATCTATCACTCTGCCTAATTACACTGTGATAATGCTTTTTGGATTGATGCAGATAACCTATTTTCCCTTTGCCTTTTTTTTACATTTCAATGGCCAATGGTGTTTTGATTTAAATGTTAAAAAAATGTCAATTTCATATTCTTTAGTTGTTTAATGGTAGCTTTTCCTAATCTTTTTGCCTCCTTTTGTCATTCAATTTTCTACATTGCAAAATCTACTTTATACATGTGGTGGCAATTGAATTTGAAATGCTAATGGCGAGAAATCAAACCAATATAGGGCCTGTCTACTTGTAGCTTTTTAATATTTCTACGGAAGTGCTGTCAATCACGGATTGCAGAAAACAACGATTTGTTCAAATTCTGCTACACTACAATACTATAGTGCCACTATTTGACAACCCTGTATTAAATAAATAGGGCATCATGAAACAATAGCGATTTGTTCAAATTCTACTATAGCTGTATTTAACAATACTGTTCTACATTTACCTGTTCTCCTTGATTTCTTATTATGCTAATGTGAAACTACCTTCAGTAGCTGTTTTGTCACATGATTAATATTTCCTCTTTCTGATGTGCAGATTGGTCAGGGAACTTATAGTAATGTTTATAGAGCCCGTGATCTTGAACAAAGAAAGATTGTTGCTTTGAAAAAAGTGAGGTTTGATAATCTCGAGCCTGAGAGTGTTCGCTTCATGGCAAGGGAAATTCACATTCTACGTAGGCTTGATCATCCAAATGTCATTAAACTGGAAGGCTTGGTTACATCAAGGATGTCGTGCAGTTTATACCTTGTGTTTGAGTACATGGAGCATGACTTGGCTGGGCTTGCATCACATCCTGGACTCAAGTTTACAGAATCACAGGTAATTTCGGAAGCTTCTTGTTTTTCATTTCTCTCTGTATTTTACTGGAAATGAAACCTATCACATGTTGCTGCCACTAATTATTCTTCAATGTGCTATTCAACCATTTTTTATTTTAATTTTTAAATTTCTTCTATTTGTACTTATATAAGCTATTTTAAAGGATTAAATTTCCACCGAAGACTAACAGATTTACAGGATTTAATTTGTTTTTCATTTTGTTTTGGCAGGTTAAATGTTACATGCAGCAACTTTTACGCGGTCTTGATCACTGCCACAGCCGTGGTGTGCTGCACCGTGATATTAAGGGTTCCAATCTATTGATTGACAACAATGGAGTATTGAAAATTGCAGACTTTGGTTTGGCGAGCTTTTTTGATCCCAATTTAAATCAGCCACTCACAAGCCGAGTCGTCACGCTTTGGTATAGGCCACCTGAGCTTTTACTTGGAGCTACTTACTATGCCACTGCTGTAGATTTATGGAGTACAGGTTGCATACTTGCCGAGCTGTATGCTGGCAAGCCTATAATGCCTGGTAGAACTGAGGTATATCCGCTTAGATCTTCCCATTCAAATGTTGTATTTTATCATTTTTCTTCATTTCATTTGTTAAAATTGACTATGGTTTATTGTGAATATCCATTCTTCAAAATTTCTAAAAGTAAGATTGACTATGGTTTATTGTGAATATCCATTCTTCAAAATTCCTAAGCTGAGTTAACAATAAACTATTGGTAGTTTTTGAAAAACACCAATCCATAAATATTATGTTATTTACAATTTACTACTTGTTCTTTTATGGTCACTAGCATGAAACTTGATTCTATAATGAAATAATTTGAAACTACAACTTTGTCTTGTAGGTGGAGCAATTACATAAAATTTTTAAACTTTGTGGTTCGCCTTCCGAGGACTATTGGAGAAAATCAAAATTGCCTCATGCAACGATATTTAAGCCTCAACAACCCTATAGGCGTTGTGTTGCTGAAACATTCAAGGACTTTCCCGCACCTGCAATAGAACTGATAGAGACACTCTTGTCCATAGACCCTGCTGATCGTGGAACTTCAGCATCTGCTTTGATGAGCGAGGTGTGAAATTTTTGAGTGTCTTTTATATTGTTTAGTCTTTTCTTTCAATGAAACAGTTAATATAAACAGTGGATGCTGGTATTATTAAAAACATCAATTTGACTTATTCTACAAATGTAGGTTTTGTGTTCATCTGAAAAAGCAATTCTAGGTTGTTTTGATTTCATATTGGTGCATACATACATGTTTATAACTATGCACTGACCATTTCAAAATGGTTTGCATATTCATCCAATCATATATCATCAGGAAGATATTTGTTGAGATATTTTACGAAGAGATATAACAAAGTGGCTACACAATTAGATGTGATGTGATGACTCTAAAACATTTTAAACTGTCAATGCATAGTCATAAACCTCGAACAAATCCATGCTCCTGTTTGTCTCTTTGTCATGTGTATTCATGAAAATTACCATGTATATCAGCAAAGTTATGTGTTTATTATCTCTTAATTGTTAGTATACATAAAGTGAAGATTTGCACTGCTACTTTGGTTGGAGAATATTATTTTCAAACTTCAGCATGCATTGCTGATGACTATCTCTTTTTATTTTACAATTCAGTTCTTCTCAATAAAGCCTCTACCTTGTGATCCTTCAAGCTTGCCAAAGTATCCTCCTAGCAAAGAATTTGATGCCAAAGTACGGGACGAAGAAGCTAGACGGTAAGTGTTCAAATTTGGCGACTATGCATTGGAGTATACTGTAAACTTACAAGCATCCATTCCACTATTTTTTAAAACGAATATTAAAATAATTTCATTCATAGCATAATGGTGTATATATGTTATCAATATATCAAGCTGAATTATATCTGGTTCTTAAAATCTTACCAATGCTTGGTAGTTCTACTGAAGTGTTAGCTTAGGTTTTTGGGCTCCTTGTCCGTGAGTGCAAAGTTTAGTGTAAGAATTTTGTTTATAGTTTTGTTCATTATTTTTTTAGACAAGGGGCAACAGGAAGCAAAGGCCAGAGACATGATCCTGAGAGAAGAGGAGTAAGAGAATCTCGAGCTGTACCCGCACCTGATGCCAATGCTGAACTAGTCGTGTCAATGCAGGTAAACTCATTTTTAACTCCGATACTAACCTAACTTGGTCACGATGATTTGTCATTGCTGTTTATGTAAGGTCAATCAACCTTTCAAATGTATGTATTTTGGATAGACACCATGATCAGTTAGCCCTTTCAACTTTCAATTGTATAAAATATCTTTTGGATGCACTCTTCCTGTTTAATCTTTCATTTTTTTCACATCTGTATTTTTTACGTCGAAAACAAATATATATTTTTTAACAGAAGAGACAAGGTCAGAACTATTCTCAAAGTAGGAGTGAGAAGTTTAACCCTCATCCTGAAGAAGCTGGTTCTGGATTTCCTATTGAACCCCCTAGACCATCACAAGTTGCAGAAGCAAGTGTTGATCCCCAAGCAAATCAACATAAAAGAGCCTCACATTCAGGCCCACTTACTCACCGCGCTGCTTGGGCGAAAGCTGGGAAGAACCAAGACGATGCTCCAAAGATTTCAGTGGGCGGCGACTTATCTACAATCTCAGGTTTAGTTGCAGCCAGGAGGAGTATGCTGTCTGACGATCGCAGAGAAAGTTCTGGATCATCACAAGTGGAGGCTCCAAAACTAATTACCAGGTTTCCAGGATCCTTCAAAGAGGCATCTGAATCATTGATGCAACAAAATCAAAATCAGAAGCATCATGTACACGCTTCTCAAAAAGAAGAAGCAAAAGGCAACAGCAAAGATCCAAATGTTGTAAGTAGTTGGATTATCTCCCTCTCCCACCTCCTCTCTTCATATATATACAATTTGTTTCTATATTTTGTTGTTTTTAAGGTCTCTTTGGTTTGAGAGAAATGGTTTCTATTTTCATTTATGGCTTTCAGTTTTAGGTCCTATATTTGGATAAACAACTTAATTAAACACTTATGCTGCAGGCTGGTTATGGTTCAAAAGGTTATAAAATTCATTATTCCGGTCCATTACTTGTTCCATCAAGCAACATGGACCAGATGTTGAAAGACCACGACCGCCAAATTCAAGAAGCGGTCAGAAGAGCACGTCTAGACAAGGCAAAAATGCGAAGACTCCAAGCTGAAGGGAACCAGAACCAAATAAGCAATTCATTATTTGTTTCTGGTCGTTGAGTTGTAGAATCAGATGCAGCAAAAAAGCATCTTCATTAAGATTAAGAATACATTTTTATTTTTTCCTTTTTTCCTTGTAATTATTCCTTGAGATCAATGTCCCCCCTTGGCCATATGTTAGGAAACTTCCATAGCTCATCAGATCTATTTTATTACCACTTACAGATGCAAATTGTATGGCCTTTTGTAAAGCTTTTAACAACCTTGAGCTTAAGAATATTGGGGGACAATGTCTTCCTTATGTTTAACTTATGATTAAAGTAATTAATCATTATTGGGAAGATGACTAATTATGTGTATGCATTCTTCTCATTTTGTTTCATGAGGCATTATTGCTTAAGCATTTTGGTAGGTAGATGGTTGCCTCTATTGCCAAATTCTGGTTTGGTACACTTACCAGTCTGTTTAGATGCATACAATTCTGCATCACACTGAACTTATGGAGGGTTACTTGTTATTTTTGCATAAATAAATAACTTTTTATAGTGTTTAATGATATCTATCCTATAATAAATTGATAGGTATAAAATTGGTGAATATATTGATATCTATCAGAATGGGCAATTAAGTTCTTTGACAAAAATCATCAATAGAATTGGTGAATACTTTGAGTCAATCACGTCATTACATAGTTGTAGAAAAATACATTTTAACAAAAGAGTAAAAAGATAGATAAATCAAAATCTTCTAAATCCTAAGCCTTTCTCCCCCTTCCCTTAAATCAGGGGAATTGCTCAAGGCAACCTAAGCATTATTTTTCCATCTTAGTGAAAAATCAAAATTACCCATAGATTCTAGAAATGCATATCCGTATGCATTTTAAACACATTGGTTTTTGAAACAGGCTTTAAGGCTATGCCAAAAGTAATTAAGGAAATACATTTTTTTGTAATTTTGAAAGTTGTATCTCCAGACGTTGTTTTAATCAAAAACACGTGAGATCGTTCTCTTTTCTCACTTCTTAAAATACTCTGTAAAAATACAACTCTTAAAACTCTCAATTCTCAAACTCTCATAACTTCCATTCTCTCAAACTAAAGCAATTCACTTCAAAGCTTCTGCCATCAACATCCAATCGATCAAATAGCTCACTCAACATCAAACTAAACCAGCAATTGGTAAATTTTTTTATTTTTCTATACTTTTTTTATTTATTTCTATATACATTTGTAAAAATTGAGCATTAAGTTATGTAATAGGTAGTTTAGATATGTTATTTAAATGAGAAATGTGTTTGATAGGTAGTTTAAATGATAAGTGCATTATTTTGGATGTTGACTGGACTGCATTTCCACCATTGTTTATTTGAGTAGCAGAACTTTACGGAGATGCATCTGCAGAAGTTTACAACGTTTTGATCCTAGAATCCAGAGATGGATCTCTGGAATTTATTAGTCTACATTGTTTGACTTGATCTCATTGTGTTTCATTTGTGTAATGCTTGTGTGATTTATTTATAGGCATCATGATTGATAAGCAAGATAGATTGATGCACGGCAAAGTTGCACAACATGCATCAGTTCAGAGGGAAAGAGCCTGAGCCTGAGCCTCGCAGACACATGTTGTTTCTAGTCCGGTTGATGTGGACGCGTCAATTTCTGGGGCTAATGCATCTTCGTCTTTGTCTTCACTGTATGAGACATGTGTCACTTACTTAGGCACTCGAGGCACAATAGGCACCAGAGGCAGTCGAGGCTCCCGAGGGGTTTGAAGGAGGCCCGTCCGACTTATCACTTCCGCCTATATGCTCGGACTATGCCGCCAGACATGTCTAGGAAGGAAAGATAAAATTCAAATGTATTCATTCTTTGAAAAACATGTATGTTATAATATTCGAAGTTTCTGACATGATTTATTTTTCGGCAGGACTGTGATGCTTTAAAATGCATCAAACATGAGCGGTAGATTATTGGTCTGCTGCAGCCTGATGAGTAGTGGTTTCACGATGTGATGCTGCTATCTGGGCTGAGAGATTTGTGTAGGATCAATTACGTAATGGTTAACCATGGTATGTTGCATGCGTTTGTAGAGAAATGAAACTCAAAGACTTTATCTTTTCATCTTCCATAAGGTGAGATGTCTATCACACTAGACGATGTCCCATATATGCTGCATCTTCTGATCACGAGGAGATTATTAGATCACAACAGAGATGACACATTGGAGATGATGTTAGACTAACTGGGAGCTGATCCACGAGATGTCCTGCAAGAGTTATAAGTCACCCGAGGGGATCATGCTAGGTTTCGATGCCTCAAGAGGTTGTATACATAACAACTGCATGATGCAGATCAGGCCGCTGGTGATGATAAATAGGTTGCGCAACATATAACATATGCATGGAGAGTATACCTGTTGTACTTGAGTGTCTCATCCATTTTTGTAGACAAAAGTTCCATTTATGTTGATGTGGTCTACCTGAGATACTTCCAGACTTGGAATAGATCCATCAGTACAACCGAGGGGCCGCTTGTTTGGTCTAGCTATACTACAAATTAGTGAAAGGTTGTATGTGAAATACTAAAAAGATGACAGACAACATCACACAGTTGACAATAATATTTTACATCTTTTAGTGTCTGTGTGTCATTTTCATAACACTTTTTTGACGCCATTACTAATGATTCATATGTACCATTTTCAGGCTTGGATCCTCCAACACTTTCTACGCATATCCGGATGGCCATGTGCTCTGACCTACACTAAGGATATGCCACATACTTCTGCATTTATCCCGCTCAAAAGGAATCGGGAGAAAAAGCCATACAAAGTGTATCTTAGCCATATGGTAACAGAGGATATACACTTTCATGCGCACGTCGATCACCGTGAGACGCTTCCCTAGGATGACATTGCATTCTACTCTGGATGGTTGGCCTGCAATTCATGTGACAGTTCAGGTACATGCAGTTTGTTCTCGAGGACCTTTTCGAGTCTGCTCCTCCTGCTATGACACATAGAGATATGGATGACATGTTTGATGATTACCTTAATTATCTGATACAAGATGAGGCACGAAGTACCATAGTTCCTAGCGAGTGGAATGCTGCAGATGACTACATCCAATGGTATTTCAGAGTGTGACATTCATATATGACACCAGATGCTCCGGGAGATCCACGTAGGCTAGCTTATCAGGAGATACTAGAGGAGGAGCAGGATATGGCAGATCATGCTGTTGATGTGTTACCTATATATTATCGTATCATGGAGCATAGGCAGACGAGTATAGACATATGACTCTTTCCTGATGACTCTGAGGTGAGAGACGTTCTAGATGCCCTGGGGGGAGGCATGAAAGACACTGTAGTAGAGGAGGAAACATAGGAACAGGGGGTCCGAGTCTGTCATACACAGTATTATATAATACTTGTAATAGGATCACTATTATCGGTTGTATTTTATTTTGACTTCATTGTGTACTCTAAATTTATTAATTTATATATGTCATTTTCCTATTAATTTGAAAGTGTGTGGTTTAATTTATATAAAATTGAATTTGATTATATATATATATATATATATATATATATATATATATATATATATATATATATATATATATATATATATATATATATATATATATATATATATATAATACATCGTCCATTTCATCACCGCATCCCTAAAACAAAGTAAAAAAAATACTCTGTGTGAATACGAATATGCATCTCTTGATTCTGTTTGGTGTGAATATGGCGCAGTTGCATCTTCAAATTAGTTTATGTCAAAAAAGAGTGCTTATTGATAATTCATTGGGTGACCATGATGTGGCTCTTAAGGTACATCTTCGAATAAATTTTAGAAAAATATGGGGATAACTCTTAATTGGGGCGTAATTTTGTAATACTCAAAGTTCGTTCAAAAAATATATTTTCAAAATCAAAGAAATATTTTAAAATTTCTATAGAGTATTCATTTAGGGTATTTAGGATGGGATAAGCAATTTCTTAAATTAGACCTATTGGCGTGGGCTTGGAGCCCAATATGTTTTTCTTTAATTTATAGTTAAAAACCTTCTTTTCACTACTTTCGGCACTTAATTTTTTTCGTATTGATGCATAAATATAAATAATTGTTTGCTTTCCTTTTGTTTTTTTAGTTTTAAAACAGTTATCTTTTATTTTCAAAATTTTAATTATTTTTAAAATATTTTTTTGAAAAAGTTAAAAAAGTAAATTTAATATCCAATAATAAATTAACATTATTGAAAATTGAAATATAATCAAAATTACTTTATTTTTAAAAATTATATCTTAACAATAGATTTTATAAAAAATTATTCAAAATAATTTTAAACTTTAGTGGTTTTTTTTTTAAATTTTAATATAAAAAAGCTAAAATATTTAAAATAATTTTTTGTAAATATTATTTAAATTAATTTATTATTTGAAATATTTTTAAAATTTCTTGCTAAATATTTTTTTAAACAAAAATATATAATACTATTAAAACCATAAAAAACTGAAATAAACGAATACTTTTGAATAACTAAAATGAAGATACCTCCAATTGTTTTTGAAAATTTGAAGCAAAATAAAATAGGAAAGTAAGAAAATATAGAAAATTTTGTAGCCTCTGTAAGAAAGAACTAGAATATGACAAAGCCAAAGAGGCAGATAATAAATGGCACGTCGTATTGTCCATGCATTTATAGAACAAAGATTGAGTATTATAATTGCATTATTACTTAATATACACGTTTGTGAAGTGTGGACGGGATTGATTCACGTCGGTGCTTACAAATAAAATCAATTAAAATAAAAGGTCAAATTATGATAGTCATTAGTTACTGTTTAAAAAGTAGATAAGAGAAAGTAGTAATTAGATTTCGTTTTAGCAACCATTTTTAAATAGGTTTGCAATGTCATAAAAATTAACAACTATACAATAAACTACTAGAATTTTATATATACTACTCCCTTCGTTTCTTTTTAGCATAAAACTCTTCGACTAAAATAATAGATTGTTAGAGTTATTTTTTCTATTATATTCTTATTTATTTTTTTTTTTAAAAATAAATTCAATCATACACTCTCGTTTTTCAATAACTAATTAAAAAATGTGAGGTGGATTTATTGAGAAAATAAGGGTATAATTGATAAATTATAACATTAAATTATAAAATGAGACTTAAATAGAAACAAAATAATTTTCTAAAATGACACTTAAAAAAACGGAAGCAATATTACCTAAAGAAAAGTTTCATAACAATGTATTTTTCACTACATTTTATATATACTTGTTAGTTAAAGACAATTTTCATGTTTTAAAACAACACATTACATTCACTTAATTTGTTAAGCCGACCATAAAAAATAATATTATTGTGTTATGTGATGCATGTGAAGAAAATGAGTATTGAGTTTTAGTTACTTTAGTAGGAAGGAAGTGGAGACTCTCAATTATGTGTTTGTAGTGCGGTTGGGATAATTTTGATAAAAATTATTCGAACTGCAAGAAAAAAAAATGTGTGGTTCGGTTTGGTTTGGTTGATTTTTGAAAATAAAACTAAATCAAACCAAACTAATATGGTTTGAGTTGGTTCGATTTTTTAAAAAAAAATTATTGAGTCATACATACACATATATAAAAAAATATAATTTCGTGTTTAATCGTTCATACATTACCATAAAAAAATTTATAATTGTCAAAATAAGTTTATAATTTGATGCATAAAATTGTGTCTTACAACTTTATCTTAGGTATAAAGAATGATATACATGAAATTTCATTTTTAAATAAATACCATATAAAGAATACGATAAAATATATTTTGTTAAAATGGTATTTATAAATGAATAATAAATTTTTTTTATGATATGCAAATTAAAATAAATATCATACAAAATATGATAAAATACACACATAATACTTATAAATATTAAAGAAATATATATTGGTTAGTAAGATTTTATAACATAATACGGTTTCGGTTTGGTTCAGTTCGATTTTGCGATTTTCTTTTGTACCGATTCGGTTTTGAACACACCCCTAATCTCAATATTTATATTTGGCTCTATTCAGGTATTTATAGTAGTGGATAGTCATCTTGAGGCGGGATAAATAGAATTGAAAAAAAAATTATGGGTATGCAACAAAAGTTGAAATTTGAGATTCAATAACTAAATGCATCGAAAACTGTGTTAAAGAGTGTCGAAGGTGAAAAAGATTCAAAATTTGTCAACAAACTAGTGGGATACCCGTGCTTCCGCAAAGATATTGGCGTAGGCTGGACCGGTTGCACCAAATAAATTGTATTATTTGCCAAAACGCAAATGCATAAAATATATGAATCTTGTAGGTAAATTTTATAAAAACATAATATTTAAGTTGATTAAACTAAAATAAAAAATTACATTTAAATATTATCAGTAGGTTGAATTAAAAAAAACCCATATCCAACACCCAAAGATAAATTAAAAAAGTGAAAAAGTAGTTACACAAAGTAAATAACATAATTATAATAGAAAATATAATTAAAATTTACCATCCCATAGAGATGTTGTGCAAAATGATCTAGTAGAGAAGAGAATGTTATTTAAAGACTCAAAATTTGTCAACAAAAGTTATTTTTCAATTAAATCTTTATTTTTCTGCTATTTGTTTTCTAGATTCATTATTATTGTACTGTACAAACATAATAAAAAAGAGCATGGAGAGTGTTTTTTTAAAATAAAAACAGTCATAATATTCTTAAAAGTTAAATATGTTCGTGATCCTTATAAATAACTTGTTCTGGACTGGACCAAGGTTAGGCCCAATATAGTTTTCGGCCCAGTGAACCTCAGAGGCCCACGTTCCTCCATGACCCTCCTACGCACCTAGGATGCCCACCTTAGACGTGCTCGGCTGCCCCATATCCCCGGAGCATATGGCACCCGGCATGCTCGGCACTAACATTCCCGCGAACACCTTCGTTGCCGAGGACCCTGCTCCGCGCAGGGCTCCTTCATATCCAATCCTCCGAACAACACGGATTCCACGTGGCTCCTAAAAGACCGCGTCTCCCTTGAACTTCGGAGCGGTTAACCAGGACAGAGGGCATGCACGCACCTCCGATATTTCCGCTCAGGAAACCTGGCAGTCTCCTAGTTGGGCTTGGGAATCCAACCCAATAGCGAGATCATGGCCCAGCGCTGGGGGCTATAAATACCCTCTTTAACTAGAGGGTCAGGTATTCACTTCCTTCGAACCTTTAGCTATTACTTGCACTCCTTTGCTCGTCTTCTTACTTTGGCATCGGAGTACCTTGCAGGTACACCCCCCTCCTCCTTTCTAGAAGATCCAGTCCAAGCAGCCTACGACGATTCTCCTGATCAGGTACGATCAGTGGCGCCGTCTGTGGGAAACTTGCTTCCCCGTCTTTAACAAAACAAAGATCAAAGCTAATCCTTTTCCAATCGTCATGGCTGACAACAACAACAACATCCCAAGTGCTGATCCCTTCCTCCTGCAACAACTGATCGAGGAATCCACCCGCGAGGCAGCAAATCGTCGCCGGCAGGGAGGAAATCGGCATACCCCCGCCGGGCAAAGGGGGCCCGGGCACGAGACCTCACCACCTGGGAGGCAGCAGATCCGTAGCATCCAGCAGCTGCAGGGCCTCCAACAGGTTCAGAATGTTGACCACGTTCCTCCCGAGGGACACGTTCAAAATGGGGATGACGAGCAGATCCGAACACACAATGGGCCAGAACGTGCCCAGAATGTGAATGAGACCGACCCCAGAGACGGGCATGCTGCTTCCTCATTCACCCACACCTCCGAAAGGCGGAGAGCCCGTCATGGAGAAGAAGAGGAGCTGCTCAACGTTCCCGAGGACGCTGACCCCATCACCGTCCGCCTGCTCAAAGAAATACAATTGACAAACAGCCTCCTCCGAATTCAGGATGACCGAATTCACGAGCTGGAAAGACAGCGACGACGTCGCTCCCCTCCGAGGAAGCACTACAGGTCACGCTCCTATTCCTCCTCGCGCTCACCACCAAGGAGGTACCGCCGGCGTTCCCCATCCTCTTCAAGGTCTCCACCAAGAAGATATCGCCGCCGGAGGACACGTTCCCGCTCTCCGCCAAGAAAGAGCAAGAAGAACCAGAGGCCAGAAGCCACTGAAGCGAGAAGCCCCTCCCCCGAACAGGATCATCGGGGCCCTTCCAAAGCTGCACCGAAACCTGGCGAACGTCCCCCTCGGGACAACCGTACCAGTTCGGACGATAACCAAGGAAAACCCCGGCGAAACAGACACTACACTTCACCGGGACCAAGCGACGAGGAGGACTTTCGCAGCCCCTTGTCCGGCAGTATCCGGAGAGCCCACCTCCCTCGGGGGATGGAAAAACCGCCAGTATTGGACCAATACGACGGAACCACTGACCCCGACGACCATATTCGGAGCATCGAAGCAGTCATGGACTATCACGTCGTCAGAGGCTCGATCAAGTGCCGCATTTTCCCGACCACCCTCAGGAAGGGGGCGATGAATTGGTACAGGAACCTCCCTCCGAACTCCATCCATTCCTGGACCGAGCTCAAAGAACTCTTCTTGAGCCACTTCACAGCCTCCCGACGACAACCGAAATCGGAAGCCAATCTCGAGGCCGTGATACAAGGACCCAACGAACCTCTTCGGGATTACCTTGAAAGATTCAACAAGGAGGCCGTCCAAGTGCAGACGGCCGACTACATGAAGAGATACCTCTTGGAGCGAGGACTACTCCCCGGTAGTGACTTCAAGAAGGCCATTAAGATTGAGAAGGTGCACTCGATGAATGCCCTCCTCCGCAAAGCAAAGGCATTCATCGACTTTGAAGAAGGCGAGGCAGCCGCGATCAAAGCCTCGAGGGGCAGTGATGTTGCTCGCAACTCAAACCTCGAGGATCCAGGATCACGCCGAGGACAGGACAAAAGGAGGGACGACAGGTCCCGAGATGCCAAAGAGCGCCGAGGACCGGCAGGACGGTTCAACGACTACACTCCTTTGAACGCCTCGCGGGAGAAAATCCTGGCCGACTTCCAGAACACCGAGTTCAAGAACTCCAACATCAGGCCCCCGAAGTCAAATCCTACAAGACCGGGGACAGACAAGTCCAAATACTGCAAATACCACAAGAGTCACGGGCATCTGACCGACGAATGCATACATCTCAAAGATGCCATAGAGACCCTGATCAAAGAGGGACTCCTATCAAAGTACACGAAGAAGAGAGAACCCTCCCGAAGAGATGTCCCTCGGAACTCTGACGAGGGGAACTCACCAGATAGCAGACCGCTTCAAGTCGCGTTGTCCGTAACCCGACCGGAAGACTTCATCCCTTTAGTCGGCGTGACGACTGCCTTCAGTACCTGGGAGCATTTCCCAACAGCAATGGTCATCTCCAACGGCGGTGACCCCGGCTCCCTCACTATCAGCTCGGTAAAGAGAAAATTCGATGAGCTGGTCAGCGCCAACTCGGATGTCGCCCCAACTCTGCGGAAGTTTAGAGGGAAATCGGACCCAATCACTTTCTACTTGGAAGAGCTGCCGGGCGGCGCCCCGAACGCCACAATTCCTTTACTGGTCCGAGCCAGAATGACGAATTTCGACGTTCGTCGAGTCCTGGTCGACGAAGGCAGCTCGGTCGACATCATGTATTCTCACCTGTTCCGGACACTCCAGCTGGACGACTCGCACCTCACTCCCTATGTGGGTTCCGATCTCCAAGGCTTCAACGGTGCTACCACCAAGCCGTGGGGATACGTCGAACTGATCGTCACTTTCGGAGAAGGGGAGGCATCCAGGCAGGTCAAGACAAGATTCTTGGTAATCGACTGCAAGACTCTCTACAACTGTATCATCGGACGTCCTACTCTGGCCGAGCTCACTGCCGTCCCCTCCACCGTGCACCTCAAAATGAAGTTTTACACAAAGCGAGGACGAGTGGTCACCATCAACGCATACATCGAAGCGGCCAGAAGGATTTTCGACGCCTCCGTGAAAGGGTTGCAGCTGATTGCCCCTCCATCAGATCCAAACAAAAAGCCGAGGGTCGAAGACAGTCACCCTCAGGAAGATCAACATCCACCGAACGTCAGCTCCATCGACTTAGACGCTCGGTTTACTGACGAAGAGATGAAGAATGTCGAAGAAAGAAGGCCAAATGCAACTCACCCCGTCAGGCCCATCCCAGACGGAGACTTCGACCTCATCCCGCTGGGCGACAACCCCGACAAAGCGGTAAAGATCGGCAAGGACATCCCAGATCTTCCGAGGAAGCAGCTCATGGCATGTCTTCAAGCCAACGCCGACTTGTTCGCCTGGAGTGCAGCGGAAATGCCCGGACTCGACCCTGAGGTCGCCTGCCACCACCTCTCCATCGACCCAGCTGTAAAGGCAGTAGTTCAACGTAGGCGTCGGCAGTCTCCCGAGAAAGCGGAGGCTGCCGAGAAAGCTGTAAAAGACCTCCTAGAGGCAAATTTTATTTCCGAGGCCAAGTATTCAACTTGGCTCTCAAACGTTGTACTTGTCAAAAAATCTAATGGAAAATGGAGAATGTACGTTGATTATACTGATGTTAACCGGGCATGCCCCAAAGATGCTTATCCTTTACCTAATATTGATAGACTGGTCGACAACTCGGCCGGCTATAAATTGTTATCATTTATGGATGCTTATTCAGGTTACAACCAAATTCCCATGGCGAGATGCGACAAGCAATGCACGGCCTTCATGACCGAGTCGGACAACTATTACTATAACGTAATGCCGTTCGGACTCAAGAATGCCGGAGCTACGTACCAGCGGATGATGAACAAAGTTTTCCGGGGAGAGATCGGCGACACCCTCGAGGTTTATATGGACGACATGATCGTCAAATCTCGGGAAGACGCCGACCACACAACGCACCTTGAACGAGTGTTCAAGCAGGCCCGAGCCTGCAAGATGCGTTTCAACCCTGAGAAATGCACCTTCGGCGTACGGGTAGGCAAGTTCCTCGGTTTCTATCTGACCGAGCGAGGAATAGAAGCCAATCCCGATAAGTGCCGAGCATTCTCAGAACTCCCTACCCCCGTCAATAAAAAATCTATCCAAGTACTAAACGGAATGCTCACGGCACTATCCCGCTTCGTCGCGAGATCCGCCTAGCACGCCCTCCCATTCTTTAAGTTACTTCGGAAAGAAGCAACCTTTGAATGGTCCGAGGAATGCGAGCAAGCGCTGTCCCACCTCAAACAAGTTCTCTCCAGGCCGCCCGTCCTCTCCCGACCAAATATCGACGAGATCATATACCTCTACCTGGCCGTCTCAAACGAGGCAGCCAGCGCGGCCTTGATCCGAGAAGCTGAAGACGGACAGAAACCGGTATACTTCACGAGCAAAGCCCTACAAGGACCCGAGGTGCGATATCAACAAATAGAGAAGGTCGCACTGGCTCTGATAACAGCTGCTAGGAGGCTGAGATATTACTTCCTCGCCCATACCATCATCGTCCGGACAGACCAACCCATCAAACATCTTCTCAGCCGACCAGACATGGCCGGGAGAATGCTAAGATGGTCCCTCGAGCTGTCGGAATTCGACATACAATACGAGGGCAGGAAGGCACTAAAAGCCCAAGCGCTCGCTGATTTCGTGGCCGAGATGACCTCTATTTCCAGCTGCCCGACCCCCACCGAAAACAAATGGACCATCTACGTGGACGGCGCTTCGAGCACCTCAGGGAGTGGAGCCGGCATTATCCTGGAGAATGAAGAGGGGCTCATCATCGAAGTATCCTTGATCTTATCTTTTACCACGTCGAACAACCAGGCTGAGTACGAAGCTCTCCTAGCAGGCTTACGTCTTGCCGAGGATGTAGGAGCTCGAGAGGTCATGATTTACACCGATTCCCAGCTCGTTGCTTCCCAAGTCAGCGGCGAGTACCAAGCCAAAAACGACACACTGGCCGAATATCTCACTCTCGTCAGAGAGAAGATGAAAAAATTCACAAAGGCAGACGTCGAGCACATTCCCCGGGAGCATAACTCACGCGCCGACATATTATCCAAACTTGCGAGTACGAGAAAGAAAGGCGGAAACAAGTCGGTAATCCAAGAAATCTTACCCAGACCGAGTATAAGCAAAAATGCGCAAGCTCTGCAAGTGTTCGCTATCGGGGACGACCACTGCTGGATGACCCCGGTATATAACTTCCTTACCAAGGACGAACTACTTGCCGACGCGAAGGAAGCTTCAACTATCAAGAGACGAGCCTGCTCGTACACAGTCATCGAGAACAAACTATACCGACGAGGCTTCTCCATCCCTCTCCTTAAATGTGTCGACACATCGCAAGCATCTGAGATACTCCAAGAGCTCCACGAGGGGATCAATGGCCAGCATCTCAGCGGCCGATAACTAGCGAGGAAAGCCCTCAGGGCCGGCTACTATTGGCCAACCATGCAACAAGACGCCAAAGAACATGTCCGTAAATGCGACAAATGCCAGCGTCATGCCGACATGCACTTGGCTCCCCCCAACGAACTCAAATCTCTATCATCACCTTGGCCTTTCTCCACCTGGGGAATGGACCTCCTCGGACCATTCCCGGTCGGCTCGTACCAAAATAAATATCTCGTGGTCGCCGTCGATTACTTCACGAAATGGATAGAAGCCGAGGCGCTCGCCAATATCACGTCTCAAAACGTGCTCCGTTTCTACAAGCGAAACATACTAGCCCGGTTCGGGGTACCTCAGGCCATAGTCACCGACAATGGCACCCAGTTCACCGACAAAAAGTTCCAAGAGTTTGTGGCCAAGCTCGGCACGAAGCAGCACTTCACCTCAGTCGAGCATCCTCAGACAAACGGACAAGCCGAGGCAGCCAACCGAGTCATCCTCCGAGGACTAAAGAGAAGACTCGGCGAAGCCAAAAAAGCTTGGGTCGAAGAACTACATAGTGTGCTTTGGGCATATAGGACAACCCCCCACTCGAGCACAGGCGAAACTCCCTTTAGGCTAACCTACGGCACCGAAGCCGTGATCCCCGTGGAAATCCGAGAACCTTCCCGGCGCACCGAGTCACCCCTCGAAGAGGAGCTCAACGACGAAGCTATGAGGGAAGAGCTCGACATGGTCGAGGAGATCCGCACAGGATCTTCCCTCCGAGAAGCAAAATTAAAACAACAGATAGCTCTCCGCTACAACACCAAAGTTATCAAGCGCGAATTCGAAGTCGGCGCCCTGGTGCTCCGGAGAAATATGAAGGATTCGCGCGAGGGTAAACTAGCCCCAAACTGGGAAGGCCCGTACCGAGTTTACGATAAGACCGAGAACGGCGCCTACTACCTCGAGGATCTCCTCGGAGTAAAACTTGCTCGGCCTTGGAACGCTGAAAAACTCAGACGTTATTACAGTTAGACCCAACCTAACACCCCCGGACACCCGTATCCAACACGGGCGCTAGCCGGGCAGGGACCCGCGTCATCGGTACAAACGCGAGGACTCCACGACAGCAACGGTCGAATTTCCCCACAAAACGGGAGGACCGACCACACGAAAGACTCTACACCTAGACCCTCCGTGGAAGTACCTGCACGGCAGAACCCCAGCTCGCGATGGGATCGTTCACGCCGCGAGAACTTGGCCCCAATCGTGGTCTCGTACTCGCTACCAGCGCACATCTACTATGCGCACCCGGACCGTACTCAACACGCCCGGGCAATCAATCTAGGCCGAGCATAGTCCATAAAAACCGATAATATCACAAGTATAGAGGTAACTCTCCGGCGTATCCGAGCGTAAATCATCAGTTACCTAAAACAATCGAAAAATATTCTAAGTATGGGGGAAATACCTCGTCTTACGAGCACAATAGAAAAGTTGTCAAGACACGAGCACACAACGATAACACTGAAGGTGCAGATAAACAGATATAAGCAAGCAAGATTATAAAACATTAAAATTGCCGACCAAATTGGTCGACGATGTCCAAGGGTTACAATCAAATGCCGGGCGCGCAGGCCCCCAAAGTAATCCGGGCATTACCCAAAAAAATATAAAATGGCACGCAGGTCGAAGAAGACAGGCACGCAGGCCCAAGGACACACTATCTACTCTTCACTCCCCGGAGACTCGGGCACTAACACGCCGTCCACAATCTTCGAAGAAAGCCCAATATTATCCTCCTTCAGGCCAGGGTTCAGAAGTTTCAGCTGACGAACTGCACGGTCGAAGCCGACTTCGGCCATGTCGGCGAGGCTTATTTTCAGGCTATCTATCCTCTCCACGAACTGCACGGTCGAAGCCCACTCAAGCTGAAGGTCTGCAAGCTTTTTCTTCTCCGCCGCAATCTCCCCGTCCTTCTGCTTCAGAACCGCATCGATCTTTTTCTTCAACTCCTTGCGATCAGCCTCCATGGTCTTCACCCTGTCCTCGGCAGCCTTCTTTGCCGCCTCCGCCTCCTTCAGGGCCTCGGTCGAGCCCGAGCCACCATTAGCTAACATTTGGGCCATCCCCAAAACCCTCATTACGGCGGCACTGTCCCACGCCAGCTGTTTCTGAAGGGACGGAGAGTCCATCTCACCGATCCGACGAGCTTCATCCGGAGAGGTAACCAGGGGGAACTTCTCAAAATAACCTCCATCCTTGTAGCAAGGAGGCAACACAAAGGCACGCTCGGGACCTAGGCTCGACGGCTCATGGTGTCCCCCCTCGGTAGCACGAGATCTCTTGGAAGCCCTCTCGTCCAAGTTCACCCGAGGAGAGCCTGCCGAGGCCGAGTTCTCTGTAGTACCGGTTTCCCGATTCTTCTTCTTCTGATTCTTCTTTGCGTCCAGAGCCATCTTCAGGACCGTGTCCTCCTTCTCCGGCATGGCATCTGCAAAGAAAAAAATAAAACAAGTCAGCAAAAACACTGGACAGAAGAGGAAAAGCAGGGCGAAGGGACACGACCTAACAACGCCCGAGTCTCCTCGGGAGTCCGACAAGACAACAAAGCCTTGGTATTAATAGGCCGCTGCTCCACAACCGGCACACCATTCTCGTCCAACACAGGACTCCCATTCTTCGTCACCCACTGGGACATAGTAAAGCTGTCTACGTATTTGCAAATGACCGAATATGACTTTGTGTCCTGCTCGTCCAGATCCCCATCCTCCCAAACGTAATGTTTCGGGGGAGATGAGAAGTGACCTTTCCACCAGAAAAACGGGAATCTCGTGCAAAATTCCCTTGCTACCTGCCCGTCCTCACCCCTCACTATCTCCCCGTCGGCGTCACGAAGGACCACGGAATCCGACACGTCATAGTAAGCCGTCGGGCTGAGCGGACGGACGACAAAGTACCGGTCCTTGAAGCCTTTTACAGAGTCAGTGTACATCCCGAAGAGTTTCCGCTCGGCATTTCTGAACAAGACCCAGCTATATCGCCCGTCTGCCGCCTGCCTTTGGACACGAAAACACCGGCCAAACAATGCGGTCGTGGCACCAATACCCAAATAGTTACAGACAATCTCGAATGCTCGCATAAAAGCAAAGGCATTCGGATGCAATTGGGACGGCGCCAAACCTAGAAACGCCAACATCGATTTCTGAAAGTCGGAGAAGGGCAATCGGAAGCCGAGCTCCTTGAACACATACTCGTACATCGCAAAGCCATCCCCGTTGAACCGAGAGCATATGCGCTCGTCACGAGACGGGCACATCACTTGGTAATTCGGCGCTTCACCCTCTCCCAAAACCTCAATTTCTTTGAAGGCCCCGTCTAGAGACTCAGTGTATCGGGAAGTGACCGTTAAGGCTTCGTCGGCTATCCAGTCGAGCGCAACCGTGCATTCGTAACTGAACAAGGGCATTGGGGAGACCCCTCCCTCGGTGTCAGAACCCGGAGAATCAGCATGGTCATTGTCGACCAGAGAGGGCGCGTTTTGATCCTCGATGATCTCAACATCGGAGCTAGTGGCCGTCGAGTCGCCCGACTCGCTACTCCACGAATCAGATTCCGAGCTGGACTCCGAGCTGGCGCTCGAATCAGACCCACCTGCGCGCAGAAGGGAGAAAGTGAATTCGACAGTTCATCAAATCCACCCTTCCACCGCAATGCAAGCGAAAGGGTAGAGCAGGAGCTGCGGAACCCCCGGCTAAACCCTCATCAAGGAAAGACGCCCGTCAGCCGGGGACTCACGAAATGACGTGACACAACAACGAAAAATCGTGTCCAAACAGGCACGACGGTCTAACACCAACATCATCTGGTCCACCGACCCACGCTAACCCCCGGGCTTCGCCTGGATAACCCAGGGAGGAAGCAACGACCGCTCGTTGGACCCAACCTACGTTTACGACGACGACCGCGAAAATAAAGCGCGCAAACCCTAAGGAAAAGAATAAAGCAACGAAGAGGGAAGCGAACTTACGTGAAGACATGATGACGATGACCGGATGAGCTTCTCGGTAAACGAACAGTATGTTGAACAATCTGGAAAAATATCTTCCGAGGAACGTCTGTCTGATGCCGAGCACGTAAACAGAGAGAGGAAAACTTCCAAATGAGAGAATTCGCCCCCTTTTATAAGGAAGGGGCTCGGAAGGCGAAGCGTCACCTCTCCTGACAAGCGCCGCCTCCTAGACCCTAGGCCATCATTACCTATGCCACGTCAGCGCGTGTCGCCCACGCGCGACGTTTCGCCCCCTCCACAGGCTGTTCCTCCAAGCACATCTGGTTGACGAGGAGCCATCTCACCGAGCATCTCCGAGGTCATGGGTCCGAGCATAAAGCAAAGTCACAGCTTCTTGACCAGAAAACTCCGACTTGGGGGGCTCCTGTTCTGGACTGGGCCAAGGTTAGGCCCAATATAGTTTTCGGCCCAGTGAACCTCAGAGGCCCACGTTCCTCCATGACCCTCCTACGCACCTAGGATGCCCACCTTAGACGTGCTCGGCTGCCCCATATCCCCGGAGCATATGGCACCCGGCATGCTCGGCACTAACATTCCCGCGAACACCTTCGTTGCCGAGGACCCTGCTCCGCGCAGGGCTCCTTCATATCCAATCCTCCGAACAACACGGATTCCACGTGGCTCCTAAAAGACCGCGTCTCCCTTGAACTTCGGAGCGGTTAACCAGGACAGAGGGCATGCACGCACCTCCGATATTTCCGCTCAGGAAACCTGGCAGTCTCCTAGTTGGGCTTGGGAATCCAACCCAATAGCGAGATCATGGCTCAGCGCTGGGGGCTATAAATACCCTCTTTAACTAGAGGGTCAGGTATTCACTTCCTTCTAACCTTTAGCTAGTACTTGCACTCCTTTGCTCGTCTTCTTACTTTGGCATCGGAGTACCTTGCAGGTACACCCCCCTCCTCCTTTCTAGAAGATCCAGTCCGAGCAGCCTACGACGATTCTCCTGATCAGGTACGATCATAACTTAAAATTCAATTGTAGTTCCGATAAAAAAATTTCTTTAAAGAATGATAAAATTTTTCCTTCTATACTTTTGGTTTCTGCTGTCTATTTGGTATAACGGAAGCTGATGTGGCATACCACATCAATTAAAGCCAACCCTATACAAAAACGAAATAGATTGCGGGGGTTTTAAACCCCCTTTCAATAACTGAAAAAACAATAAAATAAATGAAAATTTGATTCCCGTCCAACACCACATCTAACTTAAGAAAGATCCCAATACATAACAATCTTATATCAATCTCTTCATTGCAACTTTCGATTCTCTTCATACGTGTTTATGAACACTAATATGATCAATTTTTATGCGAATCAAGGTGGTGTTGAGCAGGCACGCCATGTGTTTGATGATATAACCCAAAGTAGTGTTATATCATCTTATTCAAAATTTAGAGTGTTTAAAGCTATCACACAAATAAGGAATAAATGGAGTGTGCCAATGTACAAATGAAGTGAGACGATTTAAGGAGTGTATTTTCAAAGTTAAGTGCTAGAAAATTACATCACATAATAATTTCATAAAGATGGAAGTCTAAAATATCCTAAGCAAGTGCTTAATGCCACGAAAGATATCTTGTAATGTTCAAAAGCTTGGTTTCAGTGTGTTTCCAATCTCAATCACGAATCAATATTTTACGTCTGTTTTAACAAGATTAATATAGTTACAACTCTAATAACTTTGTGTAGAACACATATTTTACAAATCCAACTATTAAATTTAAAATTCCTACTAATAAATTTGAAATTTCACAATCAAATGAATCATATATTATATATACCTCAAGATTCATACATAGAATAAACTCATAAAAACATGTTGATATACTAAGGAACATGAAAGAAAACAGGATACAAACTTTTCCATAATTTCACTCTGAAGAATGGTTTTAAGTTTGGACCTTTCTTGGGTAGTGATCTTTTTTATATGTTTAACAAATGTTGTAGTTAAGATAATGCCCCTAAAGTGTTTGGTTTAATGCAAGTGAGAAACTTGGCTATTTGGAATAGAATGATTACTACTTTGTGAGTGCACCAGTTGTAGTCTTACTATCTTTGAACATTATACATGCATCAATGAAAGAAAGTCACAATGTTTTCACTCTCATGACAGAGTTGCTTCAAGAGAAACTTACTAGTTTTCTGTCATTATTATTTTAGGATTAAAGTTAACAATGACAAGCTTATATAAAACATTATCCCATTAAATAAACCAATCTACTTAGGAATAAGTATCATTGTATAACTTCTTCAAGAATGTTGTTTATACATTTTGGACGAACACAATTTATTTAGGAATTAAAATATGTGGTTGAAAGCTAACTCCGTTAAAATTTTTGGTTGGGGATTGTGTGATCAGTTCCTGATATTTAGATAGGTTAAACATCGTTAATATGGTTGAACTTTCCTTAAGGCTATTATAAAGTCTTGTTCATTCAAAGGGTGAAGTTCTTCAATATTGATGAACTTACCATCACTACAACAGTTGTTGTCTCTGGCAACACTTGAAAAACGTTGTCAGAACTCTGAATACCGTTGCCTAAAAGAATAGGGGCGTTTTCAGGGCGTCTCATGTGCAAGCGTTGCCTATAGTTTAAGGGGACGTTTTTTCATGTTCTTTCAGCACGCTTTCTAAAAGCGTCGCCTATACAAAAGAAGTAGGGGACGGTTATTTCTGGGCCACTGAGGCGACACTTTTTAAGTGTTGTCATATGCGGCTACAATTAATAATCGTTGCCTTAAATCTGAATAAGGAGGATCACTTTTAAAGTGTAGCCATAGCTTATAAGCTGTTATTTTATAGTGTCCCCATAAAATATACAATTTTGCAATTATTTTTTAAATAATATAGTTGATGATGTCTGGCTTCAAAAAAATGTCGATTATAACTGAAACATGATCAAATTTAATCGTACATTCACAAAAGTTATAATATTATAATAAAATTGATTTCAAACATTAATTCAAGATAATATCCAGTAAACAAAATGCCTAACGTAACATTACTTATAATACTAAGTTTAATACTTAGAAGTATGATCCTAGTAAAATAACAAAAAACATAGTTCAACAAAAGAACAAAAAACATAGTTCAAGTTTAATACTTTCAACTACAAGACAAAAAAAATATATCATCCAACTCATTGAAGTTAGTCTTCTTGGAATTCATCATCCAAATCGTCCTCTTGAAATTCATCACATATGTCGTCCTCCAGAAAGTCTTCATCAAAGTTGTCCTCTTGAAATTCACCATCAAGATTAGGGATGACAAAAAAACCCATACCCGCGGGTATCCGCGGATAAAATTCGTCACGAGCACGGGTTGTATAGCTTAACGGGTATCCACGGGTATTATAAACGGATATTTAATTACCCGTTTACTTACGGATACGGATTTGATGGTATCCATATCCGCGAGTGTCCATATTCGTTAATAGTGATTAAAATTACTTAAATATCCTTTTAAAATTAGTATACTTGAATATCTTTTTAATATCAATTAGTATACTTAAATATTCTTTTAACATTTTCTCACATTCTACATCAATATTCATTATAAGATGCTTTTGAATCTAATATAGTAAATGTATAACACATACTTTTCTATTAATAAGATAAATTTTGTATTTAATATATAAAAAATTAATAAATTTCAATTAAAAAAAGTATCTATGGGTATCCATAAATACCCGCAGATATTTAAAATATCACGGATACCACCCGGCAGATATCCACACGGGTATGAAGCGGATATGGATATCACTTTTATTAAATGGATGGGTAGCGGAAGACTAGTATTCGTACCCATGGGTATCCATTGCCATTCCTAATCAAGATATATGTCATCCTCTTGAAATTCGTCACCTACAACGTCCTCTTGAAATCCATCATCTACGACGTCTTCTTGAAATCCATCATCTACGTCGTCTTCTTGGAGAGGGTATCAAATAGATAGACAAAAATAAAACAAGAAACATGTAACAAAATATATATATTTTTTGTAAGCATACTGTTTGCAAATATTTATGATAGACAATCGTTAACTTTTTATAAGCCATCTGCAACAAAGAGATAGTTTCCGAATAAAAAGTATATAAGAATTGAATTTCATGAAATGATACACTTAAGCTTGAGAACCTAAATGGTGGTCATAATCAATGTTAAAATTTAGTAAATTCGACACAACTACATTAAAGATTCATGCTTTAACTTACCAATTTTTTTCTGGCACACAAACTTTAACACCAAATTAAAAGTTAGCATCAATAAAGAATCAAAATTTTATGCACTGTTACTTTTATATTTCTTATACACGAAGATGACTCATAAACAAGTATCTTACACACTCCCCTCCTGAATTAAATTTTGCCTTTAAAATTTGTAAAAATCACCTAATGTAAAACTTAACGATATAGTCATTGTTCTAATGCCATAAATGGAAAATTAGTATGGTACTGCAATTGCAATTTCAAAATAGGGTACTTAAATTTTGTAATTTCAATGTACAATTCTTTTTCCCAATTGAGTATTCTTTAGTAATATCTATTAATCCTTTTGTTTCAAGAACCAACCCTCACAATTTACTCTAAGCAGCAAATTTTTATTTCTTTAAAAAAGAACTATTATTAGTCATGACCATATTCCATAACAACATTCAATCTTAAACAAGAAAATAAGACAAGTCAAAATTAACCTTAGTTCTATCACTTTGATGGGTCTGTAACGTATAGCCTAAATATAGTACTGCAAGTGCACAACCTATCGAAGTAATATAAAAGATTATCGAACCACATAGACCAATCGTCAATCTATCAACTCTATTGTTAAGGTGCTTATCTAAGGTGAACCAGGAATATTGTTGTGAGTGCAGTGCAACAAGGTAAGTGAGCGGAGTGAATAACAGTTTAAAGCGACAGGTTGGAATGTAAATCATGAAACTATACTATGATCGAGACTTGCATAAATGAAACGACTCTTGGGGCAGTATTTTCTGTTTGTAGCAAAGAATCAACTTAACAGGAACTTGTAGCTTTTGGCTACTAAGAACCGAATTTACTCTTTAATTTAACTTCCTATATTGTCACATATAAAAGGTGCCTTCCGCGTTAAAGAAGTAAATCTATTTTTAAGAAATTGATAGTTTTGTCTTAACAGAAAAGTGATTTTACTTGGAAAGATTAACTTAAAGAGACTCCTGGTTTTTGGCCAAGAGTCAGATTTCAAACCTATAAACGCGTCCGAAAATAGTTTCAAAATCGTTTTCTAAAAAGGTTAATGATTCCTATTTAACCAACCAAATCGCTTTCGCTTCTTTTGTTTGGTTAAATAATAATCGAGTTGTATCTTTGATATGGACGGCTTTCGATCTTATCCAATAAGCATTGAAACTCAAATTGACTTAATTTAAAAGCAAAACATCCCAAGAGTAATTTCACTAACATGATAATTAGAACACAAACATGATCACAATCATTACATTCAAACCTTTATAATTTAGCCAGACATAATGGGTGCGAGTTTATAACACATGTAGACTATGATAAGTGCAAGTAATTAAAAGGGTGTGAGTCTATAAATCGTGCAGACTATGGTAAGAGCATTTAAAGTCTATAAAACATGTAGACTATGGTAAGAGCATTTAAAGTCTATAAAACTTGTAGACTATGGTAAGAGCGAGAAAATAAATAAAGCAAGTAAATTGAACCTTACTTCGATCGGAGATTTGAATCTGATACAAAGTGAAGGCTGGTATGATAAACTTCAACCAAAGTGCTCCAAGACTCGATTACAACTCAATCTACACCGTAGTAACTCCCCGATGTGAAGAGGTTACTATTTTACAGAAACTGATAGTATATGGCTTAAGTTTGTACTAAGCTTGGATAAAAAAACGAAAATGAAAAACTAAACTATATGGATTCTGGAACTGCGTAAGGACAAGAGTGTCCCTCAACTCCTTTTGAGCGGGAACCTTTTTGTGAAGGCCGCGGGCGCGACAGCTCCACCGCGGGCGCGGTGATGAGTAACTGATGGGATCGTGTGATTGTGGCAGTTGGCTCCATTAAGGAGTGGGCCATGTCACGACGTTCTCTATGGCCGGCGCGGTACAGGACGCCATGAGAGCAAATCTCCTTGAAAAACCCTATTTTCCTGGCGTTTTGGCTCATTTCTTCACTAAGGGCTCCAAAAGGTCAAGAATTCTGAAAACAAAGGAGATACAGGCATAATACGAGAAAATGATAATTAAAACTAAGGAAAACATGTGATATTCGAGCCAGAAACACAGTGCGATTCAGTGCGATCACACTTTCAACAAATACACCCTTCACACTTCCAATCTGAATTCTAAAATACATAAAAGAAGAAAATCTCAAATACAAGAAGGGGAAGTTGATTTGGGCATGGAGGGTAGCAGCGCTCGCGAGAACAATTCGTATCCAGTGAAAATTGGAAGGGTAGCGATTAACATTTACAAGTGACAGAATGACTTTTTATTTAAGTACATGCATTATTATTATTAGGGTTAATGAACTTTTTGGTCCCTCTAAATATTGCAGATTTCGTTTTTAGTCCCTCTAAAATTTTCCTTTAAGAAATCGTCCCTTCAAAATTTTTTGTCTAAACTATTGGTCCCTAACGTCAAATTTGCTAGAGATTAGCTACGACTTTAGCCACCGATTAGCTACGAAATTTGACGTTAGGGACTAATAGTTCAGAAGAAAAATTTTGAAGGGACGATTTCTTGAAGGAAAATTTTGGAGGGACTAAAAACAAAATTTGAAATATTTAAAGGGACGAAAAAGTTCATTAACCCTTATTATTATTATTATTAGGGTTAATGAACTTTTTCGTCCCTTTAAATATTACAAATTTTGTTTTTACTCCCTCCAAAATTTTCCTTCAAAAAATCGTCCCTTCAAAATTTTTCTTACGAACTATTGGTCCCTAACGTCAAATTTCGTAGCTAATCGGTGGCTAAAGTCGTAGCTAATCTCTAGCAAATTTGACGTTAGGGACCAATAATTTAGACGAAAAATTTTGAAGGGACAATTTCTTAAAGGAAAATTTTGCAGGGACTAAAAACGAAATCTGCAATATTTAGAGGGACCAAAAAGTTCATTAACCCTTATTATTATTATTATTATTATTATTATTATTATTATTAGAGTTTAAAGATAGGACACTGTCAGTGTAAAACAGTTTTACACATACAATCAATCAAAATGTTTTAATTTGCCATGTAATTTCAGTTTTTTAAAATTAAAAATAGGATTTATTCTGATGCATGTCTCTTATTGGTTGACAGTGTAAAAATACTTTATACTGTCAGTGTATTTCCTTTTTTCATTATTATTATTATTATTATTATTATTTTTGAAGAAAGGGATATATTATTCAACAAAAAACAATAATACAGTGGTGATTTATAGATCCATCCACAAGGAAAAGGCCTATAACATCAATTGGCCTATGTAATTCCTAAGTTTCATATAATTCCAACACCTATAAACTATACAATCTATAATATCCTGTACATAATCAGTATAACTAGTATGTTTGAAAACTATATCATTTCTTCTTTTCCAAATGTCATATACAGCTTCAGTGAAGGCCATTTTCAACAGCTTAGCCTTAGTCCCTTTCTTGGATGAAGCTTTGAGAACCCACTTCAATTCCTCCTGCCATTTCAGAGGTTGATGATCATAATTCATCCAATTCAAAACCTTTTTCCAGATTTCAGCATTAGATTCACAATAAAAAAAAAAACAATGCTCCCTAGTTTCATCTACTCTTCTGCAGGTGCTGCAAACACTATCATCAATCATTTTGAACCTCACTAGCCTATCTTTTTTAGCTTGTTTCCCATGGCACACTAACCAAGTTATTATTATTATTAGAGAAAAAAAGGATATACACCGACCGACAGTATATTCTGCCAAGTCAGCTTGATATTTTTAAGTTAATTGTGTGACATGACTGATTAATAAATTTCTATTGAATGACAGTGTAAAACTTTTTTCCACTGACTATACACTACCATTAATCTCTATTATTATTATTATTATTATTATTATTATTATTATTATTATTATTATTATTATTATTATTATTATTTATTGTTATTATTGTTAATATTATTAAGCTTTTAAAATAAAATATCATAATATTAATTATATAAATAGTTATGCAATACTTAAATTATTTATTTATTAATTTATGTTAATTAAATAAATTATTGTTATTATTACATAGTACTGATTAAGTAAACTATTTTCTTTTATAAAAATAATTAGTAAATAGGTTTGTGTATATTTCCAAAATTTTCATTAATCTTAAATTTTTAACACTTAAAAATTGTATCTTATTGTTAAAAATAATACAACAATTAAAAATTGTCCCCAAAAGTGATTAAGGGGTCACTTATTAAACGTTGCAAGTACAAAAACGTAAGTATATCTCAAAATCGTACCCAAAAGTGTTTAAGGGGTCATTTATTAAACTTTGCAAATACAAAAACGTAAGTACACCTCAAAATCGTCCCTAAAAAGATCAGTTTAGGGAACATGTATATGTTGATGCAGAAAACGTTGCTATAAATATCTTTTAGGCAACAATTTTGATATGTTGCATATAAAAGTGTTGTTAGAGACTATAAATGTTGTAGTGCATTAGGTTCATGGTTAGTCCGTATAAAACCATAGGTTAGAAGATCAGTCTGTTAAAATCTCAAGAGGTTATTGGTTATCATATTAAACGAAATTGAGCTCATATATTTTGTGGAGGGAAGTATTACCGTTTTAATCTATCGTTGCGAAGAAAGCTTGGCCACTTCAGTCTCATCATTTCAAGAAGCAAACGATCATATCATCTTTCTTGTATTATCATGGTTGTAGGACATCCATAATATCCTTGTATACGGGGGTTCGTGAGCTTCACCTACTAAAAGCTCTCAAGCATTTAATGGAAACTCTCAAGATCAATACTTGAGGAGAGGAGTAGGTCCTTTTGATTTGACCGAAACTCTACAATTCTTGGTGTTTTTCTTCTAGCCTTAAACTCTTTAAGTTCCGCATTTTGTTTCAATAATTATTTTTCCTTAGCTTAGATATAGGAAAATATTTTTCAAACTATAATTTTAAGCTCGAAAAGTTTTCAAAACCAATTTTTTTCAAACCACATAATTCACCTCCCTAGTGTGTATGAAGTATCAAGTCCAACAACGTTTTTCTAGTCCTATCCCCAAGAGATTTTCTTGAGATTTTGACTAAAATTTTATGCTTTTACAGGTTATGCCCACGAACCTTTTGATACAAGATGATCTTTACAATGGTTTATCCCTAATCAAATAAGAAGCTTTTACCCAAGATAAAATAACAATCAAAATAGATATTTTTCAGGCTAATCTACAGAACCAAACAGAGATTTTTAGACTGGTTAATCTTAAGAATGAAACTCTATTCTTCAAGAGTAATGCAATTTTAAAAGTAATCACAAGGGCACTTCACTCAAACAATTTTTCCTCAGAAGTAGTGTTCACTCAAAAGCACCAAGGAAATTTTAAGTGAAGAAAAATATTTCTAGAAAGAGAGGGAGAACAATAGAGAGATAAATTCTAAATAAAATATAATACTTTGGGAATTGGTGTGAAATGAAGAGGAGGCAACTCTCCTTTATGTAAGAGAAAAAAAAAACTGAAAAAGGAAACGATCCATGGGCCAACTTAATGTCCCAATCAATTTTACAAAAGTTCCAATCGAATACTTGACCTAAACAAATCATTTTTCTTGGTCCAAAATGGAAATATTTGATAAGGAGACGTTGCCATCATTAAGACACTATCGTAGTCGGTTATACACTCGTTTAGGCTTCTCCCAATTAATTGGCTTAAGATCCAAATTGGTTGGTTAGTTCAAAAAATCTTCCAATCGATTGTCTTAAGGTCCTAAACAATTGGATAGTTCAAAAATAGCATCCAATCGACTGTTTTAAGGTCCCAATAGATTATTTAGCCCAAAAAGGCTTCATAAAGAAAGCCAATAGTATCTTAATCACGTAGCTCAAGTTTCAAAACATTTTAAAGATATTTAATAGATAAAAAGAGGTTTCAAGTGTGTATGCGTGAGTTTCCTTAGTATCTTAGGAGTTACTTCCTTACTTTTACAAAACTCTAGTCACTCAGACAAACACGACCAAGAGAACTTTCACACTTCTTCTCTTTTAAACTCTAAGGCATTCAATATTTTTTTCCAGATACATTAATCTTTTAAACACTTTAATAAAGTATTGATTCTCCTACTAAATGAGGCTTGATATGCCCTTAAGTTTTTTCACCATCATTAAAGAGTTAGAAAACCATTACCATTGACTTTAACAATCATTGGTGTTGTGGTCATCAAAACTTTAGAAAGGTTATCAATAGGATCATCAACTTTATATCTGCAAGCACATATATCCACAACTATTTTTATTTCATAAAAGAAAAAAAATCCCAATATTAGGCGTAAAATCCAGACCCCAACAAAGCATCTGGAAACCTTTCACCTCGAACACATGGAGACCCTTTCACCTTGAACACATGGTTCCAAAATAACACCAACTTCACTATCAATTTTTGACAACTCTAGGCCTAATAGAGATGCCTCTATCCAATCATCTTCTAGATAAATAGAATCTAAACTTAAAACTTCTTCATAAAAGAAGACCATGGGAGTGATAGAAAAACCCATGATAAAATCAATAGAACCTGAGGAAGAAGACACCAAATTAGTGTCATTATCGCTAGACAAATTCTCTGAAGAACCCAACATCTCTCTTTCTCCACGAACTTCTAATTCACTTCCATTGTCCTCTATTTCGAAGATTTCAAGCATCGATTCCTTAAATTGGTCGTCTCCAAAACTCTTTGAGATTTATAACTCTCCCAAACGCATCGTCAGACTCACGAATAAAAACCATGATTGCAAATAAATAAGAAAAGAATCGAGATGTTACCTGTGACAGTTACCGAATGGCGAACAAGAGAGGAGAAAGGAAGTTGAACATGAAACACAAAAGTATATTGAGTAAAAATAAAGCTCGAAATGATTTGGAACAAGGAAAGGTAACACTTACTTAAGGTCGTGAGTAACAGACGAAGAATATGTAAGTCCTTCTCAAGGTAGTGATGTTTAAAACTAAACCCTTAATAAAAACATGAAGGTCAAGATTCAGAAAGAAAACCCCTATTGAATAGGACACGCCTTCTTATATCCATGGCAATGAGACATACGTTCGTACATTTAAACTAAACTATTAGGGTCCGTTTGGTTGGGGGGTTTTGGAGGGGAGGGGAGGGGAGGGAATATTTTAAATCAATTGTGTTTGGTTCAATTTTTTATGAGGGGAGGGGAGGGGAGGGGAGGTAATCTGAATCCCTCCGAGAGCAGTTTTTCGTTCCCTCCGAATTGGAGGGATTTGGAGGGGAGGGGAGGGAGAGGAGTTATATTAAAATCTATTTTTGTTATATTGACAAAATTATCCTCATTTTTTCATTTTTTTTTGTTTTGTTTGTAATAACGTAATTGTTTTATAAGTTGTTGTGTTGTATTACATATCGATTTATAATTGTAGTATATGAGTTATATATTATATATAATTTAATTTTATAAATATTTTATAAGATTAGATGGATCATCAAGGAGAGAAAATGATTCATTTGAAGATTGATAACATAATGATTTTATGGCATCTATCGATATTTTATTTACACTTTAATATATTTTTGAGTATTTGAAATATTAAATATTTTATTTGTGATTATCTAGGTTGTTCATGAGTTGACAATTTTTTTTTTGTGAAATATCATTTTGTTTTTATTTTATTTAGTAAGAGTGTTATAATATTTTAAGGGTAAAAAGGTAAAGTAGTTTTAAAACCCCTCCCCTCCCCTTGGGAACCAAACATATATTTGATTAAAATGTCTCCCTCCCCTCCCCTCCCCCTCTTTTGAACCAAACATAAATTTAATTAAAATACATCCCTTCACCTCCCCTCCCCTCCCCTCCCCTTTATTAAAATCTCTCCCCTCCCCTTCCCTCCGTTGAACCAAACGGACCCTTAAGCATACCGCTTCCTTCCCCTAAAGGGGAGTCTTGCCCCTTTGACCCTTAGGCTTAAGGGATTAAACTCCGACTATAGTCAATATAACATAGTATTCAATTTCAAACCTCTTCTAAAGAAGACAAATTGTTATCAATGATAGTTAACTCCCCTTTTAGAATTTCTTAGGGACTTGAGAACAATTTTTTAATCTAGAGTATATTTGCTATTCTTCATGACAAGAGCGTTATCAATGATAGCTAACTCCCCTTTTAGAATTTCTTAGGGACTTGAGAACAATTTTTTAATCTAGAGTATATTTGCTATTCTTCAGGACAAGAGCGAGCCTTTTGTCTATCCTCTCATAACGTTTGATGTCTATTCATTGTCCCTGATCAGACAAAGAGACATGCACCGTAACAAAAAATGAATGAATCATAAAGAACTCAGAATCTAAAAGGCTTTATAAAAACTAACAATCACTAACATTTAAGATAGATTTTTCCTTCTATTCATACTTATGTAACACGTTACCGGTAGAATTATCAAACTAGTGTGTATTGTTACTATTTAGAATTAATTTTAGTTTAGTTTTTGTACACTTTATAATTTGTAATTCAATGAAATAAAACTCTCCTTTTTCATTTGTGTTGTGATGCCAAGATATTTCAGCCGTGCTACTAGAACAACAAGTTATGCCAAGAAGCACAAAATGACAATGTGTCTAATGGCCGTATTATATATTTTATATAATATTCTAAGCATCACAAGTTTGGAATAATTTAGGTTTATTCTCCTAAAAATGGATGAAATGATATTCGTGAATAGGCATGACAACGGAGTGGGTCGGAAACGTTTTTTACCTCTCTCAAATTTAAATCTGAATTCTCAATTAATTTTTGTTCCCCGTCCTAAACTAAAACCAAGATAAAGAATTAAAACTGAAACCCGTCCCAAATCCGTCTCAATTGAGTTCGACTATCTCCGTCTCGCCATCATCCATTTAATAAAATCAACTTTTTAAATAAAAATATTTACTTTTTCAAAAATCAAATTACATTATAAATAATAAAACAAAACAATCTAAAAATATTTCATACATAATTTCAAATATTTTAAATAATAAATACAAATCAAATTATCAAAACATTAACCACATATTAAATAATAATAAACTATGAAATATAAATAATAATGTACATAATGAAATAAACGAGATGGGTTCGGGATGGATACCAGTATTCTCATTACCCGGCCTACTCCCATATTTTATAATCGGAAAAAATTTAAACCCGAACTCAAATTCAGTCAAAATGAATTTTCCCTATAACTTCGAAGCGGGTTCGAATGAATATCAAGAGTATAGATTTTATTCTCATGCATAGTCGTGAATGGTGAATCTTTAATAGATTTTATTCTCATGCATAGTCGTGAATGGTGAATCTTTAATAACATCAAATATTGTGCCGGAATTTTTATGGTGCTCCAAGTCCAAAAATATAGAACCATCATGTGGAATAAAAATAATTTATTTATTACTAGAAAATAGTACTAGTATATTATTGTATAATAAATGTGAGAGAAATAGCAGCCACACTTGAGGTATCCTTGGGTTTGAGATAGAGAGGTCCTACCATTTTGAGTGAGTACAAGAAATAGATAAAAGTATGGAGAGATCATAAAGCATATAGAAGAGAGGCAGGCAGATGCATTGATTATAGTTTTCTTATTATAGCTTTTGTTGTCTGTCGCGTAACATCACACACTTCTTCTCAATATAATGTTGTGGTCCATATCAAAACACCATACTCTTTCCATTGATTGTTCCATAGTTACAACCCAACACAAAATTGTTTCTACTGCATGCGTATTTAATTTGTATCCATCTCTTTCTCTTTTACTCTTGTACAATTGTTCATAAAAGAGATTATAAGTTTTGACAGATTTACAAACACCTATGATGTCCCATATAAATACTGTTTTTGGCCATATAAACATGTTTATGGTAATTTTTGTGGTGAAAGTTATTTGTTTGTGACTTACCAGCTTTATAAATGAAAAGCATACCTTTTGTTTTGGGCCGGTCTACGATAAGGAAGATTCAATTTCGTTAACTACATAAATATTAGAGAATTTCTTAATCCATATTTTATGAGTTAGAAAAAAATCCTATGCAAAACCGAAAGTATCTTTTATTTTTTGAAAATACATGTTCGTATGCACCTTTTATATCATATGCCAACAAACAAAAATGAATTCACCCTAGAATCAAATTTAATGTTATTTTGAAGATATGTTACCAATATTGATTAAGAACAAGGATTTAACGACAGATCTACAAACTAGGAGAACAAAACGTAAAACAAAATTTAAAACTTTTCTTTCTTGCTTTCAGCTGCCACATACTACAATCTTTAAATACTAGGGTTTTCTAGGTTATGCAAGAAGTTTGGGCCTAAACATAAAAATAAATACTTAAAGAGTACAAAAAAAAGCCCATTAAGTGTAGAAATCTTTCAGCCAACTTGGACCCCCTTTTATCCTGCTGGGCCGTCCATCCTTGTTGGTAACATTACTCCCGGGCCCATCAAGAACCTTGTCCACAAGGTTCAGATCTGAAATTTGGTGTGGATAAGTCGCAGGTGACGTGGCAAGCTGTGAGACGATGCTGGGATTGCTTGGAGATATTGGTTGACAGGCTGTGCTTAGGGAACCCAATAACTCTGACGCGTTAATGAGACCACGTGAAGGGGTCAGAGTAGAAGAAGCACGCTTGGGACGCGTGTGTACATCTTGGAGCATTGGATACCGTTTGGAGGGTGAGGATGTATTTGTGAGAGATCCGTTGGATATGGTTGCCAGCTGTTTTGGGAAAACGTGAAGTGCATCTGTACTTGAAACCCGCGAAGTAGTTGAAGACATTAAGTCTTTAGTTGAAACTTGGTCCACTTCATTCTTCAGACGAGAGTCTTTATCATCTTTCCCCTTCTTGCATGTGGCACTTTCGCTTTTCGCTCCTTCTCTCAACAGAGCTTCTGGCTGATGGAGGTTTGTATTCTGAACACTCAAATCCTTCGTTAATACTCCCTTCGTAACTATCTTATGCACTGACTCAGTTGTGTTGTTGTTTTCCGAAGGATTCCCATCGGAGATGAAGGAATCCGAGACATGCAATGGAAGCGGAGCAAAACTGGTGGTTTCTTGGCTTCCAAAGAATGGGCGGAGTAATGATACGTGGACTACCGGATGGATGCGCGAGGATGATGGAAGATCGAGTTCGTATGCAACAGATCCGATACGACGAACAACCTTGAAGGGGCCAAAGAAGCGTTTAGAGAGCTTCTGGGACAAACGGCGGTGCACAGTCTGTTGCCGATAGGGTTGCAAGCGTAGAAGGACAAGATCACCCATTGCAAAGGTAATGTTACTCCGGTGTTTGTTGGCTTGTTTTTCCATTTTGATACGACTTCTGTTAAGATTTGTTTTGAGCTGTTGTAGAATCTTCTGTCTTTGTAGTAATAAGGAGTCCCAAGGGTCTGTGGTGGTGGTTGCAATATAGTCAGGAACGGACGGCGGGTCACGGCCATAAAGCGCCCTGAAGGGAGTCATACCAATGGAAGAGTGGAAAGAAGTATTGTGCCAGAACTCAGCGAGATGCAGGAATTTGAACCACTTCCGCGGATTGTCACTCACAAAACATTTCAAGTAAGTCTCTAAGCATCTATTTACGACCTCTGTCTGTCCATCGGTTTCAGGATGGTATGCTGTGCTAAATTTGAGTTTTGTGCCTTGTGCTTTGAATAGGGAACGCCAGAAGGAACTCATGAATAGAGGGTCACGGTCGGAGATGATGGTTTTCGGGATCCCATGTAGTTTGAAGACTTCCACCGAAAACCTGTTAGCCAAATCTGGAGCTGTGAAGCGTGTAGGTAGTGCGATGAAATGACAGTATTTGGTGAGGCGGTCGCAGATCACCCATATGACAGTGTGACCAAAGGAATTAGGAAGGTGAGTAATGAAATCCATAGTCAATTCTTCCCAAACATTCTGTGGTGCCGGTAGTGGTTGGAGTAACCCTTTCTTCTTTGTTGTTTCATATTTGTTCTGTTGGCATGTCACACAATCTTTAACATATCTTTTGACATCTTGTAACATGCCTGGCCAAGCAAATGATGTGGATAACCGGGCTAGCGTGGGTTGAATGCCGGAATGTCCTGCAACAGGGGTGCTGTGGAACTCCTCGAGTAAAGATGTTCGCAGGCTATCCAGAGGAGGTATGAATAGTTTGTTTTTGTAGTATAATAGCCCTTGGGAAAAAGAATAGTGACTGCCTGTTGTCTGTTCTGATTTTTGAACCAGGGCCTTCGCTTCAGAATCGGTGGCATAAAAATGTCGAAGGTGGGCAATCAGATCCGGTACTGCTGAAGTGAGTGACATATATATGGGGTCTGGCGCGTGCTTCCGACTCAGGGCATCTGCTACCACATTTGAGCGACCAGGTTTGTAAAAAATTTCAAAGTTGAAACCTTGAAGTTTTGATGCCCATTTCTGCTGTTCTGGCGTCTGAATCCTCTGTAATAACAGATCCTTCAAACTCTTTTGATCTGTGTAGATTTGGAACTTGTTCCCTATCAAGTATTAGCGCCATTTCTTGACGGACTCGGTGATAGCAAACATCTCCCTCACATAGACTGAAGCGGCCTGCATCCTTGGAGACATCTTCTTGCTAAAGAAAGCCAGGGGATGACCGGATTGAGACAGCACGACACCAATGGCGAAGGCGGAGGCGTCTGTTTCAATAATAAAGGGTTTTGTAAAATCTGGCAGATTGAGTACCGGCATGTCGGTCATTATTGTCTTTAATCTTGTAAAGGCTGAATCAGCCTCAGGACTCCATGTAAACTTAGTGGAAGATTTTAATAATTCGGTGAGCGGAGCGGCGAGAGAGGCGTAGTGGCGCACAAAGCGTCGATAAAATCCGGTGAGGCCGAGGAATCCTCTTAAAGTCGTGAGCGAATGCGGAGCTGGCCAATCAATAATGGCTTGAATTTTCTCTGGGTCAGCAGCTACACCACCAGCTGAGATAATATGACCCAAATAGTTCACCTTTGATACTGCAAAAACACATTTCGAAAATTTGGCACAAAAAGAATTCACGTTTAACAAGTTAAAAATGATATCTAGATGAGTCAAATGTTCAGTTAATGAGGGGCTATAAATGAGTATGTCATCAAAGAAAACTAATACAAATCGACGTAAATAAGGGCGTAAAAGTTCGTTCATTGCTGCCTGAAATGTAGATGGCGCATTAGTTAAACCGAATGGCATAACCAAGAATTCATAATGGCCATCTATTGTTCTAAAAGCTGTTTTATGAGTGTCCTCCTTAGAAACGCGGATCTGATGGTAACCTGATCTTAAATCAATTTTGGTAAAAACTGTTGCATTTCTTAACTCGTCAAGTAGCTCATCGATGGTTGGGATGGGAAAACGGTCTTTTATAGTGACTGCGTTTAGGGCACGATAGTCAACACAGAAACGCCAACTACCATCTTTTTTTTTGACAAGTAAAACCGGAGAAGAAAAAGGGCTATTACTAGGAACAATTAGGCCATCCTGTAACATTTCCTGGATTAAAATAGTCATTGCTTCCTTTTGAGAGTGAGGGTAGCGGTAAGGTTTCACATTTATGGGAGTGGTGTTGGGGAGTAGTGGAATTCGATGGTCATGAGGGCGAGGTGGGGGAAATCCAGGTTTCTGTCGGAAAACAGCTGGGTATTTTTGAATGAGTTTCAGGACAGTTGGTTCAATATGGTCAATTTGGATTGGGAGGGTTGGGTGACTTTGGGGAAATTCTGCAGCCTGAAATGATAATAGGTGGAAGGAAGCAACAGAGTTGGTATGAATAAGTTGTTTAAGCTGGTGGAAGGTGGTAAGTGTGGGAAGGACAGAGGGGTCCCCGGTTAGTGTGATTTTAGAATTCATGTGGGTAAATGTAATGGAGGGAATGGAAAAATCAGCCTGTATAGGACCAAGTGTGCGTAACCAAGCCATTCCCAAAACAACATCTGCGCCTTCTATAGGTAGTAAGTAAAACGGTAAGGAGAAGGGTTTATCTTGGAGAGTTAATTTGACGTTGTGACAAATACCCTCACATTGGAGGTGTGAGCCATTACCAACCATAACCGAAAACTGGGGAATTTTGGTAGTGGGTAAGTTGAGGTGATGAGCGAGTCTAGGTTGAAGAATATTGTGTGTGCTACCCGTGTCAACCAGTACCATCACTGACTGACCACCAATAAGACCTTTGAATTTGAGAGTTTGAGGTGAGAACTGACCGGTGAGAGCCTGCGTAGATAACTGAAAATAAGTATCGTTGGCGTCTATCGTATCGGTTGGCAGAATTGTTTCATCAACCTCATTCACTAGAGGGGCAGCCTCATCATCAGCCAATAATAATAAAAAACGGTTAGCTGCTGTACACTTGTGTCCCGGAATAAACTTCTCATCACAGTTGAAACATAAGCCTTGTGCACGGCGTTCCTGCATTTGGGTGGGTGAAAGGCGTTTGATAGGTAATTTGGTATTGTGGGTGGGAGAAGGTGGTTTAGTATCCTTAATGATGGGGGAGGAAAAAACTGAATTGGGTTTATATGAATTAAGGGAAGGTTTTTGAAATCTGGGTTTGGACTCATGCAGTTTAGATTCAATTAGCTTAGCTAATCCGATAGCTTGGGAGATTGAAACAGGGCGGTGGATGGCTATTTCCGAGCGTATTTCAGGTTTTAACCCAGAGATAAAACAGTTCATAATGGCATCAGGGGGTAGTCCGACAACTTGAGTGCCCAACTTCTCAAACTTAGTTTGATATTCAACTACAGTACCTTCCTGTTTTAATTTAAACAAAGCTGCTTGATGGTTCTCATATGTTGATGGACCGAAACGCACTTGAAGAGCATGAATGAAAGAGTACCAATCTGTGAGGAGATGACTTTGATGCAGCCATTTAAACCAACTCAATGCATCACCTTTCATATAAAAGGAGACCAAAGACAATCTATTTTCAGGGGGTAGGTTGTAAAACCCAAAAAACTGTTCAGCCTGGAAAATCCATTCTAAGGGGTTTGAACCGTCAAAAAGGGCAAGTTCGAGTTTGGGTGTTCTTAAAGGGGGTAGAGGTGGGATATTAGGTATTTGTGGGTTGGTAAATGTGTATGGAGAGAAAGGGATAAAGGTTGAGTGAGACGTGGAATATGGGTTTGGTGGGGGAGGCTGTGCGGCTGTGTTAGGAACAGTATCGCTATAAGTGTTAACGGAGGGGATAAAAGGAATGGAGGTTGAAGGAATGAATGTTGTGGAGTTGGGTGTCATAGGAATAGAGAGGAAAGTATGGGAGAGGGTAGATGAGCCTGGAATCGGTGAGTTATGTTGTGGTGTAGATAATGGAACAGCAGGTTGTTCTTTAAGTTTAGTAAGGATGGACATAATGGATTCAAACCTGGAATTTGCAGCTTGCGTTTCATTTTCCAAGCGGTTATGCAGTTGACCGATATGTTGCTGGAAATCCATGGTGGATTTGTGGAATCTTTCATCAAGCTGAGCTTGGGTAGCTTGGAGAGCGTTTTCGAGCTGAAGTTGAGAGGTTTGAACGGCTGCGTTAACAGCTTCATCAACAATTTCACGGGCAGATGGGTTAGGTGGTTTAGGAGGAGCCATGAGCAACAAGAAATGAAAGCACCAATGTTACCAATATTGATTAAGAACAAGGATTTAACGACAGATCTACAAACTAGGAGAACAAAACGTAAAACAGAATTTAAAACTTTTCTTTCTTGCTTTCAGCTGCCACATACTACAATCTTTAAATACTAGGGTTTTCTAGGTTATGCAAGAAGTTTGGGCCTAAACATAAAAATAAATACTTAAAGAGTACAAAAAAAAGCCCATTAAGTGTAGAAATCTTTCAGCCAACTTGGACCCCCTTTTATCCTGCTGGGCCGTCCATCCTTGTTGGTAACAAGATACATCTCCGTAAAATAGTATCAAATAAAATTGTCGATTGCCCATTCCACGAAGTTATACAGAGATGTATATCTAAATATTTAAAGCGGAAATTTTAGAAATCTGTCACATTTGCATGTCAGATTATTCCGGAGATACATCTTCAGAAAAGTCAAATGTGTTATTACTAAAAACAGTCACCTGCATGATCAGATCTCATTTTCATTTTATTCCGGAGATACAACAATTTGTTTTCTGTTTTAGATGACTCTTAGTATTTTATGTTTTTATTTTCATTAGATATGGTGCATCCCGATGTTTTCTCCAAACCTATTGTGCCTCAGGATGCTTCACTTGTAGTTGTGAAGGAGGTAGATGTTGGCAACCATTTTAGAAATTATTGGTGTTACCTCTATTGAGAAGACTTATTCTGTCAGGTTTGTATTTCTAGAGTGCGAAAAAGAGGAGAATTTTACTTAGGCTTTAGAGGTATGTCAGGCAATATTGAAGAATCAAGAAGAAATGCCTAAAGTAATTGTTACTGACCACGACGCTCCTTTGATGAATTCGATTGCAAAGATATTTCCTACTTCTTATGCATTACTTGGTAGATATCACATAACAAAGAATGTGAGAAATTGATTTATAAACCCGAAGTAGGGACAAAACAGACAAAGGGTGAAGATGGAAAAATGGCCAAGAGGGACGTCATAGTGGAAAAAATTGTGGATGCATAAAATATTTTAATAAATTATTCTACAGAAGAGTTATATCACAATGTTGTTATACGATTCAAAAAGTTGTGTGAAAAAATCCATATTTATTAAAATGTGTTGAAAGTACAATTTTGAACCAGGTTAAGGAGAAGATTGTATGTGCTTGGACCGATCAGGTTAGACTCCTTGGAAATACAACAACTAACTGAGTTAAGTCTGCCCATGCTACTTTGAAGAATTGGTTGGGAAATAGTAAGAGTGATTTGTATACAGATTGGGATTCTGTGAACCAAATGATACAAAACCAGCATAATGAGATACCAACATCATTTGATCGTAGCATCACAATGTTGGAACACAGGTTCAAAGACAACACTCTATATTCTCAATTGGTCAACAACATATCTCGATCAGCTTTGAATTATATTTTTCACGAAGCCAAAAGAGATGATAATCTAGGTTCTGGTGGCTTAAAATGTGGTTGTACACTTATGAAAACCTATGATCTCCCATGTGCTTGTGTTATATCTAAGAAGGTGAAACTTGATAGCTCGATGCGAATGAGCGAAGTTTGCACTCATTGGAAAAGGCTCAGTTTCGATGATGATGATGATGACGGTGTCATGAAAGATGGTAAATCGAATATCTCTATCTTGACTGAATAAGATTGATACAAGAAAGATTTTTGAAAGCCGATGACAATATGAAACTCCACATTAAAGAGCAATTGAGGAAGACTGCATATCCGGAGACCACAGACTTGAAACTACTATCTCAACTGGTAAAAACAAAGGAGCGCCTAAGAAGGTCAAACCTACATTGACTGACAATTCAACGATTCAGAGTCCCTCATATTATGAACATGTTGACAAACTTTTTCATGATTCACCAACTCCTAAATCTTATAAAATGTTTTTAAAGGAGCCCACATTAGCAAACCACCCCTTCACCTCCTCCGCCAAAAATCCCATTCATTGAGGAGATGTTGTTTTTCATGCACAAATACATTGAACGAATAATCAAATTCAATTGAGATACATGAAACACATCATGAAGATTAGCAAGCGGCCGTGTCAACGTAATCGGATAGGCCACTTCCCTTATCCTTCCTAAGATTTGGTATGGACCAACAAAATGCAGCGTGAGCTTTTGAGACATCAAAGCTCGACTAACACCAATTATCGGGGTAACTCTTAAAAAATGTGATCTCCCTCTTGGAACTCAAGTGCTTTCCTCCTCCTCCTATCATGATAACTTTTTTGACAACTCTGCGACACTTTTATTCTCTCTTGGTTTATCTTGATCTTCTTAGTCGTCTTTTGAACAATCTAAGGTCCAAGCACAACACTCTCGTCTGACTCATGCCAACACAAGAAGTTTTACACCTCCTACCATACAACGCCTCATATGGTGCTATTCCATTACAAGAATGAAAATTTTTGTTGTAGGTAAACTCAACCAATGACAAGTAGTTATCACAAGCACCTCCTTATTCTAACATACAAGTCCTCAGAAAATACTCTAACAACTGGATAAATCTCTCTGTTTGACCGTTCGTCTATGGATGATAAGCATAACTCAACTTTAGCTTAGTACTAAAAGCTTCCTTCAAACTCTCCAAAACCTTAATGTAAATCTCGGATCTCTATCTGACACAAAACTCGAAGGAATACGATGTAGTTTCACAATATCATCAATATATAATTTAGCTAGCTTCTACAAAGAATAATTGATGCTCATTGTTATAAAATGAGCCAATTTGGTCAATCTGTCAACAATCACTCAAATGGAATCACATCCCTTTGAAGTCTTCGGTGAACCTATTAGAAAATCCATGGAAATATTATCCCATTTCAATTTTGGAATATTCAACGGTGGCATAAGACCCAACATCTTCTGATGTTCAATCTTTGACTTATGGAAAGTCAAACACGGATACGCAAACTTAGCAACATCTTTCTTCATCTCTGACCACTAAAACATCTTCTTCAAGTCTTGATACATTTTGATCTCATATGGATGGATACTCAGCTTACCACAATGTCTTTCCTCAAGAATACTCTTCTTGAGTTCAGGCACATCTGGAAAACAAACTCTATCTCTGAATCTCAACACACCATTCTCGCTAATCATGAAGTCACCACCTTCACCTTGATTGATCAACACTAACCGGTCAATCAGTCCCATGTCAATCTTATATCCTTCTCTTGTCTCAACAAGAATACCCCTAGTCAGATTCAACATACCCAACTTCACACTGATAAGAGTCTCTTCACACACCAAACTCATATCTTTTAATTGCTCAATAAATTCCAACTCCAGTGAAATTTTAATTGTCTAGAAGCATAAGCCACAACCTGACCGTTCTGCATCAGCACACAACATAAACCTAACTTGACACATTACAATACACCAAAAATGACTCACTTGGATTCGAAAAAATTAATACTGGAGCAATCATCTACTTCTTCTTGAGTTCTTGAAAACTTTCCTCGCATTTCACATTCCAAACATAAGCTTAGCCCTTTCGAGTCAACTGAGTCAAAGGAAATGCTAATCTTGAAAAACCTTCGATGAACCTCCTGTAATAACAAACAAAACCAAAAAAACTTATGATCTATGTAACAGACTGCAGAGTATTCCAATGTAACAAGACATTAAATTTTGACGGATCAACAACTATCCCTCCGCTATAAATCACATGCAATATAACTCTCAAATGCTCTACATGTTCTTCATCAGACAGAATATATCAAGATGTCGTCGATAAACACAACCACAAACTGATCTAGACTAGGATGAAAAATTCTATTCGTATACCCCATAAACACATCAGGCGCATTATACACTCCAAACGACATCACTGAATACTTATAGTGACCATACCTCGTTCTGAATGTGGTCTTGTGGCAACCTGCCTTAAAATTTACGTTCAAACGAGTCGCCACCCACTTTGTTTGGGCAAGTGAGAAACCCTTACGAAATAATAAGAGATTAGGGTAAGTAGGTTAATTAGGCAAAGGGAAGGTGTTAGGCACCCTTTTTCTCCCTTGTACTCAAGGGGACCCATTTAATCTTTAGGCTTAGGTTTTATAAAAAAAAGTTTGACAATTGTTAATTAATAAATTAAAAAAAAAACCTTTAGCCAAAAGGGTAAAACCCCAAAGGTTTTGATAAGGTCATTGTCAGATCGAGACAACAATGACCATGGCTAAACAAAATATAGTAAGAATAAGAACAAAATATAGCAGAATAAAAAAAATGACCTCAGAGTATCATCATTGGCCAAAACAATATTTTTTAAAAATGGATGTCTCACGTTAAATCATTGACCAAAAAGAGGAAACCCAAAAGTTTGTAAAAAGGTATTGAAAATAAAAATACCTTTTTAATAAAAGGGTGGACTCATACCAAAAGGTTAAATCATTGGCCAAAAGGGTAAAACCCAAAGGTTTTGATGGGGTCATTGTCAGATCGAGACAACAATGACCAAGGCCAAAAACCGTGGATAGTAAAAAATAAAAGATAAAAGGGCCTCAATGTATATCATTGGCCAAAAAAGGTTTTTTTAAAAGTTTAAAAAAATGTTTAAAAAAAAAAGGGAAGGCCTCAGGTATCATCATTGGCCAAAAAGTTTGTTTTTTTTAGTTTGAGTTGAGGGATTTGCGTTTGAAAAAGTTGGAAAAAAAATTCGTTTTAGAAAAATGTACGTGAGAGTGGGAAAAAAGGTCCTTTTTTAGGGTTGCCAAGACCCTTTTTTTATAGAATTAGAGAATTCGTGACTTCTTATTTGCAAGTCTTATTTCTTACCAATTGTGCTATGTTATTTATTTGAAATAAAAACCCAATTGAAAGCATATGAAAGACGAGCTAATATTTTTATTTAAAAATATATAAATAATTTAAAAGTAAATTATTATATTTTTAAACAAATAATTACAAAAATCCAAAATATTGTAAATAAACCAAGGAAGTTTATAAAACTCAAGTTTAAAAATAATTATGAATTTTGAAATTGGGCCTCATATTTTATGAATAATAAGCCCAATTAAATACACACTTTTACTCAATGCATACCCTCATTTAATCAATAAAATCTAATGACCTCACATCTTATGGATGCTAAGCCTAAGAGATTGAATTGAAGTATACATGCATTTTATAATCTTGATCACACTTATATATATATATATATATATATATATATATATATATATATATATATATATATATATATATATATATATATATATATATATATATATATATACACACACACACGTATTTTAAATGATGTGACAATAAGAAGGAACAAGTCTTAGTGGGTCAAATTTGGGGTATGACAGGTCTTTCGAATATATTTAGGCTTCACACCGATCTGATGATATCCTGACCTCAAGTACATCTTACAAAATACACAAGCACCCACCAATTGATCCATGAGATCATTAATTCACGAAAGAGGATACTTGTGTTGATAGTAACTTTGTTAAGTTGTTTATAGTCAACACACAACCCCATACTGTCGTACTTCTTCTTAACAAGCAACATTGGTGCACCCCACAAAAAAACACTTGATCGAACAAATTTCTTCTTAAGCAAATTTTCCAGCTGTTTCTTTAGTTCACCCAACTCGGAAGCAGACATCTGATACGAAGCCATCGAAATAGGATTAGTACCAAGTACCAAGTCTATGGATAATTCAACTTTGCGCTATGGAAGCAAGTCACTGATATCATCAAGGAATATATCAGGAGAATCACACACCATTGACATATCACTAGTCGTCACATTGTTCTCCACTCTCAAAGAAGGGAACATCATAAATACGTGATCATTCTCCCTTAAAGACATCTCAACTAGATCGGGAGACAAGAATCTCGAATCCACATTCTCTTCGAGTTCGGGAAAAAACACAATCGCAACAACACATGCGCTCTTGCAATTAGAGGCACGCTGACACAACTATCCACACCTGCAACACCTCAAAGAAGCAGAAGCTTCTCCCCCACTTGTTTCAATCCCACTCCTGCAAGTGGTTAGAAAAACAACGAGTACTAGCAGTGTTTCACACACATGTCGCATACCAAGGAACAAGAAAAGTTACATAAACCTGATTGGATGGACCAATCAGATTCTGATACCATTATGTAACACCATAAACCCCAAAACTTAAATATTAAGCATTACACGACAATCTAAGGTGTCACCAACGACAATTCTTTAACAATACAAACATTTAACGAACATGCAACGAAAATATCAACGTCATACAATACTTATCATCGCACACTCACCTTCACTTAGAGTATCATTGCGGTGGTATCGATCTTATTTTAAATAATAAAACATTGCAACTTAGACCTTTAGCCTCAAACTTCAAATTATAATAAATTGTTTTCAAAATAAAGAGTTATCATATTCAACTTTTAACAACTTCAACATAAACCGAATAAAACAATTAAATGAAGGATAGAAAAACACTTAGAAAGGGGGGGTTTGAATAAGTGTAGCTTTAAAAACTTGACAGATAAAAATAAATTGCACAGTTATTTTTATCCTGGTTCGTTGTTAACTAAACTACTCCAGTCCACCCCCGCAGAGATGATTTACCTCAACTGAGGATTTAATCCACTAATCGCACGGATTACAATGGTTTTCCACTTAGTCCGCAACTAAGTCTTCCAAAGTCTTCTGATCACACACTGATCACTCCAGGAACAACTGCTTAGATACCCTCTAAGACTTTTCTAGAGTCTACTGATCAACACGGTCACTCTAGTTACAATCTGCTTAGTTCACTCCTAAGACTTCCTAGAGTATTCTGATCAACACGATCACTCTAGTTACTTACAACTTAATGTAATTCTAAGAGTATTACAAATGCTTCTTAAAAGCGATAATCACAACTGTGATATTTCTCTTAATCGTTTAAGCTTAATCTCACTAATATATTACAACAGCAATGTAGTGAGCTTTGATGAAGATGAAGATTCTGAGCTTTGGATTTGAACAGAGTTTCAGCAAGTTAATTTGAATTATATTGTTCAGGATCGTTAACCTTGCTTCTCATCAGAACTTCATATTTATAGGCGTTGAGAAGATGACCGTTGAATGCATTTAATGCTTTGCGTGTTCCGTACAGCATCGCATTTAATGTTATACGCTTTTGTCAACTACCTCGAGCCTTGTTCACGCTGTGTCTACTGACGTAGCCTTTAATAGCTTTTAACGTTCCTTTTGTCAGTCAGCGTAGCTTGCCACTTGTACTTTCTTCTGATCTGATGTTTGTAAATACAACGTTTGAATATCATCAGAGTCAAACAGCTTGGTGCATAGCATCTTCTGATCTTCTGACCTTGAAGTGCTTCTGAGCGTGATACCATCTTCTGAGCTTCAGTGCTTCTGATCTCATGTTCTTCTGATGCTTCCATAGACCCATGTTCTGATTCTGCTTCGACCATCTTCTGATGTCTTGCCAGACCATGTTCTGATGTTGCATGCTGAACCCTTGAGACAAAGCTTCTGAGCGCTGAATTATGCGTACTCTTTATATATATTTCCTGAAAGGGAAATTGCATTGGATTAGAGTACCATATTATCTTAAGCAAAATTCATATTATTGTTATCATCAAAACTAAGATAATTGATCAGAACAAATCTTGTTCTAACAATCTCCCCCTTTTTGATGATGACAAAAACATATATAAATGATATGAATTTGCGATCAGAAAGAATAGACGGCAAAAGACAAATTACACAGCTATAGCATAAGCATATGAATATGTCTCCCCCTGAGATTAACAATCTCCCCCTGAGATAAATAATCTCCCCCTGAAATAAATACTCGAAGAACTTTAATAAAAGACTTCCCTGATTATTTCGGTAGAGACGATCATATAAGCTTCTTGTCTTCAGAGAATTCATAGCTTCTGACTTCTGCTTCCATTCAGGACAGCTTCAGAACTTGAATTTCTTTGATCTTCTGAACATTCGCAGCTTCTGATTTCTGCTTCCCTCGGATAGCTTCAGAGCTTTGAATTTCTACCAACATCACTTCATGCTAGATTTGTATCAGAACATTGTTGAATGTACCAGAGCATCATCTGAGCATCTCTACATCCTGAAATGTTACAGAACAAAAACTAAACGACAAAAGTCAGCATGAACGAGTTAGAACATAGAATGTATGTTTGAACACATTATATGAATCAGAGCCATATAGGCTGAAATAATGTATCAGAGCAAATAATGTATCAGAGCCATAACATTATATATATCAGAGCAAATAATATATCAGAGCAAATAGAATTTTGTCAAATCAAGTAGACAAATATAGATCAAATTCTATTATCAGTGCTTCTGATTCATTCTTCTTTCTTGCTTCTGATCTCTGAAGCTTGACAGCACTCGGCTTGCTTCAGTTTCCATGGTTTTGCTTCTTGTGTTTGCTTTTTGCTTTGAAGATTCTCTTCACTTCTTTATTCCTGCAAAACACTTAAACCATGTAGAACTTGCAGTTCTTGTTAGTGAATGTGTGGGAGCTTTACCCAGCAACTGATAGATTTAATCAAATCATTTATCATTTATCTTTCTCCCCCTTTTTGTCATAACATCAAAAAGAATATTTCAAAAGATTTAGATGCATAAAACGACAAATAAAATCACTGGAATGTAAATCAAAGAAACTTTTCATTGATAATCAAAAGATATTACAAGAAGTTCCTATGTTTAACAAGATGAGAAACATTCCTAGCAAATACAAAAAAGAATTTCCAAAGAGGAAATCACTACAAAAATTAAAAACAAAACCCTAGCAAGACACACTCTGTGTCAACCCATCAAGAATCCCTGAGGACTCTTGTCTTCCAGACTGGAATCTCCACTGTAGGAGAGATCCCAGAGACCAAGGAGGAAGTGAGGGACAGTTCACAGACAGAGAGCTAATGTTGCAAACGGGGCTTTCCCTCAACATAGAAGTTAAGAATATCATTCTTAACCTCCTCCCATAACTCAAGAAAGTCTTCTGTCTTTGGGTGAAAGTTGATAACAACATCAAAGAAGAGGTCTGACTTGAGAGGTATTAGGAGAGCCATCCCGAGATATGCAGAGATCTGTCGCCTTTGAGTCATAGATCTTCAACAGGCTTAGGGTGAACGCTAGGTTTGAGCTAGGATTTTTTTTTTTTTTTAAAAAAAAAAAATTGTTTGAGCAAGAGACGAAAAAAGAGAGAGAGAAAAACTTGATGAAGAATGCAAAGAGATAGAGAGAGATGAGAGGGAAAGAGAAGAGTTTGAAGAGTATTTAAAAGGAAAATAAAATGAAACGAATGATGAAAAGCATTTAATGTTACGTGACGTGAGGAGAGATAATAAAGACAAATGAGGTGACTAGCACAGTTACCTATGGTCGGTGTCCCTTCAACTGCACGCACGTTTATCCATGAATAGTAACGACAGGTTTACCATCCCGAGATAAAACGTAACAGCTGTTTTGCTTTAAAAGAGGTTCTGAATCAACTTAGACAATGAAACGTTAGTAATAACCGAATCATAATTTCTAAAAGATTTCAATCAGAACTTCTGATATAAAAAATAATCCATTTTCATTTCAGAAGATACTCATACATGAGAACTTCTCATCTTCTCATTCTGGGCATAAATCCATACTGATGTTCTTCAGAATGAACTTAAACCTATCTTCAGCCAGGGGTTTTGTAAAGATATCAGCCCATTGATGGTCTGTATCAACAAAGTTTAAAGATATAACACCCTTCTGAACATAGTCCCTTATGAAATGATGTTTAATCTCAATATGTTTAGCTTTTGAATGAAGAATAGGATTCTTAGATAAACATATAGCAGAAGTATTATCACAGAATATAGGAATGTTACTCTCAAATATCTGATAATCTTCTAACTGACTCTTCATCCAGAGCATCTGTGTACTACAACCAGCAGCAGCGACATATTCTGCTTCTGTTGTTGATAGAGCAATAGTTGCTTGCTTCTTGCTATACCAAGAGATCAAATGACTTCCAAGAAACTGGCAACTTCCTGAAGTACTTTTTCTTTCAATTCTGTCTCCAGCATAATCAGCATCGCAGAATCCTACTAAGTTGTATTCTTTAGATTTTCTGTAAACTAAGCCAACATTAGTAGTACCTTTCAGATACCTTAGAATTCTCTTAACAGCAGTTAAATGAGATTCTCTAGGATCTGATTGGAATCTAGCACACAAACAAACACTGAACAGAATGTCAGGTCTAGAAGCAGTCAGATATAGAAGAGATCCAATCATACCTCTGTATAACTTCTGATCTACCTTCTTACTTACCTCATCCTTACCTAGGATGCATGTTGGATGCATAGGAGTTTTGGCTTCTTTGCAGTCTAGAAGATTAAACTTCTTCAGAAGTTCCTTCACATACTTGGTTTGATGAACATACGTTCCTTCTGATGTTTGATTTATTTGTATTCCAAGGAAATACTTGAGTTCTCCCATCATGCTCATTTCAAACTCAGCCTGCATAGACTTAGCAAACTCCTTTCCAAGTGTAGCATTAGATGTTCCAAAAATAATATCATCTACATATATTTGACAAATTAAAATATCCCTTTTAAAGGTTTTACAAAAGAGAGTAGTGTCCACTTTTCCTCTAGTGAAACCATTATCCAGAAGGAAAGAACTTAAGCGTTCATACCAAGCTCTGGGAGCCTGTTTCAATCCATACAATGATTTCTTAAGTTTAAAAACATGATTAGGAGACATAGAGTCTTCAAAACCAGGAGGTTGATGGACATAAACTTCTTCATCTATATAACCATTTAAGAAGGCACTCTTGACATCCATCTGATAAAGAGTGATGTTATGTTGAGTGGCAAATGAAATTAATAGACGAATAGATTCTAACCTGGCCACTGGTGCAAAGGTTTCTGTATAATCAATCCCTTCTTGCTGACTATAACCCTGAGCCACCAGTCTGGCTTTGTTCCTTACCACTTCACCTTTCTCACTGAGCTTGTTTCTGAAGACCCATTTTGTACCAATTATATTGAATCCATCTGGTCTAGGAACAAGATCCCAAACATCATTCCTTGTAAACTGATTCAGTTCTTCTTGCATAGCAATTATCCAGTCTGGATCTTCTAGAGCATGATCAACAGAAGTTGGCTCGATCAAAGATACAAGACCTAATTGACAGTCTGCATTGTTCTTAAGGAATGCTCTTGTTCTGATTGGATCATCCTTCTTTCCAAGAATGACATCTTCTGAATGACCAGAGATGAGTCTGGATGATCTTCTGACAGATGGTTCTTCAGAAATGCTTAGATCCTCCAGAGAAGCTGATACTCGATCTTCAGATTCTTTGCTTCTGAGAAGCTCTGCTTCTGATGCGTTACTTCTTGGCTCAACTGCTTCAGATATATCAATATCACAATCTGCAAAATTATCAAACTGCTTTGGTTTTTCAGAACCAAGCTTATCATCAAACCTGATATTGATTGATTCTTCTACAATCAATGTTTCAGTATTGTATACTCTGTAGCCTTTTGAGCGTTCAGAATATCCAAGAAGGAAACATTTCTGTGCTTTGGAATCAAACTTACCAAGATAATCTTTAGTGTTCAGAATAAAGCATACACATCCAAAAGGATGGAAATATGAAATGTTGGGCTTTCTATTCTTCCACAATTCATAGGGAGTCTTATTTAGAATAGGTCTGATAGAGATTCTATTCTGAATATAGCATGCAGTGTTTATTGCTTCTGCCCAGAAATGCTTAGCCATATTGGTTTCATTGATCATGGTTCTGGCCATTTCTTGCAGAGTCCTATTCTTTCGTTCTACAACCCCATTTTGCTGTGGAGTTCTAGGACAAGAGAAATCATGGGCAATACCATTTTCTTTGAAGAACTCTTCAAAGGATCTGTTCTCAAATTCACCACCATGATCACTTCTGACCTTTATGATTTTACACTCTTTTTCAGATTGAATCTGAATGCAGAAATCAAAGAACACTGAATGAGTCTCATCCTTGTGTTTCAAGAATTTTACCCATGTCCAGCGGCTATAATCATCTACGATGACTAATCCATATTTCTTCCCTCTGACAGATGCTGTTTTGACTGGGCCAAACAGATCAATGTGCAAGAGTTCTAATGGCCTTGAGGTAGAAACAACATTCTTGGATTTGAATGCAGGTTTGGAGAACTTGCCCTTCTGACATGCTTCACAAAGAGCATCTGATTTGAATTTCAGATTAGGGAGTCCTCTGACCAGATTCAGTTTGTTAATCTGAGAAATCTTTCTCAAACTAGCATGACCTAATCTTCTGTGCCAGACCCACTGCTCTTCAGAAACAGACATAAGACAAGTCACCTTCTGACTCATAAGATCTTGCAGATCTGTCTTATAAATGTTGTTCTTCCTCTTGCCTGTAAATAGGATTGAGCCATCCTTCTGATTTACAGCCTTGCAAGACTCTTGATTAAAGATTATATCATAACCATTGTCACTTAATTGACTGATAGATAAGAGGTTATGTGTTAATCCTTCTACAAGAAGTACATTAGAAATGGAAGGAGAGTTACCAGACTTTATAGTTCCAGAGCCAATTATCTTGCCCTTCTGATCTCCTCCAAACTTGACTTCTCCTCCAGACTTAAGCACCAGGTCTTGGAACATAGACCTTCTTCCTGTCATGTGTCGCGAGCATCCAGAGTCCAGGTACCATGACATGTTGTGCTTTGTCCTTTTTGCAGTCAAGGATATCTGCAATAGGAATAATCTTATCCTTAGGTACCCACATTTTCTTGGGTCCTTTCTTGTTAGATTTTCTCAAGTTCTGATTGAACTTGGGTTTAACATTGTAAGCAATAGGAGGAACAGCATGATAATTCTTAATGTGAGTTTCATGATATTTCCTAGGTTGTGTCACATGCTTTTTGGTGTGTGTTATGTGAAAACTTTGAGCATGTGAAGTGTGCCTAATATCATGGGAGTGGCCATACTTGAACTGATCATACAATGGCTTGTATGTGATTTTCATTTCATCAACAGGTTCAAGTTTGTATGGGGTTTCACCCTCAAAACCAATGCCTACTCTTTTGTTTCCAGACACAGCATATATCATAGAAGCTAGCTGACTTCTGCCAATACTTCTAGATAAGAACTTCCTGAAACTTAAATCATATTCTTTCAGAATATGGTTTAGACTGGGAGTGGATTTTTCTGAATCAGAAGGAGATCCAACATTATTGGATAATTTTAAAAGTTTTTCTTTTAATTCAGAATTTTCCAACTCAAGCTTCTTTGTTTCAAATTCAAATTGCTTTTTCAGCTTTTTGTATTTGAGACTAATCTGAGACTTGAGTTCCAGTAGTTCAGTTAGACCGGAAACTAACTCATCTCTAGTAAGTTCAGAAAATACCTCTTCAGAATCTGATTCTGATGTAGATTCTGATCCATCATCTTCTGTCGCCATCAGCGCACAGTTAGCCTGCTCATCTTCTGAGTCATCTTCTGACTCATTCGAGGTTGCCATAAGACCTTTCTTCTTATGAAACTTTTTCTTGGGACTTTCCTTCTGAAGATTTGGACATTCATTCTTGTAGTGTCCAGGCTCATTGCATTCATAGCACATGACCTTCTTCTTGTCAAATCTTCTGTCATCAGAAGATTCTCCACGTTCAAATTTCTTTGAACTTCTGAAGCCTCTGAACTTCCTCTGCTTGGTCTTCCAGAGTTGATTTAGCCTTCTGGAGATCAGGGACAGTTCATCTTCTTCTTCAGATTCTGATTCTTCAGGATCTTCTTCTCTAGCCTGAAAAGCGTTAGTGCATTTCTTGATATTGGATTTTAATGCAATAGACTTACCTTTCTTTTGAGGCTCATTTGCGTCCAGCTCTATTTCATGACTCCTCAAGGCACTGATAAGCTCTTCCAGAGAAACTTCATTCAGATTCTTTGCAATCTTGAATGCAGTCACCATAGGACCCCATCTTCTGGGTAAGCTTCTGATGATCTTCTTTACATGATCAGCCTTGGTGTATCCCTTGTCAAGAACTCTCAATCCAGCAGTAAGAGTTTGAAATCTTGAAAACATCTTTTCAATGTCTTCATCATCCTCCATCTTGAAGGCTTCATACTTCTGGATTAAAGCTAGAGCTTTGGTCTCCTTGACTTGAGCGTTTCCTTCATGAGTCATTTTCAAGGACTCATATATGTCATAGGCCGTTTCCCTGTTAGATATCTTCTCATACTCAGCATGAGAGATAGCATTCAGCAAAACAGTTCTGCATTTATGATGATTCCTGAAAAGCTTTTTCTGATCATCATCCATTTCTTGCCTTGTCAGCTTTACGCCTCTGGCATTTACAGGATGTTTGTAACCATCCATCAGAAGATCCCATAGATCACCATCTAGACCCAGAAAGTAACTTTCCAGTTTATCTTTCCAGTATTCAAAGTTTTCACCATCAAATACCGGCGGTCTAGTATAACCATTGTTACCGTTGTATTGCTCAGCAGAGCCAGATGTAGATGCAGGTGTAGGTGTAGACTTTTCACTTTCATCAACCATCTTTTACTGAAGCGTTTTTCTCTTCCTGAATCTTTTCTAAACACGGTTAAGTGCTTGCACCTTAGAACCGGCGCTCTGATACCAAATGAAGGATAGAAAAACACTTAGAAAGGGGGGGTTTGAATAAGTGTAGCTTTAAAAACTTGACAGATAAAAATAAATTGCACAGTTATTTTTATCCTGGTTCGTTGTTAACTAAACTACTCCAGTCCACCCCCGCAGAGATGATTTACCTCAACTGAGGATTTAATCCACTAATCGCACGGATTACAATGGTTTTCCACTTAGTCCGCAACTAAGTCTTCCAGAGTCTTCTGATCACACACTGATCACTCCAGGAACAACTGCTTAGATACCCTCTAAGACTTTTCTAGAGTCTACTGATCAACACGATCACTCTAGTTACAATCTGCTTAGTTCACTCCTAAGACTTCCTAGAGTATTCTGATCAACACGATCACTCTAGTTACTTACAACTTAATGTAATTCTAAGAGTATTACAAATGCTTCTTAAAAGCGATAATCACAACTGTGATATTTCTCTTAATCGTTTAAGCTTAATCTCACTAATATATTACAACAGCAATGTAGTGAGCTTTGATGAAGATGAAGATTCTGAGCTTTGGATTTGAACAGAGTTTCAGCAAGTTAATTTGAATTATATTGTTCAGGATCGTTAACCTTGCTTCTCATCAGAACTTCATATTTATAGGCGTTGAGAAGATGACCGTTGAATGCATTTAATGCTTTGCGTGTTCCGTACAGCATCGCATTTAATGTTATACGCTTTTGTCAACTACCTCGAGCCTTGTTCACGCTGTGTCTACTGACGTAGCCTTTAATAGCTTTTAACGTTCCTTTTGTCAGTCAGCGTAGCTTGCCACTTGTACTTTCTTCTGATCTGATGTTTGTAAATACAACTTTTGAATATCATCAGAGTCAAACAGCTTGGTGCATAGCATCTTCTGATCTTCTGACCTTGAAGTGCTTCTGAGCGTGATACCATCTTCTGAGCTTCAGTGCTTCTGATCTCATGTTCTTCTGATGCTTCCATAGACCCATGTTCTGATTCTGCTTCGACCATCTTCTGATGTCTTGCCAGACCATGTTCTGATGTTGCATGCTGAACCCTTGAGACAAAGCTTCTGAGCGCTGAATTATGCGTACTCTTTATATATATTTCCTGAAAGGGAAATTGCATTGGATTAGAGTACCATATTATCTTAAGCAAAATTCATATTATTGTTCTCATCAAAACTAAGATAATTGATCATAACAAATCTTGTTCTAACATTAAAGTCCAAAAAAACATAATAAGCAAACAAACTTTCCCAACCCCAATGTTACAGGATCAAAGCAAAACTTCTAAACAACGACAAAACTAAATGAAGTAACTCCAGGAGCTAACTCCACTTACAGCAACAATGCAAAGCAGTGAGAAATAACATTCAATATAAACAGTATAAAGAACATTAAAGTAGAGAAACATACAACAAGCACACATTCATTACACAATCAACACAACATGGTTTCACACTCACATGAATAATCAATGACATATGCTAGTATGTATTCAATGTACTCTACAATTGACTCATTATGCATGTGGTATAATTTATGAATACTCAGGTTCATCTCGCTCCTCAATCCCCACCATAGGATAAGATCCTCTAGGAACCAGAGCACACTGAAAATTATCGTTAATCGCCATATAGAAACGCTTCACTAATCCCTCAATGGAATTAGCTACTTGCACTCGATCCCCACCATAGAATTAAGGCTCACCAAAACTGGACTAAAGTCAGTACACCCTGATGCATGACTCTCAACAACATGCATTATCACCAAAAAATTCACCATGCATATATTGCCGTTACATATAACATCAATCGCCATACGCAACCATTAATAAATATTATGACAATAAAAAAACAACACCAACAACAACAACTCAACAATTTCATATTAACAAGCATTCAATCATGTTAATTCATTATAATATTAACATGTCATCAAAATGACATAACGATTTGTTAAACGATCATATAAGTCATCACAAACATTCCTATAGTAGGTATATGACTACTTCTCAGTTATTTCACCAAGCACTATCATGATGTATCTCTAAGTGTTATCTTTCTAATGCTTCAAACAACGTGTCATTTGGACACACAGATCAAAAGTTATGGTATAAAACATCGAGAAATCAAACATGATTCAGTTCAAAAATTTTCAAAAATCATAAAGCATCAATCGATTGACATAGGGTGTCAATTGATTGACATCAAACATGATTCACTACTTCCAGATTAAAAATTGTGTTTTTGACTGCATTCAATCGATTGACACAGGATGTCAATCGATTGTTCTGATTCTAAATTCCAAAAATTATAATTTTCAGCATGTACATTAAAATCAATTAATTTCTACTCTCTCCCAAACACTCCCTAACATGTCAAAACAGCTTATTTCGAACTCTTAACATTATAGATCAAAATCCTAGTATAATATCATCATACTTTCATCAAATAACATATAATTTCACCAATTAAACATTACCAACAATACATCAAAACAATCACTCTCACATTCATTATCACAAAGCTCTAAAACTCAAAAATGGTGGAAACTCATAATCATTTCATAAAATAATTAATTTGATATTAACTTACACAAATTTAATTACAACCACATCATAATAACAACAACTCATATGACAAAATCATGGAAGCCACATGAGAGCAAGGACCTCTCTTCTCTACCCCATCATGCCATGCACCCATATTGAAATCCCTTTCTCCCCCTTACCTTGTAATTTTAGGAGAAAAAAATAATCTCCATGAGGTCTCCTTCTTCTAACCCTAACTCAATTTTCTCTTCAAAAGCTCTTTCTCACCTTTTGCCTCTTTTCTCAAATTACACGTACTGATAAAAATTAGGATAATTTTCTCTTACCTCAATATAAACGTAAGGGTTTCTACAGAATTTTTTCCACTTACCTCATTAACGCTTAATTTTCTTAATTTACATTATTTTCCCAACTCCCTAACTCCTTGCTCCCCTTTATTTCTGTCAATTCTCCATATTGACCCACTTCTATCATTTTACTATTTTATTTAATTAATTCAAATAAAATAATATATATTCTAATAATTAATTAACTCTAAATTAATTCTATTCACTTCTAAGATCTCTCCACATTCACACCTCAAGGACATTTATCCCCAAAATCACACAACAAGTAAATAAATCACAGAAAAAGGCACTATTAATTTAAACAAAATTATCTAACAAAAATGGGGTGTTACACCATGCCTTTTCATGTCACAAATCAAAGAAAAAACAATGAAGCATTTCAATAATGGGATTGCATTTAATGCTCATATCCCCATCACGCATTGTCTAAACCAAAACGGCACATGCCATCCGACTCCTCTATAGACATTCTCAAGGGCCAACCACAATTACTAAATGACTCCCCTGACATTCTGAGATTCTGACAAGTCTTGGGAGCAACTTTTCTGTGCAGGCTCAACCCAAGGGCGAGGCAAGTAAGGCCTTCACCTTGGGCCTCACTTTTTTGGGATATATTAGAGGCCTCCAAATAAATTGATCTTTAAATATATAAAACATAGGTGAAACTTTCTAATAATCTGCATGATGGCCCAGCGGTAGAGTTAATTTTGTGAGGTCTTACATGTTGGTGGGTCAAATCCCACTGCCCACGGTTTTTACTCTTTTTTCAATTTTTCTCGTACTCTTTTTTCAATTTTTCTCGTTCTTTAATCAATTTTCATCCATAAGCATTTTCATTGAATGAATTGGCAATTGAAGTAACAATATATATGGTATAATTATTTATTTATTTTAAAATATATATAGCTATATTTTATTTTTTATTTAAGCAAATCATGTGTAACTTTGATTTTAATATCTTATATGTTTTCATTTGGTTATAAAAAATTCACTAAGATCTTCTATAGTTTTCACCCAAATAAAAATAAATATTTTGAATGAATAATTTTGAATTAAATTTTTAAAATCATACTCTTTTTTAATATAGTTTTAAACTATATAAATATAATAAGTAATTATTTTTATTATGTAGTTAAAGAAATCCAAAAAATTATTATATTTAATTCAAACTATTAAGATGATAAAAAATAATATGATATTTTTAATATTAATTAAGAATTAAATTATTAAAATTAATATTATTTTTTAAACTTAATGATACTTTGATTAATTTAAAAAAGCGATAAGTACAAGCGATCTAATAGGATCCAACAACTAGAAATCAAGAGAAACATAGGAAAGAAACTAAGAAAGTTAAAAGCTATCACCCTTCAATCATAAGTGTAGCTATATATTTTCTAAGTCTCTTATTATTCCACCCTCTATAAACAATTGTGTCTATAATTCTATTTCCGACAATAGTAGTATCCACTTTATCTCTAAAACTTTTCTGATTCCTCATTTCCAAAGTTCGTAACTGGTCTATGTACCAGCCATTTTGAGAATGGTAGCTCTAACACTCTTTCCTTTTGTTTGTTGTATCTGAAGGATAGAAAAACACTTAGAAAGGGGGGGGGGGGGTTGAATAAGTGTAGTCTAAAAACTTGAACGATAAAAACAATTTGCACAGTTATTTTTATCCTGGTTCGTTGTTAACTAAACTACTCCAGTCCACCCCCACGGAGTGATTTACCTCACCTGAGGATTTAATCCACTAATCGCAACAGATTACAATGGTTTTCCACTTAGTCCACGACTAAGTCTTCTAGAGTATCCTGATCACAACCTGATCACTCCAGGAACAAATGCTTAGACACAAGCTAAGACTTTCTTAGAGTATCCTGACCACCACGTGATCACTCTAATTACAACTGCTTAGACACAAGCTAAGACTTCCTAGAGTATCCTGATCAACACTTGATCACTCTAGTTACTTACAAATTAATGTAATCAATTCTAAGAGTATTACAATGCTTCTGAAAAGCTATAATCACAACAGTGATATTTCTCTTAAAGTTTAAGCTTAATCTCACTAATATATTACAACAGCAATGTAGTGAGCTTTGATGAAGATGAGGTTTCTGAGCTTTGAGTTGAACAGCGTTTCAGCAAGTTTTTCAGAATAAGTTCGTTCAGAATTGGTAACCTTGCTTCTCATCAGAACTTTATATTTATAGGCACTAGAGAAGATGACAGTTGGGAGAATTTAATGCTTTGCGTATTCCGTACAGCATTGCATTTAATGTTTCACTCTTTTGTCGACTACCTCGAGCCTTGTTTACGCTGTGTCTACTGACGTTGCCTTTAATAGCTTCTAACGTTCCTTTTGTCAGTCAGCGTAGCCTGCCATCTTGTACTTGCTTCTGATCTGATGTTTGTGTATACAACGTTTGAATATCATCAGAGTCAAACAGCTTGGTGCAGAGCATCTTCTTGTCTTCTGACCTTGAAGTGCTTCTGAGCGTGATACCATGAGAACTTCAGTGCTTCTGCTTATGATCTCAAGTTCTTCTGATGCTTCCATAGACCCATGTTCTGATTCTGCTTTGACCATCTTCTGATGTCTTTCCAGACCATGTTCTGATGATGCATGCTGAACATTCTGAGTCAAAGCTTTTGAGCGCTGATTTGTGCATACTCTTTATATATTTTCTGAAAGGGAAATTGCAGTGTATTAGAGTACCACATTATCTCACACAAAATTCATATCCTTGTTATCATCAAAACTAAGAATATTGATCAGAATAAATCTTGTTCTAACAATCTCCCCCTTTTTGATGATGACAAAAACATATATAAATTATATGAATTTGCGATCAGAAAGAGCAGACGGCTAAAGACAATTACACAGCTAAAGTATAAGCATGTGAATATGTCTCCCCCTGAGATTTATAATCTCCCCCTGAGATAGATAATCTCCCCCTGAAATAAATACTAGAAGAATTTTAATAATAAAAGACTTCCCTGAGTATTTCAGTAGAGACGTTCACAGTGCTTGATCTTCAGAAGATTCACAGCTTCTGATCCCTGCTTCCATCGGATAGCTTCAGAACTTGAATTTCTCTGATCTTCAGAACATTCACAGCTTCTGATTCTTGCTTCCATCGGACAGCTTCAGAACTTGAATTTCTTTGATCTTCAGAACATTCGCAGCTTCTGATTCTTGCTTCCATTGGGACAGCTTTAGAGCTTGAATTTCTTCTTACATCACTTCATGCTAGATTGTATCAGAACATTGTTGAATGTACCAGAGCATCATCAGAGCATCTCTACATCCTAAAATGTTACAGAACACAACTAAACGATAAAAGTCAGCATGAATGAGTCAAAACATAGAATATGTTTCAGAACACATAATATGTATCAGAACAAATAGACATAATGTTTCAGATCATATTCTATCATCAGAATATCTGAACATTCTTCCTTCTTGCTTCTGATCCTGAAGCTTCATAGCACTCAGCTTGCTTCAAGAATCCAAGAACTTGATTCATCTTGTTGCTTCTTATGTTGATCTTGAATCTTCAATTCCTGCAACAACACAACTTAAAGCATAGAACTTTGCAAGTTCTGTTAGTAATGTGGGGCCTTTTTACCCGGTAACTGATAATATTATCAGATCATTTATCACATATTCTCTCCCCCTTTTTGTCATAACATCAAAAAGAATATAAAAGATTCAGATGTAGAAAACGTCAAAGGAAAGAAACAGAATCAAACTTTTCATTGATTAAGCAAACAGAGTTACAAAAGATGTATGCAGAATAAGCAGATGCAACAAACAAAGAAAACTACAAAGACCAAAAACTAAGACCCTAGCCTAGACAAAATATGCGCCAGTATGTCATGAATCCTGTCAGTGCTTGCAGTTTTCCTTGCCATGAAGGAGCGAAACTCAGCATTGGTGGCTTCTTGCGTGTCCAAACGAGAAGGTTCACCAGATGAAGAAGCGCCAGAACATCTGCCAACAGGGACAGCAATCTCAGCAGGGCGATCTTCTTGAAGGTCTTCAGCTTCTGCACCTTCCATCTCAACATTTGAGTCTGACTCAGAAGCAGCCTCGGCATATTCTGGTTCGGGCAACTCAGAAGCTCCAACTTCCAACGCCTAAAGAATAGCTGCTAGGTTTGTTGGAGGAGTTGGACCAGCAACTTCTGCAGGATAAACCACTTCTGGAAAGACCATGTGAGGAGCGCTTTCAGAAGGGTTCATTCTGAACCAATTGAACAACCATTGAAAATCTCCAGTCAGCACTGGATACCTTGGTCTCCATACCACGATGTCTCTGCAGGGATTTCCTTCTTCCATCTCATCTGCAGGAATCCTTTCTTCAAGAACTCTTCTGTTCCTGATGAGATGGTGATAACTACTTTCACCAACTTCCAGGAGAAGACCACAAGCACCAGGTGCTTCAGTCATGATCCTTCTCTGGACATCCGTAGCCCTAACCAGAAAATCCTGGCGAAAGGCTTCCCAGAGGTTGCAGGTAGCATACTCATCCAGATGATTAAGGTGAGCAGCACCCAGAATCTCCAACCAGCTATTTACATCAGAGTGTAAAAGCTCTAGATAAGCATGAGTGGTAGGTGTAGGAGGGTTAACAGTGAATATGGAGTCAGGAAACACAAAACTATAGGGGTTAGGTGTTCTGGTGGGAAAAGGGTGTGAGAGCGGTGAGGAGATATCTGTGAGATGGGTTGAGGGGGAAGGGATATCAGATGGTGAAGATGGTGGTTCCAGAGAGGTGAATGAAAAGGAAGAGGTGGTGGAGGTCTGTGAAGAGGGAGGAGATTGAGGGATACCTTCAAGGGGTTGATACACACATCTAGAGTAGTTTCCAGACATCATAGCTTCAAAGGGATTCACCTTGAGAGGATCGTAGGTGATCCTTACCCTTTTTAGTTTGTTTTCAGGTTCATCAGTTGCCTTTCTCTTTTGTTTGCGGTCAGTTTCTTGATTTGATGAGCTTGACGAAGGATTCATGGTGACTTTGCAGATAGTGAAAACCGCTAGGGTTTATGCGAAATGCAGATAATGAGAGAGAAAAAGAAACTGAATGCAAGAGAGAGAAATATGAGAGGGAAATGAAATGTTTGAAGAGTATAAAAAGAAAAAAAATAAACTGAAATGATGAATGGCATTTAATGTTACGTGACATGAGGAGAGAGACTTATGACAAATGAAGTGATTAGCACAGTTACCTAAGTAGGCATCCCCTCAACTGCACGCATGCTTGTCCAGAAATAGTGAACACGTGTTTACCATCTGGAAAGCCAGTTACAGCTGTTTTACTTTTAAAGAGATTCTGAGTCAACTTAGACAATGAAACGTTAGTAATAACAGAATCACTACTTCTAATTGATTACAATCAGAACTTCTTATAAAAAAATGCAATCACATTTCAGAAGATACTCATACATAAGATCTTCTCATCTTATCATTCTGGGCATAAATCCATACTGATATTCTTCAGAATGAACTTAAACCTATCTTCAGCAAGGGGTTTTGAAAAGATATCAGCCCATTGATGGTCTGTATCCACAAAGTTTAAAGATATAACACCCTTCTGAACATAGTCCCTAATGAAATGATGTTTAATCTCAATATGTTTAGCTTTTGAATGTATGATAGGATTCTTAGATAAACATATAGCAGAAGTATTATCACAGAAAATAGGAATGTTACTCTCATATATCTGATAATCTTCTAGCTGACTTCTCATCCAGAGCATTTGTGCGCTACAACCAGCAGCAGCAACATATTCTGCTTCTGTTGTTGAGAGGGCAATAGTAGCTTGCTTCTTGCTGTACCATGAGATCAGATGACTTCCAAGAAATTGACAACTTCCAGAAGTGCTCTTCCTTTCAATTCTATCTCCAGCATAGTCAGCATCACAGAATCCTACTAAGTTGTATTCTTTGGATCTTCTGTAAACTAAACCAACATTAGTAGTACCTTTCAGATACCTCAGAATTCTCTTAACCGTAGTTAAATGAGATTCTCTCGGATCTGATTGGAATCTAGCACACAAACAAACACTGAAGAGAATGTCAGGTCTAGAAGCAGTTAGGTATAGAAGAGATCCAATCATACCTCTGTACAACTTCTGATCTACCTTCTTACTTACCTCATCCTTACCTAGGACACATGTTGGATGCTTAGGAGTTTTAGCTTCTTTACTTTCAGAAAGATTAAACTTCTTCAGAAGTTCTTTCACATACTTCGTTTGATAAACATAGGTTCCATCAGAAGTTTGGTTGATTTGAATCCCAAGGAAATACTTGAGTTCTCCCATCATGCTCATTTCAAATTCAGCCTGCATAGACTCAGCAAACTCCTTTCCAAGTGTAGCATTAGATGTTCCAAAGATGATATCATCAACATATATTTGACATATTAAAATATCCTTTTTAAAGGTTTTACAAAAGAGAGTAGTGTCCACTTTTCCTCTAGTGAAACCATTTTCCAGAAGGAAAGAACTTAAACGTTCATACCAAGCTCTAGGAGCTTGCTTCAATCCGTATAATGATTTCTTTAATTTAAAAACATGATTTGGAGACTTGGAGTCTTCAAAACCAGGAGGTTGATGGACATAAACTTCTTCATCTATATAACCATTTAAGAAGGCACTCTTGACATCCATCTGATAAAGAGTGATGTTATGTTGAGTGGCAAAAGAAATTAATAGAAGAATAGATTCTGACCTGGCCACTGGTGCAAAGGTTTCTGTGTAGTCAATCCCTTCTTGCTGACTATAACCTTGAGCAACCAGTCTGGCTTTGTTCCTTACCACTTCTCCCTTCTCGCTTAGCTTGTTTCTGAATACCCACTTAGTGCCGATGATGTTAAATCCTTTTGGTCTAGGAACCAAGTCCCATACATCATTCCTTGTAAACTGATTGAGTTCTTCTTGCATGGAAATTATCCAGTCTGGATCTTCTAGAGCTTGATCAATAGAAGTTGGCTCGATCAAAGAAACAAGACCTAATTGACAGTCTGCATTGTTCTTAAGGAATGCCCTTGTTCTGATGGGATCGTCTTTCTTCCCAAGGATCATATCTTCTGAATGAGCTGATGCAAGTCTGGGTGATCTTTTGACTATTGGCTCTTCAGAAATCCTGAGATTCTCTAAAGATGCAGCAACTTGATCTTCTGATCCATTGCTTCTGAGACTATCAGCTTCTGCAGCTTTGCTTCTTGGTTCTACTGCTTCTGATATATCAATATCAAACTCTGCAAAATTCTCAAACTGCTTTGGTTTTTCAAGACTAAGCTTATCATCAAACCTGATATTGATTGATTCTTCTACAATCAATGTTTCAATATTGTATACTCTGTAGCCTTTAGAGCGTTCAGAATATCCAAGAAGGAAACACTTTTGTGCTTTAGAATCAAACTTACCAAGATGATCTTTAGTATTCAGATTAAAACATACACATCCAAAAGGATGGAAATATGAAATGTTGGGCTTTCTGTTCTTCCATAATTCATAAGAAGTCTTATTTAGAATAGGTCTGATAGAGATTCTATTCTGAATATAACACGCAGTGTTTATTGCTTCTGCCCGGAAATGCTTAGCCATATTGGTTTCATTGATCATGGTTCTGGCCATTTCTTGTAGAGTCCTATTCTTTCGCTCTACAACTCCATTTTGCTGTGGAGTTCTAGGACAAGAGAAATCATGGGCAATACCGTTTTCTTTGAATAACTCCTCAAAGAATTTGTTCTCAAATTCACCACCATGATCACTTCTAACCTTTATGATTTTGCACTCTTTCTCAGATTGGATCTGAGTGCAGAATTCAAAGAACACTGAATGAGACTCATCCTTGTGTTTTAAGAACTTTACCCATGTCCAGCGGCTATAATCATCTACGATGACTAATCCATATTTCTTCCCTCTGACAGATGCTGTTTTGACTGGGCCAAACAGATCAATGTGCAAGAGTTCTAACGGCCTTGAGGTAGACACAACATTCTTAGACTTGAATGCAGGTTTGGAGAACTTGCCCTTCTGACATGCTTCACAAAGAGCATCTGATTTGTATTTCAGATTTGGGAGTCCTCTGACCAGATTTAGTTTGTTAATTTGAGAAATCTTTCTCAAACTAGCATGTCCTAATCTTCTGTGCCAGACCCATTTCTCCTCGGAAACAGACATAAGGCAAGTCACCTTCTGCTTCTCAAGATCTGAAAGATCAATCTTATAAATGTTGTTCTTTCTCTTGCCTGTAAATAGGATTGAGCCATCCTTCTGACTTACAGCCTTGCAAGGCTTTTGATTGAAGATTATATCATAACCATTGTCACTTAATTGACTTATGGACAATAAGTTATGCGTTAATCCTTCTACAAGAAGTACATTAGTTATGGAAGGAGAGTTACCAAGACTTATGGTTCCAAAGCCAATGATTTTGCCCTTCTGATCTCCTCCAAACTTGACTTCTCCACCTGGCTTAAGCACCAGGTCTTGGAATGTAGACCTTCTTCCCGTCATGTGTCGCGAGCACCCAGAGTCCAGGTACCATGACATTTTGCTTTTTGTCCTCTTTGCCGCCAAGGATATCTGTAACAGAAATTATCTTCTCCTTAGGTACCCACAATTTCTTGGGTCCTTTCTTGTTAGTTCTCCTCAAGTTCTGATTGAACTTGGGTTTAGCATAATATTTAACAGGAGGAACAACATGATATTCTTTAGGTTTGTCAGCATGATATTTCTTAGGATGTGTCACATGCTTCTTGGTGTGAACAGTGTTAAAACTCTGTGCATGTGAAGTGAGCCTGATATCATGTGCATGGCCATATTTGAACTGATCATACAATGGCTTGTATGTGATCTTCAGATCATCAATAGGTTCAAATTTATGTGAGGTATCACCCTCATAGCCAAAACCAAACCTTCTGTTTCCAGAAACACCATATATCATAGAAGCAAGATGACTTCTGCCAATACTTCTAGATAAGAACTTTCTGAAGCTCGAGACATATTCTTTCAGAATATGATTCATGCTAGGAATGGATTTTTCTATTTCAGAAGGAGATCCACTATCTTTGGATAGATTTAAAATTTTTTCCTTCAGTTCAGAATTTTCCACTTCCAGCTTCTTAGTTTCAAATTCAAACTGCTTCTTCAGCTTTTTGTATTTGATGCTAAGATGAGCCTTGAGTTCTAGAAGTTCTGTTAAACTGGAAACTAACTCTTCTCTAGATAGTTCAGAAAATACCTCTTCAGAATCTGATTCTGATGTAGATTCTGATCCATCATCTTCTGTAGCCATCAGCGCGAAGTTGGCTTGCTCTCCTTCAGAGTCTGATTCTGATTCTGATTCAGAATCATCCCATCTTGCCATAAGACCTTTCTTCTTATGAAACTTCTTCTTGGGGTTCTCCTTCTGAAGTTTTGGACACTCGTTCTTGTAATGTCCAGGCTCATTGCACTCATAGCAGACAACCTTCTTCTTGTCAGATCTTCTGTCACCAGAAGATTCTCCTCGTTCAAATCTCTTTGAACTTCTGAAGCCTCTGAACTTCCTTTGCTTGCTCTTCCAGAGTTGGTTTACCCTTCTGGAGATCATGGACAGTTCATCTTCTTCTTCAGATTCTGATTCTTCAGGATCTTCTTCTCTAGCCTGAAAAGCGTTAGTGCATTTTTTAACATTAGATTTTAATGCAATAGACTTACCTTTCTTTTGAGGCTCGTTTGCGTCCAGCTCTATTTCATGGCTTCTCAAGGCACTGATAAGCTCTTCCAACGAAACTTCATTCAGATTCTTGGCAATCTTGAATGCAGTCACCATTGGACCCCATCTTCTGGGTAAGCTTCTGATAATCTTCTTTACATGATCAGCCTTGGTGTAGCCTTTATCCAGAACTCTTAATCCAGCAGTTAGCATTTGAAATCTTGAGAACATCTTCTCAATGTTTTCATCATCCTCCATCTTGAAGGCTTCATATCTCTGGATTAGAGCAAGAGCTTTAGTCTCCTTGACTTGAGCATTTCCCTCATGGGTCATTTTCAATGACTCATATATATTATAGGTCGTTTCCCTGTTAGATATCTTCTCATACTCAGCATGAGAGATAGCATTCAGCAAAACAGTTCTACATTTATGATGATTCTTGAAAAGCTTCTTCTGATCATCATTCATTTCTTGCCTTGTAAGCCTTACGCCACTAGCTTTCACTGGATGTTTGTAACCATCCATCAGAAGATCCCATAGTTCACCATCTAGACCAAGAAAGTAACTTTCCAGTTTATCTTTCCAGTATTCAAAGTTTTCACCATCAAATACTGGTGGTCTAGTATAACCATTGTTTTGCTCAGCAGAGCCAGATGTAGATGCAGGTGGATCTGTTGGAATTTCACCAGCCATCTTTTACTGAAGCGTTTTTCTCTTCCTGAATCTTTTCTAAACACGGTTAAGTGCTTGCACCTTAGAACCGACGCTCGGATGCCAATTGAAGGATAGAAAAACACTTAGAAAGGGGGGGGGGGGTTTGAATAAGTGTAGTCTAAAAACTTGAACGATAAAAACAATTTGCACAGTTATTTTTATCCTGGTTCGTTGTTAACTAAACTACTCCAGTCCACCCCCACGGAGTGATTTACCTCACCTGAGAATTTAATCCACTAATCGCAACAGATTACAATGGTTTTCCACTTAGTCCGCGACTAAGTCTTCTAGAGTATCCTTATCACAACCTGATCACTCCAGGAACAAATGCTTAGACACAAGCTAAGAATTTCTTAGAGTATCCTGACCACCACGTGATCCCTCTAATTACAACTGCTTAGACACAAGCTAAGACTTCCTAGAGTATCCTGATCAACACTTGATCACTCTAGTTACTTACAAATTAATGTAATCAATTCTAAGAGTATTACAATGCTTCTGAAAAGCTATAATCACAACAGTGATATTTCTCTTAAAGTTTAAGCTTAATCTCACTAATATATTACAACAGCAATGTAGTGAGCTTTGATGAAGATGAAGTTTCTGAGCTTTGAGTTGAACAGCGTTTCAGCAAGTTTTTCAGAATAAGTTCGTTCAGAATTGGTAACCTTGCTTCTCATCAGAACTTCATATTTATAGGCACTTGAGAAGATGACCGTTGGGAGAATTTAATGCTTTGCATATTCCGTACAGCATTGCATTTAATGTTTCACTCTTTTGTCAACTACCTCGAGCCTTGTTTACGCTGTGTCTACTGACGTTGCCTTTAATAGCTTCTAACGTTCCTTTTGTCAATCAGCGTAGCCTGCCATCTTGTACTTGCTTCTAATCTGATGTTTGTGTATACAACGTTTGAATATCATCAGAGTCAAACAGCTTGGTGCAGAGCATCTTCTTGTCTTCTGACCTTGAAGTGCTTCTGAGCGTGATACCATGAGAACTTCAGTGCTTCTGCTTCTGATCTCAAGTTCTTCTGATGCTTCCATAGACCCATGTTCTGATTCTGCTTTGACCATCTTCTGATGTCTTGCCAGACCATGTTCTGATGATGCATGCTGAACCTTCTGAGTCAAAGCTTCTGAGCGCTGATTTGTGCATACTCTTTTTATATTTCCTGAAAGGGAAATTGCAGTGTATTAGGGTACCACATTATCTCACACAAAATTCATATCCTTGTTATCATCAAAACTAAGAATATTGATCAGAACAAATCTTGTTCTAACAGTATCAACCAGGTAAGTTCATGATTCCAATTAACAGGCATATGGGAAATTTGAATCCATTTAAGTACCTCTGGCCAGATGCTTCTTGTAGTTTGGCAGCCGAAAAAAAGATGGTTCATTGATTCTTCCTCAGAACAGGAACAACAATTCTTATTATCAATCATTCCAAAATTAAATAGTCTATCCTTGGCGACAAGTTCACCATGACATGCAAGCCACATGATAAACCACGATCGAGGTCCGGTACTGTTGCCATAGATTAAGTCCTTCCACGCAACTTTTTGATCACTGTGCTGCAGGATTTTATAAGCTCTACTCATGTTGAAATTCGCCCAACTCATTATCTCTTCCACTTCCTTTCTCTTGCTGATATCCTTTCTCTTTCTTAAGGATGAATTTCATGATCTATGTATGTGAAGGCTTGGATTCAACCTCTATCGAATTTATAAATCAAGTTTATATTATTTAAAGATTTAATTGAAGAAAATAATAATTAATTCAAACTATTAAGATGATAAAAAAAAATAACATGATATATATTTTTTAATATTAATCAATCATTAAATTAATAAAATTAAAATAGTTAAAAGATTATAAATTAATTTTTTATCATTTAAAGATTCAATTGAAGAAAATAATAATTCAAAATTCTCATTGATAATTTCTTTTATTTTAAAACAAAAATTAATACAAATTTTACTAATATATTTTTTCTTTTTAAAAATTTTATTTTAAATTTTGCCTTAGGCCTCCAAATTCACTAGGCCGACTCTGGTTTTGTGTCGGCCAAAGGCTAGGATTCACTGTTGTAGTGTTAACCATACAGGTATCCCCTAGGTCCACTGAGTCGAAAATAACAAATGCCGATTTAAGATTGACACTGATTAACAACATCGTTTCAAGATCGACATTCTTAGTTCAAAAAGCACTGTGATCACAACCTTTAATCCATAATGTCATCATCGTAAGACCCATGAAGCTTTGCGTAGTTTCCGCAATCCTCTCCATTTCTAGTTTCACAGTAGAATAATCTTTATCACAACAGTGAAACTTCATTAGCAAATTGAAGAAAGTATTATTCACATGAAAATATTATGCCCAAGTCATTTTGAGTGTAACAATGCTAAAAAATAAAGAAAATAAAAAAATAGTGATATCTTGAGTCAAAGTAGCTTGTGGTTATTATTGATTAATTAGAAAATAGATTGTTAACTAATTAGAAAATAGATTTCTACCTTTCATTATCTTAGAGATTGTTTCGTGTCGGCTAAAAACTCAAGGACCCATTACTCGGCATCAGACAAAGACCAAATAACACGAGGCTCACTTATCCAATTTGCTCCATCAATCTCAAGGTACAAATACCTTCACAAAGAGTTTTTAGGTACATAATCTCTAATTTCCACTTCTATTACGGTTATCTTAAACCTTAAACTGACTTGTGTGTTGGAGTGCTAACTATGTATGTACCTCCCATCTGAACCGTCGTATCAGAGATTAGTAATGTCGATTCAAGATCGACACCGATCAATAACGTTGATTCAAGATGCACTATGATCGCAACTTTTGAAGTGTAAAAATTATCTTAAAAAGTGTGAAAATTAAAAAAAAACACTTAGGCTCTGTTTGGTAAGCCATGATTTCGAGCTTATAGCTTATGTCTTATGTCTTATAAGCTCATATGATAATTTAGACCCGTTTGGTAACGGTCTTTTCATCACGAGCTTATAGCTTATTTTACTAGCTTATAGCTTATTTTCCAGACGCTATTTCAAATAGCGTTTTAGCTTATGTCTTATAGCTTATCATTTTTTCTTCCTTTTTTATCCTTATTATTTTAATTAAAATCCATTTTTAACCCTTATAATTTATTTTAATTTAAAATAAAATAAATATATATTAAATATCTTTTATGTCATTTTACATTTATAAGTTAATTGAACCGCTAATTTTACCAAACACTTCAATTAGCTTATAAGCTATCCGTCTCAACCATCCGCTATAAGCTATAAGTCATCAGTCATCAGTCATAAGCTATAAGTCATCAGCTAGCTTATCAGTCAACCGCTATTTTTACCAAACAGACCCTTAATTTGTATAAAACGGAAGAAGTATTTTCATTTCTCTAAATTTTCAATTTATATTAACCCAAATTCAATTTATATTAACCCTTAATTAACTAATAACAGTCCTGAAACTTATAAACTTTTGTCTCCAGGTTGTCGTCAATCAAGACAATAATTTAAAATAATGGACGAAGATACTTTTATTAGTAGTGTGTTTAAGACCATACTTTGCTAACACCTAAACAGATTTTTCATACTTGTTATAGTCTCCTTTTATTATAATTAAATAAGTAAACTTTTTCCACTTTGGGACATGAGACATGTATTTTAAAAAACAGAGATACCACCACCACCATATACTACTACACATTAAATATAGTATTATTACTTTTTCTAAGATTTTCAAACAAGGCCCACATTTTATTAATTATTTATTATTAAATTTAATCTAATCCCTTTACCTTACTTAAGGTCATAGTAGAGCCACGTAGTTTATTTGTAATAAATATAGTAATAAAAAAGCGGGAAGATAACAAAGATTAAGTGGTAACAAGAGGGTCCAAAAGGGTATATATATATATATATATATATATATATATATATATATATATATATATATATATATATATATATATATATATATATATATATATATATATATATATATATATATATATATATATATATATATATATATAGGATAAGCAAATATGGAAACAAAAGTAATTAGGGTGTGAAATGTAAATATGGATAGTTTCCTTTAGAATAATTCTCAAACAATGTTTTTATTCTAAATAAATATTATATTAAATATCTTTAGTATTATTTGTGGGGAAGGTTTAATTTGTTTTGTACTTGTGTTTCATTTTATTTTATGTTTTTGTTTTTGTAATGTGTGTAATTTATGAGGTTGTGAAGGTTCAATGTAGTTGTGGAACTAAACTTTTGTTGTGTGGTTCTGTATTGAGTTTGGCCTAAGCTGAAACAGGAGAGATCCTCTTATGGTGACACTGGTACAAATCTCTTATCTCTCTCTCGCTCTCTCTCTGCCACTTTCTCTTTGTCTTCTACATGTTTGTTTCTATCTCTTCATTTATTAACTTTGGTGATGGGTGGTGGTGGTAAATTCTGATCAATTTGGATAAAGTTCAGTACTTTTTGGAGAAGGGTATGTGTTGTTTTATTTTTTTATTTTCATGCTAGTGTTCTACTTTTGAAGTTCAAAATATTGTTTTTTTTAGTTGGGTGTTCTCAATTTCATCTTTGTGCTGCTGAAAGATTTGTCTTTGAATTGTATCTTGATACTTTTTGTGAATTCAGGTTGATAGCTTTGAAGGAAGTTGTGAATTGTGATCAAGTTTAGTGTTTGAAAGGTGAGAGATTGATCTTGTAATTGAGTTTTTATTGGGTTTTTTGTGGCCAATGAAATGAGGTTTGAGTTAACATGGTGGTGATGGAGTTGCATGTGTGTGAAAGAAGTTGGAAGAGTTTTGTTTTTGTTGGATTTGTTGAGTTTTGTATACATGCAAGTGCAATTACTCTAAGTGGATAAAGATGGAGGATAATTCTGAGAGTTCTAGGGCTTTGAATAGTTCTGGAGTTTCAGATAGGAATCAAAGGCAGAACCCTTTTTCCGGCGAGGGATCGGAGGATTCTAGGTTTAGAAAGGAAAGAGATTGGATTCATGGTGGACTACAACTTGATCTAAACAAAAACCTAGGAGGGTTTTGTGAGGATGAAGTTGAGAATGACCGTTTCTTTTCTTCGGTAGAATGGGATGATATTAGCTTGAGGCAGTGGTTGGATAAACCCGATCGGTCGGTTGATTTCTTCGAATGTTTGCATGTGTTTAGACAGATAGTAGAAATTGTTAATGCGGCGCATTGTCAAGGTGTTGTTGTTCATAACGTGAGGCCTTCGTGCTTTGTCATGTCGTCTTTCAACCATATCTCGTTTATTGAATCGGCGTCTTGTTCGGATACTGGTTCGGATTCTTTAGGAGATGGAATGAATGGCGAGCAAGGCGGTGAGGCTAAAACTCCTACGTCTCACTGTCCTCGTGATATGATGCATCCGCAGAGTTTAGGAGGCGAAGATTTTTTGCCTGCCAAGAATTCGATGGCTGCTCGGTCTGATTCTAGTTGCATGCTGTCAAGTGCGGTGTATGCAGCTCGTGCGTCGTTAATAGAAGAAACAGAAGAGAATAAAATGAAAGATCGGAGGAAGGATGAAGAAGTGGAAGTAAAGAAGCAATCGTTTCCGATGAAACAAATACTGCAAATGGAGATGACTTGGTACACTAGTCCTGAAGAGGTTTCCGGTACTCCGAGTTCATGTGCTTCCGATGTTTACAGATTGGGGATTCTTCTATTCGAGGTATTCGAGGTTCATTGCTGAATTTGTACAATTATTAAGTTCTTATTTCAATTCGGTACTTTGCACCTGTTTGGATTGGTTTATTTGAGTTTATTTATTGACATAAGTACTTGTGAGATTGTTCGAGAAAGCTTATGGAAAACAACTTATGACATGTTTCGTAAGTTGTTTTCATCTAATTTTCATAAGCTCTCCAGGATAGCTAATGAAAATCGCTTATAACTTATACAAGAACAGTTTGGCTTTATTCTATCTTTTGTTATAGAAATATTCTATAAGCGCTTAATTAAGCTGTTTATCCAAACATGGTCTTTGTATGTTAGTCTAACTTGCTTGTCCTACATGTGAACAGCTATTCTGTCCGTTGAGCTCGAGAGAAGAGAAAAGTAGAACAATGTCTAGTCTTAGACATAGAGTTCTTCCTCCGCAGTTACTTCTAAAATGGCCTAAGGAAGCTTCGTTTTGCTTATGGTTACTACATCCTGATCCTAGCAGTCGTCCAACACTAGGGTAATTTATCTTCATCGCATTAATCTTATATATCGAGTATCCATTCGAAAGGATTGTTTTCTTTTTCGTAGAACAATACCGAAGATATCTTCTAAACCGTTTATTTTCTTGTGTATCAGTGAGTTGTTGCAGAGTGAGTTCCTTAATGAACAGCGTGACGATATGGAAGAACGTGAAGCAGCGATAGAGATTAGACAAAAGATAGAAGATCAGGAGTTGTTACACGAATTCCTTTCGTTACTTAAACAAAGAAAACAGGAAGTTGCTGAAAAATTGCAACACACTATTGCTTTTCTTTGTTCGGATATCGAAGAAGTGGCCAAGAAGCAAACTAGGTTTAAAGAGATTTCCGGTGTTGAACTAGGGAGCGATGAACGTTCAGCATCAACTTTTCCGTCCATGACCGTTATCGATAGCGAAGATTCTGCGTGTTTAGGAACTAGAAAACGAGTCAGACTAGGGGTGCATGTTGATGAAAGCGACGATAACACAGGGAATGATCAGAAAAGTTCGGGAAGTTTTCTTTCAAAAAGTTCACGACTAATGAAAAACTTCAAGAAACTCGAGTCGGCGTACTTTTTAACACGATGCAAACCAACGTATTCCTCGGGGAGACAGGCGGTTAGACATTCATCTATAGCAAATGATGGGAGAGGGTCTGTTGTCATAAATGAACGAAGTAGCATCAATAGCCTGGCCATGAAAGAGAAAGGAAGAGACGGCGCAAGTGGTTGGATAAACCCTTTCCTCGAGGGTTTGTGCAAGTACTTATCTTTCAGTAAGGTCAAGGTAAAAGCCGACCTGAAGCAAGGAGATCTTTTGCATTCGTCCAACCTAGTATGCTCACTCAGTTTTGATCGCGACGGAGAATTTTTCGCAACCGCCGGTGTGAATAAAAAAATCAAAATATTTGAATGTGATACAATCATAAACGAAGATCGCGATATCCACTATCCGGTAGTAGAGATGGCTTGCAGGTCAAAGTTGAGCAGTTTATGTTGGAATACATACATCAAAAGTCAAATTGCTTCTAGTAACTTTGAAGGTGTTGTACAGGTAAGTCAAATTCCAATGATAGGTTGTTTTTGGTTGAACTCCGTGATCGAATTGTGTTTTTAGTAACTGTTTTCTTTTAAACTGTGGTTGTTGTTTTAACGAATGTTGTAACTTGTTATCTTATTCAGTTATGGGACGTTACGAGAAGTCAAGTACTATCTGAAATGAGGGAGCACGAGCGGCGAGTGTGGTCGATTGATTTCTCATCAGCAGATCCAACGATGTTGGCAAGTGGAAGCGACGATGGTTGCGTTAAGCTATGGAGTATCAATCAGGCAAAATTCCATTTTCGCACTTGGTGGATGTCAAGCTTTGAAAACTAAACGTACTGCAGTTATATTGCTTGTTTTGTATATTTTTGTGCCGGATGTATGATGAGTTGTTTCTCTCACCTGGGCTGTTACTGCAGGGAGTTAGTATTGGCACCATCAAAACAAAGGCGAACGTATGCTGTGTTCAGTTTCCTCTCGATTCTGCTCGTTACCTTGCGTTTGGTTCCGCGGATCACCGGATATATTACTACGATCTACGCAACTTAAGAGCGCCACTTTGTACTCTAGTCGGACATAATAAGACTGTGAGCTACATCAAGTTTGTAGACAATGTCAACCTTGTCTCCGCATCCACAGACAACACTTTGAAGCTTTGGGATCTGTCTACGTGTACATCTCGAGTTATAGACTCGCCGATTCAATCGTTCACCGGTCACACAAATGTTAAGGTACACAAACAATAACTTGCAATTTTGCTATACGGGTTAGTATCGTGTCCGTGTCTGTGTCATATATAATCTTGATGATTGATGTTTCTTTTACTGCAGAACTTCGTGGGATTATCGGTATCGGACGGTTATATTGCTACTGGTTCAGAGACAAATGAGGTATATATATTTTGCATGTCCTTTTGTATCATCTTGTTTTTCTTCCTATTCGTTTATAAGTACCGACGAAGATAAGTGTTATCTATGTGGATTAGGTGTTTATATACCACAAGGCCTTCCCTATGCCGGCATTGCAATTCAAGTTTCAGAACACGGATCCGATTTCCGGCCACGAAGTGGACGATGCGGCACAATTTGTCTCCTCGGTTTGTTGGCGTGGTCAGTCGCCAACGTTAATCGCGGCGAACTCGACAGGGAATGTTAAGATTCTGGAGATGGTTTGAGTTAACCTCTACACAACAATCTTAAAATGATTCATAGTTTTGTGTGAGTAAGAGAACTAAAAGAACATATTCAATTGTTATAATATAGGGGTATACAAGTTCCTTCATTATTACTTGCAAGTTGTAACATAACAAATTTTTGCATTATTATTGTTAGATTATAGCGGAAACAGGTGAAAGAGAAGAGTGAGATTGATAAGGAGAAAAAAAAAGTGTTGTAGATAAAGTGGCATATGGAAAAATGTAAAAGAGGTCAAAATCTATATGACATTTTATTATGGTTTTGATCCATATTCAATTTTATATACTTTGTTTTCCTTCATGGAAGCTGAAGCTACTCATTTTAATGTAGAATTAGATGATATTTAGATATAAATGTTGCTTTTTCTCGTGTTAGTTTAAACTCCTTTTGAAATTTTCTGTTAACATCGATGTTTCAACATTAAACATAACATCATGACAAATGTTATGGCATGTTTTGGCATCTGATCCTGATACATAACACTAACATTCACATGCTACTTTTGCACGCATATAAATCACAAAGTCACAACCAACACAACTTCTAAGTTGAGATTGATGTCTCAACACAGACAACAATATCAGGATAGATGTCTTAACATCATCTGTTGACAGATCACATATTTACCAACCAGAAATAACATATGCAGAAAATTAATGCAGAATGGTAAATAACACAGAGGAATTACTAGCCCAGTTCAGTGTAAACAACACCTAATATGGGGGCTACTAAGTCAGGAAGGAAGTCCACTATCAGCAATATTAGTTCAAAACTAAACACCCTCATTTACAACTTCTCGATTAATCACTATCCAGCGTTATTTCTGCCTAGAAACCGACATCTGGACTTGAGAAATCGCCATCATACTTCCAATCACCGCAACGATGTTTAACAGTCTGAGTCCTAGTTACTATATCAACGACCTTTCACCTAACTGAAGATCACACTTCAAATAAACAAGTCACAAACTAGTGACAAGGGAAGACCACACTTCCAGTATAATATATTTAATCTTTCATCACAATTACAACTATGAACAAAACTTGATCTTGCTTAAAAACTTTGATCAAGAACAACACTCAACTCTATGCTTAAAATCTTAAAGAGTGAGAACAAAAACTTAACTCAATACCTAAATTTTTTAAATGAGAACAGATAGTTTGACTAACAGTCAAGCAACATACAATCTGTCACACAGTATTAAAAATACGTGGGAGACTTGAACCACACAAGACTCTCAAAACAACAACTTTTTGCTTCCCCTAATTTACAATTTCTTCCGATGATTTCCATTAAGTTTGGGTTCTCTTTAAATAGTCTTCAGGAAGTCCATAGGCTTCGTAATCTTTGCCTTAATCTTTACTTAATCCATACGCTAGAGACAACACCAAATCTGCAGAGCCCCTTTTTGAATCTTGGAAAAAATCTTTAAGTTTCCTAATTAGTTCAATCAACCAATATTAGAAACTTTAATTCTAATGTGATTTGATTATAAAGTTTCAGATTAAAATCTTCTTGACCTGTAAATATTATTGAGATATATCTTAAAACAAATATAACAAAATCAAATCAAATTTGTCAAGATTTAAAAAAGCTTGTACAAATGTTATGGTTGAGAATGCATTGACATCTGTTAGAACATTTGTCTTCAATATAAGCTCAATTATGTTGTATCAGTATTAGTCAAGATATTATGACATCTTGCTCGGCATCTGTTAAGAAACATGTTTTAGCAAAATTGTTGGCAACCACAAAACCATGGAGCTAACACTTTTAATCATTGACTTTGGCCAATTTAAAAGGTATTGAGAGATACAATTAAGTTGACTGTAATCAATTGCATTATGTTAGTCAAGTGACTTCAAACACAAGAAGATGAGGGATGGGTGAATTATGATGATTAAAAATTGAACTAATTTATAAAAAAAATTATTTAAAAAAATTATTTTAGTTTGATAATCACACAGGGATGATGCAACAAATATAGCAGGGATGATATAACAAAAATAACGAAAGAAGATTAAGATGAAGAGAGAGAATCGCTGTGAAAATAACACAAACAAAATTAAAATAGAGAGTGCATCCGAGATTTATACAAGTTCGACCTAACAAATAGCCTACTCATGTTCCTAAGAGTTTTCTCTTGTGAGCTCAATTAAACACACTTGAGTTTTCACAAGATTCACCCACAAACTTTCCATAACATACAATGAAAGCTTCAACACTGGCTAAGTTGAAGAACAACAAGACACGACTTTTACACAACTTATATATGGGTTTATCTTGCAACCTTTACAAAATAATTCCACAAGAGTATCATACTCTTGGATACAACAAATTAAAGCACAACGCCGATTACAAAAAAACTCTTACAAGAGGTTTTTCGTTCTTTTAGCACTACGACAATCTTTGTGAAAAGCAAATATGAAAATAGAACGAGCACAAGAAGAATAAAAGGTTTGGCTCAACAATAAAATGATCCATGACCCAAATTAAATGAATGAATTGATTAACCCTAGCTTTAATCAACAAAAAACCTTCAAAATACGACAACCTAATCCAACAAACAAAATCCTAAAATGAATATATGCATTAATCGAAGTTGAATGTCAACCCTAAAATATAATATATGTTTTAGCGAAGGAGGTGCCAATCTCCCAAGAAAGTCGAAGCAACTACCAAGGCTATTCAAGAATTGTTGCACGCCAAGTTTATCTCTGAGGTAAGATACATTTATTGGCTTTCTAATGTCTTGTCAGTCAAAAAACCTTCAGGAAAATGGATTATGTGTGGCGAGTACACAAATTTTAAACGAGCATGTCCTAAAGATTCCTACTCACTGCCAAACATAAACAAATTAATGGTCAATTCGACTAGGTATACTCCAGCTACAATCAAATAACCATGTATGAGCCGGACTGAGGGAAGAAGGCATTCATGACTACCAGTATTATGTGATATCTTTTGGGCTGGAAAATGCAAGAGAAACGTACCAGAAGATTATGAATAAGACCTTCCAATAAGAGAGAAAAAATATACTAGAATTTTAAATGTATGATATGATTGTGAAGTATGGTGACAAAGATCTATAGGAACACCATCTTAAGCGTATATTCCAAAGAGTTCGATAGTACAACATGTGGCTCACCCAGAGAATTGAACCTTCGAGGTTGATGTTCACTATCAAAAATAAGTATTTTGTTCATCGTATTCACTAGAACTGGTGCGGTATTAATGCCTTTCAACAGTTAATATAATCTTCAGCCGATTAAACAATAAGGTAATATTATGAATTGATACTTTACAGTGAATGGTACACCTAAGTCTATGTCTAGAGTTTAGAATCTAACAAATGGTTATCTTAGATCAAGATTCGAGCAGTATTTTTCAATATCAATTCCAAAATATAAAACTAAATGGTGAAACAAAGATAAAATCAATATTAATTCATAAATAGATTGTATATAACACCATGAGAAATAAACATACATACTGTTATGGTGAACTACGTCCAATCCCAATAAAAAAGAGATTTAGCTACTCATGCTAGCTTGGTACAAGTGAGAAGAATAAAGATGAATGAATATCAATTGTAATTTTCTGATGATTGATGCATATCTAGCTTCAATCACTACTACGGAAAACCCATTTAACAACGGTTGGAAAGTATATATAATCATACGGGTCCAAACATTGTTATGTAGAGTGTTGTCCTAAATGCGTTACTTACAATCACGGTCCTGAGACCGTTGTTGTATTTTATAAAGCGCGCGCGATATCACAACAGTTAGTTAAACAAACCGTTGTGATAGAACTAATGGTCTCAAGTTCAATTCTCAGCAGCGACATTTTGGAACATAAATTATAATTCATCACGGTTACATTATATAACCGTTGTGGTAAGTACCCAAAGTTTGTTATATACTTCGTAGATTGCTTGTTTTTCCATACACCTCAAAGTATATACTTCGTACCCAAAGTATATAATCTAAAAATTAAACTATTCTTGAAAACCAACTTAATCAAACCACTGTTTTCCGAATTGCATGTCTCTCATCATTCATTTCCTTCTCTTTAACACATGAAATATGGTTCAATGGTATGATTCAGTTCATTGCATCAATTCCTTCGATTCTAGTTTAATTTGAACAATATCTATTTATTAGCTGGGTCTATCTCATTATCAACGTTTATCATTGTGATTGTTATGATAACTTATCATCATAACAATCACGATGATAAGTGACGATAATGAGGTAGACTCATCCAATAATTAGATTTTATTCAAATTATACTATAAGAGAAGATATTGATGTTATGAAGGAATCAGGTCATTGAATCACATTCTAAATGCTAAAGAGCGTGAACTGAATGATGAGATGCGAGAAATCCGGAAAACATTGATTTATATAAGTTGATTTTTAAATACACCTTAATATTTAGATTATAAGTTTCTATGTCAATTTAAATAAATGTATTTTCAATGGAAGGTTACTGAAACAAACAATCTACATAGAATATAATAAACTCAAACAACATCATACAACAAAATAAAAAATTATAAATTTGTGAGCAATAAAAAAAATATATTATAAATTTCCAAGACACACATTTTATTGAAACTAATCATGGAACAGGAATCAACTCTGAAGTTCATTTAGTTTGTGAAGCAATGAAAAAGAAATATAAGGAGGAAGAAGCTTACACAACAACTTCATAATTCTATTTCTTCTCATTGTATCTCAAACTAGATGAAGTTTAATATTGTTGTTGTTTCTTCATTAACTAAAATGTGTTAGTTCTTGTTGAGTCATACAATAGCCATGAAAAACTTCTTGTTTGTGAAGCTATGAGAAAGAAATACAAGGTGGATGGAGTTTCCATCATAGCTCCATGCTTCTTGTATTTTTTCTATAGCTACACAAACAATATGTACCATAGCCAAACTATGGTCTTTTTTAAGGCAATGAAGACGAATCTGAAAAAAATAGAACAATTAATCAACAAAAACAACATGCAACAAACGAGATAATGGGGAACTATCTAACAATAAGATGTATGAAGATGAATACCTTAATGTATGAAGCAGAAGACTCACGACTAATAGCGAAGAAGAATAGAAAAAATTGGTGCTAGGGTTCCACTGAAGGAAACGACGCTACTGTCAATAAGTGAGAGTTAATTCGCTTATATATGAGTAAATTATTTCACAACGGTTATCTACCAAACGTAGGAATAATATATATGATGGCGCTGAGGTTCGAACCCTTGAAAGCTTGATGGTTTTACCACGATTGGCTGCTTAACTGTTGTTATATACAATTAATTTTTACTCAAAAAACATAAATAATATGATAGCGCCTCATTTTAGGGATGTCACCACGGTGTAGTAAAGAACCGTGGTGACCATGACGTTATTGTTAACGAGTTTTGTAGTAGTGGATTCTTCAAGTTTCACTCTTCCCTTATTTCTCTTATATAATATCCACTACGTTTTGTAATAGTGGATTCTTTAAGTTCCACCCTTCCCCTATTTAATAGTTTTAGTATAGTTTAGAGTCAAACCAGCAATCTTCTCCGCACTAAAACTCACAATAACTATTAAATTACATGTTAAATAATTAATTTTTTTAAAAAAAGTGTTATATTATATGCTATGTACTTCATTATATTTATGTACCAATGTATAATTGAAACCTAGGACCGGCTCAGAACCAGAACAACTAGACCCATGATTCAGAGTCTTCAAAAATTAAGAATCTCATTATTTTTAGGATTTGGACTTTAGAAATTATAAAATATAATTTATATATAAAGTTAGTTGAATGAAATTATCGCAATCTAGTTACAACTTAGTCGTTCTATGTTTTAAATTTCAACTTTGAGATGTGGTTTTAACTCCTCTATCAGCCATATGCAATTTTTTTTTTTCAAAAAACTGCCAAAATAAAAAGCTGGACATAAATCAATTAAGTATTTTTTTATTTATATAATGTAATTTTATCTGTTGTTAATTATTTTTTTTACTTTTATTTCATTTTTTTAACATAAATCTTAGATAATATTGATATTTTATAAATAAATATTTTAAGATTTATTATTAAATTTTTATAATAAAATATAATACACTATGTATTTAATTTATTATTATTTATATAAATATATATTATTTTGTGTTATTTTATAATCATATAATTTTTTTAATAATATTAGTATTATTTTTAATTAAATAATTATTATTAAGTATATATAAATTAAATTAATATATTTAAAAGATTTTTAAACAATAGTTAGTCTAATCTACCAAAATATTTTTAAGGCCTTATAATTATTTTAATTAGTTCAACTTTCTTGATACTACTATATCAATTCAAAAAAAAATTTGAGTGTACGATTTCAAAAGTCAAACTCATTTCATTTATTAATGTGTGTGAGCTGATTCGTTTTGTCAACTTAATTCTAACATCCACTTATATATAAATTTATATATAATTAATTAATTAATTTTAATAAAAGTCTAATCAATTTTTTAAAAAATTTTATTTGATAACATAATTGATAAAATTATAATAATTAAACATAATTTTTTTTTAAAAAATATTATTTTAGTGTAATGTACGTTTTTTCTTCTTCTTTGACTTTTTAAACGTACGGACGAGTTCGTCTATGTGAAATGTACCAAGGTACAATCGACTTTTACTTAAAAACGTATTGGACCGTTTTCATTGACTTTATGAAAGTAAGGAGAGTGAAGATACATTTACTAAAAATAATACTAGTTGGATTAATCAATTTTATATCACTTATTTTTTATAACTTTTTCTTTCGTAGACTAAAGTGACGGGTTAAAAACGATATTAAAAAACTGCTATCTATGTCATAATGTCACACACCTAAACTTGCACGAAGCCAAAGTTTAATTTTGAAAGCAAAAGAAATATTCACAAAGTTTATCAAATAAAATTATGTTCAAAATATTCCATTAAAGAAGGTGATGATTTAACAACCGCAAAATTTTTAAATGAATTCCTTAGAGTGTTGATAATGAGACATATCATGGCCACTAAACCATATAGAAGAAAACAAAACATAATCTAGATTTTGTTCAAAAAAAAAAAAAACATAATCTAGATTTAGAAATCCTTTTTATGATAATTAAGAGGGTTGACAAATTGATTAAGAAATATAAGTTCTTAAATAATTTAGAACTTGGTTGAGTAATGGTATCTTCTAGATATATATAATTAATTTAAAATTTTAATATATTTATTAATAAATTAAAATAAAAAGATAACATGACATAAAATATTTAAATGATGAATTTATATATAACTATTTTTTTTTTTAAAACTGAGTATTAACCTAAATAAAAACGATTTTTGCTGTTGTTGATGTGTTTGGATATTACTGTGGAAACTATTCAAATTAAATTAAATTTTAACTAATGATTTTAAAGTCGAACAAATCACATATTTAATTTTAAAAATTATTTATTTGATAAATAGTATATAATGTATCAGATTTTTATTTGTTGATATTTTTAATAATATTTCTTAACTTAATATTATATAATACTTTACTTTATTTATTTATGATAGTGCAAAATTGTAGGTGGAAAAATAAAATAAAATAAAAATTAAGAGGTATAAAATAAAAGCTATTCAATTAGAAGTAATTCAAGTAATATTAATTAGTTGGTCTTGCATTAGAAAAATTAATAATTATTTGAAAATTGAAAGGGGTTAATCATTTGGATTTGATTAATCAATATATGTTGATTAATACAATTCTTTGCTTATACAAAAATTATATTCAATTTTGGATAAAGTTTGTTTACTAATTGATAGATCATTATAGAATTATGGAATAAGAAAAAATTTAGGTGTAATTCTTTAGGTGTGGTTCTTACTATTTTTCAATGAAAATATGATAAATATACTTAAATATTATTTAATAAGTAAAAATAGACGAAATTTACTTACGCATAAGAGGGAATTATACACTTGTTATATTTTCATTGAAAAATGATAAGAATCACACATAAAGAATGGTTGCTATGGAATAAATGGGGTAATTTAGTTTATTTTGAAGCAAATAGATATGGTCTAATGATATTCCTTGATATTAAAAAAATAACATCTCATTTATATTTATATCGGCACTTATTAATCTTTTGAGTAAAATGGATAGAATAATTTAAAGTATTTTGTAAGAAGATAATAAATAATCACACAATATATTACAATATATTGTTTATCTTAATTTAAAGTAATACTTGAACCTTGATATCCCCATTTGCAATTATTTTTTTCTGACCATATTTTCCTATTTATTAGGTAATTAGGGGTGGGAATAGACTGGGCCGAGTTAGGCTTTGCCAATTCTGAGTCTGACCTGTCAAAAATTCTAAAGTCTAAGTCTGGCCTGTGGTCTATCAAAGACTTATTTTTAGCCCTAAGTCTGACCTTTTCGAAGACCTGTTCAGCCTAAGAGCCTACATAAAAGCCTATTTTATTTGAGCATTTGTAAATAAAAAACTTAACTAATGTTTAAATAGACTAACAAATTAAAAGATCGACAAAACTAAATGCTTATTTGCGTTGACTTATTCAAGTTAATCGATTAACATAAATTTTTTGATACTATTTGTTTAAGAGAACTTAAGAAAATAACTTATGACATTGTTCATAAAGTTTTTGCAGTTGATTTTCATTCGTTCATCAAATTGACTAAGCTTGATTTTCGTATTTTAATTTAAATTATGAATACAATATAATAATAATGATAAAATTATTCATATATATTTAAATAGGTCAGCCTACTAGACTTAAGAGGCTTTTTGTATGGCCTATGGCCTAACCTTTTTAGCTAAATAGGCTTTTTAAAAAGCCTAGGCCTTTTCTATTTGAAAAAAAAGTCTGGCCTGAGCTAGGCCTGTGTAGGCTAGGCCGTAGGCCCCTGTTAGTCGGTCTGGCCTATTCTCACTCCTATAGGTAATCTAACAAACTCCAAAGCATAATTCTTCGAACATATTTGACTTTACTTACCTTCAGATGTCTCCATGAAGAACCATATTTATGAGTTTTACAACTCTTCAGCCATATTCAAAGTATAACATTTAATGTCAGCATAAACGTTCATTTAAGATAATATCATCTCCCTCCATATGTTATTACAAAACAAATAATAATCAGATGCCTATGTAATCGTCCTCTAACCTCTCACTACTACTAGTATGCATAGTAAAAACCTCAACTTTAAACTAAATATTATCCGCCATAGTTTCTAAAAGTTTTATCTCCATGTCTTTACTCGTTCTCCCTGAACATGACTTACTGAAAGTAATACATCTATGAATGATAAACTTTGATCCTCTAAGTTCTATTTTCCACAACTCACAACTCTTACCATCTCTTAGACAGTCATTTAAGATGCAATCTTCAGCTTTACAATCAAGTTGAATTAACTTGATTTAATTAATAAGCAAAGTTTTTGATGACATTTGAATAAGTGTAGATTTTAGGTTTTCTACTACAAACCACATTAGGTATCTGGAAGTCTATTCTTATGAATGGTGACCAGGTAAGCTGTTTTGACATCAACCTTACCCAAAACAACTATGACAACTCAACAGTCAAATGCATTTTTATCCCTTATCTCTTGCAAAACTCAATAAAGTGCTATGAAACAACCTTCGGGCATCCACCATGACATGACCTTAAATCTCATTCTTGTTCTTGTCATGAAGTCTTTACTAGCTGCTGATGAATAAAAAAATCATTGGAACATTCTAAAAATATAACTCACATATTTTAGATCTTTTAGTCATGACCAATTCACCATGTGAAATCTTCAACACCCCGTGTTCAACTCTACTCCAATAGACTAAATCATAAAACATGCTTATGGATAACAAATTTTAACTGAGCTCTTAACATACCTAAAGTTTTAAAGAAAAAACTCATAAACATCGAACATTTAAAGTATGATCGTCCCAATACCACGAACCCTGCAAGTCTTATTGTCACCCAGGCGAACTACTCCATCTTCCTCCACCTTCAAAGTCTCAAAGTATTCTTTTCTTGGACACATAAGATAAGAGCAATTTGAGTCCATGATCCAAATCTCTTTAGTCTCTAAACTCAACATCACTAATACTTTCATAATTATCCTTATTTGAGCCAATTGTAATCTAAATAGAATCATCATTGCCCCTCCTCTCGGGAAATTCCTCATGAAGTGACCAATTTTATGACAAGTGAATCATTTTAACCTTGACTTGTAAAATCTATTTGATTTCAACATCTCTCTACACTCACTTGGTCCTCTTAAGACACTCAAGTCTTCATCACTATCGTGAATATTTAAATCTTTCACCTTTGAAAGTTTCTTGAATCTCACAATCGTTTAGACTTCATCCAAAGTAATACTACCTTCCTTATCATAAAGAAGAGCATCCTTGAATTGTTAAAATGGTCTAGGTAATAAGTTTAATTAGAGTAAAGTTTTATCCTCATCGTCTATCTTCACCTTAAATCACTAACGGTCTTATAAAATTTTGTCAACTGCTTTATTATAGATTTATTTTGTACCATTCAAAATGAGTATAGTTGTTGTTTCAGACACAACATATGAGGCAAAGACTTGATCATATACAATTATTCAAATTTTATCCATATCAAAGTCTTAGTCATCTCCTTAACGACTTTCCTTAGAACTTTATCCTCTACGCAATAGATAATGACACTTAGAGTCGTGATCTTATCCACCATCTCAAGCTTTGTCTATGTTAAAAAAGTATGACCTTTTCTAGGAAACAATTCAACTGGAACCAAACCAAACCATGTCCCCTTCTATCTTTTTAATAACAAAAATTTACTAAAAAAACAGATCAGGTCTGAACAGTGAATACCCTAATGATAATTTAATAAATAGCTTGCATAGATTATGGCCATTTGAGCCTAAAACAAATGCTCCAATCATTTTTTTGTCTATAGAAAAGCATAAAGATCATATGATTCATGTGTATAAAGTAACAAAAATGATGGAAAAAAAACAACTATAAAATCCCTTGACCATGATGCTTCCAAAAAATCATATAACCTCTATGTAAAAGGACCTACAAAAATGAAAGATGGTCCTTAATTCCTCATGCCATCTTAGGTACTTTTATGACTAAATCAATGCCTTGGATTTTTATGACCATCAAGCTTATATTATGAATGAAATGCAATTGCACTTCAACCTCACTCCAACATACTTTGGAGCATAAGAATAACCATGAAAATTCCAAATAGGATCTATTTACATTGATCCTCACCAGATTTAGCCTTAGATGTTAATCCAGCTAGAAGTTGTTGAAGCCTTTGAGCCCCCGGACCGGGTTTGAGCTTATAAACGTTACCGACCTCGGTACATTTTGGTTTACCAGAACACCAACCACCAAATGTGAATAATCCGTTTCGCTTACGTAGATATTTTTTATCGATCAATTCCATGGCCGGATCGTCTTGTTTGAATTTTCTAGCGAAGGCGGCTCCGCTCGCGATCATTTTGTCCGTGTCGTTTATGTTAAGGACGTGAGGGTGCTGTTTAGGAGGCATGTCCCATGAAATATAATGCAGGTCCGTGTTAACGATCGTTTTAGATAACTCTGGCACATTGCACGCGACAGTTTGGAAGTAGCCTTCGGGCGATGAGAGAAAGTTTGTGTAGTACATTAGAAGGGTTCTTGGTAGATTATCCCAACCCCATATAACGTATTCCACGAAATCGTGCGATAGAACCATCCATGCTGAACCTGAAATTAAGCTACAATAAGTCAACAAAAAAACTTTGAAAAGCAAACTATTACTATATAACTAAGCAATAAATAAGCTAAAAACAGCTTATCCACTGTCATTAGCTGTTTCTACAAGTTCTTTCAAATACTCTCGCAAATACTTATATCAGAAGATAAGCTCAAATATGTCAATCCAAACGGACTCTAAAATGTCATTGTTTGACTAATGGCTTAAGAATAACCATTGCAAATTGTAAAAGCACTATGTTTTGTAAATTGCAGATAGATATATATTGTGCCTTAAGAAATTGTTTCCTATAAGACGATTAAAGGTGCGAAGAGAGAAACCAACCAGTAAACAATTTAAAAGCAGTTGGCAAAGGTCTCTTCGGATTGACCCAAAATACATCCGTCTTTGTTGAATGGTAAAGCCCCGGATCAATTATTAACGGCATCGCTCGTTTATCCCTGCACGATATAGTCCAATTCATCATTATAGACACATTCAGGCTTCATATGTCATCATAGAGAGTGGTAGCAGAAAAAACTTACAGTTTCCATCCTAACCGACTTGTATGATCGATGAAGTTAAGGCTTCTATCTAAATTTGAGAAAGAATATAACAGATCTGCAGAAAAAATCGCAACCTCAACAAGTTTGAATCAGAACAAAATTACAAATACAAAAACAATGATACAAGATTGAGAAACAAACCATCTTGAGTGACGAGAGGATAATCGGAAGCACTAAGATTAATAAACCAATCCCAATCTTTACTTCTCTTAAGCAAAATAGCACAAGCATGAAGAGTATTAGCAACCATCGTCGGTCCCCGGTAGGTAACCATATTAGCCTTCGAGATCACAAACACATTCTTAACCTCAGAGAAAATATGCTGTTTCTCAACCCTAGAAGCGAGTTCCAACCTTTCCTCCAAGGGCGACTCGAGGTCTAAATGAAGGACATAATGGTTTAACGGATGGTAAAGCGCGTGAAGAGTCCTCCAAAGCTTCTCCAAATCGCCTTTAGAACCGGATATCAAATAAGCGAAACGAGGGATTGAAGGCTTAACGGGAGCCGGAGCAGGGGAAATCTTTCTTTCGACAAAAACAAGTGAAGAATTTTGGTTTCTATGTGTGTGTAATGGAAGGAAAAAAAGCGAATTGATCGAATGAATCGACGAGACGAGTCCCATGTTAAAGGATGTTGCTAGAAAAAGCACACAAAAAGCAGATGTAACAAAGAGTGGAAATAACCATTTCTTTTCCATGTTTAAGATTCCCATTGTCATCACCATGGAAATATTCTATATTCCATGAATCATTCAAACATAAAGTGAGAATTCTAATTCTTCATTAAAAACACAACAAACACAATTGTTGCCACTAAAATTCACCACCCTTTTTAGATATCTTCTCAATAATCTCTTTTAGCAGCTGAATATTTCTGTTGAAACAACATCAAACGTTAAAATTCAATAAATTTCTAGTCCAACTGAAACTATAATTTATTGCAATAAAGAAACATCAATCAATAAAGAAACATCCAAAGGGGTTAAACATCAATCCATAAAGAAACATTAGCATAAAAACAATCGAAGAAATGAATATTAAATATAATAAATTCTTAGACAAAACAACATATTTTTTGTCAAAAGAAGAAACAAGAACATGTTTTGCTAACAACAAAAAAAACAAGGATCTAGAACATGGTCTATAAATATCGATGTTTTTAACCAAAAACGTTTGAAAAGGAAAGAAAGTGAATCATTGAAAGCATAGAAGAGAAAGGTAATTACCATGCATGTGAAGAAGATTGATTACTGAGTTAATGATGATGAATCTAGTAATCTAGTAGATCAGAGTGATGAGAAGATGAACATGAGAACAAACCTGTGTTTGTGATGGAAGAAGCGTCCACGTCTAAAAGAGAAGAGAATTGTAGGAGAGAGAAAGGGTCTTAAACTCTAATGTAGAAAGTGGAACACCACAACAAAAACAGCACCAACAACATAAGTTACTATACAACATAAACATATAAAAAAGAATTATTAAAAGAATCGAAGGAGTTCCATTTTGTTGTAACTATGTATGTAATGGACGTGTTGGATTGGACAAAGTGGTTCCATTTATTTAGGGGCTTTCAACATTACTTGACATTTAACAATGCTAGGTGGCGTGACATTTTATAATAACATGTTCCATTTTCATGTGACGTGAAAGAAGTATGTGTATTGGTGGTGTCGTATTAGCATATGAATAATATAATTAATAACATAATTGTAATAGTTTAGTATTTAAAAAATATATATTAGTAATTAATTTTTGAAGTTTTTTAATAATTAAATTATGATAATAACCACTTTATAATTCTCATTAATTTTCTTTTATAAAAAATAAAATTTCATATGTACAACTCATATGATAAAAGGCTATACCATCGTTAAATAGATAGAATGTAAGTTCGAATGCGAAAATGTTTATCTTTTTTATATTTAGTGTGTGTTGAGAAAAGTGAGATGTTTGAATTTAATTTAATTAATATTTGTGAACTAATATGATAATACTAGTTATTAATTAAGTTATAATATCAAACTATGAGAAAATGGAGAAGAAAGTAGAATGGTAACTTTTATGTCTTTCAAAGTAAAAATGGTGTGTCTTTACATGAACCAAAAGGGGTATTTATACTAAGTAGAAATATTACTATTATACTAAGTAAATAATTGGTATTACTATTCTATCTTTGACAAATTATATGTCACCAATTATTTGTCATTACTATTTAAAGTTTGGCAATTTGAATAGATATTTTTAAATAATATAATAGTAATTTATTTAATTATTATAACACTCCCCTTTGAAATATTTATGACGGTGCTCCATTGAAGTCTTGTTGAGGAGAATCCTATGAGAACATAAGTTGCCTCGTTAAAAATCTTATTAGAAAAAACTCACTGGGATAAAAACCTTAATAAGAGAAAAAAAATAGTACAATATTATGCTCCTCCTCAACAGAACACATATAACTCTTCTTTAAAGATCTCGAAGGTGACACATTCTAATATTTTATACATGCTTCTTGAAAATTGATGTAGGAAGTGCCTTTGTAAAGAGATCTGGCATATTATCACTTGAACGAATATACTGAATATCAACCTCTTTGTAAACCAAGGAAGAATCTGGTTTCTCCTAGATCTTTCATTTCAAGTTCTTTCTTTAAATAATTTCTCACTTCTCTGATTTCTTTATTAGTCTCAATAATATTTAAATCACCAACATAAACAATCATTATTACAAATCAGAATATTGTTTTTCTTATAAAAACACAAGGGCAAATAGGATTATTCTCATAGCCTTCTTTAAGTAAATATTCACTTAGCCTATTGTACCACATGTGCCCGGATTGTTTTAACTCATATAATAATCTCTGCAACTTAATTAATTGCATACATTTATCTAGGTTTTGATGTCTCAGGCATTTTAATTCCTTCTGGAATTTTCATGTATATATCAGTATCAAGTGATCCATATAAATAAGCAGTAACAACATCCATAAGATAATTATCAAGATTGTTAAATACTGATAAACTAATTAAATAACGAATAAAGTAATGGCATCCATAACAGGAGAATATGTTACTTCATAGTCAATTCTATGTCTTTGGTAAAAACCTTTTGCAACGAGAAGAGCTTTGTATTTGACAATCACATTTTTCTCATTTCGTTTTCTTACAAAAACCCATTTATACCCGACCGGTTTCACATTTTTAGGTATAGCCATAATAGGGCCAAATACTTTTCGATTTTTAAGAGAATTTAACTCAGTACCTATTGCATCCTTCTAATTTTTCCAGTCATGTCTATTTTGACATTCACTCATAGTTCTTGGCTCTGGATCATCATTTTCATTTATAATTTCACATGCAATGGAGAATGAAAATATTTCATTTATATTCAAACATATTTGGTTCCACACAATTCTAGTATCAACATAATTAATTGAAATCTCGAGATCATTCTTATTTTCAGTTTCATTATCAATGATCTCATTATCATCATCTTGTGATTCTTCGAGAGCACGCTTTTCAATCGTGGATTTATTATTATCTAGTGTCTTTTTAAGATCACTTTTAATCAAATTCACCTTTTCTATTCCTTATCTTTTTCGGGGATTTTTTTCTTTGGATTCCATAGGTCGGCCACGCTTCAAGTATGCCTTAGATGTACTTGCTACATTATTTTGATTTGAAATCTCAATCCTAGCTGGGACATTTATAGCTAGCACGTGTGACTTTGTTACTCTTTTCAAATCAGTAAATGAATCTTGCAATTGATTTGCTAAATCTTGTAAGTTGACTATTTTTTTACATTTTCTTTCCACGATATATTATATGAGTCCAAATGTAATAAATGAGGTACATACCATGTTATGTCATTTTCTAGTTTTTTATTCTCTCCTCATAGAGTTGGAAATTTTGTTTCGTCAAAATGACAATCAACAAATCTTGCTTGAAAAACATCACCTGTTAAAGGTTTAAGATATCTAATAATAGATGTGATTCATACCCCCACATATATACCTAACTTCCTTTGAGGTCTCATCTTTGTTCTTTGTGGTGGTGATATTGAGACATATACTGCACAACCAAATATCTTTAAATGAGAAATATTTGGTTCCTTACCAATTGCAAGTTGATAAGGGGTATGTTTATGATCAGCACTTGGCCATAGACGGAGGAGTGCTGCAACATGTAAAATTTCATGACCCCAAACAATAACTGGTAGTTTAGTTCTCATTATTAATGGTCTAGCAATATATTGAAGACGTTTAATTAATGACTCAGCTAAACCATTTTGTGTATATACCTGAGGAACAAGATGTTCAACAATAATACCAATTGACATGCAATAATTATTAAATGATTCAGATGTAAATTCATCGGCATTGTCAAGTCTAATTTTCTTTCTAGTATAATCAAGAAATTGAGCTCTAAGTTTAATTATTTGTGCAAATTTTTTTGCAAATGTCATATCACGACTTGACAGTAAGCATACATATGACCACATATGTCTCCTTGAATTCTTTCAAGAAATGCATGTGATTTTGTCTTAATCTTGTCAGGTGAATGCTTTGTTATTAGTTTGTCAAGAGAGCAAGTTTCACATGGTCTATCTTCTTTTGTAAGTTTTAAATTTTTCAATGGATGACCATGTGTACTTTCAACTATTTTACGCATCATTGTTGAACCAGGGTGACCTAAACGATCATGCTATAAAAGAACAATTTTAGAATTTCTTTTACTACTAAATTGCATTCAATTTCACGTGTATGTATATATATATATATATATATATATATATATATATATATATATATATATATATATATATATATATATATATATATATATGAGAACATGAGAATGAATCTGAACCATTAGATTTTAAAATAAATGGTTTAGATTATGTGTCAATCTTTTTTTCTCTCTCCTCTATTATTAAAATAAATGATGGAGGAAAGAGAAAAAACAATGACACATAATCTTCACCATTTATTTTAAAATCTAATAGTTTAGATTCATTCTCATATAACTTATCCATTCTCATAAGATATGCTATATATATGGGAGTGTATCCGATGAGAACTGATATCTATTGTGAGAAACGAGAACTATCAATATCAATCGTCAAATTTAATTGACGTCTAAGATTTAAAAATTTCATATCAAGAACAACATACTAGATTCTTTTCTATTAAGCTTAACATTTAAACATTCTATAAAAAAGAAATTCTTACCATAAATATTTTATTTTTTGATTAAATCATTATTAAATTTTTTTAATAAACATACTTAATATTTAGTTAGAATATTATAAGTACAAAATATAACTCAAACGTATTCACTATTTTTATTTAAATTTAAAATTTCTAAACTTTAAATATTTTTCAAAATTAAAGAAAATTCAAAAATCATAAAGAAAAAAAATAGTATTATTATATTTTTATATACTTTTTTAAACGGCCAAAATTATATTAATTTTAAATAGTTAGAAGCATAAATTATTTACTACTCTTTCTAGTAAAAACATATTTTTTTTCATAAAATTATATCATTTAATTTTGTTTAAAAATTTTAACTCTGAGAAAATTAATTTAAGTAAAAATCTATTTTCTCGTTATATTTCAAATTTTATTTATCAAAGTATATATTTTCACAATTTATTTTATTGATTAAATTTCTCTAAAATTACTTTTGAAATCAAACAGGACTCAATATTTTAATAAAAATTTAATTATCACAATCAATATTACTAATAAATTTTTTTACACTAATTAAATATCTCATTCCCTTAATTAACAGTAACTTAAAAAATTGATTTTTTAAACAATTGGTAATTGGTATTCGGGGAAGTGGTAATTGGTATATATATATATATATATATATATATATATATATATATATATATATATATATATATATATATATATATATATATATATATATATATATATATATATATATATATATATATATATATATATATATATATATATATATATATATATATATATATATATATATATATATATATATCAATGTGAGTTAGTTTGGCCCATTGTTAATTACAAATAATTATTTATTTTCTTTAGAAAATTAAATTATTTTATTATTTTTAATTTTTGATAATTTTAGTAATGAACTACGTAATTAGTATTAAATTTTTTACTTAGTAATATTTAGTATATTGATATTAAAATATTGTATGTCATGTTTGGCTTTAAAATTAAGTCCCAAACAATTTAGTTACCCAAAATAAATTGTAAAAAAATATAAATTATATAAAATGCGAGATACAATATTAAAATATGTTTTTTTTAAATTAATTATATAAAAAATAATATTTACAAAAATTAAATGACACAATTTTAACACTAGAAGCGTAAACTATTTACTTATCCTCCTAGTATTAAAAATAAAAACAAAACAAAACAAATTAATACTGTTTTTTTGATTTTTAATTTCTGAATCTTCTTTTAATATTGAAAAATATTTAAAGTTTAGAAAATTTTAATTTTAAATAAAAATATTGAATACATTTGAATAATATTTTCTTGAATACATTTAAAGTTTAGAAAATTAAGTATGTTTATAAAAAATATTTTAATAATGATTTAATCAAAAAATAAAAATATTTATGGTAAGCATTTCTTTTTATAGAATATTTAAATGTTAAGCATTATAGAAAATAATTGAGTATGTTTTTCTTGATATGGATTTTTTAAATCTTAGACGTCAATTAAATCTGACGATTGATATTGATAGTTCTCGTTTCTCACAATAGATATCAGTTCTCACCGGATACGCTCCCTATATATATATATATATATATATATATATATATATATATATATATATATATATATATATATATATATATATATATATATATATATATATAAATAATACAAGCCGATCAAAAGGAATCTTATTTTTGATTTTACATTTCTAATAAATGAAAAATGTTTCTCTTTATATTTAAATCATATTTTCTATAATAGTGAAGAAAAGAGTAATAGACTCTATGATATCAATCTTAAAGTTACAATCTATAACATTAATTCTAAAAGGATTAAATAAATTGAGTTAAATCTGACGTACCTTTGAAATTGTCATTTAAGCCAAATAAATGAAAAACATATTTTTTTTTTTGGGTACAAAAGAGGGCCTTACTTAGATCCACCAAAGTCTTCCTTGGAGTATAAAGAAAAACACTTCTCTTGCATGATAAGTACCGAGAAACAATGAACTAGAAATGATTTTTTATCTTGATACAGACAATAAAACTTCACAAAAAAACATTAGATTCCATCATGTACCTCAATCTACCTCTCACATTCAATATTTAGAGATGATATCCATAACAGTGGTTTCTTGATATGAGGTTGAAGATGATGAATAACATTTAAAGAATCTCACACAATACAACTGCATAATTCTCAACTCTCAACTCTCCACATTCTATGAGGTTTTCTTGAATCTCGAAGATAGTTGGTTGGTGAATGATGAAATCACCTTATGACTTCTCTCAAGTTTCTTTGACAAAGATTGATTGGTTTTAGATGAAATTTGTGGGTTCTCAAAACATAAATATTCAATGGCTTATCAAGAGGTTTCTCTTGATTGTGATTCGAATCACATCATTCTCTAATTCGAATTAGAGTAGAATAGTTAAATTCTTCACTTCTAAGTAAGTTCCTAACTTGAATTAAAATATTTTGTTAGATTCGAATCAAGACATTCAAATTTTTTGATTTAAGACTTCTAATTTGAGATTCAAGCAATACTCAATATTTTGACTTACATCTATTTGCAAAAAGTCTAAAAACATATTTATATGGATCCAAAACTAGCATATTAAATGGAGAGGCGGTTTGTGGTACATATCTAACACAATATGCATAAGGTTACACACAAATTACAACATAGGTAACAAAATATTTTTATGATTATGCGGGCTTAATGAACTACCCACGGCCCATATGGGCTGGTCCTAATGGGTAGCAGGTTTTTCAAAGCTGAGCTAAAAAAATCCTGAAAAATATGGGCTATAATTTTAAAGTCTTCCTATGATTTTGCGGGCCTGGCAGACCGACCCATATGGGCTAGCACATTTTGAGAGCTCTAACATTCACAACATAGATAACAAAATTTACAACAATTGTTAATGAATACAACAATTTTTATTTGCTAATAAATGTAACGACGATTTTTATCTGCTAATGAATGCATCCGTTTCTATTTTCTAATGATTGATATTGAATGTATTATTTGTTGCTAGCAAATATTATTAAATGCATTGGAGAAAAAACATGCATATGCCGTCTAATTATGTTTGTTGCAACACTATTATATAGCGAGCATCGAATGATTTAGATTATACCAACCGATTAACTTGCTTTTTTATAATATATTTTTTTGGTTGTACTTGTTGTATCTACCATAACTAACTATGACTCTTTAACCCATGTGAGACTTCAACTTCTTACATAAGCCTTCAGGACCAAGGGTGTTCTGAAGGGTAAAAAGGCCAATGAAACAATTATAACAAAATCAACTTTAGACAATTTACATAGATTTATCGAAATCATCGTCTTTAACCTTTCTCAATATCAAATCAAATAATAAAATCGGTCAAACCCTTTAATTATCTTATCAAACTCATTGGGTTCGATTTTTCAAAAAATAAAATAAAATTACCAAATCTCTAAAGCTTTATAGTTACCTACCTACATATTCACCTAATATTCCCCAAATGAGAAAAAATCCATTCTTGTATTCAAACATAGCCTTGGAACATTTTTGTAGTCAAAGGTACAAACACTAAATCCCTATAAAGCATATTTTCTACTTAAAGAAACAAACCTTCCATTGATTCCTAGAATAATAACAACATATAGGTAATGGTAATTTTAGAATCATTCTAAGAAGAACCAAAATCACAAAAACCCAAAACCCATTTTCTTAATTTTCATTTTACCTTTTTACCCAATTAAAGAAAAATTTAAAAAAAAATAAAAAACAAAATTGAAAATTCCAAAATAACAGTGTGAAGAAAAAACATTAGCCCTACGTTTTTACCGTTTCGAAGAAATCGAGGTAGCGAAATCAACTGTCGAACATGCAAAAATCTTTATCCTTAATTTGTTTATGTATAAATACCGACACGGTAAAATGTTGTATTTCTCTTTCTCTCTCTCCCCTCCCTGTTTCTCTCTCTATCTCCCTCTCTCCGAAACGGGTTCTGATTCAACCTGCACGTGGAGGGACTCAGGAAGAAGAAAACAGAGCGAGATCTGACCCATTTTTTCAATCTCACATTTTTTGGGTTTCTACATAATTTGGAATTGAATTCGGAGACCCTTTTTCAAAAGGGGTCTTCTTCTCTACAAATCTCCTTACCTCTCTACACTGGTATTCTCTTCTTTTCTATTCTGTTCTATTCAATTCTCTCTGTTTTTTTTGCTTCTGCAGTTTTTCTTTTCTTCAGCTCAAGGTTTGTTTTTGTGCATCAATGATGGAGTAATTGATTATTCAGATCATGCCCTTTAGTTTTTATTTTTTGATTTTGATGTCTTTGTCTGAGATCATGAGATTTGGATTTTGCATGTTGGGTTTGATGAGTTTGATGATAATTGAATAAGATTGATTTTAACCCTAAAAAATCGGATTTTTATTTTTATTTTTATGAATAGTCAATCTGGATTTTGATGTTTGTGATTTTTATTGTTTGCATGTTTGAGATTAAGATGCTAAACTTTAGATCTCTTTTTTTGATGTCATGGGCTATGCTTGGATTGGTTGTCTGTTATCAAATTGAAGCAATTCTTTTATCTGTTGAATTGAAGTGTTGATTGTGTTCATATTGGTTTGTTCTGCATGTGATGTGTCTTTTTTACTATTGGAATTTGCTGCATGTGTATCTGTTTGTGTGTTTTGGTTGTTTGATAATGATGTTATGATGTTTATGTTTCTGAAATTTTTATCTTTAATTCATGATCAGCATTTGAGTATCGGTTTTTTGGATCGACGATTGAGTTTTATACATGCTGCTGAATCTTAGATACATTGATACGTTATATGTTTGTTTGATTTATTTATTTTGATTTAGGTTGCTAGGATTTTGTAGTTGGAGCCATGGCGGTTGAGATTGCGGGATTTGAGATGGTTCAAGGACCGATTGAGAACGGCGTTGAAGGAGGCAAATCTGTTGCGCATGAACAGGAGAATGGAAAGCTGGAACAAGATCTGGGAGCTGGTGAGGCTATCAAATTTGGCTCACATGGAGATGAATCTGCTAAAGGGGAAGCTAATGATGTTGCTGATTCCAATACCCCGAAGAACGCTGCTGAAGAGTGGCCTGCGCCTAAGCAGATTCATTCGTTTTATTTTGTCAGGTGCAGGCCTTATGATGATCCATCCATCAAAACTAAGATTGATCTGCTTGATAAAGAGATCAGCAAGAAAAATCAAGCTCGGTTTCAGATCACTGAAGCACTGAAGGCAAAGCGGGTGAGTTGGTGGTAGTTCATCATTGTTTTTTGTCAGATTCGTAACTGTACAAAAACCTAAAAAGACAAAACCATTTTACTTATTATTACTGTGATGCCTGTAAATGATATGCTCGAGTTGTCAATTAGTGCGAATGAGTCCAATAATTTATTTTCCGGTCTAGAAGGCATACATGATTTAGTGTCTCTTAACTCGAGGCGCGTTGAACGGAAACGGTAAGAGGCACATTTTGTTCTCCTATGTTGGAAGCATACACGTTTTGGTGCCTCGACATTGAACAATAAACCATAAAAGTAACGTTTTTTCTCCACTGCCGAAATTTTATCTTTCAGTCATCTGACATGTAATTAAAATTAATGTGGATTGCGCATGACTCGGCCATGGGAAGTTTTCTCTATTGAAATTTTATAATCTTAATATAAGTATATTTGATTTTTACTCTTCCCTGCAGTCGGAACGATCAGAGTTGATTTCTCAGATTAAGATTCTAAGAGGTGACAGCAAGCAATTTCAGACTATCTTTGATGAGAAAATGAAGGAGATTGAGCCTCTGCAGCAGGCATTGGGAAAGATGCGTAATAATCGCAGTGGTATATGCTCATCTGAGGAGGAACTCAATGATGTTGTATGTCATCAGTCTCCTAGTTGTTTTTTAATCCAGAGCTCACTTTACCTGCGTTGTATCTAATTCCAACCTGAGTTCTCTACTCACTCATTGTCGGTATGCTTTTATGGATACAGATATATAGCTTACAGTACCGCATTCAGCACGAGAGCATTCCATTGACTGAGGAAAAGCAAATCCTCCGAGAAATCAAGCAGCTTGAAGGGACAAGGGAGAAAGTTATTGCTAACGCTGCAATCAGGACCAAGTTGCAGGATACTATTGGGCAGAAAGATGTCATCCAAGATCAGGTTAAGGTAAGATATCAGTTTTCGTTAGTTTGCTAGTGTTTTTTTAAGAGTTCTGATTTTTTAATTATATCTATATTATTAGTTGAAAAATCCTTGGGATGTTTAATTTTCTTGCAGCTTATAGGTGGGGATTTGGATGGTGTGAAGAAGGAGAGACAAGCGATTCGGTCCAAAATCCTTAAAATTGATGATGAGCTGAAAACCATCGACACTGCTATCCAGACTCTGCAGGAAGAGCTTGCAGGTGTTACTCAGAAGAGGGAACAGACTTTTGAGAGCATTCAGAAGCTTAGGAAACAGCGTGATGAGGGGGTATGTTTTCCTTCATTTGGTTGTGAATTAATTTTCTGTTGGTGTTTTCAATCATACTTTTTGTGAAGTTTGTACCTAAAATATGCTGTTTAAGTTTTAGTTGAAACTGCGATAACAATCACAAGTTCTATCAAACAGACACTTGTTGAGCATAGTGTAATTTTTGTCCTTGATGTAAATTTAATTTAACCAAGCTTGATGCTGTTGCTGATGTAACTATGCAGTAATTTTTGTCGTTATTTCTAACTCATTTTTTTAATTTCTGAATTTGAATTGGTATTTTCTTTTTCAGAACTCCTATTTCTACCAAAGTCGTACACTTCTGACCAAGGCACGAGATCTGGCCGCTAAGAAAGATGTTAATGCTCTTGATGAACTTTCACAGACAGAGGTTAGTTGGTGCTATTGAGTCGTCGATGATGGCATTTCACAGTAACTGTCCTTTTTCCATGTTTTCCCTGACTGATATCGGTTGTGGTTGGATCTAATTTTTTATTTTATTTTCTCTCCTGATTGCAGGTTGAGAAATTCATGTCACTTTGGAACGGTGGCAAAACTTTCAGGGATGATTACGAGAAGAGAATCTTATCATCATTGGACATGCGACAGCTGAGTCGGGACGGGCGCATGAGGAACCCTGACGAGAAGCCACTGCTGGAAGAACCAAAACCTGCTGTGACTGAGCCATTACCAAGAGCCATCGCGAAACAGCCAAAGGAGGAGCCTAAGCCTTCTCCGGTAGAAACTTTGGCTGCTCAGAAAGAAACCAAAACTAAAGGCAGGGATTTGAAAACTAAGTCGGATAATGATGATTATGAATTTGAAAATCCTCATAAGGATACCCCTGCTGCGAAAGAGCCTGAAATCGATCCAGCAAAGGCAAAAGAGATTAAAAGAGAAGAGGAAATTGCAAAAGCGAAGCTGGCTGCGGAAAGGAAGAAGAAGTTGGCCGAGAAAGCTGCAGCCAAAGCAGCTCTCAAAGCTCAAAAGGAAGCTGAGAAGAAGCTTAAGGTAATTTACTTTTTGATGTGATTCTTATTTTATTAGTTTCTCTCCTGCTAATAGCTTATAGCTTATTCTATAGAGATAAAATTTTGAAAATGTGATTTTTTTTTCCAGGACCGTGAGAAGAAGGCGAAGAAGAAATCAGGAGCTGTTACCATTCCCCAGGAGGAACAGGAAGCTGCAGAGGTCGAGGCAACCGAACCCGAAAAGGTTAATGATGTTGTTGAGGCCGCGGCTCCAGTGAAGGAAAAGGTGACAAAGGAGAGCAGTCTGAGGTCCAGAAGCCGAGCAAAGGGACCAGAGTCGATTCCAAAAGCTATTCTGAAGCGCAAGAAGTCCAACAATTACTTGATATGGATTGCTGTTGCTGCTTTGTTAGTCGTGCTGCTGTTGGTGCTCGGATACACCTATGTTCTCTAAATAAGAAGTTTAGTTCTAGAAGGAGCTGCGAAACCGATTTTCCTATTGGGTGGCTAGGTTTGTGAGGTAGCTTAAGTTATTTCTGTTCTATACATCCTCTTAGGGGAGTTGAATCGACAAAACACATTTACTTTGTTGTGTGCTTTTGCTCCTGTCTTTTGGAAAAAAGCTATATACACTAGTTTGGATACTTAATTTTCAAATTTTGTTCAGATATCATGAGTTTTTATTGGAAGGTTTGTTTTGTTTCAATATTATTTTTATTATCCGGTCTTGAGACCGACTAATGGAACGACTAATCTAAGAAAACTATCTCAATATCCACTAGAGGGGTGCATTTAAAGCCAAAGCAAAGTTTTATATGGACAGGGCTAATACAAGGATTGTTAGCATTTCAGCAGAATTCGGACATGAGAATCTTGAGAGAAGTACACTCTCAAGAATTGAAAACCTTGAGAAGAGTACACTTTCAGGACTCGAGCCTTCACTAACTGACAAACCCTTCATCTCAAGACTCGAGCCTTCACCAACCGGCAAAACCCTTCATCTCAGGACTCGAGCCTTCACCAACCGGCAAACCCTTTTGAGAAAATTAGATACCTCAAATTTAGGATGCTTTTTATTTAATGGAATTTACATAGTTTTACTATTTGATTAGTTGGTTTGACCAATAATTTACATAGCCACTGAAGTTGAAATTAGTTGGAAGCAAAGTTGTTGCTCCATTAATAATATAATAATGTGATTTTAGACTTAGGCATGAGAATGGGGCTCAAGTTGTTCTGATTTTTGACTTATGGGTAAAGTAGAGTTTGGTCTATAAGGTTTTGTGGAACTTGGTTTGTCGTGGTGTGTGGATACAATTTTATAAGAGTTTATGTACTATTTTTCAAAATTAAATAATGTTATGCATTTATATACATTATATATAAAAAACTTTATATCAAATACATCAAATTTACCTTCATCAAATATGTGTTTTGAAAAACAATGATTTTACATAGAAGTTTTTTATGTCTTTTTTATGGGATTCTATGATTTTTTTTTTTTTTCTCTCTAGACACTTTAAATATTAAAGTAGATTAATGATTTTTTTATCCATATATATTTCCAATTATGTTGTATTTTGTTTTCAATATGTATTAAATATTTTTATCTAAATATAAGTAATTCTTTCTCTAAAGAATAAATTTGTAAAATTATACATTTTATTAATTTACTGATGTAATAAAGATGTTATAAGATTTTTTTTAGGTTTTTCACCACCGATTTAATCCAGTTTGGAGGTCAGTTCTTGACTCAATTGGGTCCATCTCTCTCTCGATCGCAGTTGCAAAGGATCAAACTGTTATTCTCCATATCAAGTCTAACGTCAATCACCACTGAATCAACTAAGATTAATGTTAGCAAAATAAGATTTAAACGAGACTCTTACAACTCTTTTATACCTTTTTCATCCCAATTTTTCTATTCTCCATCTGTTCCAATCTCTCTATTCACCGTCCTCATTTTTATTTCCTTATTTTAAATTCGAGGATTTTATTCTCTATTTCAATAAATTTCTACAATTTTTTAAAATTTATTTAAATAAAAAATTAAATGTATTTATTATTAATTAATACTCTTTTTGTAGATTTAGAAATTTATAAAGATAAAAAATTAAATATATTTTATTATTAATTAAAATATATTTTATCCTATTAAAAAACACTTTTTAGATTTATCAGAAATTAATGTATTTGGTTTAAACAATAGACTAGATACATTAAATAAATTGATTCTCCAATAAATTTATTTTTTTTATAAATAGTAATATTATATATTTTTAATATTTATAAAAATATAAAAAAGACAAAAAGTAAATAGGAATTTAAAATTTCATATTAAATTAAAAATATTGTGATAATTTAGTCGGAATGAGATTTATCCTGTCCTCAAAATGTTTTTTGGGGGAATTTCTATATCTTATTGTTCTGGGCAAGACAAAATCTTAGTGAGAATTCTAATCAACAGATGCAAATTGATATTGTAAATGAACATATGTGGAAATATATGTTAGAATTAAAGTGAAATCTTTAGAATATATGTTTGAATTCTAAAGTGTAACTTTTATTAAAATTGTGGTTTTGTGGTTCTTAATTACATTACACTATTTTATATAACTCATTAATTATGCGACATAATATAAATAAAAAAATATAAATGAATTTAATGATAATAAATAGGATATTATTAAACTTTATTTTTTAAATTTAAAATAAGTAAATGTAAAATATCATAATATATGGTAATAAAATAAAATCATAATATATTTTTTTCTATAAACTGCATGAACAAAAAGTATTAACATATATTGACTATAATTTCAAAAAAAAATTATCGTAATAAATGAAAATTTTAAAAAATTATTATTAATCAATATTTGGCATAAAAAATTTACTTTATAAATTCAATAAATAAGCCATGTATCTAGTCTATTTAATTATATATATTGATTATTAATTTAAGAAATAACTTTTATGTTATAATAAAGATTAGTTAGAATATTAATAATTGAGTCATGCTAACGAGTGTCCCAGAAGGGACACTCTTTAAGAATTTCAAATAAAAAAATTATATTAAATACAAAAACATACCTTTATTTGTTTAAAAAAGCCATTTATTTTAATTTTAACAAATATTTTCAAACAAAAATATATATTTTTAAACTATTAACGAGTGTCTATGAAATACTCGTTACCATTTCCCTTAACAATTTTACCTTTTTTTTTATAATTTTTTAATCCATCCCTACTTCAACTTTTATGAGTCTTTGATATTTTAATTTTAATATAAATGTATTTTCAACTAATTTTATATAAATAAATTTAAATAAAAATTATTAACTCGAATGAATTTAAATATGTTTGTTTGAATTTATTGAAAAACATTTTTAATATTCTATTTATATCATGGTGTGAACATTTTTCAAAAAAAAATTATGTTAAAAAAACCATTTTAAGTTTTTTTTTATAGAAAATGATTTTTTATAGAAGAAATAAAAATACGCAATCAATTTTTTAAGAAAATAGTTATTGATAAAGGAAAATGATTATACTTTTATACTCATCTAATTTAAATTTTAATCTATATGAAATAAGTTTATAAAAATGAACTTATTGATTGATACTTGAAGGAAAACTCATCTAGAACTCTCCAATAATTTGGCGGTTTGAATGTAGTTAGTTAGGTGTTGTGAATAATAGGACAGTACGGGGTATCAATTCAATATCCTTATCTTCGCCTAACTATTTTGACTTTGAATGCTTGAGTTGAGTTTGAGGTAATGTGTCAAGGCGCGATCATATCAACTCAGAATTTGCTTACAAGACTTAAATAGGTGGGTCACCTTTATCACACATTTATTCAATTGTAAGAAATTTAAGAGTTTTTTAGCTTTAAAAGTACTTATTTATTTTATATTTTTAAAAATGTTTTTGAAGATATTAAATGTACTTTTCAAATTTGACTTCTCATAACATAAATATACATTAATAAAAATTATAATTATAATTTTTAAAAAAAAATGTATTTAAACAATAATTTTTATGAAAAATTAATTGAAATAGCTTTAAATTAAGTGATTTTTTTTAAAATTTTGATGTTTAAAAAAATTTATAAATAAAAGAAGTTTAAAACAACATTTTAAAAAATTGATGTTATTTTTTTCAAAAAGTTTACAATTTACTCATTTGATGCATTTAAAAAAAAACTATTGATGTTATTTTTACAATTTTTAAAATGTTAATTTATGCCTATTTTATAAAATAATATTTCTATTGATGTTATTTTTACAATTGATGTCATTTTTACAGTTTGGTTTAGGATTTATTTGATTAACTTATAATTTAAATAAATTCTTAAATGGATAATATTCAACCAGGTGTATGCAAAATATTTCTTTAGTGAATTTACAATTCTACCATTTTCAGAATTATAATTATATCTTCATTCTTAAAAGGATTTTTTCTCACAAAAGCACTTAGACTAAAATATTAGTGGAAGAAAGTGAAATAAAACATTAGTGAGAAAGAGAGTGAGAGAGAGGTGTGTCAAAACACGTTTATGGATGATATAAAACGAGAAAAGGGACCTCTATTTATAGTCTATACGCTGGCTCAAAAAAGGAATTTAAAATAAGTGTTTTTTATGATCATCTAATCAATTGACACATCTTCACAACCGATTAGAAGTTTGAAATATAATCGGTTGTAAGTTTAAAAGTCATTTTAACAGCTCCCATTTCATCTGGCACAACTTGAAGATTTTTTTGAAGGTACTTTCTTTGGTAAAGACATTTTGAAAAACATTTTAATGTGTGTGCTTTAGCCATGAACTTCTATGATTAGGCTGGGGTGTCTTTCGTTGATTTTGGTTGATTGTTGGATCTTCTCTAAGAATTGCCCCTTAATATTCTCTTACCCAATCCCTTTTAATTTTTGGTGGAGGTTGGGGTACTTCGAAAAACTCAGCGATGCGTGTCATTTGCGCTGCCATATGGTGGTTCGCCTGAGTGGTGTTTTGAATCAAAGGGTTAAAAATGGTACCCATAGTCTGTGCAAGCATCTGAACCATTTCATGGTTGCTTTTGTCCACTTGTTGCCTCATCGTTGCTGCTGAGTTGTTTGTGCAATTTGGCTTTTGGAACGAAAATCCTTCCCCAAAATGCTGGCTAATTTAACCCATGTTATTGACAGCAGACCCATAACCTTGTAATGAAGAGGTTATGTTCATTATAGGTTTTGAATATGTCTAACTGAAATTATGCAAACCTGCCATGAACGAAGTTGGCACGCCATACGGTTGTTTGTGATAATTCAAAGACATGGTAAAGCCGTGGGAGGCTTAAAGGTCTCTGGGAAATGTTTCCCATTGGTGGAGGGGTCACTGGTGGACCTTGTGATCCTTCATATGTCAAAACAAGAATAACTTGGGCGTTCGATTGCATTGGAATCAAACTTGTTGAAGATAGTATAACATCTGAAACAGGCGCTGAAATTGTAGTTCCCCCTGTCGAAGAGACTGAGGGTGGTACTTCATTATTGTTAGGGGGATTTTGATTAGTTGGCTGATTCTGACTTGTCATTTTTCTAACGTATCTTCTATTAGGTATTTCTCTGTTATTTGTGGCTAATTTACCACTTCTACGCCTCATGTAACAAAGTAAAATACAATAAGGTAATGAAGAATTCTATTTCTACTAAAACAAGTACTTTCAAGCATAGGTCCCACTAGGTGAGCCAATTTGGTTACCGTGAAAATTGATAAACAAGTGTTAGTCATTCAAAATATTAATCTTTTGGTTACTCACAGGATCGACTAGATTGATCTTAGGACACGTGCTTTCAATTTTAAACTTTGTTCTTGAGAATGAAGAATAATTCGACCATGCTCATGTTCTTACTAAAATGTTTGTTTTGATCCAAGTAATTCTTACGAAAACTTGTAAAGGAAATGTAAATAAAGACAACTGAACATAAATTGCAACAAGTAAATGAACAAATTCTGGAAATATAAATTGAAACTGAATAAAGATGGTGTTTTACACGTACATTTCTCCAAGACTCTTTTCTCAACACGCATATACTTTGAGTTTATGTGAGATTTTGTACAGATGAGTGAACACACTGAATCCTAACACTAAGACTCCTATATATACTAATTCGAAATAACTGCTCTCAATGGTCTTTCGATCATAGCATGCCACTTTTCGCCTGACATGTCTTCCTTTCGCCCCAAAGCTCCACGCGTCTCTTGATAAAGTGGATAAGGACGAAAGTCAGTTATTCCTTCATTTAAACTCAACTTCCCCGTCGAATGCTACTCTCACTCGTCAAACCAACTACCAAACTTGGCAAATATTTCTATGTCCAAGTCCAACACTTCTCTCTATAAGGAGTGACTTCGACGGGCTTTCAGCAAATGTGCCGTTTTTGTCGAAAGATTCATAATATCCAAAAAGATATTTCCTTCCCTTTATTATTTATATGGTGTCGAAATATCCAACTAACACTTGTAGAATGCCATTAGCTAATTCCTTAAGTATAGCTCTTCGTAAGACAATCTTTCTCCTTATAAACATATGATATTCCCCCCACCAAGAAGTGACTCTACCTCTAATACTTATAGGTGAAGGACCAAGTTCTAGTTTGTCTATCTTATGTGAGCTTCTTCGGTATGATGGGTAACCAGGAAGAAGCGGTCCTTTAAAATCTTCATGCTATCATAATAGGTCTCGAAGAATTTGGTGTTTTGCCTCAAAGAAAGCAGTCTTGAACCATGCGTATGATTTGGACTGTTTTGAGTCTTAAAGAGATGGAAGAATAAAATCACACCTAACTCACCATATGGAACTCTAAAGGGGGTGATCAGTAAGTGGTTCATAACACTAACTTCAATCTTATTAAAAGGAAGAAGGAAGTATATAAGAGAGGATAAGCACCCATGAAAGGGGATGACACATCTATCATATTGGCTGCCTATTATGTTATTTCCGTCTATGTGAAACACTTCCAATTAGATGAAGGACCCACGTCAATCGAAGTCGAGTCTAAAACACCGTCACGTACAAAATCAAAAATGGTCCACAATATTTCTCGGTCCACCCAGTCGCCCAAGATGTTGTTAGGATTGAATAATTAGTATTTTCATGTGTTAAAATAACTACCGTTTGATCTGAAGTCGAGCTTATTATATGATTTTTAGTGATTTTTTGGTTAGAGTTGAACTCTAGAAGTTTGATGCTAATTGTAGAGCAAATTGAATCACTTTGGGTGTTATTTGTGCAGGTATTAAGGCTGGAAGGTAAGGACGAGGAAATATGAAGGCGTAAGGACACTGGAGACGCAAAATCACAAAGAAGTGGGATAAAGCAGAGGCCGAGCCGCAGCAAAACTGGGCGAGACGCGCCAAACCTTCAGGTCCCAGTTCGCGCCTCGCTACTCCGTGCCGCGCCGCGTTTGCTTCGTAAAAAGAAATAGGGCTATAAATAGAATCCCTAATACTCATAAGTGAGAGATCTGGGGAGGGAAATTTAGATAGCATTCATATTCCAGAGCTGAAAACAACATTCGAGGGAGAATTGAACATCAATCAAAGACATTCCCTTGATCAAGATGAATCCATCTATGAAGTTTTGTGTGTTCTTCATGTCCATGGAGAGCTAAACCCCACTGTGTTGCGTTTAAGGTAGTAGTTAACCTATGAATATGCAATAACTTTGATTAATTCCTGTGAACAATTGTTTAAGTTGTACTATCAATAAAGAACCTTGCTTTTATTTTATATCATTGTTGAACTATCAATCGAGAGATAGGGTTCATACTTTTGCCCTGGGTTTTTATATTGACTTGTTCCTAATTCGCAGAGATGGGATTGTGAATAAGTTTTCATAAATCATTGTGTTTAATTCCCTTTATCCTTATTGTTATTCTGAGAGATCGAATATCATACCGGTAGAGGTGGTTCTAAATTGATCTTAGACATGAGGTCAGTTTTGAGGATGAATGAAGATAATAACTTATATAATGGTTCACTTGTGGATTAATTAATCAATTGCATACGAATAGGTTGATGAACCCTAGAACTCAACATATTCATCATCATTGTTAATTACTTTTCAAGCTTTCAGTCAATTAATTATTAATTTCTTATACGCACTTTTAGACTAAATAATCAAAACCAATGCTTTTTACCACTAATTATAATTTGACTATAGAACGGCAGTACTATTGACTCAGTCTCTATGGATACGATATATTAGAAAATATTTACCCAAAATACTTTCAAAAAATTGGCGCCGTTGCCGGGGATTGGTGTCAATATTGCACGCATTGCAATAGTCGTATTATTTTTAGTTATTTACTTAATTTTAGATTTTTTGTTTAGTTACTTAATTTTAGATTTTTTGTTTAGTTACTTAATTTTAGATTTTAGTTTAGTTCTTTTATTTTAGATTTTTAGTTAGTTACTTTATTGTAGATTTTGTTATTGAAATAGTCTTTTAATTTTGATTTTATTATTATTATTATTATTATTTTTTTTTATCTTGTTATTTCACTTGTTTGCTAGTTTTGTAGATTTTTGTTTGTCAGAATGTTGGACCCAAATATAAATGTTGCGATTCATGCTCAAAACGAGATCCTAACTCAACAAATGGAGTATCTCCTTCAAAGTGTGTCACAGTTCACACCTCAAGTTAATGAGTTTCATGATATCGGATGGTGCACACCGGAAGATGCGATGGAGTATCATATGGCTAACCATGAATATCAACAACAAAGGCTTTCACACTATAACCAAGGTTATCAAAGAGGACCCTCTGAGCTAAAGGAAACCATGAATCAATTCACGCAATTCTCTTTAGACATTCAACAAAACCGGGAAACTCAAGATGTTCAACTTACCAAATTCTTAACCGAGCAAAACGTAAGTCAAGTCTCAACTTTTCAAAACCCTATGACTTGTGTAGACACTTGCAATAATACTTCTATAAGGAGTGTAAAATTGATTGGTGAGGATGTTGGAAAGAAGAGAGTGGAGGAGGAAGTTGATGACAAGGAAGGTGTTGTTGAAAAGGATAATATAGAGTATGTAAACATCAAGAAAAATATAGAAGTTGGGTATGAGCTCTCAATGAAGCTACCTTATCCAAGACCTCCTAAAAAAGTAGATGATGTGTTAGTCGAAGGAACAAAAAAAGAGGATATAATCAAAGAAGTTGTGAATGAGTTAGAAACTTCAAAAGTTGAAACTTTTTTAAAAGAGAATATGGTGGACTTAGAGTTGAAGAAGAGTAGTAATGCAAAGGAGCATAAACTCTCATTGGAATTACTTCCTCTACAAGTTCCTAATAAAGAAGGGAATGAGATTCATTACTTTCGGCCAATGGAAATGTTTAGCCGTTTGCAAATCACCATCCCATTTTTAGAAGGTTTAGAGTTAAAGCCAAAATGTGTCAAATTCATCAAGGATAGGTCCTCACAAAAGAAGAAATTAACGGATAAGGAGGTTATCTCTCTTAAGGAGAGGACAAAACAAATGAAGGAAGAGAGATCGTGAGTTGAAGTGGTAAGAATTAAGGATGAAGAAACCACACAAGCAAACATTAAATACTTTTGGGGCTTCACATTGATAAGAAAAGTACCAAGAAAACGAGACAATGGTTGATGATTCAACCATGAACCGTCGAGCCATGCGACGTTAAACGAGGCGCTTCGTGGGAGGTAACCCACACTTCTAATGTTTTATTTTGTTTTGTTTATTTTTATTTCAGGAATAATAAGGGGACCTTTCTGGTGAAAGCTAGGAAGAAGCAATTGATTTGGCAATACCCTTTCTGAGTCAACCCTCTCGGGCTTGTTCTGAAACATTGAGGTCAATGTTTAGTTCAAGTTTGAGGGTGGAATTACTCTTTTGCATTTTTCAATTTTCTGTTTATTATTTGTTTGTTTTATTCCCAGTTTAGAATGAGTAGTTTCTACAGCATAATGAAAAGCTCGAGTGAAACAATGAGAATGCCAACAATGGAGCAACATGCATGAAAGTGGTAGTGAGTGGAAATTTTTGAAAAATTATTTTTCCCTTTCTTTTTCAATAAAAGTGACAAGGCAGGTATGGATTTTCGAACTCTAACTCTTAGTGTGTGCATGAAACTTAGGTTGTTAGTATATTCCGGTAGAAGTTCTTTATGGTACACAATTTTTGTTGGATCAACTTAGCCTTAACCATTGTGAGGAAAGCTTTCCATTGTTTACTATATGTAGGAGACCATCGATTACTTTGACATGTTTGTATTGTGCTAAACCGGTTGTCGCATCGTTTTGTGAAAATCTGTGAAAATGACTTAGGCACTTGTTTGAAATTGGGAGTTTCTTTGAGCTTATTCCATCTTAAAGCTTTTTTTTCCTGTGAGAGTGTGATCCTTTGCTAACCATTCTTTGAGACTGAGGTCAAGATAAATATCATAATATGCACCAAGAAAAACATCTGGTGAGTTCTTGATCTCAATAAAAAATTTTGTTTTAGACCATCAACCATAAAATTTGATAATGTGTTTTCTCTTTTACCTTTATAGAAAGTAGAGGAACATTCATTGCTGAATACAGGTTGATCTCCAAGTTGGGGAGATTCATAATCAAAAGAAGAGTAAGTACAAGTGGTGTTTTGCAAAGAACAAAAGAAATTCGTAGCTTGAGAATAAAGAAAAATAAAAGAAAGACAATGTTGGAACCTAGAAAGTTGAAAAAAAAAGAAGGAAAATGTTGAAGAAAAGAAAAGAAAATATCGAGCTACGAAGGAAAAGATGAACGGGTAAGAAATTTAATGGCCTAGAGAAAAAGGAATGGGTTGTGATTAGGATGCTTCCCTAGAATAGGAACAACCTTTGAATATCTTCTTTTCTTTGAATCTAAACCACATTACAACCCTATAAAGACCTTCCGATTCTCAGATTTCACAAGACTTGATGTTAACAATACGGTGAACGTATGATATGAATACTTGTTGATTTAATTGTTTGGATGAGTGTTTAACCCCTCTTTTATTCATCATACTTTCTAATGAGAATGATTAGTGCTGATTCAACTGCGGTTGTGTAGTGTTTTGAACTTCTAGAGGTAATTTCTTTTCAAAATCTGTTTCATGTGCATGTTCTGAGTTTGCAGGAAGATGAAGAGTATCTGAGTTGATCACTGAATTGAGCCATTTGAAAAAAATCTTTGAAAAACTTGTTGCATGATTGTTGGTATGTGTTGTTGTATTCACTAAGGTGAGTAATTTTGTTTAGGGACAAACAAAACTCTAAGTTGGGGAGAGTTTGTTAGGATTGAATTATTAGTATTTTCATGTGTTAAAATAACTACCGTTTGATCAGAAGTCAAGCTTATTGTATGATTTTTAGTGATTTTATGGTTAGAATTGAACTCTATAAGTTTGATGCTAATTGTAGAGCAAATTGAATCACTTTGGGTGTTATTTGTGCAGGTATTAAGGCTGGAAGGTAAGGACGAGGAAACATGAAGGCGTAAGGACACTAGAGACGCAAAATCACAAAGAAGTGGGATAAAGCAGAGGCCGAGCCGCAGCAAAACTGGGCAAGACGCGCCAAACCTTCAGGTCCCAGTTCGCGCCTCGCTACTCCGCGCCGCGCCGCGCTTGCTTCGTAAAAAGAAATAGGGCTTTAAATAGAAGCCCTAATCCTCATAAGTGAGAGATCTGGGGAGCGAAATTTAGAGAGCATTCATATTCCAGAGCTGAAAACAACATTCGAGGGAGAATTCAACATCAATCGAAGACATTCCCTTGATCAAGATGAATCCATCTATGAAGTTTTGTGTGTTCTTCATGTCTATGGAGAGCTAAACCCCATTGTGTTGAGTTTAAGGTAGTAGTTAACCTATGAAGATGCAATAACTTTGATTAATTCCTGTGAACAATTGTTTAATTTTTACTATCAATAAAGAACCTTGCTTTTATTTTATATCATTGTTGAACTATCAATCGAGAGGTAGGGTTCATACTTTTGCCCTAGGTTTTTATATTGACTTGTTCCTAATTCGCAGAGATGGGATTGTGAATAAGTTTTCATTAATCATTGTGTTTAATTCCATTTATCCTTATTGTTATTCTGAGAGATCGAATATCATACCGGTAGAGGTGGTTCTAAATTGATCTTAGACATGAGGTCAGTTTTGAGGATGAATGAAGATAATAACTTATATAATGGTTCACTTGTGGATTAATTGATCAATTGCATACGAATAGGTTGATGAACCCTAGAACTCAACATATTCATCATCATTGTTAATTACTTTTCAAGCTTTCAGTGAATTAATTATTATTTTCTTATACACACTTTTAGACTAAATAATCAAAACCAATGCTTTTTACCACTAATTATAATTTGACTATAGAATGGCAGTACTATTGACTCAGTCTCTGTGGATACGATATATTAGAAAATATTTACCCAAAATACTTTCAACAGATGTCCGTATATTCCTTCCTAGTCGAAAATGATACAAACTCCACGATTAAAAATTCTATGAAGAAAATTCAAATACATACTAGATTTGACAAGCAAGCAAGTTCATATGTATTGGAAGTATTTTTGGGTAAATATTTTCTATATATCGTATCCACAAGGATTGGTTTAATATCACTGCCGTTCTATAACAAAGTATTTTGAGTTGAGTAAAAATAGTTGAGTTTGTTTTGTTATTTTAAATATTTTATTAAATCTAAACAAATATTAAACTAGAATGCTGAAACTTGGTGAATGATAAGAGGAATATGTTGAGTTTTAGGGTTCATCAACCTATTCCTATGCAATTTATTAATTAAATCACAAGTGAACCATCATTTGAGTTATCATCTTCATTTATCCTCAAACTAGATCTCATGTCTGCATATCAAGTTAGATAACCTTCTACCAATATGAGATTCGACCTCTCAAAATATCAATGTCGATAAAAGTAATAGATCACAATAATAATGAAAACTCATTCACAATTTCATCTCTGCAAATTATGAATGAACCAATATAGTAACCTAGGGCAAAAGTTTAAACCTTTTCTTTCGATCAAAGATTTAACAATAATTTAACATAAAAAAGAGGTTTCATATTGATAATAAACTCAACAATTGTTCACAAGAATTAATCAATGGTATTGCATAATCATAGGTTAACTACTACCTTAACTCAACACAAGAGGATTAGCTCTCCATGGATATGAAGAACACACAAGGTTTGATTGAGGTATTCATCATGATCAAGAGAATCTCTTTAATTGATGTAGAATCCACCTTTAATTGTTGCCCTCTGCTTCAGAATCGAATTTCTCTCCCAATTTCGTTCACCAAAAATTGCACACCTTAATTGGCAGCTAGGGCTTCTATTTATAAGAGTTGGGATGGATACGCCGTCTCCGCGGCGCGGCCCAAAACAATGGGTTTGGCGCGACACAACCTTTGACTCTCGCGGCGCGGCCTTGCTGTATCTTACCTTTTTGCTTTGCTTCTGATTCTTCCAGCTTTCTCTCCTCTTCATGCTCTTGTAAGGCTACTTTTCAACTCCAAACCTGCATCAATAATACCCATAGTGATTCGATTTGCTTTACAACTTGAACTAAACTTATAAAGTTCAATTCTTGCCGAAAAACCCATGAAACTATCACAATTTGCTTAAGTTTAGAACCAAAAATAGTTATACCAACACATGAAAATACCAGTAGAAGAAGTAAAACATTAAACTTTATCTTAGAGAAGATGGACCGATCAAACATGCATGAAAACTATTAATGAACAAGATCGTATGAACTTCACCAACTACTAGAATAGGAAAGCTCACAAAGAAAAAGACAAAGAAAGCAGAAAGATCTCTTTTGGAGGTCGCTAATGGAAGAAAAGGTCAAAATGACACTTCAAAGGCCTCTTATACACTATTCATCCATTAAGGATCATATGATCTACTACGCACCAATGGTTGAGATCTCCTCAAAAAGTTGTTAAAAAACACTCAATTGTCCTAAGGAAAAGGAAACATTATTACTAGTGTAAGGACACATGTCAGTCGCTTCTAGCGAAACATTACCTATTACAAAAAGACATTTCAAACATCTTGTCTTAAGGACAATGATATCCTATCAAAGGCTTCCATAACCCCAAATTCAGTGGCCGAGTAAAAGCACATAATACAAATCCTCGTCCCACAAAGCAGAAACAAGGGCTTCAGGGGGAAATATTCTGGCCGCCCACAAGGCCCAATAGTAAAGCAAAATGAATAAAACACAGAACATGCATACTCTCTTTCCCTTTCCGAGTAAAGGGTTACGCGTAAGAAAGCCTTATTGTCCGTCAAGATCAATCTTACAGCAGACCATGACCCACGCCTCACTCCATGCTTTCATTTTCCAACCGGTTCCCTTTTTTAAGAAGGAAAACACACAATTTCTTTGATATTCACATTCATTCTCATTTACGTAATACTTTGTACTCTTTTACAAACTTGAGCGTTAAAATGATAACCTTGCAGACCAGCCCTTCCTCCACCGCATCAGAAGCTTAGGACTCCCGCACCAAGCTCTGTCTCTTAGTTTACCAATCAACCCTAGTTCCACCACAGAACAAAAATAATTTGAAAAACCATGTTTGATTGGAAACCCTAGCTGTCAAGATTGTGTACTAATGATTTGAATACTATGTGTATTTTTTCTTATGTTTGAGAGAAAACAAAATGACATGTCCGAGAAAGGTTATAAGTGTGTAATTGATATGTTTATCACCATTGATTTCACACATAGTTATTCACTTACTCTCGCACGAAGTAACATAGAAAACTTCAGATTTATGCATAAAATGAATATTGTCTTATAATTATGAATTGATCATAATTTGTAACCCTTTGAATGTTATGGGTTAGGTGAATACAAAGCCGAAAGAATCAAAATCCAAGCAACATGGAGCAATAGAACTAAAATTTAAAGACCAACGTTCACGCTAAATTCACTAGACAAGCAACCCTTGATCAACAAATTTGAAACTGAAAATTTACTTTGATAAACAAGACAAATTCGTTAAGAGAATCATAACTCGCTCAAAGAATAAAACGTAGTTCAAAGAAAATTTTGAAAATGATTTTGACACGAAGAAAACTCAAATCCTTATTCGTCGAGTGAGCCATCCTTCGCCTAGAGAACAAAGACATAATTCAAAATTTATAAATAAAGGATTGAGTTGTCAAAGTGAGGGATAAAGTTTTAGGTTTTAGAATAGTTTTACTATGTATTACTATTACACCAATGAGAGAGAGAAAAAGATGCCAAAAAACAAATATATTAGATATTGGTGGGAGCAAAAGCAAATAAAACTTCTTACAAGGGCTAATTTGCAATTTCCACTATCTAAACCATAATCTAATCATCAACAAACCCATATGTAAGCAATCCCTCCATCGCCATGGCTGCTGCTACCACTAGCTTTGGAACTGCCTGGTGTCTTAGAAGAGCAACTCACGCTTTCGCACTCTCTCATCTCCGCACCAATGCCAACCTCTCTTTTCAAAGCACCCTTACCTCTCATATTTTCCCCCTTTCCAATTCTTCAGGTCTCTACTTTCTCCATCCATTTTAATTTTTTGCTTGCGTTCTATGTAAGTTCATTCTGTTTCTTATTCCCATATGTTCAATCGTTCAAAAGGGTAATTTTTTTTATAAATTTAATTGTGGGTATTGAAAAACGAAGGCCATGAAATTGTTTACTGTTTTATGTTTTTGGAGGCCCTGTATAGATTAATAGCAATTTAACAAATAGAGGCCTTATATAACCACATTTTAAGACCCTATTTAGACAAGTTTAATTGTGACAAATTTTGGACTCAGTGCAGTAGCCTGCCTTGCAAGCCCTCACAGGCGGCTCTACGACCTAGTTTCACATTGGTAATGCTATTGCTTTGTGTCGTGCAGATTCGAGTGCAAGCAATGCAGTACAAGCTTCAAAAAGAGAAGTTGATGTACTGCTCAAGGGAGTTGGGGAGAAAAGTGTTGCAAATGAAGTGAAGCATGTTCTTGAGATGGTACTTTCTTGTTTTTCCCTAATCAATATGAATTTGATTGTCACAAACTTCAGCTCGGTTTCTTCTCCATGTGAAAGTTTGATATTCATTACCTCTGTCAAAAATTGAGGTCTGGGTTGGCCTTTGAGCCATTATATCTCTGTATGCTATGTATGCTATAAAACATCATTTGATCCCTGACTTGGTGGCTGTTGTCCATTTGATTTGTTATAGGCTAGACGAGCATCCTTAAAACGAGAGATTCTCCATACAAATTTTCTAACCCCTCCAGTGCTGAAGGAATCTATGCAAGTATTGGAAAAATTAGCGGATGTTAAAGCATTGGTGCAAGGAGGTTATCCACAAGTAATTATCATACAAGTGCTTTCCATTACCGTGATACATTAAAGTGCTTGCATTGTATCTCACGTAGACACATAACGTATATATTCTCTAGGCTGAACGATGCCGGATTTCTGTTGGACATCCAGATGAACTGACAAGTGATCCAGATGTTATTTCAGCATTGAGGTAAATTTTGTAATTTTTGCTACCAAAATTGTCAAACTCAATGCAACATTATTGATGCTCCTACATACCTTTCTTAGTATTTACATAAAATTACTCTTTTCAGCATTACAGGGAACTTCCAGTTTGAACCTTGCTCCCATGGCGACTTCCTTGGTTCAATTCTTGGTACAGGAATTGCTAGGGAGAAAGTCGGAGATATTATATTGCAGGTATTTTAATATTTTCCCCCATTTATCACACAAACTTTCTAGCTTAAACTTTACTATGTACACAAAATTGTAGCAACATCGAAGTTCAATAATATTATTATTTTCACAATGTCCTTACGCACAAAATCTCTCATCGTATATTTTAAAACTTCGACTTGTTGCCTTGGCTACCCAGGGAGAACAGGGTGCTCAGATAATTGTTGTACCAGAACTAGTTGAATTTCTTATGACAGCACTGAATAAGGTAGCACTATTCACATGTTTCTTTTTACAATTTCCCTTGTTAAAACATCAAATTATCTGAGCAAAGAAATGATTGTGTAAATGTAGTAGTGTTGCTAATTAAGTTCTGATCGCATGCTTCTTTCTTATAATCAGGTTCGAAATGTTCCTGTAACTTGCACCAAGATACCATTAATTTCTCTTGATTATGAACCACCAAGGTGTTGTATCGCATCGAACCTGGTCTCAAGTTAACATAATACTTAATTGTGTGATTCAGATTTCGCGAATGTTGCTTATTGTGCAGAACGAAATCGTTCAAAACTATAGAAGCATCACTAAGAGTTGACGCAGTAGCTAGTGCAGGATTTAAGATTTCACGTTCAAAGCTAGTTGACATGATCAGGTTCGCAATCCTCAATTTATATATAATTTCTGTGGAATATTTTTGAGCTGTTGATAACTGTGATAAACATTTTGTGATGATAGCAATGGAGATGTACGAATCAACTGGATCCCGATTACTTCCAAAGGAACCACAATCAAGAGTGGAGATCTTGTATCAGTTAGTGGAATGGGAAGATTAAAGGTAATAAATAACTTGTAAAAGCTTAAAAGAAGGATCATCTGAATGAATGAGTTTTGATATAAACCAGTTCATTTTGGTTTCAGATAGGAGAAGTTAACACTACAAAGAAAGGAAAGTTTGCAGTGGAGCTCATTCGATATTTGTAGAAAGTTTTGTTCATTGCTGCACAAAAAAAGTGTATATACAAAAATATTGGTTAATAATTGGCAAATAGCTTTTGAAATTTCTAGTATGATAATATTGAACCTCGAGTATGTTGTACAACTAAAATGAGTTCGAGTATGTTGTACAACTAAAATGAGTTTGTGTGGGAAGGAGAAGGATAGTTAGATTCATATTTAATGGACTGCTATTCATAAGAAACATTTATAATCTATGAAACACGGACTCTGATACGGACATCGGAATACGACACGACACGGATACTCCAACATCGATAATGTCAAAAATATAAGACACCGACACAGCTTCATGAACTTTATTTATCCATATATTATTAAGAGTTAAAAATATTACAATCAAAATTAATTTCTTTAATTTTTTATTGATTATATTGCTTCAATATATGTTTAAAATGTGTGTGTAAAATTTGTCTAGAAAAGTATATAAGTGTGTTGGAGCAAAGAAAAAAACACTTTTGTTTGAAATTTTTATCACATTTGTCTTACATATGTGGTAAGAGTGTCATACGAGTGTCAAACACTCATTAGAAGAATGTCGAACAAAGAAAAAAACAATTTTTTAGGGGACACTTGTTTGACTTTTTTAACACGTATCGTACGAGTGTTATATAAGTGTCGAACACCGATGCGTGTCAAAGACCGCAACACACCTACTCGTAGAGGTGTCCGTGTTCATAGTTTATAGTTTATAATAGATTGAGTCATTGCATTATTAACCATCAAATGAGTATAGATCTTAATATTGGCAATTATTATAAAATTATTAGTATTATAAACACTTCATAGTCATAATCTACTTCCTTTCCTTGTATTTTAGTTAATTTGAGTTTACTCTTCCCTAATTTTGCTGTTGTTGTAAAACTAGTAGTAAAACATGAGTGTTATATAACTGATAAAGTATATGCTGTTGTTGAAAATCTAGTAGAACACGAGTGTTATATTACGGGTGGCAAAACGGGTATGGTCCGTGGGGAAAATCCGTTTTATCCCCACTTTTTTGTGGGGCGGGACGAGATTTTAGGCCCGCTCCCTTTAATGTACCTGCTCCGCCGGTCCCTTTTTTTGCGGGCATGAGCTTTTTCATACAATTTTATTATTTTTAGGCCTAAAAGGTTCAATGCCCGCGGGCTTTCCCCGCCCCACTCGCACTTTTTTGCGAGGCAGGACAAAGTTTTAGACCCGCACTCTCAACTATGTCCGCTCCGCCCCGCGCCATTTTTTCGCGGGCTTTTGCGGGGCGGACCTAAACGGGGCGGGCATGCCCGTTTGCCACCCCTATGTTAAAAAACTGATAAAGTATATAATCAACATTTGATTTTTTTTAAAGATTATCCAAATATTTAGAACTAACTAATGTGTGATTGTAAGTGGTAAGGGATTATGAGAATTGTAATAAATGTTGATATCAAGTATTTTTTTATCTAGATTTACTATTTGTTGTTGTTTTTTTTCTTCTTAATTTTGTATTTGACTTTAGGATTAAGCGTGTGTTTGATTTTACGATAAGAAGAATTGATTCTGAATGAATATGAATTGATTATGTAACAAAAATTGTATATGACTTTGGGATTAAACGTGTTTGTAACGTTGTAATAATAGTTGCCATGATTGAACATGAATGTTATTTTGGATGCATTTACGGGATCCATCTTTATCTGATTGTACCCCGAGTACACGTCCAAGAAACTCAGTGTTTTGCAGTCTGAAGATCCTTCAATTAGGCGATCTGTATTGGGTAGAGGGTACAAATCTTCAGGATACACAATGTTAAGGCCAATGAAGTAGATGCACATGTGTCATTTGTTTGATGCCTTCCTTACTAAGACTACGATAGTAAGTCAAGATGGGTTACTTACTTCTGTTATGAGACAGGGGCTTGTCAGCTTCTGTACTTTCTCATCAATAGCTGATTTTTCTCCTCGTCAACCTTGCACATCCTTCGAGACACTAGCTTGATAGTGGGATCAATGGCGAGACATATTTGAGGACACCTAGGAGAACAAGTCGATGGTCCTCTTGAACAAGATGACTAGCTCTTCTTCTTTTTCATTAGAGAGACATGTGCCTAGCTTGGTGACTTGGTAGTCCGATGGACCAATCTGAACCTCTTTTAAGTCTTTTCTTAGGGATGAGTATTTCGTTCTCTGTCTTCAATTTAGAGCTCCATTTTTCTACATCGGTGTTTAAACGCCCAAGCACACAAGTAGATGTTCCTCCTGAGTAGGGCGACTAACTCCTCTTCTTAAGATTCAGAAATTGAGGTGCCCTACGTACTCGGTGACATGGTGGTCTAAGAGATCAATCTAGACCTCTTTTAAGTCTTCTATTGGGGTGAGTCTTTCATTCTTTGTCCACAATCTAAGATCCTAGCCTGCTACACCCATGTCTAGTGCATTTGGATGAGAGGAATCGCCTACGGCGACAGACTCTCTTCTCACTTCAAGGCTGCTATGATAGCATTCCTGGGCGATCTCCCAATCCATCTGAACTGCACCAACTCTTCCATTAAGTAATTGGCATTTATGGCTAAAGTGAATGGTCGACAGGACTCCCCCTAGTAAGTTAAGGGCGGGGTCTTCCCAGGATGACGTCCTAAGGAGTCAAGGCATTTACCACAAGGTATTTCTCTTAGATCATTTTGGCGTTTTCTCTTGACCAGAATGTTATTTTGAGAGTTACACAGACCTTTACCTACACATGTTCGTCAGACAAGCAAACCACAGTTTCTTGGAATTCTCTAATGTTATTGGGTCAAGTCGGAACCTTCAATAAGCGCTCTAGAACAAGACATCTGCTGAGCTGTCAGGGTTGTCAACACTTGCTTCACATCACAATTATCATATTGAAACATGACGACCACGAGGTCGTTGTTATGGGGAAGAACACTAATAACGTCTTCATTCGAGAAGGTAATTTTGGATTCTCGTTCTCTCCCCGAGATTCTTCCAGCGTCAACAGGTACGATGTTTGTCATAAAATCTGTTGGGCGTACTTTCTTTGGCAGGAACTAAATTCCCCCTCGCCGGTAAAACCTCCGACGATGGTGTTTACGTTGATCTTGGAACCTTGCTTAGAATCTTCGTGGGAAGACAATGAAAGAAACCATCAGTAATGGTTATTGTGGCCCATGACAGTTTTATCGAACCCCTGATAGGCCTTAATTGTACGTGACAACTCTAGTGATTAAAGGTTATCAGAGACTTTAAATTATGTTGTAGGATACTGGTTGAGAGCTAATATACATTTGGGGTGAAAAACTTTGTGTATATAGTTTCAGCTTGAATATCATATTTGACCCCTCATTTAAATGTGTTTGAAAAACCTCATTCTATAAACTAATATTTAAAAAGTTATCATTAATATTTAAGAGTTGGTTTGATCTCATTAAACTACTTGTTTGTTTTAATTTTGTTTGGCTACCCTCTATGTTAGTTTTGATTGATAGTTTTGATTGATTTGGTTATGTTTGATATGATTTGGAAATTCAATAGTGCTTAGTGACAAGTAATTTAAAGAGGATTGAAACAAATTCTATATGTCATATTACCCTATGCTTAGTGTGTACCTGAATCTCATTCTTACATTGCAAAACAATATTAAATGAGTTTGATATCATTTCAAAAGGTAATTCTGAGAATGAATACGGCTAAACAATTAGTATGAAAAGCTAAGTAATGTGAAACTCTAAATATATATTTCACAAAGTTGATGTAAGAGTAACTTCTACAATATATATTCAGAAAATTATTTATTAGCAATTAGGGGTGATCGTATCCGAACCAATCCAAAAGAAAAACTGCAAACCGAACCAATCCAAATCGAAAACCGCAAACCGCAAAAACCGCGTTTGATTTGGATGGTTTTGGATGATTTTTGGGCTGAACCGCACGGTTCGGTTCGGTTTGCGGTTTTAATTTCACAAAACCGAACCGAACCGCATATTTAACTAAACTTTTGAATTTCTATAATTAATTTATTATATTTCCAATCCAATTGCAATATTGTACGCTCACGTCACGTGACTCACTATTCCTTCATTCTTCCTTCCTATTCAACATTTCAACTTCATTCTGTGATTTCTCTCTCACTCATTCTAGAGAAGCATTTGGTGTATATGTAGTACTGATAATATTTAGAACTGAAGTTATCTGATACTTGTATATGTAGTATGTAGTTTATTAGTATGAAAAACTGTATATAGTATGTAGTATGAAAAACTGTATATAGTATGTAATATGAAAAACTGAAGTTATATTAGTAATTTAGTATGTAGTATATGTAAAATACATAGTATGGTACTGTAAAATACATGATATTGATATTTATATGGTAGTAATTTTGGTGTAAAATACATGTATGGAAGAATGAATTATTTTGGTGTAATTAGTATGAAAAACTTCTTTTTTATGATACTATAATATATGTATGGAAGAATGAATTATTTTCCTTTTTGTATTTCAGTACATTTTTATTTTATGGTGTAAATTGCAGCCCACCGAACTGATCCTAACCGCATTGGTTTGGTTTGGTTTGGTTTGGATGACTTTTTAAAAGTTAACCAAACCAAACCGAACCGCATGCATTTTTATCTCGCGGTTAGGATGACTTTTATGCTCAAAACCGAATCAAACCGTACCGCGAACACCCCTATTAGCAATGGTTAAATAAATTTAACACTGCACATAGTGAAAAAGGAAAGTTTACAATTTCTAGAAAATAATTTTTAAGGAACATAAAGTCAACTAGGATCGTGGATGCAAGTCTACATAATATGAATAGTATGCATAGTTTAAGTCACAAAATACCCAACCAAAAGTGACAAAAATGACCAATAAGAAATCTAGTGGTGATTAGCGCTAGATTTGGTAAGAAAAACTATGATTCAATTTCCTGCAACTATGATCGGGAGTGGACTGTAACCACTTAATGCCAGAACTGACCTCGAACCGGATCATAGGAAATTCTCAATTTCATTGATCCAAAAAAAATTCTTCATAACTTTTGAGAAACAAAACTCCAATGAAAAAGGACAAAGTACATAAACAAATTCGAAACTAAGAACTTTTGAAAATCAAATAGTACAATCTTTGAACTTCAATTTATTCAAAGAATCCAACCATTATGCAAAATAATTGAACAAACCCTAACATTCTCATGAAATTTCATGCATACCCACAAAACCCAACCCTACAACGAATCCCACGTTTACACTTTTTGTTACACTTTCCACAATTATAAACATTATACAAAACGTTAGTACAAACTCCACCACAACAACGTTCTCCTTGCTTGCACTTTTTCCCACATTTACCACAATGATTCATATCTCCAACAATATTAACACACTTCTTCTTGCAACATTGTAACAACTCTGTACCTTTATTTGCCAATATCCCATTACAAATATTCTTACCAATAGGATTGCAATGTGCACCTTTCTTTATTGTAGTTGCCAAGAATGTGCTTCTTGATCTGTATTGAGGAAATGGTAGTGAGGATGATGTTTGGTAGTGAAGAGATAAAAAAGTTATGAGAAGAGAAAGAATAGTTGTGAGCTTGAAAAGGGTTTTGGCCATTGTTTTCAATGTTAACTTTGTGAATGCCAATGGTAAAGGTTGTGTTAGGCATTAAGGATGTTTTAAACACTAGAGTTTATGATAAAATATTTCATGTTGCATAATACTATTTTGTTTATATTACAAAACTTGATCTTGATTCTCTTATACTATGGCATCTTTTTTACTTGACTAGTTCAGCCTTATTTTTTTATGTACTACAAACTGCAAAGTTTTACCTTTTTGATTTTATGCTGTCTCTTGTTAGTTGATTATGAATTATGATTAATGAAAATCAATTTATAGATCATGCCCCATTACATGTTCACATAAGTATCTATAAGTCTGCTTTAATTCATTCACATAAATATCTATAAGTCTGCTTTAATTCATTCTGAGATTCTAAATTTAAATATATATTTGAGAATTAAGAATGCGACGAAGTTAAATTTTATTAGAGAAAACTTTGTTACTCATTATGATCTTTTTCGATTTGGCAGATTAATCTGTAAATGTTGAAAATCAATTTAGAGATCATACATCATTACCTGTTCATATAAGTATTTATAGGTTTCTTTAAATATAATCAGAGATTCAAAATTTAAATTTATTTTTGAGAATGCAACAAAGATAAATTTTTGAGATTTTTTTTCTTTCTATTCATTATAATCCTTTTTGATTTGATAAATTAATCTATGTAATTACATGTTTTAATTTATATAATTTTATTATATATTATATAACTATTTTTTTTTTTCATTTTGTAAACGCAAAAATAAATAGCTCAAATTTGATCCCTAAATAGAACAACATTTAGTTAGAAATTAGTTATGCAGATTGATTCTAAATTAAAAGTAGAGTTATTTTTCTTGAAAAATAGATTTTTTTAATAGATTGTTGATTTATAAATATAAATAATTTATTTATATTAATATATAAATATAAACAAAATCTTATGGCTAAGAATTGAACTTTACATCATTTAATACAGACAAAAAAAAATATACATAGACATAAAAAAAGTAATTGTTTACTGCAATCAATCAACAACGAATATTCTAATCAACAACGTGTATTCTGTCAAGTCACATTCATATTTTAGAATTACGTGGATGACATGATAGATTGATGATTTTTATTGAATGACAACGTAAAATTATTTTACACAATCAATGTACTACCTTTAATCTCTTTAACACAACTAACACATTATTAACACATATAAATTGAACTATTTCACCGCCTAAAACCTAAACCTGAGGGTAATTTTAAAAAATAAATAGTTTAATATTTCATCTGTTTTAGTAAAGTCTTGTAGTATTATATATTTTATTAGAAAAGATATTTTAAATTATATTTTTTTAAAAAATTTAAATAAAAAATAAGTTTAAATAATTTTTCATAAAATTTATTTTTGATATTTCATCATTTTTGCTTTGATTATTTTTTGATATCACAATTTTTAGAAGTCATTTAAATGTTTTTTCATAAAATAATTATTTAATTTTTACTATGTTTCACTAACATTTAATAATAAATATTAATTAATTTTTTAATTTCTATATAGTAAACTTGAAATAATTTTTACTATTTTTAAATATTTTTATAAAAATTATTTTAAAATTACAAAAAAATATTGTTTTTTTAAATCTATAACAAATAGACTCTAAAAGAATTTCCTCTAGAATAAAAAGTCAAAACTAAAATACATTTGATTTTAAAAAAATATTATATTCTAATTAAAGTATCTGCTAGACAGTTTGACTTTATCAAATTAAATTAAAATATCATGTAACAAGTTTTTAATTAGCTAGTTAGCCAAAATACCTCATTAAGTTTCACTTTTTCAACTTAAAGAGCTGTAATAATATATATCTCTGAGCATGAAAATACAGATATATAATAGTATCCGCCATCTTTATTAATTCAAATTAAAAAAAAAGTATAAAAAATTATCAATGTATGTATGTAAAGATTGACCTTATAAAAAAAATATCAAAAGAGAAGGACATTTTAATTCAAGGTCCACGCGTTATAGACAATGGCCAGCATGTAGCAGTTATTTGTCAACTTTTTATTTTGTAATGTTATTTAGAGATATTTGTCAAATAGAATTGAATTATACATATAATATGAATTTGAAATCTGTGCCTACCCACGGGTAACGGGGATAAATAGGCATGTCTGCGCCGTTTAAATCTGTCCTGTAAAAATTCATAAAAAATAGGGTGGAGCGGTCAAAGTTAAGGGTACGGGCATAATACCTTGACCCAATCTGCAAAAAAGTGAGCGTGGGGCGGAAAATGCCCACGAGCTTTGTACTTTTTAGGTCTAAAAACGAAAAAATTTAGGTAAATGTCCGTGCCTGCAAAAATCCGCAAAAAAATGGTACAGGATTGGCGGGCTTATTAGAGATTGCGAGCCTAAAATTTTGATCCGTCCTGCAGAAAAATGCAGACAAAACGGATATGCCTTATCGGGCCCGTTTTGTTACCATTACGCACGAGTGTACGAGGGAATCATGTGATACAATAGATATTTTTATTCAAAATGAAATAAATAGAAATTATAGTTCCAACAATATATTAAGTTATCTTTCGTACATGATTATTTTTTTTATTAAATATTCATAAAAATTTATGACATTATAAAAAAGACATAAAAATTATACAAATGTGGTTGGCAAAGAAAATCAAGTGCATATACTTATTTTAGGAATAAGTAAACTATTAAGTTGTATACATATTTATAGTAGTTAACATATATGCAGTATTCTATTGCATTGAAATAAATATAAAAGTTAAGAAAATAAGTAATTAGACATTATAAATAGAAAAATTGTTTGAAAAAAGAAATTTATTAATGAGAAGTTCAAAAGTTTAGCTCATATTATTGAAGATGATCCAAATTGGGCCTAATATAAGTTAGCCAGACAAATATAAAAGTGGTAGGGTTTCATATAATGGGTCATTGAAATCCAGCATAAATTCTCAAAACGTTACGATAGCCTCTCAAAAATTTGGCACAACTGAAAGGTTTGAGTTTGTGTCGTATACTACTTTGCATATGTATGGTTGCATGGTTCGTTTGCAAGACTTATCATTGTAATAATGCTATCTTCAGTATGTTTTGATGCAGTTCATCATGTTGGACTGTCGCCGATGTTGAAGATGTTATGAGATCGCTCGCCCGAGTCAGGATGTCCTATGATGTACCAAACTTTGATGCTGATAGTAGAGGCATAGATCTTGAACCAGATGTTGGTGGGAGTGATTTCGACTTTGAATTAGATGAAGATTTCAAGTGGGAAAATGTGATAGGTTTACGAACTACTTCAAGCAAAAAAGTTTTGGTAAGAAATGCTATTTAGTTTCTCAACAGTTTCAAACAAACTATATTTAGCATATATTAATGTTATTTTGATGTTATTTGATGCAACATTTTTCAAAGTTTGTGTCAGGGATACCCAAACCTAATCCGAACCCATCTGGGATGGGTTTGGTTTTAATCTTCATCCCTGATAGCGGGAAGCGAGAATTGTTTGGGTATTCGAGTTTGGATTTGAGTGAAGTAAAAACCATCTTCGACCCGCGATTACTGCGAGGTTCCATGGTGTTGAGAGATGGCGTCAACGAGAACCACTTGAGGTGTGGCCCTGTGATTACTACGAGGTTTCGCTTCTCGTGGTGAATGACCTTGAGACGGGTGCACATTCTACTACTGCGCCAAATTGTAAAAGTCTGGAAGAAGTTTGTTAGCTCCCCGCATGTCTAGACTGACTTGGATTTATTGGAGGCTTTGGATGTTTGAACTTGAAGTAGTTTCAGGAGAGGTTGGAAGATACATTATATCTATAAAGTGCTCTGAGTAATAGGGTTGGGATTGCAGTCTGAGGGGATGAAATCTTACTCTATTAAATCCTACTGTGACAATCAGCTAGTGTTGAGAGAAACGAAGATAAATTAGGGGTTGTTCATCTTGACCAATTAAGATAATTTTTTTAGGTGTGTTTATGTCTCTTGTAAGAACTCATTGAGGGTGAACTATAGAGTTGCTCTCTGTAACACCCCGAAATTAGATTTAATTATTTAATTGAATTGGTGTGAACGTATGAGTCTAAGGTGATTATTGTGATTTAACGATGAGATTATGTGATGTTTTGATGAATATGATGTGTTGGGGTGAAGTGTTGGGTTAGGACGAATTAAGAGGATTATTTATATAATAATTGAAGTTAATAATAATAGTTAGAATGGTTGGTTATATAATTAAATAGAGTTTCTAATTATGCATTATTATTTAATTAAATAAATAGTATAAGGATGGAATAAATAATTAGGAGAAGTAAGTGAGGGAATAATAGAAAGATCATATTAGGGGTCCTATGGCCAACTAAGTAAAAAGAGGAAGAGAGAAAAGAAATATTCATTCGTTTGTGAAAACTTGGGAGAGGCGTGAAAGAAAGAGAGCTAACGCAAGAAGAGGAGAAAGGAGAACCAACTGTAGAACGTAGAAAGAGAATCACAGCTAGCTATAATCTAAGGTAAGGGGAGTTATCGTAATTCTTATAATTGATCTAATATTTAGATAATTGTAGGTTGGGTTTGTGTTTGGGGTTTTTGTGATGAATTGATGTTTGTGATGAAACTATGATGAATGATGCTTTGAATGTATTGTTAATATGATATATGATGTTGATGTTGATGAATTGGTGAATAATATGATTTAGAGTCAAATCCATCACTCCATGGATTTGAAGGTCTAGGGTTTTGATGATGAATCTTGGACTTATGTTGATTAATTGTATTTTGACGTTTATAATGGATAATATATGTTAGAACTAGGTTAATAGACCTTAAATCGCAGGAAAATACTGATTCAAATGTGTTTTGGGGTTAAAAACTCAGACAGGTTTGATGGAGGTCGCGCAGGGTTTTTTTGTGTGTAGAAATCGCAGATCTCGCTTAGCACGGTGAACCGCGCTTAGCACAGTTGTGTTTATGAAAAACGGGTCAAGGAAGAATGTAGCGTGCTTAGTACGGGTAGGGGGCCGCTTAGCGCGGTAGTCTGGGACGAAAAATATTATTTTTGAAAAATGGTTTTGGATTATGGAAGCTTATATTTTATGTTAATTTCTAAGAAATTTTTGGGAATTTTATTAACATGTTTTGATGGGTTTAGAGGGCTAGTCGTGGATGATATGAACCTTGTTTGTATGACTTTATGTATGTCTTTACCTATGTGCATGTTTGATTTGGAGTTGTGGTTATGATGACTTATAACATGACGAATGTGAAGCATGTGTTGTAGTGATGTTTGTGTAATTGGGATGATTGTATGATATGATGAGTAAGTGAATAATGATGCATTTTGATTAGCCGTGATCGTTGATTATTATGACGTTGTGCTTCCTACATTCATAGCATATGCTAGGACATTGGTCTAGTGATGTTGCGGGACAATTGGTCCAGTGATGGCCTCAATCTCATTGTGCGGATTGGGTGCAATATTGTGAAGTGCCCTGGTTCCAAGCGGGAACCGATCCTATTAGCGGGGATCTTTGGAGAACGATGATTGAGTCATCAGTGAAGTTTGGTACCACGCGCATGAGTTTAATGATGTTGCATTGCATTATTTGTGAAATTGCATATTGTTGATGGTGTGATGTTTTGACTATCCATGAGTAAATGAGAATTAGATGATGATTGTGATATATGATGATATTGTGAGTAGATGACGATGTGAATGATTGAGTAAATATGTAAAGCGTGAGGATTCACATGTATCAGAATATATGTGATTGTTGATACTTGTTATATAACTACTATATTTTTTCCTTATATCTTTTACAATAATTATGAATTACTCACCCCTTTTTGTTTGAATGTTACCTCCACGTGGGTAACACGCAGATAATCAGGAATAGCTCGTTAAAGCTTAGAGGATAGCTTTGTGGAGTCTTTTAGCGTGTTACTTTGAATAAAGAGGGTTTTTCTCTAATACGTAACATCGGGGTTGGGATCGTTTGTTTTGAAACTACTATGTTCTTTTTAATTTATTTATTTTGATGTAATGAGTTAACTTTCACGGTATTGGATTGTTTTGGTTTATGATTAATAAATAATGAAGTATGAAGGAGTTTTTGGGAGTATTTTGAATGAAGATATTTTGAATTATGAATTCCGCTGCGATAAGTTGTATTCTTTTGTGGTGTTAAAGAAGTATTGTTTTAAATAATTTTGAGAACCCGTGTTACGGAGCATGACTTGTTACATTGAAGTATTTATGAAGGTGGCACCCTTGATGGATGTTATAATTGATTTAATTTGTATTATATTGTGACTATTGTATGTGAGTTTAGAAGAGTGTTACTCTCTCTCTCTCTCTCTCTCTCTCTCTCTCTCTGTGTGTGTGTGAGAGAGAGAGAGATAAATGCGTCAGCAAACAATGATGAATTAATTTAAGAACAATAAGATTAAAAAACAAAAAACAAAAAAAAGATAAAAACATAACAACATAACTTCAATAAATTTTGTGTTAGAAATTTCCTTATTTTTTATCTTTTAAATGTTACCACTTGATCTGTGGCGCTCCCATGTGAATTCTTCTCTTTACTCTCTTCTTGATTCTTACATTTGTAACCAATACTCTATGGCGGGTAGTCAAGCTCTCTCTCGTAATAACTTTACAATCCAAACAAATCATTCTATATGGCTTTTTAATAAGAAAGAAATCTATCTGAGAGCATGTCACTCCACTTTTATATGTGATAAGATGTTCGTCTATTTTCCTAAACTAGGTATTTTTTATAGTAAAATCCAAAGCCGACGAAAACTATAAGATGGATTTACCATCTGTATTACCCCCTAAACTATACCCTCATACACACTCTCAAAATCTCTTGTCACGCTCCTTACATGTCCATTTAAACCCTCTCTTAAAAAAAGCTTATCTCCTTGAGGTATATTCTGAAGTAAGTCTGTTAAACCCTCCCAAAATTTTTATTTTAAGGTGTTTTGCTATCCAGTCTGAGGTGCTTAAGCACTAATAACATTAAAGGTGTCTTGTTCTACTATAAATTTCATAATTTGATCTCTTACTTTTTTTCACATCCAGAATATCATTCTTCCACTCCATGTCCATAATAATTCCCAACTCATTTCTCAATCTAACTTTTTCAGTGTACCAAAGCTTAAATCCCAATAAGAAAAATCAAAATTATTTACAAATAAAGTAAAATGACTCATTTCGTGAATGAACTATAATACAAACAAAAACTACAATTTAGCCTCAATTGAAATATAAATGTGACTACTTTTTTGTGGTTTCCCGCAACTATATAGATTAATCACTCGAACTGAAAAATACTATACTTGATAGCAAAACTCTTTCTAAAAAAATTTAATAGACCCTATGATTAAGTTAATTAAGTTAGAAGAGACCTTTACCATCTCAACAAATTGCTTGAGTTTTTGACCAACTTATCTTTTGCATGTCTCATCTTTTAAGTAGTATTTTAAAGTAAATCTAGCCTTTTTAAATAATTTTTTAAAATAATTTAGGATCAATTGACTAGTTAAAGAAGAAATAAATGATTATCTATAAGAACAATAAGATTAGAAGGAAAAAAAAGAAAAGAAAGAACAATAAGTTAAAAACGAAATAATGTAACTTCAGTAGAAGTAAACTTCAGTAGATGAAGAGAATGAAAGAGAAAACAAAAACAAAATAAAGCAAATAAAATCAAAGTTGATTAAATAACAGCAAGCTACATACTTGGCTTTCCATAAATCCAGTAAGCTTGTTTTATTTCTTGAAGAAACAGATTTCTTAAAATTTGGTAAACACTTCCTATACATGATATAATCATATATAACTATTATATCTCAAAAATACAAATGTATAATATATAGTTTATTGACTCTTATACCTTATAATATTCAATTATCTTCATTTTATGCATATCCACAAAACCCATTCCCACACGGTTCACCAGATGAACACTCCTTCTTACACTTTCCACAATGATGGACATTTGCCAAAACATTGGTGCACACTCCATTGCAACATCTCTCACCTTGCTTGCACTTGTGACCACACACATTACAATTGTTCTTGTCACTTAAAACATTGCGACAATGTTTCTTGCAACAAAAAAGCAAATCTTTTCCCTTGTTTGCTTTAACTCCATTGCATATATTATTAGTCTCACGATTACAATGTGTTCCTTTCTTTATTATGCTTGCCAAGAATCTACTTCTTGATGATCCATGATGTTGTAAGGGAGTGTCCACAATGTAGAACTCTTGTTCCTCTTCATCTTCATCTTCTACTATGTCATGGTGATTTTTATCATCATCATGTGATGAAACAAACAAGGATAGAGAGATGAGTATAGAGAGAATTATTGTGAGCTTTAGGATTTTGTTGGCCATGTTAATTCTCTCTCAAACTCAATATATGGTGAATTATTGCAAGTGTGTGTGTGTGTGTGATAGTTATGGGGAAATTTGTGTGGAATTTAAACTAAAGTTTATCGAGAAATGCTCCATGATTTTAGGGGAAATTTTGTTGCTTGCAAATGCAAGGTTGAATGAGAGAGTGCAATTTAACTAAATTCTTGGTTTGAGCATAATATTAAGTAATGTACAAGCATATTTGCATGATTCGATGTTCCAAGTTTTCGATTAAATATTGTAATAATTAGCAAAAGTTAACTTGTTTTGAAGATGGTTTAAGAAAGCTTCCAAGTTCATAAATATTTAAGGTTTTTTTTAAAAAATAAATAATTAAAGTTAACGTGAGTGTTCCGTTGCAGAGTCAAAAATAGAGAGGATCGAGGGAGCTACGACAAAGCGAAGCTTCATGAGCACTATAATGACGAGAAACTGTGGATCGGAGGTTGCGAACCGGAGGTGTTGATCTTGAATCGGCGTCGTTAATCTTTGATTCGACGAATCAAGGGGGATACCTGCATGGTTAGCACCCCAAGGCCCAAAGTCAGTTTACCTTTGGCCAACATGGAACAATTGTCCCCAATGGTTGTCGGGTACTCTAGATGTCGAGGGAGTCTTTTAGTAATTGTGACCGGCCCTTTGAGAATGGATGTCCAAGCGTCGGCTATGATGTGTTGCTTTGGTTTTGTCAAAGTGGAATGGGGAACGAGAGGATTAAGTGTGGTCCCATCTTTGAAACATTTCGCCACTTTCCTATTGACGTGCGACCTGAAAAGGTATAGGGTGACATGATGCAACTTACAGTCTGATCGTTGATTCACACTTGCTTCTTGCTTTCAATCTGATCAGCTCAATTGCCTTTGTATATATAAGGATAGAATGAGAATATGGAGAAAGTTTTTCGCCATCTTGTAGACTGGGTTTCTCTTGTCTCCTTAAGTCTTTCCCTCTTTTCTAAGAGCGTTTTCCCAAGAGTAACTGTCCTTTCACCTTCAAAGCTTGAAAGTTTTAACTTTTGACCTTCTTTTTGCTTTATCACTTTTGACCTTAAATTTTTAGGTACCTTTTCTCCTCTTCAACTTTTCATTCCAGTATTTACCGTATTTTTATTACTATGAACGATAACTCTATTATTATCGAGAGTGATTCAAATGATATTGTTTCTTCTTCTTTGAGAAGGGGAATGGAGTCTGAATTGCATTCCTTTTCCTTTGTTAGTGGGGATTTTAAATAGAAAATTATCCCTTTGACTGATAATTCAGAAATGGAAGGTACATTAGGAAAGTCTCTTTCAAGCAAGGCACCTTCTAGGGATTCTTCAAAAAATTTACTTCCAACAAAATCTGATAGAGGTGAAAATCTTATTGAGAAGCCAATGTCTCCCCTGTCTTGACTGACGCAATAATAGAAGCTTCTCGTGGAAGTAGGGAACAAGGCAGTACCTTCGTTAAAACATATCAGGGCGTGACTGGTCATGAACCTAGCGATGCTGAAATCGCTAGTCATTTAGGGTGACAGGGGGAGTCTGATAATGTATCTTGGGTCAAGTCGGTGATCATTATAAATCTAACTTAGTGGCTTGCAAGGGATTCTAGCTAATTGAGCTGGCTAACGCCAATAGATATCATCGGGTGGCCTCTAAAGTGGTTAGGACGCCCTCCATCTTGAATATTATCGAGGCTATAACAAAAGATGACATTACGATTAGCGACCTTAGAAACTAGTTGATTCTCCCAGTAGTTCCGAGGGTGAGGATATATAGCTCTTTAGCTTTAGAGGGTTGTTCGGTTCCTTTATATGAGTGTTTTTTCACCAACTTAGGGATACACTTGCCCTTCTATGATTTTAAGGTCGTTGTGATGGACCATTTGAATGTTGCTCCCAACAAATTCTTCCCAGAGCTTGGGCTTTCATGAAGGTGTTTCAACTTTGTGTTGGGTATAAATCTTGGAAACTTTTCCTGGAGCTCTTTTTTTGATCTTTTTTCTATAGCTCGTACTTCTCAAGATGACGCCCGAGATCAAGGATGGGTATTTCTTTGTCTCCAAGTGCCTTGGTTTAGCTATTTTACGACTAAGTAGTGTAATTTTCTAGAATGTCTCATACTGATGAAACCTATTACTCGTGAAGCTCATCTTTCCTTTTTTGTCTTCGGCCTTGGTGGGGTGTGCCCGTTCTTGCAGAAGCAGTTTTCAGAAGTATTGGTCTAGATCCTATTTCCATCGGTATTTTCCTTCTTACCATTACGAACTAACTCCTGTATCTCCTGCGGAGATGAAAATGAATGAGGATCTGTGTGAATGGTATTAGGGGCTCAGTTATGAAGAAGGGTTTAATTTAAGCAAAGTACTCTATTTGCATTAAATGAAGAGATAATTAGATTGTTATGTGATTGTTAATTCACCTAATCATTCCGAGAGATAAAAGTCTTTGGTGAAGAAGGGGATCCGGGGCATATTTTTTACCAGTTTAACTCGTACCTTATAGATAACATGGATAAGTTGCGGAATGCCTTAGAATTTGCCAAGGATCATAGTCTTACGACAGGCTTAAATGGTCGGATGTCAGTGGCCCATGTTGCTGCTTCTACTTCTACTCTAGGGGTCCACATACCTATTGTAGTGACTTCCCTGATGGTAGTTGCAAATACTACCTCGGGTATAACCCCTGAGATGGAAGAGTTGACTACTGCGGTGGGTGGTTTTTCTATTTATTAACCTTCGCCATCTCCATCTCCCGTCAAGAGGGGTTGGGGTGATAAATCGTCCGCTACTATTGGAGAGGGTTTTTCCTAACAGGCTCGCTTGTTAGAGGGTGCCGAGCAGGAGGCCCTTACTCCTTTTTTCTAGCTTCATGTTATTCTTTTGTCTCGCGTACCTAGCACTCCAAAGGAATTTTCTATTGTCGAGGCTAATGAGGACTTAGCTTTTATCAGGAGCTTATCTGCAATTGACAGGCAGGGTTTTTTGTGATTATGCTTCTCGTACCTTGTTCAGGGCTGGATCCATGGTTTCTATGGTAGTTGTTGGCCAGAACGGTGTACAGGGCTTGACGACCTTTCTAAGGAGCGGGATGAGATGAAATAGAAATGTGATGCCATTGAGCGGGGAAATTCTGAGACTTAGAAGGAGTTGGTCGAGCTACGGGCAAAGGCTAAGTCTATTAACTTTGCGAGAAAAGGCAGAACATTATTGTCTTCCGTCCACTTTGGTTTCCCAACTAACGAGGTAGAAGGCTTCTCCTGCTGAGGGAGAGAAATGTTGGAAGAAGGTTTCTAAAGATGCCGCGAAAGTGTGTCGAGAGTTCAAAGTGGATCAAAAAGTTTTTCAGCAAAAAAAGATGGTCGAATCAGTGCTTTGAAAGGTTTAGAAAAGGTGGTGGCTAGTACATGATAGAAATCTCATGAATCCCATCAATGGGCTGTGGATGTCGTGTATAGGATCTGAGATAAAATGTTAGAGCAAGAGCGAGGATTTATTTTGGTCTTTTTGTTACAATTGATCAACTGGATCCTTTACTTGCAACTCATAGGGAGGATACTATAGGTGGCCCAGGTGCTTTAGAGTCAGGCACTGACGTTTTAGGGTCTTTGTGTTTCTCTTTTTCTTTTATTTTTGTTTTGCTCTGGTAATATTTTGGCGGGATTTGTGTTTTGGTTTGTACACAATATTTATTTTAATTTATATCTTTACCTTTTGCATGTTTGTGCTTTGTTTCATATCGAGCTCCTTTATTGTGACTTAAGTCTTTCGTGAAGCCAAGTCTGGCTATTTTTCTCACAATCATACTGCGTTTAGATGTACACGTTGTTTTGGCGGAATGCCAAGTCAGTCAGATGCAGCTGTAATTGGGACATACTTGTGCAAGTGAAGCATCAGTTCAATTTGATGTGCCTATACATTAACTTTATACTGAAGAGACATGAGCTTGGATTTAAGCGTTTATGCTTTCAATTGCACTTGTAAGTATCTTGGCTGGAACCAGCTAAGCGTTTATGCTTTCAATTTCACTTGTAATAATGAACTTGAGATGAATGATGAGTTACATAATGCTCGAAAGTCATTGATTAGTGTAACATGTTCTTCAAATATAACATAATAGTTCATATAATTATTTTCCTAACCAATTTGAGAAATTATATGTTCAGTTTAGGCTTACTAAAATAAGAAATTCACATTAAATATAATAAACTCAAGCATGTTTACCCGTCGACTAACTACCAAAACTAAGGGGAAATGTGTTTTCGCCAAATAAAATTCCAAAAATGATCTCTTTGGGAATCAAACCCATGACCTTTTAATATTATCCGTCAATGAAAGTAAAACCGAGAGAGAAAGTGGCACACTTTTTATAAAGTGTCATTTGTTACCTCACATTTGTAATTGAGATAAAATACCTTTTCACCTAAGGTAAAATGTATTTTTTGTATTAGTGTTTGTCTTCTTTTTAAATTTTTAGTAATATCTTTCTTTAAGATGTTGAATAAGATTATTAGAGATATAATTATCACCTAATGTTACATCCTCACTTTTAGTGTCAATTCAATTATAAAAGGTTTAATTATATTTTTTATCTATCTATTTTACCTTATTCACACAATTAATTTTTTTATTTTAAATTTAAATAATTTTGATATGGTATTCACATTTTTACACTAAAAAATTTAAAATAAAGAATGAGTTGTGTGAATCAGATAAAATAGAGATAGTAAAAAAATTAAATTTTATAGAATAAAAAACTTTAAAATATGTTTAACTATAACTTAAGTGGAATCAATTAATTTTTAAATTAAATCTAACCTCTAACATGTTGGAATTGACTCAATTTAATTTATTTATGAACTTTAATGTTTTAGAGTCTATTGGAAATTTAAAAGACAATATGAATTGGGGGTTTCTCTTCCCACCCTAAGTTGCGAACAACGATCCTTAAAAAACCTCAAAATTCTCTTTGTGTAGTATAGATTTCAAAATACGAATGTACCTATTGCATACCAACTAACATTATCAATGAGTTACCTCTATTTTGCCAAAAATATGTCCGGAATTCAAACTCCAGATACAGTCCAAATATTGGAATTCAGAATCACCAAAGGGATAACTAAATATAACACCACCTTGCATGTATTCTTCCATTCATGATCATATCACAAAAACTTACAAAATCTTACCTAAATCTCCATTCATTATCAATCAAGTTTTGTACTTCAAAACAACATTTTTCTATCATTTCACATCAAAATGAGCAAAAGAAGTTGAATTTAAGGTAATGTACATGTACTTCCTTCATCATTGCTTTTAAAAATCCAGTTTTCAACTGAAAATCAAACGTTACGTACAGATTTTAAAATCTGGATTATGCCGCATGGTATTCTGAAAAATAAAATCTGAATTGTTTTCATGTCGAATTTTAATTTACTTATGTTATGACTGATTGTAGCAATGGCACACCCTGATGGTGTATGGATGTTAAAGTGGGTGATGTCCTGTAGATGTTGGAAAATAATTCAAAACTAAACATGAGATTGCTATTTGTGACTATATGCTCCAATGGATCCGCAAGAAGGCTGCCAAAATGGGGATCGACATTGTAAACGGGAAGTCAGATTCTAGTTCTAATGGAAGACCGACATTTATGATGATGAGATGAAAAAGAATTTGCAAGTACCAATAATATATCTGGAAGTTAAAATGGGATGACACAGGAATAAGAAAATAAAAGTGTTCTTTTAAATTGTGCGGATACCTTAAGGCGAATAATACATAGAATAAACGCTCTTCTTCCTATTTGGAACAAGTTGACACACATTTCCCGGATTCTCCAATTTCAAATTTAAAAAAAAAAAAAGCGTTATCAAAGGTGCTCACATTAGCAAGCCATCTCCTTCGCCATCTTTACCAAAAAAATCATTCACATTGAAGAGATGCCACTTATTATGTATAAAAACAATGAACATATTATGGATGTTAAGGGTGACGGTAATTGTGGTTATTGAGTTATTTTAGCTTTTCTAACTAAAGGAAAGGAGAATCATGCACTTGTCCGTCAACATCTTATTAAAGAGTTAAATGAGCATAAGGAATCATACACAAAGCTATACGGGAAAAAAAGAACTACGATGAAATTCACGAATCTCTTATTTCTTGTGTTAGCAATCCAACATCGAAGGAAAAATGGACTTGTTTCCCTAAAATGGGTCATCTTATTGCAAATGCGTAAAACTGGGTGTGTATCGATCTGAGAAGATATAATTTCTCGAAAACATTTTTCCACTTCTAAGTGGCTCACCTCAAAATCCAACTAAATGCATTATATGTATTAGGTTGCTTTCAAAAAGCACTATATTTTGTTCAAGTTTATTTGAAACCGAGATGTCCTATACCACAATCATCCTCGAAGTGGACAGCTAATTCCACAAAAGAAGTTGAATTTTGGGTGGATAAATTTTGGATCGGGTAGAAGAATTCAACAAGTTAAGAAATATTTAAATAGAATCAAATCAGTAAATGTCAAAGGCGGAACCTCCATAGATAAAGATTTAGCAGGTAACACATGATTTTGATGCATTTTAGTTTTTATCCTATAATGTATTTAGGTGGTGACTCATTTTTTATATGTAATGCTGGATTATTATTTTCAACAATGTAAATTCGGATAGATTTTAATGTGTTTTAATGTATATATCTCACATTAATTTTATAAATATTGGACTTAAATTTTATATGTAAAAAAACAAGTTATGTTTGTGATATGTTCAATTTGTGAAATCATCTGTCTGCCAAAAGGGTGAATTCACATTTTAATGTTCAGACGCACCCTATTCTATATGTGTTAAAAAGGTTGATCCAGATTTCAATATTCAAAATATCCCTAGAGACAAGATTGGGTTTCTAAGGTCCACATTAATCTAAAATTGTATAAATATATGTGTCTCTCGTGTTGTTAACAAAAATACACCATAATGAGTATGTGTCACCATCTCGAGTTTGGCTACTTCAACGACGAGAGTCCCCTCTTGAGTTTAGGGTCATAGAGAACACCTCTCCAATCTATTTGAATTCCAAAGTAGAGATTCTATTACAATAACTAGAAAATCGAAGAGTTGTGAAGCTTGATTATTATTCACCCTCGATTGACAACAAATGGAAGATACAATTCGACAAGTTTGAGCTGAATACAGATGAAGATTTAAAGGTTATGTGAAGTACATTTCACCGTTACAAAATAAAGGGTCTGATTGAGCTGGATGCGACGGTTGCGAGATTCGCAAATGATATTATAAAGATGTTGAAATGTCCTCAAACATCTCTTGATGATGAAATATAATGTTAGTTTTAGGTCAACGAAAAACTAAATAATATTATGTATTTTATGTATGTCAAATGCAAGATTTATGTTAATTTATGTTGTTCTTCTAATTTCTGCAATTGCTTCTCAATTGTGGTAACAAGAAAAATTCTAGATTTTAATATCCAAATAACCCCTTAACATTATTTCTCGCTTCTTCTATGTTTTAGTTTGTCATAATAGGAAACGATCTAAATTTTAATATCTAGTCTAACCCTTGAGCATTATGAAAAATTGAGTTTGAAAATAAGTTGAGTTTTGAGTGAATTCAAATTTAAAATCCGAATTAATTTTACTTTTGATGTGCGAGAGCTTGGTATTTTTAGGTGCATCTGAATATTAAAATTTAAAATTTAAGATAATATCAATTCCCTTTATTTCAATTTAAGTGTGGTTCAAACTTTGCCACTAGTTTAAAAGTTAAACAATTTTAAAGAATTATAAATTTCTAGAACATGATTAATCCGAGTATTAGAACATGATTAGTCCGAGTATTGATACCCACCCAAAGACTTATACTTGCAAAACTCAATTAAAAAAAGTCAAGAAAAATAATCTACATAGGTATAAGTAGCTCTAACATGGTTTGTTTATGGAATAAAACGCAGGTGCACGTGTAGAGGATCCTCTTTCCCGGCGGGAAGTGCGTCAGTCACCGGTCGTAGGCGGATCACGGTGGCCATTGCTGTTTCTACAAGTGTAGTTAAATTCATTGGGTCTCTATATGCAATTTGGGTTGACTTGACTTTCATTTTTTGGTTATTTTTGCATTGCCTCAAATTAGCTGGTTTTCATGCGTGTTGAGTATTGACTTAACAAAACCATGGACTTTAGAAGAATGAAAATAAATTGTTTCTAAAAACAACTTGCTTAAAAAGATTTGTTTACTATATTTGCATTTACATCATTGTGATGTAATCGTTTGATACTCTATAAGTTATGTACCATAACCACCGCATTAACTTCTTTCATAAGTATTAAGAAATTTTAAGAAATGATTAATAACTAAAAAGATAATTAATGTACCAATCGTTAGTTGGTCCAGTGGTGATTGGCGCTGGACTTGGTAGGGAGAACCACGGTTCGATCCCCCGCAACTGCGATCGGGAGGGGGATGGAACCATACACCCGCACGATGCGCGGATAAATTTTATTAAATTATTAATAATAAAAAGTGTAGTTTAAATTAATAATTTAAAATATAGTGATATAAATTAGCAATAATTTAATAATTTGTATGTCATAAAACATAACAATGTATATTAACAAAAATGAAAAATAAATTATAGAGTAAAAATAGTGAAAATTAATTGAGTAAAAACAGTAAAATTAATAGAGTATAAAATATTGAAATTGTTCTCATTGTTATTATTGGTATAGAAAAACATGCATATGCTAATTAACAGCCAATAATTTAAAAAACAAATGAGATGTTATATGTGGTATATCATTGTAAATTATGAGTTTGTAAAAATAATAACTATTAATTTTTATTTTTACTTTGCATTTTAGTAATTTTAATTATTTCAATTAATATTTTATTTATGATCAACAAAATTTTATATTATTTTAAGTTAATTCATAGATAATACAAAAATAAAAAATAGAAATATTTTAATTAAATTAAAAGAGCCACTGGATTGATAAAAAAAAATTTGATAAAAATATATCATAAAATTTTAGACTACAATTATTTGATCAAAGCGTATTCATAATAAATTGTAAGATTTGTACTCCTTTATTTTTCAAAAGACTGAATACAAAAAAGCAAAAATAATAAAATTGAATATGAAAATAGAGAAAAAATGAATGATTAGGAGTTCAATTAATTTTAATTAAAAAAAAAAGAAAAAGGGGAAATAAGTGATCTATATAAATTTGTGAATGGAAAGAAAAAAAAAAGTAAAATAATAAATTTGAATAAGAACATTGAGAAGAGGTGAATAATTAGGAGTTCAATCAATTTTGAATAAAAAAGAAGGAGGAGAAAGAAGTGATTTATATAGACTTTTGAGTCTTGAAAAACTAAAATAGGTTATAAATAAGAGAATTATTCCCTCCGTTTTTTTATTATAAGTCGTTTTGGAAAAAAATTGTATTTAAATATAAGTCGTTTTACAATTCCAATGAATAATTAATGTTATTTTTCCTATTATATCCTTAAATATTTATTATTCTCTCTCCTTTGAATTATATAAATTTATCTTCCACATGTCATTAATGAAGGATCATTTTGTAAGAACCTTCATAATTTCTCATTTTCATACAACAATTATTATTTTTCTTAATCTGTGTAAAAAGTCTAAAACGACTTATAATAAAAAACGGAGGAAGTAATTTTTATAAAGAGGTGCATTGGAAGTTAATGAAGTGAGTGGAAATTTAATAAAAATATAAATATGAATTAAGAGAAATTTTTAATTTAATTTTTAATCTATAAATAAATTCGTAAAAATAGAAGTTGGAGAGAAATTTTGAAGAAGACCTTATAGAACTATAAATAAATAAATAATTAAATTTTTGAGCACAAAGATGTGGTTTAATTAATAAATTATAATTTAATGGAATTAGTGGGGTTATGCAAGTGAGAGAAGTTGGTTTTGTTTGTTGGTAACAGAGAGTTATTAATAATTATTATTATTATTATTATTATTATTATTATTATTATATATTAGTTTTCAACGCGAACATAGTGGGGGCTAAATGGCTATTTCTTTTTATTTGTTTTATTAATTATTTATTTATATAAATATTTTTATGATGTATTATAAATTTTGAGGACAATAATAATTAAAATTTTAATATTGGAATAGGAAAAAATTATATTTTTAAGACATCTTGTCTTATCTTATAATGTAAAAATAGTGAGAGAGGTTATAGGATTATAGAATAGTATAGATAGATAGATAGGATTATAGAAAAGTATAGATTAGTGGATTAGTGGAAGAAAATTAGTTTTTATTAAGTAATCAATTAAATTAAAATAAATATTATTATTAATACTATTTATTAATTGAAATTTTGGAGGGAAATTTAGTGAGAGAAGTTATAGGATTATAGAATAGTATAGATAGATAGATGTGCATATAATTCATATAATCTAAAAGAAGGTATTAATATTTTTTTTTTGAATAAAATTATATTAAGGAAAAAATGGATTAAAAAGAGAGGGGATTAGACAAAATCCTCTCAATTGAACATGAACCTTAAGAAAGATAGACAAAGTATCTTCTTTATAAAATACGTCCTAAAAAAAGAGGAAGTGAGTTAAAATGTATCGAATCTGAAATAGTAAGCCCTAGGTTAACAAGAGAATCAGAATTGTTGTTCCCTTCTATAAAAATATGAGAAACTACAAAAGTCGTATTCAAAATGATATTTACACCATTTAGCCATCTAGTGCAAATTTGCCAAAGAACCAAGAACAGGGGTTTGAAGGCATGGATCACTGTCAATGAGTCCGTTTTCAACCAAAGTATTTCCCAACCCTTCTGATCGGCGAACTCTATTGCCAACATCGCACCTCAGAGTTCGGCAATGAGAGACTTAGTAATCCCTAAAAAATAGGCAAAAGCACCAATGGAAGGGCCTGGATTAAGAAGGGGGCGTCGTCACAATTAATTTTTATCCAGTTTTGCGGAGGCGGCTTGTAAATAACCTCAATAATCCGTGGAGCATTCGGAGGTTTGATATTGACTTTAAAAAATTTTAGCAAGACAAAATCATGCATATTGATATGCGAAGCCACCTTAGAGTTGTTGCCCGCCAAAGAATGAGTCGACAATATGTAAGAGATGGAGAAAGAAACCAGAAGGGTTTTATCTTTGAATCTAGATAAGATGGGTAATTGAATCCAACCGAATGGTAAAAAAATAATAATAGCCAATTCATTAAGAAAAATATCAATTTTGGTTGTGATAATATGATTTTTAATAATTATGGTTTTATTCTTTATCTGATGTCATGTAAGGATGTGTCACTCTATAAAACTATTGGATGTAACATTATATTGTATTATATGGACGAGGAGCTGGCACACTGCGTCACGGTTCTTTAAGTTGTGACAACTTTGCTACCATCCTATTATGGTTAATACATTTACATCATCGTTAGACGAATCAATTATTATAACACAAGTGTTTAAAAGAGTAATTAAATATTTATGCTACCTTTCTATATCATAAGCATGCATATAACATGGTTTTCATATAAACGTAATAGTGAAAGGTTTAAGGGGCTTCCCAGAAAACTATCAAACACAACATCATCAGATACAATAGAGGCTTATGGGGAAATAGAGGCTTCATGATGAGCCGAAGACATATGAATTCGGGAAAATGATGTTGGATACAAATAAAGTTTCTCAAACAAGGGATCATGATAGTCTAGGTTTTCCTATGAACGAAAGCATGTTCGACCATTCTACCATGTCTCATTCTTGATTAGTTATTGAACATTTTTCCTATAATCAAATAAGAAAAATCATGTCATAACCAAAGAAAATATTGGCAAACCGAACAAAAAAGCATAAAAAGGTAAATCTGGATTTTGTTATCCAGACTAAGGGTCAAGATTTCAAAATTCAGAATGGACAAAACTAGAACATATGAACAAGAAATAGAGGATAAGCACCCTAAGCAACAAATATTTAAAATTTCAAAGCAAGGCAGTTTAGGATAAACAAATATGAGATATCTATTGTAGTTAATCTATTGTATCATGCCTATAAACTATTTAAGTAATGCGTGCATTTCAAATTAAAAAAGGTAAAGAAATGAGTAACTTACCAAATATTTGCTTTGTTTGATTTTTGATTGATTGTAGTGGAGTAGAACTTTTAAGATGTGCTAAGTTTGAATGCAATGGAGTATAAGTTCTAAGAAAGGTTAAAAAATATTGGAACAAGGGTATGCTCACAAGCTCTATTTGCTGAAATGAAAAAAGGGAATGGATAGGGAAAGCTTCGGACGCGAATACTTAAACGTAAGCGCCTAGATTCCAAACCCAGTAGGAATTCAGAACATTGAAATCAGATTCTTTTTTAATGTGTGTTTGCATTATTCTGAGATTGGGCATATTTGTGGTGTTTTAAGGCGCGTCAGAAGTTCAATCTTTGTAATATATTAATTCATATTATAATATTTGATTTGTTTATAACACTTGCATTGGCGTGTTTCAAAAAGAGTTTGTTGAATTTGTAGTGCGTCCGAATTTTGAAAATTAAATTTTATATTTTTATAATTTCGTCGGAATGTGTGGGTAAGTCATGAGATGTTTTGAAAAATCCCCAAATATTAGGGAATTGCTTCTCCCACCCTAAGTGGTGGAGAAACATTCTAAGGAGACACACCTCTCTTTTGCCTGAAATTAGTCCGGAGATACAATTTCGTATCCATGCTATACGCACCTAATGCATTCCTAATTGAGACATTTCCATTTTGACATAATTGATCCGGAGATGCATCTACGTATTCATCCTAGACAAAATACGATAATGCATATTTATATTCACCATAGACAGTAAAATTTGATTTTATTTAGAAATATACCGCTGTAATAGATCCTGTATTATAACTATACTATCATAATATTTTTTTTTATAAATTAAACCATACTTATCAAATAAAATGAAAGTTCCTTATATAAATGTATAAATCATAAATCCATAATAAAGTCAAAATAAATTACAAACGATAATAATAACCCTAATACAAATACTATACTACTGCGTATTTCGGACCCCCCATTTTCCTACGCTGCCTCCTCTACGACAATTTTGTATGTGCCTCAGTAAGACGACATCTACAATGTGTCTCTCAAGAGAGTCTTTCAGAAAGACTCCTCTGTCTATATCCGCTTGTAGAAGATCCATGATACGACGACATGTAGGCGACATATCAATAACATGATATGCCCTAACTTGCTTCTCCTCTAGTATCTCCTGATGAACTGACCTAGGTGAATCTCCTAGAGCATCTGGTGTCATATAAGGATGTGACACTAAAAAATACCACTGAACATACCCGAATGCACATCTCTAGAAATTTGGAAGTGAGTTGAGAGAGTTTGAGAATTTGAGGGTTTGAAAAGGTAAAAGAGAAATGAGGAAGGAGAAACGTCTGACACATTCTTGATTAAAAACGCACCTGGAGATGCATTTTCGTAAGTTATCCAGAAATGCATTTTCGTATTAATTTTTAAAATAAAATTAGAGTCTGACTCAAAAGTGAATGAATGATGTGTGAATAAAGTGTGTCCAGAAATATATATTTGTGTTTTAGGAATAGTTTTTGTTTTTCACTAAAATATAAGAGCAAGAGCAATCCTAAATCCTTAAGGTGGGAAGAGCAATCCTCAAATATTATTTAGCTGAATTTTTTTCTAAACTATAGAAGACCAATACTTCGTGGGACATAAGACCCTCTTTGTTCACAATAAAAGACCAATACTTACACAAAATAAAATTGTTTAACCTAAAATTGCTATATACACCGATATAATTACTTTTTCTTGTTCCTTCGGATTATGTTGATATTAATTTTATTCCTTGCAGTCCACATTACAAATCACTTTTTGACAACAAGTTCATTGTTTTACTGATTTTTAATTTATGCATTAGAGATTATCTTGTTTAAATAATTTTTTATATATTTTTTTGATGTAAAAGAAATTTTTTAATATGAGGCTTTTTGCAAGTCCCAAAAGTCACTGCAATATGAATTTTCCTCAGAGATTACCAATAGTAATAAATTTTAAAATTGAAGGTTTTCACATTCATTCTAGAAGGAAAGTAAATTAAATTATATTTCAATGACATGTTCACATGGTATGGTTTGGTATGATCCTTTTAGTTCTAATCCACTATTTTGGGACCGTTTTTTGAAAACGACAAGTCGTGGATGGTTTTACTACTTAACATTACACACTTTGTTGATGCTTGTGAGTTAATGACATAATAATTAAGGCTAACCAATTGGATAATCACAGTACACCTATATATTAAGAGAAAGTCTATTTTGACCTAAATTTTGTGTACTACATATTGACTAATTAATAGATTTTGCTGTTTGTGTTATAGGAGGAGCACTTTTGATAACTTCCGCCACTATTTTTGAGTCTACGCATATCTATTAGACTCGTATTTGATTTTTATTGTGTGCAATTTAAAAAAATTGGAGTAGTAGCGTAATTTATTGTCCATTTATTTTCATTTTATATATAATTTGTATTGTTTAAGATTATGTCAAAAAAATTTCAAAAGTTAAAAAAATAATTATAATAAATTACGTTTTAGATGTTATAAAATCGGCTCTTATGAAGTCGACTCTCATCCAACCTATTCTCACTTTTAATTAGAAGGTTAACTTCTTTTGTTTTGTTTGGTTCATATTGCCAAAAATAAGAGAAAGCATAATTAACCTGATTTGCTAAACCAATATTAAATATAAATTAATCAAAAATTAATATAGTTAATTTAAATATTTTAGTATTTTTTAAATTAAATACATTAATTTTTTATAATTAAGCATGAAGATTATTTTTTAGAAATGGTCCCAACTTCCAAACCCATTATTCTCCTTGTGCCCACTACCTGTGATATGATATGACCGATTCCATATATAGTATTATTACTATTATAATTCAATCCTAATCATAATTAATAAAAACGACTTCTTTTCCGTTGACCATGCAATTCTATCATGTCTTTACCATTTTTATCATATTGTCTTGAGGTTTATCTTACTTACAAATTATTAATTTGAATCCCAAAACTATATATTATTTCACTATTTTCCATTGGTTATGACTATAATATTTTGGGATATACATGAAGATTTTAGAAAACTTCATAATTTTGAATTTTACATTAGTGTCAGATCTAATATTCACGACAATCAAAATCAATATGTTTAAAGATGACAATTTGATTCTTTTTTAGTGGACACCTACAAAAATATTATCAATGGATAAGATAAAAACATGCAAAAATGAGTATGGGTATTGCCTCGAGTAATTATTGATTAAAATAAGTAGATATAGTTAACTTAGTATCCAACCCACCTCATACTTACACACTACATATATTTATAATTTATCTTATTTTATAAAAATATATGTCTATCAATTTTAAAAAATGATTCAATGTTAAATCTAAGGATGGCAATGGGCAGAGTCTGGATAGGATAATATTGTATTTGTCTCCATACCCACCGTTTGAAAAAAATCCTCGTATCCGAATCAATACCCGCGTGGGCATCAATGTTTGTACTCGTATCCGTACTTTGTGGGTACCTAAGTACCCATATCCATACCCGTTTACCCACATTTCTAATAAAAAATTATTGATCAATTGTAATTTATCACGTCATTTTAAGTATTTAAAAACATTTAAAAAAATTCAAAAATGTTATTGTTGAGTTAAGAAATAAAGAAAAAACTTTTATCAAAATTCATATAAATTAAATAGATATAAATATATATATATATATATATATATATATATATATATATATATATATATATATATATATATATATATATATATATATATATATATAGTGCGGGTATGAGGAAGGGTGGGTGCTAAAGTGTATGTACCCGTACCCATACCCGCTTATTTTCGTGGGTAATTGTCCGTGCCCATGATTGTACTTATTTGCGGGTTTTTATCCAACCCGCTATGAGTAATTTTTTAGGATACCCGCACTGAGGATGGGTACAATTGTCATCCATAGTTAAATCATTATGTATTTTACTTGGAGAATATATAAACTTTTATTCCACAAAAACATAGAATACAAACCGATCTAAAAGGATCCAGGTTCCAAACAATCAAGATAACAATCCTATCCAAAAAATCTAGCTAATGCTCATATTGACTACATTAACATACCCTCTAAGGTGTTTAGATAAGCTGCTTCTAATGACTATACTAGTCTTGATTCTTGAAATAATTTCACTTCCCATGTCAAGTTGGTTGAAGATGTGATCATTCCTAGCTTTCCATAGGAAGTAAACCGTCCCAGCTAGTGCCACTCTAAGCATCTTTCGTTTCCAGCCTTTCCTATTACTCTCTTGTGTCAACCACGCCTTTTCAACATACCATTGCATAGGAGTTCTTAAGTAACCAATCCATTGCAGAATGGCCTTCCAAATGGTGTTTGTTTTCCTGCAAGCAAAGAAAAGATGGTCAATGGACTCATCTTCATGACAGAAGGTGCGGGTCTTTTCAAGGTTCACACCAAACCGGATGAGTCTATCCTTTATAGTAAGCCGTCCCATGAAGAGTAACCACAGTTGGAATTTCGCTTGAGGTCTTGCAGTGTTTGAGTAGAATACACGTTTCCACGCTACATGTTCTTTCTCCCCACGGATGTATTTGTACCAGATGGTTGTGTGGAACTTCACTTGTTGCACAGTTTGTTCCCATTTTTGCCTATCCTCAATTAAATCTCTATTCTTCAGGATTTGTTTAAAGATCCATGAGGAGTTCGCAGTACTTTGCACCTGGAAAATATCTCTGCCCTTCACATAATATTCATCAAGCCATTTTACCCATAGTTTATCTTTTTTTCCTTGAATATTCCAAAGGAGCTTTAACATGGTTGCTTTGTTCCAATCCTCAAGAGAAGTGACATTTAGTCCTCCTGCACATCTTGGATCACACACTTCATCCCAAGCTATAGGAGCATTCTTGCTGTAATCTTTGCCACTCCAAATAAAGCTTCTACCTATGGCCTCCACTTGATGAATTATCGTCTTAGGCAAGGGAAAGACCTGCATCCAATAAACAGCCACAACAAGCAGAGTGCTTTTCACCAGTTGACATCTATCGGCAGAATTGAGAAGCTTTGAGGTCCATTGGTAAATCTTGGTTACAATCTTGTCTACTAGAGGTTGACATTGGCTAATACTGAGCTTCCTGCTGGTGAGGGGGACTCCAAGGTATTTGAAAGGAATCTTCCCTTCCTCAAAGTTTGTGGCTTTCAAAATTTTCCTCTTCTCGAGCTCATTTGTTCCTCCAAAATAGACCTTGCACTTACTAGGATTTTCTTTTAAACCAGTTGCTGCTAAAAATTGTTGAAAGGCATTCATCATTTGTATCATTGATGTCTCATCACCTCTAGAGAACAACAAGAGATCATCTTGAAAACAAATATTGGTTAATCTCAATTTATCACACTTGGATGGTACTTATACTCTCGAAAGCTTATCTAGGTATCTTGAAATGACTTGGGATAGTAGTATGTAACAATTGAATAAGTAATGCACTTTTCCCGTATATATATATATATATATATATATATATATATATATATATATATATATATATATATATATATATATATATATATATGATAACATATATTTGTGAAATGACATTAATAACTTAGAATTTTTCTAATATTTAATTGTGCAAACATTATTTTAGTTGTAGAAACTTCATTAATGACATATATTAATATAATAATATTTTGTATTTTTATCCAATAGCACACATTTTCAAGTATATTTTAAAATTCATTTTAATTAAAATAATTTTTTTAAACTAAAATTATTTTTATTTTCTTAAAAAATATTGTATCTTAAAATAAAAATTATTTGAAATTATATTACTTCGTTATTAATATTCAATTACTAAAGTTAATTTTTAAAAATTAAATACTATTTTAAATTTAAATTAATAATTATTTAAAATAATCATAATACTCTTTTTATTAAATTAATATATATATATATATATATATATATATATATATATATATATATATATATATATATATATATATATATATATATATATATATATATATATATATATAAGAAGGGGTGAAAAACACTTAGAAATGGGGGATTGAATAATGGTTGTTTCTAAAAAGGGTAGATAAAAAAAATCACACAAATATTTTTATCCTAGTTCGTTGTTAATCAAACTACTCGAGTCCACCCCTGACAGAGTGATTTACCTCCAATGAGGATTTAATCAACTAATCAATCTTGATTACAATGATTTTTTTTTTAAATAGGCAATGGAATTAATCAAAGAGCAAAAGGGATGCTCCACCCGATTACATAAGAACACGAACCGCTATTCGAAACAAGTTAACGGAAGGACATGCCACAAATGAAAATTACAACTTGATATCACTCTAAGTCTTCTAGAGTATGCTGATCACAACTTGATATCACTCTAGGAATTCTCTTACAGAATATTAAACAATGTTACAAGAGTTTAAAATTGCTTCTTAATAAGATATAATCACTAAGTGATTTACTCTCAAAATAAAGTTCTAACACTCACTAAGATATTACAATATTTGTGAGGTTAAAGATGAAGATCTTTGTTGTTTGTGTAATAACGTGTAGAAACAATTTGGCAGCGTAAGATTGCTTTAGTGTAAGTTCTCTGTGTCTTCAGCATCCAGAGCATCACTTATATAGGCCATGAGAAAAGTGAGTGTTGAGGAGCATTTAATGTTTTACATAAATAGTACACTGATGCATTTAATGTTTCACTCTTTTGTCAACTACCCCGAGCCTTGTTTCAACTGCTCTTGCTGACTTTGCCTTTTGTAGCTTCTAACGTTCCTTTTGTCTGTCAGATTTGATATTATAGCTTTTTCATCTTGTACTTGCTTCTGGACTCAGACTATTAGAATGACGTTATATATCAGAGTCTTCACCATTGGTGCAGATGCAACTTCAGTCATCAGACTTTGGAAGTTCTTTGTAGCGTGATACCGTCAGATCTTCAGAGCCTTGCTTCTAATGCCTTCCAGATCATGTTCTGATTTTCTTAAGCCCATCTTTTGATGTCTTCCATACCATGTTCTGACGAAGTCATCCAGATCTTCTGGATCAGAGCTTCTGAATACTGATTTTGTGCATACTCAGGCTTTTCCTGAAATGGAAAACGTGAATAATTAGAGTACCACATTGTCTTATACAAAATTCATATTTAATGTTATCATCAAAACTAGAAATATTGATCAGAACATTTCATATTCTAACAAAATATATAAATATATATATATATATATATATCTATATATATATATATATATCGATGTTAAGCATAAGTTGTTTTAATATTGAATTAGTTATATTGATGTATTGTTATTAACATAGATTTTAAATATAAAAAAAATCATTTTGAACTGCTATTGTTGATTTATAATTCTCTGTTTTTATTTTTTACTTTTATATAAACAAAAAAAAAGAAGTGAAAAAAGAGGGGGAAAGAAGAATTTGAATTCAAAAAAGTGAAAAGTGAGTTAAAAAAACCAAAAAAAGATATTTTTTGTCCCCAAATTATTAATTTAGACTAAGCTAACAAAAGGGTATTTTTGTGATTTACAAAACAACAAATTTTCTTATATTATAGATTTTTTTCAAAAGCCATAACTATCACCAGCCAAACTGTTTTGGGCCTGCTCAAGTTTAGCTCTACTCTCTTGCAGTTTCCTAATACCATATGTTACCTTGTTGTTAAGTTTGGTAAGGTTAAGTTCTAACCTTTGAAATTTCCTCCAAACAATATACATAGGTCTCCCGTGTTCCTCTTGATCCCAGCTTTTGGTAATGATCTCCATATATTCAGGGTTGTCCACTACACAATTTTGAAATTTAAAACTTCTTTTGTGTTTCTGGTTACTATTGCTCCTATCCAACTTCACTCTCAATGGTGAGTGATCAGAGATATCAGGGTTGAGGATCTCAATCTCAAATTGGGGAAAGGCTAAGAACCAGGAAGCATTGCATAAAGCCATGTCAATCCTCGAGTAAATCAGACTAGTAGAATGCTTATTGAACCAAGTAAATTGGTCACCCGTTGTCTCATGCTTATACAATCTAGTGACCTACATCATATTCTCTATGTCCACATAATCAAATTCTTGGACCTCTTTACCCCCTTCATTCTATCAGCTACTTTCAAAACATTATTGAAGTCACTGATAACTATCCATGGCTAAGTTATGATCCCTCCAATATTTTTTTAGATCATCACATACTTTTCTTTTGTTACCAAGTTGATTACGGGCATACACTATAGTCAAGAAGTGTGAAAATTCTCCATTTATATGATAAACTTCACTATGGATATATTGGTCAATTTTACTGTTTTGCTTCATATTTCAATATCTAGGATTCCAAAGCAGCCAGATCCTACCAATATTATGGTACTCATAGTTCTCATTATAGTTCCAATTATTCCCTAGGGTTTTCCTAACAGACTCTGCATTATTTTCTCTAACTCTAGTTTCTAGTTCCAATTTATTTATTATTTTAATTTTAATAAAATTAACAATTTAATTTATTTTACAGGTCACTATCAACACAATATCTATTTCATTTTAATCAATCATTACTTTAACTTGAAAGACAAAATCTTTATTTCTTAATATTAATTCTTTTTCTTTCTCCATCTCACGTTTTTTTTTCTTTTTATATGATCATTTAATATAATTAAATTTATATGATTATTGTTCATTTTAAATTAGGTAAATCATTTCAAATTTTTCATAGATATCTAAATACATTTATATCGTATCAAATCATTTTTTATTTTAGGGATCATTATGAGCACATTGTTTATTTTATTTTAATCAACAATTTGCCTTGATTTGAAATCCAAAATCCTTATTTCAAAATATCAGTTTTTTTTTCTTTTTTCTTCTCACGAGTCATTTTTTCTTTTTTCATGATTATTTAATACAATTGAGTATATAAATATTTTTCAATTTACAATTAAATAACTCATTTCAAATTTATATATAAATACATTTTATATCGTATCAAATAAATTTTCTATTTTACGGATTATTATCAACGCAATACAAATTTTATTTTAATAAAAATTACTTCAATTTAAAAGATAAAATTTTATTTTTATTTTTAAATATTAAATATTCTTTTTTCTTTAGTCTCTTTATATTTTAATACAATTAAATTTATATAATTATTGTTTATTTTAAAATTAATAATTAATTTTAAATTTAAATACATATCAAAATACAATTTATGTTGTATAAAATAAATTTATCCATGACATACAAATATCTGGTTAATTCAAAAATAAAATCGTAAAGATGTATTTTACTTCAAACTTCTACCATCTAACTCGACACATAAATAAAGTTTTGCATATGCATTAATCAGATTTCATCATTGTTTTCTTTTCATTACTTATAAAAATATAAATAATGATTTTTTTTTTTTTACATAAATATAGATAACGAGATCTTATTAAATATCTGCCTAAAACATGTGTTCTGTATGTTACACAATTAGTACAATTTATTAATAACATATTTTTCTGGTTGCTTATTTGAGAATCACTTTAAGCAATCTTAAACTAATTCTAAATTAATAATATTTTATCACCTTTTACAAATTTAAAGAATTGATTCTCATAATTTGTAGTCCATCCAAAATTAAATATATGTATTGAAAGAAAAACAAAAGGAGAGAGTCTTGTTTGCATAGAATCACTAGAAGCAAAACAATTTTTTAATATTAAGAATTGATTCCCATTATTGTATTAATATTTAAACAATTGATTCCCATTATTTTAATTTAATCAATATTAGTTTTATTACAATTAAATTTAATTAAAAAAACTTTTTTTATATAAAAGATTTCACGTAAAGCCATTTCTTACTATTATCAAATACACCCAAAATAACACTTATTTTTAAAGTTTTTCATTACACTTACAAACTCAAATCAAAATCAAAATCTTTGAATCCTGCCAAGAATCTTAACAACCAAGAAGTTTCCTACATAATTGGCTCTCTGGTTCTCTCAATGCCTAACAAATGTTTACCTACTCATGTTCGTCCAAGCTCAAGTGAATATAATGATAATCCAACAAAACACTTGTTTAGCCTTGCTTTTGTTACACCTTAAGTAATCTTGGTGATACAGTGACTACTCTAAATTTCATTTAATATATCCACATTTTAAGTAATTCTTGTGTTTCGTGTAGGAACAATTAAGAATTCATTTTAAGAGTTCACCATTAGGAATATTTTAAATTATAGTTGAAAGAAAAGGTAGATTGATACGATTGTTACATAATTTTGTGGAAAAAAATTTTATAAAGAAATTTTTTATAAAAACTTTAAATGAAAATTTTGCTTGAATTTTTTTTTATAAAAATCACTTAATTTTGAAGCTATTTCAAATAGATTTTTATAAAAAAAAATTTTGAAAAAAAAATTTTGACTAAATAATATATATTTTTGTTGTAGGATGTCAAAATTAGTGTTTTATTTTAGAAAAAACGAATTTAAAAAACTTATAATATTTTGAAAAACAATTTAAAAAATACAAAAAAAAAATCTATTTCTTTAAAACTTAAACAAACAAACAAACCCTTAGTCACATACTGCAAAATTGTGAGTTCAACTTCTGTGACTAATATGAAAATTTCTTTAATGAATAATTGGTAAGTATTTTCATAAACGTCTTGATATCTACCATAATTTCGGAGTTCAACTCAAGTAAGTTTTTTATATCTAATTTTTTTTCATAACTTAACCCCTAAAGATAACATAAATGTTTGAAAATATGAAAACTCATCATTTTTATTTCATTAATATAAAATGGGACAAAAGACTCTAAAAAGTTTAGAGTAAAAAAATTATGGGTTTATTTACATATCAAATATCTAATAAAAACTCAAAAAAAAATATATAAAAAAATAAGAAAGTGAAACAAATACATTTAAATTGTATACCTTCGGTTTAAAAAGTAAAAAAACAATGATGTTTGAAAAAATGAACAAGTCAAAGTTGCAAAATATCAATTCATTTCGTTAAAAAATATATATCAACACATTATTTAAATGTTATTAATTAATAAATAAATCGACCCTGAAAATATAGTTTTTAAAACTTATTTTAGACAACAAAGTCAAGTTAAGTACACATAAATCAAAAGCTGAAAACAAAGGTTATTATCATTACATTCAAATCATTCTATTTAAATACTATAAATCAAAAGCTACAAACATGTTTGTGTATAGTTACAAAAATGAACCAGTTGTGCAACCTAAAACTTACCACTAGTATTGTGGAGTTTGCCTAACAATATGGACTGGCCTACCAAGAATGTCAAACTTTTCGGCACAACCTTGTCGTTGGAAAACGAATCCAATACATCATTGTTTTATTCTCCATTTTTTTCAATTATATTATTATATGAGAATGATCAAATGGCATCATACATTATATAATGCATACTCAAACACAATATAACAACAAAGACAAATAGTATAATGATGTATTACTATTTTTGTGGTTGTAAAAAAGTATTATAATTTTATGTTAAGATTTTTTTTAAATTTTATTTTGTTTATAAAAAAACAGCTTACCAGTTGAAATAATTCATTTTAAGTTTAATTAATTAAGTTGTGAATTTTTATATTTTTTTATAGTAAGTTTCTTTTGTTATAGTCAATAGTCAAATTGTAATTGGATGATCTAGTTCTAATTTCCGAGGATGTTGCGTGATGTATTTATGGAGCCTAAAACTTGGTTTTTTCAAATTATTTATTTGGAGTTTAAACTTTAATTCAACTAATCACAAACCAGTAACAATTCAGTCTTGAGTTTGTATTATAAAATTGTTTTAGAGTGTGTTTGGATGAGGTAATTAGAAATTTTAAGGGAATTTAAAATTCAAAGCAATTCAAATGATTCAATTGAAATCCATTCATTTTAAATTATTTTGTTTGGATGAAGTATTAAGGTAATTCATTGTTAGATTTTTTGGGTATTTTTTTATAAAATATAAAAATTTTGGACCAAATTAAAAAGTTGAAAAGTAGGGATCAAATTGCAATTTTTAAAAATTTGAAGGACCAAATTGTAAATTTTAAAAATTATTAAGGACCAATTTGCAATTTTTTAAAAATTTTTGGGGTCAATTTTATAATTTTGAAAAATATGAGGACCAATTTGTAAATTTTGAAGAAATAATAATAATAATAAATACATTCTATGGAACATGAGAGGAATTTCAAATTCTTTGGTTTTTGGTGTCATTTCAAAATGATTAAATTTAACTTAGATGAAATACTCCATAAATTTCCATCATTTTAACAATTCTTCATTTTTGTATCCAAACAATGAATTTTGGTCAAATCATTTTAAATTCCCTCAAAACATTACTTTCCCTCATTAAAATGCTTCATCCAAACACACTCTTAGAGTGTGTTTGAATTAATCATTTTAATGAAAGAATATATTATTTTGATTAAACAAAATTTATCGTTTGAATAAAAAAATTGTTAAAATGATACAAAAATTTATAGAGTATTTTATGTTGGAAATCCACCAAAACTTATGATAAATTTCTACCAATCTAGATGAATAAGATTGATATCACCACACAATAACAATGAACAATATAAAAGAAAGAAAAACAACTCACAAACTCTGGAGAACTTCTTATTCACTTGCAACTGCAAATTCTATGAATACAACTTAATTGACTTGATTACAAAAATAGGAGTTACTCCCTCTATTTATAAATTTAGGTTAGGTTGCTCTCTAAGCCAAAATCCCAAAACTATAAAAGCCCAAAATACCTATTTTGAAACTAAATCAAATCTAATCTATTTTAGATCTAAATCAAATCTATCTAATTTAGATGTAAATCAAATCTGTGTGTAACAAACTATTTTCACGCTTCTAAATCAAATCAAATCTTTTTGACACAAGGAATTATAATTTAACACACACATAATTCATTGTGTCTAAGCTATTTATGTTCATCATAGCTCTTAGTCTTCTGAACACTTCGACTTGAACTCCCTTCGTCAAGATATCTACAATCCGATTCTGAGTTTTGTAATGTCCCAACTTCATCTTTCCATCTACTAACTGCTCTCGAAGATAATGGAACCTCATTTCAATGTGCTTGCTTTGACCATGTGCTATTGGGTTCTTCGCCAGGTTAATAGCTGACATGTTGTCGATCTTCATGGTAATTGTTCCATGATCTTTAACTGTTATCTCTTCGACCAAGTTCATTATCCATGTTGTTTGACATGCACAAAAGGAAGCAGCTATGTACACTGCTTCGCACGACGATAGTGCCACAACTGGTTATTTTCTAAAACTCCAAACAACTGGTGCACCACGTAGCATAAACACATAACCAGCCGTGTATTTTTGATCCTCAGCATCACTACACCAACTCGAGTCGGTGTAACCCACTAATTTGCATTCTTTTCCTTTGTCAGCTACAGAAAATAAAATGCCATAGTTAAGCGTTCCTTTTAGATACCTTAGTATCCTCTTCGCTGCTGCTAGGTGTGATACATTGGCCTTCTGCATGAATCTACTCACCATACCTACAATTTTTGCTAAGTTAGGCCTTATGTGACAAAGGTATCTCAATGACCTAATGAGTCTTCTGTACTGGGTTGGGTCGACATCATCTTCATCAGCATCTTTCGACAGTTGCAGTCTTGGTTCTGCAGGTGTCGAAGTCGAGTTGCATTCTTCCATCTCAAATCTCTTGAAAATTTCTCCTGCATATCTTCTTTTATGCATCATCAAACCTCTACTGCTCTTGTAGAATTCGATGCCAAGGAAATATTTTTAGATGCTATTGATTTTGATTTTTGAAATTATGTTCAAAACGGTCCATTTGTTCCTATATATTTCATTAATAATGAAGTAGTGAATAAAGCGATAAATTTATGGACCATGGAAGAAAAAAAGTGCAACAAATTTTTAAGTAAAGTACTATATGATTAGTGTATTAAACGCTTGAGAGTACAATGATGTTTCTAATTATGGAACTGCTAAAGAATTGAGGGATACCCTTGAAAAGATCTATGAAGTTTCAATTGAAATCAAAAGGGGAATGATGAATACACTAGACCAATAATTTGAGATACCGTATGAAAATAAATATAATCTTCAAAGATGGTTTTCTGGTATTAAAACTCTTGGCAACGATTTTAAAAATTGTATTTCTAACTAGTGTATTGAATATTCAAGAACTAATATAGGAAACCGCATCCAGTATTAGAATCTCGAGAGAAAAATATTATTGATGACTTACATGGTAAGTCAAATAATCCAAAGATGCTAAATAAACTCAAAGATTTAATACAATTACTTCAAGACGAAGAAAATATCAAAGAGGAAAGTGAATATGTATCTGAAGCATCATCTTAAGAATCATTTGAAGTATTTTCAGAAGAATTATTTGAAGATACTTTTTAAGTATCATCAGAAGAAACATTTAAAGCATCATCTAAAGCAACATTTGTAACATCATCGGATGAATCATCTGAAGCATCATTTGGAGAATTAGATGAAAAGGTAAGTTTTGTTTTAAAACTACCTATGAAGATGATGATGAGGTAATCACTCTCTCTTATAAACAAATGTGTGGTTTAAATATAAAAATGTGTTAAGAAAATGATAAATTAGAAAAAAGCTTTGTGACTTATAAGAATCATGTGAAATATCTAGAAGATGAAAATGAAAGAGTTATATATGAATTGAATCAACTTAGAAAAAGGCATTTTAAATTCTCTTAAATATAAAATATGTGATTCTTTAAGAACTGAAATTGAATATTTGCATTAAGTTTACTAAGGGCATAGATAACCTTAACAAGATTATATGTCTCGATGAAAAGACAAAGAAAATTACATTATTTATAAATGCATTTATTGTCATTTTATGAGTATATGTCCTGATGAAAAGAAAAAGAAAATTGCATTATTTAGAAATGCATTTATTGTCATAAATATGGGCAACTTTATCCTTATTGTTTCAACAAAATACATGATTTAAAGTGGTTTAAATGATGCAACTATGATAACTTAAGTGACCTTAAATCTACTAACATTAGAGGATCCAAAAAAAATTTTAAAAAAAATCTATTTTTTTGCAAGAATGCTTTGCAATATCAAGGAAAAATCATCAAATGAAAGTAATTTGTCCAACAAAATTTCAAGGACAAATGATCTCATTTTTGAAAGATTCTTTAAAAGGAAATTTAGAAAGGAAAAAATGGATTCTAAAATTGTACAGTGAATCAAAATATATAAAGAGATGAAAAAGAAATAAGTTTGAGTTTGGTTTTGGAAAGAACCAAGGGAAAGAAGTCATCTAAAGTTTTTTTTTAGTAAAAGAGGTAATTCACTTTGAAAAAATGAACTCGAAAAACTCAGTTTATTCTTCTAACAAGTCCTAAAATATCGCACTTTCATTATATTTATTTGTCTACTAATATTTTGTTTAAAAAAATGATGTTTTGAGCAAAAACAAGGGTCGAAAACCAAAAAGGGGAGGTCTCCAAAGCAATATGGCCCTTAAGGCTGTGTTTGAATATTATAAAACAAACATAGAGTAATGAAGTGGAGTGAAATGGAATAGAGCAGAGTGAGATGGAATAAAAATGTTATTCCATTGTTTGAGTTCATGGAAGAATAAAGCAATTTTGTCATTCTACTCAAATAGCAGGGTACAAAATATGATGGAATGAGACGAAATGCATTTCATCTAGTTCTGCTCTATTTCATCCTTTTTTGATTAATCCAAACAATGAAACATAAATTGATACTACTTCATTCCTTCTCATTCAAATACACCCTAAAGCTCTTTCCAAGCCCAAAAGAATCAAGTAGTTGAAAAATTGAACCTCTTCATCGATAACCTAAGGGTTAATCGATTAAGGCTTTTGAATTTCAAATCTTGCACCAGTTAGTTGACTAAAACAAATGGTTTATTTGATTAAAAACAAAAAAAAACAAATTCACTGTTTCAGGCAACCAATCCAAAGTTGATTGGCATTAAAGGATTAATCGATTAAATAATCTGTAAATCGATTAAGAAGGTTCTATAAATATGTAATATTTCTTTCATTTTTCTTCGTTATTCTAATCTTCATCTTTTTAATTCTTCTTCTTAGTTTTTTTTTTTCCTATTTGTGTGTTCTCATTATCATTATCACAAAAAATGGCACCAAAAAAGAATTCATACTATCGGTGGTTCCTCCGCTCAAGCTTGCGTTTCTGATGAATTCTCATCTCAAGAGTAAGAAAACACTTTCGAAAAGCACTTTTCCAACTTTCAACTTTTCCCAATTCATTATGTTTAAAAGAGCTACTTTGAGAAGTTTGAATTCTTCCACTCCTTCACTCAAGTGAATCTAAGGATTTTTGTCTGCAACATGCCATGAGAGATGTTTCTCAATTTGGTAAAAATGTTCTAGCAAATATCTACTACAAAGATAGGGTAATCACAGTTGAGATATGTAAGACTCAAATTTCTCTTTTGCTTAAGGAACTTGTTGTCATTTGTAATTTACCTTGTCCTCGATCTCTCTACACTTATGATGCCTCTAGTGCTATCGAAGATTTTGATATTATCTCTTCTTCTCAATCACTTATAATTGACCCACTAGCAGATTATAGATTTCTTCTTACTATATCCCCAAAAATTTTAATCTTGGAATAATGTCAAAAACTGATATAATAATCACATGATTACTGGTCAACAAGATCGAGACTAATTGAGCTAATGACGAAAATGCAACACATGTTGAAAAGCCTAATAAAAAACACATGATTACCATATAGTGTACAACATGACGAAATATTGGATTGTGCTCACAACAAAAATGATCACCCAAATAAATAAAATAAACTAAAACTCAACTCATGAATGAAATATAACTGAAACTCAAAACTAAAACTAGATTGTCTTTAAAAATTTTAAATAATTATTTTTTATATAAATCTTTTTGTGACAGTTTGATTAAGGGTTAACAAACATCGGTGTAACATAATCACCTAATTACAAAATATATATTAGTTGAGGGATCTAATTACATTTTTTAATTTAAAATAATTTTTTTTTTAAATAAACTAAAGATTTATAGCATAAATTAAACCTTAATTTTGTTTTCTATAAAGAATATTGTATGTTATAGATAAAAGTTTTATGATAATTTTTAAAAAGATATAAGAATGAGATAATTTTAATTTAACTAAGCAATGTTAAAACTTTTAAGGAAAAACTCTATTATCTATTGTTGTATATTTGACACGAGATTAATTTATATAATTGTGCATCTGAATACTCAATTTTGTTTGACACATGAGATCAATTTATAATGGTGTATCTGAACAAGCAATTGAATGTCAAAATATATTAATGCTAATTTTTCATTTTGCAATATGGAGTGCATAGAGCTCAACATACACATGGTTAATTAGCTATATAACAGTTGTATCAAGTCATGAAGGTGACATATATAATTAAAGCCTAAGTTTAGAGAACCCTGCAAAGCCAGCATATCTAAAAAAAACTTGAAAACAATCAAGGATTCTCACTATAACTTGTCACCTACTATTCCTCCTCATTTGCATATGAACCACCAAATGTGACACCTAATATTTTACATTTTCAAGGTTCCTATAGTCAAGCCGGCCAATTAACTTTCTCTAATTGCTTTTCTCTTGTTTTAATTAATCAAACTTGGTTAATTTATTGTATTAAACTCACCATGATGTGCTTTGACCAATTGGCATTCGACACATTATGTGAATGTAGCACATGGAAGTATTTGAAAGATAATTAAATATATCAAGGTTTGATAAAGTTGTGACATCATGAAGTATTTTAATTTGGTTTGTGTCTTCAAGGCTATTACATGGTCTTGGGATATAGTATAAATTTATTACATTATTGACTCTTTCATGTGTGTGTAATTCAAAGCACTAACTATATATAAAATTAATAATGGGTAAAACTCAAAATGGTTGCTTGTTTTTTACACTTGAATCAACCAAGTCTCTTTATTTTAGATACATTTTAAATTAATTTTTTTTTGTATTATTGTGCAATGATCAATTTAGCCTTTGGTGAAATTTTTTATATTATCCAAACTGTAATGCTTAATTCGTAGATCATTCTTCAATTTTATTTCGGTTTTATTTAACTACAATTTAAGTGTATTAACTTGATTATATTTGATCAGGTGTCAAAAGTTAAAAATTATATGAATTCTTGTTTAATTAATAATACAAAAAGAGTTGATAATATGATTTTTCATTATAATTTTTTAATTTAATTAACATACACGCTCATTTAGACAACAAATGAGTAGAGAAAAATTAGATATCATACTATTGATTCAAAAATTAGTTGATTCGAAAATTAGTTTCATAATAGTTTTAAAAAGTTTAGATATTTATTAAAATGGTCCAACTTTATACAAAGAATTAACGATAAAAAATATATATAAAAATAATGATAATAAATTTCACATTTATGCATCATTTCAAAAGTTACTTGTAGCATTAAAATTTGACCCAAAAATGAAAAGATTAGAAATATATATCTTTATCATGAAGACATTTTACCTAGAATGAAAACAAGTAGTCTATTTACCCTTTTAAAGTGGTATTGTTCTTTTGACATGAAATGAAGCTTGAAATTGACTCAAACAAGAATAAGGTGCTTGATTAAGAAGATTTGTTTATATTTTCTTGGTTTCTTTAGTGATAAACAAACACAAGACATTTTTGCTATTGTAACCAAATGGGCATGATTCCATTAATAATGTCAATTGATTGATGATGAATTTGAAAGTATAGTAACATGAATTCTCCAATCATATGTCTCCAACACTAGAGTTGAGGAACCAAGAAATAAATAAAGGGTCATTTTCATATAAATAGATCATGACTTGACTTTAGTATTGGTCTCCTTTGTTGATCAAGATATGTCATATAGTTTGGTATTGCGCTTTGTCATCTTATTCATTGCTAGTCATTCATCAATGCCTACTCATTTCCCACTTCAAGGTGGACATGGTATCTCACTTTCTCCCTCAAATCCATTTTACCTTCTTGACACTTAAAATCTCACTCATTTTAGTATCTCATCAAGCCTTTTTGCAAACTTTTTTATTGATCCTTATTTTATTTCCTAATTACCATAAATTCTTTCTTTTTAAATTATCATCATTAAAGATTATATCTGGATCAAAAAATACTATATAAGATTATGTGAACAAAAAAAAATCCGAGTAAGATTAAGGATAAAAATAAAGTAAATCGATCTAAGTCTTTTAAGATTTAAATTTCACCTAACCAAACAAGTTTAGATATAAGTTTAACACATTGCAAAATCATTTTTATTTTATATAATTGGTCTGATTTTTTAAAATTATAATGTAATCTATTAATCTATTTAAGAGTCTATTTGGTATTAACATCTTTAAATAAGTGATCTCTTTTCAATTAACTAAGAAATTGGTTTAAAAAATTAACAAAATTATAATTTAACACAAAATATAAAATTTAATATGTTAATACTAGTCATTAATTTTGTTATTTATGTTTACTTAAATAGAATGAATTGACCAATGAAGGTTGGCAATTATTTGACTAACTCGAAAGATTGTGAGTTTAATATTTATTGTCAATGTAAAGAAGATTGATAAATAATTTGTAAATATTTATGTAACCGTTTTTCAATCTTAAAGTCTATCATGATTCTAATGAATTTTCGAAATTCGAAATACCTAAATTTTATGTAATCAACAAAATAGATTGACTCATACTTTTAAAAAAAAAAACAATTACCACTGTAATAACTTAATTAGTATTTTAGTTAAATAGATTTTTAAAAATTATTTTAAACTTGCTTTTTTTTTTAAAGAATTAACATAGACTTGTTGTAGACTAAGTGATAGACCATTTTGGTCTTAACTATTTTCAACATATAAATAATAGAGTTAAAAGGTAGTGCACTGACAGTGTAAAACTATTTTACACTGTCATCCAATAGGGAGTCATGAATGTGTCATGTCATTAAAGTTTTTTTTAAATAAAAAAATATTTTAATTGGATGCATGGTGGTGATTGGTTGATAGTATAAAAGTATTTTACAATCCCTTTTCTCAAAATAATATACTATCTCATTCTTTTTAAATATAAAAGAAAATTTGATTTCAATAAAAATGAATTTTTTCAAATACGTTAATTTTTATTGACTCAGCTTTCTATTATATTTAAGACTGAGTAAACTTTTTTTTCTCACGCCACTTATTTAGATTATATTTCAACGCAATTGATTACAATCATAGTTTCTTATTTGTCACATAAGGTAGTAATAAATTCATAATTTTGCATAACATAAAGGTTTTAAAAAGAATTCCACAACCCTAATATTGATGATTATAGATTTAAGGAATGTTTCAAAAACAACATCGAATTGGCCGGTTCAACCAGTAGGACTGCGAACCAGAGATGAATTCGATTGGGTCAACCTTTCAAAACTATTAGTAAGTTTAAATTGGAGTAGAATCGAAAAAAACCGAATTAAACCGTCCAAAATCATTTAAATCATATAATTAGAGCCGATTTTGTAAAAATTCTGGCTAAAAAAAGTATCAAATTGACTTTTTTTTTTAAAGTTTCATACGTAAATATCAAAACTTAACATACATTCCACCATCACAAAAAGATATTATATATTCTTATTACAAACATACAAATTTCTAAATTTTGTCACTCCGTTTTAGTTTTTCTTTCAACCACATTTCATCATATGTTTGTCGTAATTCAACTCGAAATTGCTTTTTGTTGTTTAATTAAGTGTATTGTATTGTTTATTTTTGTATTCTATCTTTTAATTTAGGTATTCTTAATTATTTGAATTTTATTTTAATTATTATGTTCTATTATTTTCCTTTTAGTTTAAATTAGTTTAACTTATTTTATTGTAATTTTTTAATTTGTTTAAATTACTTTTAAATGAAGTGTACAACTATGTTGTATTATTAATTATATGTAATATCGATGTTGTTGTATTAAGTTTGTAATGGATTTTTAAAATATTTATTTCATTAAATTGTAAATATATGATTATTTGTGGCATGTCTATTAAAAATTAATTTTATATTATTAATTTGAATAAATAGTTCGACTATAAATTTAACTGATTGAATCAATTAAACTTTCGGTATTTAAAAATTGGATTTAAGAGTAATAAAACAATTTTTGAAAGAAGTGACTTTGTCTTATTGGCATTTGGCCCCCCACCTCACTCTTTTTCAATGTAAAAAATAAAAATATAATTCAGAATTTGATTCCCTTTTCTCTTTTTGCTTTTTAAGATTTTTTTTATAAGTGTGGAAAGAACAATTTAAACCACTTACTCAAGTGGAGAGTGGATTTGTAATTACACATTACCAATAAGAAGGTTTGGAAAATGAAAATCATGGAATCTCATAAGTGCTTCTACTACACTTTGTTTGAAGAACATAACTGATTCTTACATGAATAATTATGGTGCAAATACTGATTAAATATACTTATATTGATGATGTTATTTTTAATATAATAATTAGTGATAAGAGGAAGACTTGTGGATTAAATTTAAAGACACGTTGAAAATAATGGACCGTTGAAACTACAAAATGTAAGCATCTACTAGTATTTTGGAAGGCAAGATATGTTTAAATATCAAAGAGTGCTTTGATGTATCTATGTGTGAATATTTGATTCTTATTTGATTAAAAGTAAATCGGTGAACCGAAAATACTTATGAGAACAGTGAAAATTAAACATTTTAATGTCTGTTTGAAAATTCATTCAGCTTTCAATTTTCGTGTTTCGACATCAATTCAATGTGAAAAAACAAAAGCTATAAAATGGAGCTTCTCCATTGACACACATTCTTTTACGTGATTATTGTTGAAGAGTAATTGAGTATCTAGAGTGTCTTAATTAGTTTAGTTTCTTTCGGGTTTTGTGTTGGGCTTTAATTAGTTTGATATAATATGAGTTTAGTATATATTGTATTTTGTGCTTTGTAATTAGTAACGTAAGAATCATTCGTTGTAACCGTTTTCAATAGAATAAAAGTGATGAGTTACAGTTTTTCTTTCTCTTCTTCCATCTTCATCTTGTTCATTGTGCTCCAATAATTGGTATCTAGAGCTCCGGTTCATATTCACAAGAAAGAAAACACGAGTGTACGTGAGGTGTGTGATTGTTTTGATTTCGGATTCATTCAATTCAGAGTGAATTGAAGATCGTAATCATATCGTAATTGCATTTCTTAATTTCGAGGGATTGGGAAACACGAGTGTTTGGTGAAATCTGAGTGATTTCTTGCACAATATCGTAGATGAATGGTGAAAACGGTGGTTTGAATAAAAAACTTTTGGTGTTTGATGGAAAGAATTGGAATCGATGGATAATTCAAAATAAAAATTAGTTACAATTTTTTTTCTCTCTTCTTCCATCTTCATCTTGTTTATTGTGCTCTAACAATTAGAGTCACCAAATCAAACACAAGCTTAACAAATACTTCTTCTGATACTACTTATAAGAAAAAATTTATTTTTTAAATTTATTAAAAAGACAGTGTATATGACTCATATTGTCTTGATACATTAGTTATTTAATATATAAAAAATAATTTTTTTTTATAGAACCATTATAAATACGACCCGACAGTAAATGTCAAGTAATTTCATCGATTTCGAAAATATTAAAAGAGAAGAGTAAAAATTGAATTGTAAATAGTTGTTAGCAAATAAAAAGGATAAAGTAGATATTTTAAAAAACTTGTAGAAGTGAAGTGATAAGTGTAAAGATAAGAAGTAAAGTCTTCATCATATGTAAAGTTAGAGCTGTCAAAATGGGCCGAAGCCCATGGGCCAGCCCATTTGGTCCAAAAAATTTTAGGGCCTGGGCCTCATTTTTCGAGCCCATTTACATCCGGGCCTTTTTTAGCCCGGCCCTAAAAAGCCCTAAAAAATATGGGCCGGCCCGTATGGGCCATGGGTAGCCCATCGGTCCGAAAAAATTAAATATTTTTAATATAATTAAAATTTATCCTTTCCTAATTATAATTATTATAAAAATTTATAACATTTTCTTGTTATAATTATCATAAAATTATAATTGTCATGAATATTTATAACTTAAAATTTGTTGGAACAAATTATTTAATTATTTGTGCTACATTAGATAATTTCTGATGTATTTTGAATAGTTTAAATTAAGTTAATGTGTTGTTTTACATTTTAATTATTAACTTATATGGATTATTTATAAATTATATTTAGAAATTATAATTTTGGATATAAAGTTTAATATATATATATATATATATATATATATATATATATATATATATATATATATATATATAAAATTAATGTATTCTTGCATGCGGTTACTTACAAAAATAAGGAGAAAATTTTAATTTTTTATAGAAATGGGCCCGTTTAGGGCCGAAGCCCATTTAGGGCCGGGTAGCCCGCAGCCCAGACAGGGCCGGGCCTGGGTAGTAAAATTAGAGCCCATTTAAAAATGGGTTTTTTGGACCCGGCCCTAAAAAGTCCGAAGCCCATATGGGCCGGGTAGCCCATATTGACAGCTCTATGTATAGTAAAGACCGGTCGGACATGCTTTGTTCTATCAACGAGACTAAATATGACACACATGGCAATTTGTCACTCTTATTCCTATTGACTATTGATCATCTCATAAGCCAATAGTTTGCCCGAAACAAAAGTCATTCAAATGTTTGTTCTTATTAAAGAGAAAAGCAAAGTAGAAGTATTAGAGTAGAGATGTCAAAATTGGTTCGGTTCATCGGACCGGTTCATAAGTCCAACAATTTAATACATGTCGAACTGTAAGTACCTTAAAAAAATACGACTCTGTCTTTGTGAGCCAGTCTATTAGACATATGTTTTTCATGATCAGACCAGACTGGACCAAGCGGGTTTCAAATGGCCCATTAAAAAAATATTTTAGTAAATTTTAGAGAAAAAAATTGAGATAATATATGATTGCACAAATGAGTTTTCAAGCGATAAAGAAAAGTTAAAAATGACAAAGATATATTTTTATGTGATCTAAGAAATGATTGTGAGATGAAGAGAAAATTTGATAAGTATTAGTGATAATATTAAGCTAATTTTTGCTTTTACATTTTTACTTTTACATGAATGATTTTGTAATATATATATATATATATATATATATATATATATATATATATATATATATATATATATATATATATATATATATATATATATATATATATATATATATATATATATATATATATATATATATATATATATATATATATATATCACAATTTCTTAGAGTAAGTGATGGTTTCAGTAATAAATATTTTAAACATCACTTATATACGTTTATGATGACTCTCTATTTTTGTTGTATTGTTTTTATCTATTATATCTCTTTTTATAAAATTAAAACTATAATATTAAAATACGAGTCGGGATGACCCATCGGACCGCACAGACCTTTGAAAAATAGGACGAGTTTATTTTATATAGTCCATTAAACAATTGGATCAGGTCGAACCAACCCATTTAAATATATTGATCCACTAAATTGAAATGGGCTTGCGTTGAGCCGGTCAATCTGACAGCTCTATATGAGCGGATCTATCATGTGCATTAATTTGAAGTTGATTAGTTAATATTTAAGCCTATAACATATTTTAATAAGGAACATATTACTCCTTATTGTGGAATTCCACCCACTTGTTATATAAAGTGCCATAAAACAATAAGTGCATGCTTCTCCTCCAATATGGGCTGCAACTAGCTTTTATGCAACAAAATATGATCATGCTAGAAATCTTTATAAAAAGAATATCATTTGTATAATATCTTTGGAGAATTAATTTGAGTAAAGATTGAATTTTTGTTCTATTCTTGAGAATATTTTGTCTGTTAATCCATTACAAATGGTTTGAGTAAGTGATGATTTCTATCAAAAGTCTCATCAATCTAATATATTTGAGAATAAGTTAGGATTACATCTTAGCCTCAAAAATAAAGTTAGGATTATATTTATATCGATCAATTTAAGCACACTTAAATATTCTTATGATTCTGTCTAAACTTTAGGTGTAGGTGCGTGCGTGCTAATGACGTAATATATTGTTGCACTATACTATTTTCATAAATAAACTAGGGGTCTTGCTAACTAGTGCCCTCAGATACGGGTGGCAAAATGGATCGTGGTCCGTCGGCCCGGCCTGCGCACCCGTCAAAAATAGCGGATTGGATTGAAATTTTAGGCCCGCCGCCCGCCTAAGCCCGCCCCTCCAAAACTCGCGGCCCGTCAAAATCTGCTCTTTTTTAATTAATTCTAGTATTTGTAATTCTTGATAATTTTATTTTATACATTTATTTGTGAATATATGTAATATTTTTTTAAGTAAAATTTGTTTAAAAAATACTATATAAAATAATTGTTCTAAAAACTATGTGAAAAATCTAATTAAAATGTAAAAAAAGTATAATAATCTATTCAGGGCCGGCCCTGTGGGGGTGCGAGAAGTGCTACCGCACAGGGCCTCCGATTTTAAAGGGCCTCAAATTCGATAGATAGGCTTAATGTAAAAATAATATTAAATATTATATATTATTAATTCCGTTTGTAAATTGTGAGATATTGGATCGAACTCTAGTATTGTCGAAGGGTAGCTTCTTGGTTCGACAGTTCGACAGAGTTAAGCATGAAGTCGAAGGATTGTTCATATGCTGGTGTCGAAGTGTGCATGCTGTAGTCGAAGATGGGTCTAGCATGCAGATGTCGAAGATGCTAGGGTTGTTAGCATGTTAAATTAGGTTTTAGTGTTTAAACCCTAATTTGTTAAGTTAGCTTGTTTATTAAGTTGGCTTGTGTAATGGGCCTTGCTGAAAAAGCCCATTAGTTAGTATGTTAGGTTTTATTATAAATAGCATACTAGTCTCTCATCATTGCTAAGCTGCAAATCCTAATTTAGGGTGAGAGAGGTTATTTGTTATTCTTGTAAACTTGTAATCTTGTAAACTTGTAATCTTGTTTTAAGAGAAAGTGAAAGAATAGCAGTTATAACCAATTCTTGTGTTCTTCTTATCCTCTCTAATTCCCTATTATACGTTGTTATTGGTATCGTTTTTCACAACATAAATATATGCTGTAGAATAGACGAGTGGCATAATAATATTTTTTACTACTAATAGACCTTGGTTCGATTCCTAGTTAATACAATTTTTGTATATTTGCTATTTTTATGTGATACATGAAGAAACGCTACAGATGCAACAGGGACAGAGGTTGTTAAGAGCATTGTAATTTAATAGTTAAAAAAATTACTATACAATTAATTTACTTGTATTTTTTCATGGTGAAATATTGTACAACATTATGTGTGAATTATATTTTAAAATTTTAGTGAATTTATTATTATTTTATTTAAATTATAATTTAATAGATAATAAATTAACTTATTAGATTTAAAACATTTTGAAATTTATTTTAGCCTAATTTTTTTACAAGATAATTTCCCCCTAATTAAATGATATGAACTTTTCATAAGTTGAGGATTATAAGAGTAGAAAATGCAAAAAGAAAAAAAAAACTAAATTTCAAATAGTCAATTTTCTATATAATATTTCTTTATCATTTTTGTCTCTATATATTGAATTTTATTTACAAATTAAATGAAATAATTCTTTTTTTTAATTTGTTGTATTTTTTATCAAAGGTCTAATTTAAAAATAGAACAGGGCCTCCAAATTGTTTGGGACGGCCCTGAATCTATTAAAAAATGATAAATAAATAAATAGACGGGCAAGCCCGCCGCCTGCTAATCCGCCATTTTGGCGGGGCGGGCTAGGTTTTTATGCCCATTTTAACTTTGCGGATATGCCCGTCCCGCTTTTTTTTTGGCGGGCATATGGCGGAGCGGGGCGGACCGCCTGCTTTGCCAGCCCTACCCTCATGGCACTCTTTAAGCATATTAAATAAAGAAAATATTTTTTTATAAAAATTAATATTTTAATTTTCAATGTATTAAATACACACATTTTTAAAAAAAACTTATCATTTTAATCACTATGTAAGAGTACTGGTTAGCATTTCTTATAAATTATACTATATATTGTTGAAAAAGCAACTTATCTTTCTATCAATAAAAAGTGACATATTTTCTCTTTAAACTAATTTAATATGTTTCTATAAGGTGTATAACTGTGTCTATTATTTCTGCTGTGATATCTTTTTATTTGTTGTAACCCTGTAATTTTAGAGAAAAACAATAAGTAAAATTTGATTATAAAGTGTTTTAATAACACGTTGATTATTAAATTAATCTAAAAAACAAACATTATAAAATTAAAAGTTTGTGATAGTTGCGTTACTCATGATAAAATCAATCTAATTAATGAAATAAATCTTATCCTTTCAAATATATTTTGAAATAGTATAAGTAGAGATTAGGGTAAGCTTTTGGCCAATCAAACATGGGCCTAAATTTATTTCAAGGCATAAATATGTGAAAAAGTTGAAAATTCAAATTAGAGTGTTGAAAATACATCTGTCTAGCACACTTTAAATGTAGGGGAATTGGTTCGATGACTTAGGCGTTCTCTTGCTCTATTTCTACTATAGGGATGATATATTGGTGTTTTGTGGATGTTGTGAGCATTTGACGTTAGAAATACGTTTTTTTCACATAATGGGCCATTCTTTTTTGTATTACTCTCATTCTCCTTTATATAGCATTTTGTCCTTGTGATCACTTTTACTTAACAAAAACTCTGGCCTTTAGACGAGGGACTCACTGAAGTGTCTTTCTTTGAGGTCATTCTTAAATACCCCTACAAACATTTTCTTGATTTGGGTGGACGATTTTTATCATGGCTTCATTGAAACGGACGAGGTATTCCCTCAGTGACTTTGAGAGACGTTGTCGAATGTTTAAAAGACTAGTGATAGACATCTTTCTTTGTCGACTTGCTACGAACTGATGCAAGTTTCTTCACTAGATCCTGGTAGTTGGCGATGGAAGGTCGGGGTAGGCCTATGTACTATTGTAGGAATTCATCCCTAAAAGTGTCAGACAAAAGCTTTCATTTTATATAATCAAGAGCTCTAATGAGGGTCTTCTACGTGTTGATTGAGGCGACGTGCTTGTAAGGATCGATATGCCCATCGAACTTCGTCAAGGAGGGAAGCTTAAAATCTTCGGGAATAGGTGTTTCCCATATCTCGTTTTAAAGGGGTTGGGAATCCGTAATATCTGCCTCCTATATAGAGGTAGCCTCTTGTTGGCAGTGTTTAATGTTAATGATGTTTTCATCCAAAATTTAGTTTAGACGACGCAACTCGTCCATGGCGGTGCACTTCTTTATGAAAATCTTCAACTCTCAATTGATTATGTGTCAGATGGATGTGAAATGTGCATTTCTGAATGGACCTTAGATGAAGAACTTTATGTCGCACAACTAGTTGAGTTTGTAAAGCAAGGCCAAGAAAGCAAGGTATACAAGCTGCATAAAGCCATTTATGGACTTAACCAAGCTTGAAGGGCTTGGAATAAGAAGATATATAGTTTCCTAAGGGACGGGGAATTTATGACATGCACAACTGAGCATGAAGTATATGTTAGAAGAAGTAGGAAAGAACTGATTATACTATGTCTCTATGTCGACGACATGATGATAACAGGTAGTTGCAAGAAAGAGATCAAAGACTTCAAATGCGGTATTAGCAAGGAGTTTAAAATGTATGACCTGGAAAACATTTCATACTTCCTTGGTATAAAATTCTACAAGAGTAATAGAGGCTCGATGCTTCATCAAAAAAGATATGCAGGTGAAATATTCAAAATATTTGAGATGGAAGACTGTAATGCAACTTTAACACCTACTGAACTAAGACTATAACTATCAAAAAAACTCAAATGAAGATAATGTGGATCCAACTTAGTATAGAAGACTTATTGGATCATTAAGATACATTTGTCACACAAGGCCTGATCTAGGATACAATATGGGCATGGTAAGTAGATTCATGTAGAAGCCAAATTAAAGGTATCACACCTCGCAACCACGAAGAGGATACTAAGGTATCTCAAAGGAACTCTCGACTAAGGCATTTTGTTTCTTGCAATAGATGAAGGAGAAGAATGCAAAATAGTAGGTTACACTAACTCGAGTTGGTGTAGTAATATTGGGGATAGAAAATTCACAGCTGGTTATGTATTTATGTTAGGTGGTTAGAGGTGGAAATAGGCTAGGCTTTATAAGGTCTGGGCCTGGCCTATGATAAACTTGAAAGGCCTGAGCCTGGCCTGTGGCCTATAATAGGTTTTATTTTTTTGCCTGACCTGGCCTTTTTAAAAGCCTGGCCTGGCCTGATATCCTTATAAGCCGTCCTATATATGCATATATAGGCCGGCCTATTTAGCCTTTGTTCTAATATATATATATATATATATATATATATATATATATATATATATATATATATATATATATATATATATATATATATATATATATATATATGCTTGCCTATTAAGCCTTTTTTTTCTAATATACGTGCAAATAGAGGCAAATCTACTTAGCCTATTTTTAATATATATGAAAATATAGGTCGGCTTATAAGGCTTCGTAGGATTTTTTAATAGCCTAAGCCTGGCCTATTTTATTAAATAGGCTTTTAAAAAAGCCTAAGCCTGAACTTTTTGTTAAATAAGTCTGGCCTAGCCTGGCCTTATATAGGCTAGGCCATAGGCCCCTGTAGACCGGCCTGACCTATTCTCACCCCTATAGGTGGTGCACCAGTTGCTTAGAACTCAAGAAAAGAACCAGTGCTAGCATTGTCGTCGTGTCGTGTGAAACAGAGTACATAGTTGCCTCTCTTTGTGCATGTCAAGCAACATGGATGGTGAATCTGGTCGAAGAAATTATAGGGAGGAATCATGGAGGAATGACCATGAAGATCTGCAACATGTCTGCTATTAATCTGGCGGAGAATATGATACCACATGGAAGAAGCAAACACATCGAGATGAGATTCCATTGTCTTCTAGAGCAAGTAGCAAATGGAAAGTTGAACCTGAAACACTGAAGAACTGAGAATCAAATTACAGACATCATGACGAAGGTTTTGCAAGTCGAATTGTTCAAAAGAATGAAAACTATAATGAATGCAGATAGCTTAGACACAATGAATTAGGTGGTGTGTTGAGTATGTAACTCTTTGTGTCGAGAGAATATTCGATAGAGTATGTATTAATTATATTTGACGGGGAGTCAAATATAGCAAGCAGTTGTCAAAATATGTTGTTGTCGAAGAAGTGCATTTCTACAAAGTTAGACTTAACAGCTATTTTGTTTTGTGTATTTGTTAAGTTAGTTAGTTAGTTAGTTAGTTAGTTAGGGTTTGCTTGGTGAGCAAGCAAACTCAGCTATAAACAGGTAGGGGCCCTATTATTGTAAACATAACGAGAAATTGAAAAATAGAAAGCACAGAGTTACTATGCATATTCAACCACTTCTTCTTCCTCTTTTTTCGCTCTCTCCAAAACCCTAATTTTCTCGTTTTTCTTTTTTTTCCTCATTATCTTTGCACAACAGAATCAACTTGCAACCAAGGTGTGGTTGAATCACTCAAGTGAAAAGTGAATAACAAGAAAAATAATCAATTAGAAAGATTAATTCTTATTTATCAAAATTGATTCGAAAAATCTCTAAAAATTGGGATTAATTTTAAGTTGTGGTGTTCAAATGAAACAAGAGAATTTCTTTATTGACCCCCTAACCTTCTTGGTCAACCGCGGCGAAATTTCCATAATGCCCCTATATTTCGGAAATGCATCTCCGAAATCACTTTTTTTCTAAAAAAAGTTGATTTCGGAAGTGAACTTATGAAAACAAAAACAAAAAAAGGTGTTTTCGGAGATGTATTTCTGAAAACGCCAAAAAAAGGTGTTTTCGGAGATGCATTTCCGAAATCAATTTTTTTTTAGAGAGGGGGTGCCTTCGGAGATGCATATCCGAAATATTCCAATTTTTGGTCTTGCAATGTTTCGGATATGTATTTCTGAAAAAAATCAATAATTATTAAAAAATTTAAATCAAAGTGAATCAATACAATTAATAGTATAATTAATTATATTAATTAAAATAAATTATTAAATATATATCATTATAATCAAGATATAATAATAATATTAACCTAATAAATATTTAAATTAACATTTTATTTTTATATAAAAAATTAATAATAATAATAATAATAAAAATAATTATTTTCTATTTTTTATGAGACATAAAAGAAATTATTTTATAAACTAATTTTCAAAAATAATTTTATAGTTATAAAAAAACATTTTATAAACAAATATAAATTAAAAACAATCTAACTTATATAAAATTAAATATATAATTTATTTATTCATTAAATAAAATTAAGAATAAATTTTCTTTTAATTTTTTTAAACTAAATGAAAAATGATTTTTTATTATAATTAATTGAGAATAATATTCATACATTGCCAGTGTAAAGTTATTTTACACATTCAACTAATAAAAAATCAACAAAATGTCATGTCATTAAAAGTTTTTTAAAATAAAAGTGGGGTGTAATGGATGCATGGTTGTGATTGGTTGACTGTGTAAAACTATTTTACCCTGTCAGTGCATGACTTTTTTTCTCTAATTAATTATTAAAATAATTTTTATAATTTTTATTTTTATTTATTATTTTGAAAAACTATGTAATTTGAAATTTATATTAAAATATGAATAAAATAATAAATAATTGTATTCTTATTTGATCTCTTTTATTTTAAAATTTTGCTGAATAATTATTAATGTATTTATTTTTTATATAATCATATATTGTGTATTAGTTATAGTTTTAGTAATTATTAATATGAAATTTATTTATTAATTTTAATTGAAATAAGAATAGAAATATCAACCAAATAATTTCATTATGATTATTTATAACTTATAAATTATATCAATTTAATAATATATAAATTAATTAATATCCCAAAAGTTAAAAAATTTTGGGATATTTTTTTCGGATATGCATATCCGAATTAATCAAAATTCTAATTTTTTTTGTGTTTCGGAGATGCATCTCTAAAATAACCAAAATCTTAATTTTTTTCGGAGATGCACTTCCGAACTCTAGAAAAATCTAAAAAAAAAATTTACTTCGAAAATGCATTTTCAAAGTAGGGGTTTTCGCTGGGTCACCCCATAGAGAAATCAGAAAAGAAATTCCCATAAAACAAGAGAAATGCTAAGAACACTCTCTTTTCAACACTCTCTCAAACACTCACTCTCTTATTGGTTGAAACATGTGTGGGTCCTACCACTTTATGTGGGACCCACTTTCAAAGTGAGGGACCCATACATGTTTCAACCAATAAGAAAGTGGGTGCTTGAGAGAGTGTTGAAAAGAGAGTGTTGCTAGGACTCCTCATAAAACAATTGTTTTTTTAAAAGTTTTTTTTAAATGTTGTCAATATTTTATTAGTGTCTATGGATTTTAACCCACTGGAAATGCCAAAATTAACAGCTCTAATGAATGTAACTCTTAACATACCACAAGTATTACATACTTTTTTAAAACACCAATTACATATAATAACAATCTGGTAAAAGAAATTTAAAAAATGAGAGAAGTTAATTAATACTATTAAATTGACATAAAAATAAGAGAGAAAAAAACATTTTTCATAGTTTGAATTCTCATAAAAGAATGCGTCATCTTGTTATAATATATTCTTGTTGTCATAGTTACAACCTCAATACATGATTTGTACGTGTTGTACACGCTCTGTTTATAAAGCCACAATCTTAGACTCAATGAATAATTGGTATTCTCATTCATCACCAATCCCATCAAAGTTTACATTAGTCTTAATAGTTTGGTTCTCAAGTCAATGCCACATTTATATTTTAAGACTAAACAAAAATATCACCATTCTCATTACTCAAAACTCTCAATTCTATTGGTTTCTGTTTTTCTAATCCCAAAACCGTTTGAGTGCATTTTCTTTTTCTATCTAGCCAACCAAACTACTCCCAAGTCACACCAAATTAAAACTTTGAAAAACTCAATTTTTTTTACATAAACTAATAGTATATATAAAAAAATTAGGAGACACGTTGTCTTGTAAATTTAAAGATAATAAAATAAATGTTTGATTTAAGTTTGAAGGACTCAAAATGTATAAAATTGATTTTAAAAATGGTGGTATGTTTGGTATAATCGTAAAGATTAATCATTCGAGTTGAGTAAAATTACAATAAGTGACAAATTGAGAATTTAACGTTAATGTGTGTTTATGATTGGATTCGAATTCAGAAGTTTTGAATAAACTAGAGAAAAAAATTTACCATATAATTCAAGTACTCTTGTGTCAAATTAGTCGATCTTTAACCAATAAGAATATGTTATGTTGACCTACATAGATTTATATCCTAACGTATTTAAGTCTAAATTGCTCTAATCTTACTTGTTTAATAGTAAAAAAATTTAGTTAAAATAGATTGACTTAGTTGATAAAAAATTGAGTCACTCGCTAATAAGTCATGAATTCAACTTTCACTATCGATACCTCTATAAACACTCTCTAATCCTAGACATCCCTAACCCGATCATTTCCTAATAAAAAATTATAAAATAAATAAAAAACGGTGGAAGGAAAATTCTTAAACATCAATATCAACCCTTGATTAGAAAAAGAAAAGTTTGAATAGTAGTATAAGAAAAAGAAAATAGTAGTATATAGAAAGAGAAGAGAGGCACAAGAAAACAAAACAAGGTCACACAATAAGCAACCCTTCCCCTCTTTCACATTTCTTGTCCAATCTCCACTCAAACCAAACCACCCCTAACCCTTTTTTCCTCTCTCTCTCTCTCCCTTTACACACAATTCTCTTTCAAAGAGAGATAGAGATAGAGAGAACCCTCTTTCTCCCCTCATCAATGGAAATCAGCTCAAGATTTCACCATGACAGAGAGAATCCATCTCCAATGAACTCACCAAAAAGCAATGTAAGTAACTGTATGAGCAGCAGCAACAGCAACAATGGAATCCAACTTCAAACACCACCCCTCACTCCAAAAACAATCCCTAGATCTGATTCAAATCCTTACCCAACAACCTTTGTTCAAGCTGACACAACAACTTTCAAACAAGTTGTTCAAATGTTAACAGGCTCATCAGAAACAACAACCTCAACCCAAACAACAACAACAACAACCTCAACCACAACAAAACCAAACCAAGATCTACCTCAACAACCCACAAGAAACTTCAACATCCCTCCAATCAAAACAGCTCCCAAGAAACAAGGTTTCAAGTTATATGAAAGAAGGAACAGTCTCAAGAACAGTGTCCTCATGCTCAACACCCTCATGCCAAATGTTTTACCTAGGAAACAACAACAATACCAACAACAAGAGATTCTCTCTCCTAGCTTGCTTGATTTTCCTTCTCTTGCTCTTAGCCCTGTCACTCCATTGAACGACGACCCTTTTGATAAATCTTCACCTTCATTGGGAAACTCTTCATCAGAAGAAGATAAAGCCATAGCTGAAAAAGGTTTCTATTTGCACCCCTCTCCTATTACTACACCAAGAGACTCAGAGCCACAGCTTTTGCCTCTCTTCCCTCTCTCTTCACCTAGAGTCTCACAATCAAGCTCTTGAGGAAGAAACATTCGATTCATGTGTAAAAGATTGAAACTTGCTATGTGGGTCGTTTAGATTGAGAAATTTACAACATGGGTTTTGAAACACAAGGTAAAAAAATACATAGCTTGGTTTAATTTGTAAAAGTGAATTTCTTTTTCTTAGTCTTCTTACCATGAAATGGTCAAGACCCTTTTTCTCTTCTTTTTAATTATCATGTTAATTTTGTCTTCTAATTCTAAATATTATCTATCATTTACCTTTCCATAAATGAAAGAAGAAGAAAAAAGTCTCTTTGTCATATGAATCTTGTTTTTTTCTTCTTCTTTATATTTCATGAATAGTTTTACTTCAATTATTATTTTTGTTGTAAAATCACATCTTAGGTATAATCATAATTCATAAGATGAGATGTCTCTTTAATTCATTACATGATTTCTTCAAAGTTTTTGTGTATGTGTGATTCATGTTTCACACCAACTACATGTCAAGTTGTGTTTGAGAAATGAACATAATCCAAACAAAGCAAAGAGATGAAAAGAGAGATTGTTGTTTTTTTGAGAAAATAAGGAAGCTTGGAAGGGACACTGACACATTGTACTGGAAATAACATAACCATGTACTATGTTGTTGTCATCATAGAAAGCTGCACAAACAAGAAGGTTGAGAGGGTCCATCATCTTGGTTGGTTATACCACTTTTGTCTAATCAATTTCTCTAGTAGTTAACGATCTCTTGTTAATCTCGAATCATTCAAGATGACTCGAGTTTGAATCAAACAATAACAACGTTTGGTTAGGTTTAATTTACCTCTCGACCGAATTTCAGATTACCAGACTCATCTCGGAGGCTTAAGACATAACTCCAACATATGTATATGTTTTTGGTTTTTAGTCTTTTATGACTTCTTTTTGAAGTAAAATCATGTATTTTTGTATGAATTTTCAACATCTTAAAGCAATGATTTTTCTTTCTTTGCATCCTTATTAAGTGAAGAACATTAATGCATAATGTTACCAACTTGTACTTGTAACAATCTAGACAAGGAACCTATATGTATTATCATAAAAATTGTAGTATTTTGTAATATAGGATCTATGTTTGTGTTGATCATAAAATTGTTCAAAACAGATATTGTTCTGAAACCATGCAATCATTTGATGAATAAGAATTTTTTGTACTCACATTCAGTGACTGTTTCCCTATAGTAGTAGGGAAACTTACATGAAAATTCTCAGAATTGACATAAATTTCAAAGCATGGAAAAAGAAATTTTTTGTGGCGTGTGATATAAGAAAGGAAACAAGGACAGCGATATTTAAGGAAGAAAAAAAAGTAAACTATTACTTGTTTGAATTTTTGTTATCACATCTAATTTAGGTAATCCTATTACAGAAAATTACAGCCAAATACAACAAATTCGACTGAAATTGCGGTCAGATAAGATAATTCGACTGAAATTGCGGTCAAATGCAATTGTGAATACATATAAATGCTTATGCAATTTTATATTTAGATATTTCAATATACTTTTACTAGGTGATCTTGAATGGAATATTTAATCAAACAACATAGTAATAAATGTTGTATGGGATCAACAACCATTTATATATTTTATACAAACTTGAAGCAACCAAAAATGTGCTGTTTCTCTTGTTTTCACTTTTCACTCTCTATGTTGATTGTTTAATTGAGAGTATTGTATGAGAAGCATAGTAGGGTTGACAAAATGACAAATAGAGAAAGATAAGATAGAGAGAAAGTGGGACTTTTGTTTACAATCATCATCTTGCTAAGAGAAAGTGAGGCTAAAAAGAAACAAAATGTAAATTACTAAAGCAGAGAAAACGTGAAGACCACTACCCTTTTACTTTTCTTCCTCCTTTTTAGACTTTGCTTTGTCATTTAGGTACATCTTTGGTTGGTCCCTATTGTTGGTTTGTTGCTGATGCATTGAACAATCAAACCGCCAATATCTTTCTCTTTTTCAGTTTTTATGCATCTTCAAAATTCAAATATCTTCTATGAATAAGATTTGTATTTCATATAGTAAGAAAAAACACGCTAAATTAGAGTAAAACTCTAAATGGATTTATCCAACACATGAATCGTATGTACTTGCGAGATTTGAATTTGGAATATTGAAAAAAAAACTCTGAAATCTCAAATTTTCACTGATAGACCAACACGTAGTTAATACGTCAAATCTAAATCAAGATATTTTCTTTTGGTATTTGACACTACTTTATTGACAAAGATATGAGAGGATTAGGTAGATGGTGAAAAGACCATGTTGCTATGACCACATGCTTAGAAGGAACTTTTCCTTATTCAAGCAACTATAATAAGCACTTTATAATGAATACATATGCATCAAGTTAAATTGTTACTTGAAATTAGGCATGCTGTTTGTTACACCATGTTATATGTGGAAATAGATAGTAATGGAAAAAGAACATAGACTTTTCTTTTTCAATAATTTATTTTTGCTGTTAGTAATAGAGGATCAAACAAGTCTTAAAGACAATGGGGCTGTGATAACAATATTTTGGAGGGTTGTCATGTTTTAAGATACAACATGCTACATTAGTCAATGGATGAAAAGTTTGTAAGGTACTACACATTTCAATTTGACAATGACTTTGTTTTGTGTGTCTGAAATTTGAATGATTGGTTTTTTCATTTAAAGAATTGAGTTTATTGTTGACTATACCTCTTCTAGTCTTTATGATTTAGTGCAACCCATTTAAATACAACTCCTTCAAAGTTCAAGATAAACGGCAGAAGGGAAAAAGTCATGCATAGATAACATTTTTTTTCTCATTCATCATATGTGGAGTGATAAGACGGTATTTTTAAATTTTCTGCAAAGAGAAGATGTTTTGACTTGGCTAAAATATGACTAATTCAAACTAATTTGAATTTAGTTTTAAAAAAATTAAGTCATTATCAAAATATACATTATTTTGATTCTAATTTGTTTTTAAAGTGAAGTTTTTTTTTTATAATAGGCAATTTGTGCCTAGTCACTTTTTTTTTTTTAAAAAGTGAAGTTATTAATAATTGAATGTGGAAAAAATACTTTTTATGTTAAATAATTAAATGAAATTATTTTGAAAATATAAATAACTGAAATTGGGAGAAAAAAGTTATCATAAGAGGAATTTGAAATATTGATTTTAAGAAAATAACAACACTCGTGATTCACAAGTGGAAACTTTCTTTTGCTACTAACAATGCCTCATGTGAACAAGAATGTGCCTTGTATGATAATGCTAATGAAAATGCATGCAACATATATACAATTTGTTTTTGAAAATAGGCAAGTTAAATCTGAAACTCGTTGAAATTCGATATACATTATTTCATATTAAGAAGTAAACGTTGCATTACCATTAATTATCATAACTTTTAATATCATCAAAAGATGATTGCAGCTACTCTTTAGATCTCTGAGAAGGATTTGACAGTCTTGAACTCGTGATTTTCAGGGAGAGGTCCATTTCCAGGTCGAATAGAAATTATTGCCTCCAAACCTGAAAACATGGGTCGACAAATCAATGTGCAGACAAAATAAGATGTTTCTTGTTTAGTTCATGTAATTTGAATCTTAAGAGAAGAACAGTTAAATTTCTCTAGCATGCCAATTGGAAGGTTTCACTCATACCAATGGCATTTGTGCATGGTGATAAATTTTGATTTTGGCCGGTAGTTAGCCTCAAAAGGAATGCAAAGTATTGTGAACACCCCCACTCTCACATTGACTAGAGAATCTCTAGTAGAGATACAATCTTATAAGAGCTTATAAAGTTTTGGAACTTCTCCATTTACCAACAGTTTTTGTAAGATTGAACTAGGTTCATAATCTAATATGGCAATCTTAGTTACTATAATCATGTCAAACTTTAGGCTTATTGTAAATGTAAAAAGTTCTATAAGTAGTGGATAAACTTTAAATCAATAAATGATGGGTTAAGGTTTGAAAATAAATGCTCATACCTGCTGCCTTTGCAGCTGTAGCTTCTTGATATACATCGGTGACAAATAAAATATCTGATGGCTTATCCACACCAAGTGACTGAGAAATTTCAACATAACTTCGAGTCTCTTTTTTGTTCCTACAAAAGAGCTTTACATGAATATATGCAACTTTAGACTATCATCATAGGAAAACATCAATGTAAGCATTACCCCACTGTGGTGTCAAAAAACCCAGATAGAAACTTTCTTAGGTCCCCAAAGTTTGTTTTTCCAAATATTAGCCTTTGCGCCAATCTGCTGCCACTAGAATATATGTACACCTGTTGCATACAGATCAAAAATAGCAATTGAAATGCAAGAAAGTATGATGTCAAAACACCAGATAAATACTGCATATAAATTGTGATGTGATTGCTCAACTTGTTTCATTCTGGGCCAATAGAAAATAACAATTACCTTACCCTCTGAATGAGGAGTTGAATATTTTTACACTTAAAAGAATAACAGAGACCCATTGGAATTGTATAATACATCAATCTTATATTAAATTTATAGGTATTATAACCATGTGGCATTTTATAATTTTACCAAATTTCTATGTTTTTACTGTCTGGTATTTGTATCTTGTGTGTTATTATAATTGCTGGAAGTGTCTCTTCAGGCCAAACCTTTATGTGTATTCCTTGAATTTTTTTATGATAAGATGTGTATTCCTTGGTAATTTGATAGTAGGCATGCGATTCCAGTTTAGTGGGTCCATTGGTGAGTCAACATGTGACATGAAGAGAAAAAGAATGGTATTATGATAGATTAAGGAGATAAGGATGAAATGGGTGGCTCGCAGTGATAAGCATGCTACAAAGGAATTTTGGTTTAGTGGGGTGGGGACATCCAAACCCAGGGGCCCACTGTAGGCACCTAAAACCAAACCAATGGAAAGAGGAGAATGGACATAGAAGGAGTATATGTAAGACAGTATAAATGGAAATTCAAATCAAATGGTTAAATTCTAATGGGTATGGAAAGGCATCATATACTCACACAGCCAGACATGTTCTTCCCTTTAGCTAATAGAGGGCATATCAACCTATGGTCATCTTATGCCCTTTTACCAAACATTGACGTCTTGCTTATGCATCAAAGATGCCTAGGGTCAAAATACATAAATAAATAAAAAAGAAGCAACAAACCAAAAATAGGTAGAGTTAATAATCAGTAAAGACAAACCTTTATGCCCAAGGCATTCCACTTTTCTAGAGCTTCAGGTACATCGTCAAAAACAATTCCCTCCAATTCATTATTCGCATAACCAGTTTGCCATATATGACCCTGCATATATAATTGTCAGTAATATTAAAAAAAATATGATTCAACGAATGGAAGAAGTATGCAACATTAGGCTTAATTACCTGCAACTCTTTCAAGGCAGTGATCTTTCTATCCGCTTTGATCATAGCATCCACATTAGCAAATATAGCAGAAATGACTTCCTCTTTCCCAGCATCATCTGGGGGGATAGGCACAGCACCTGCAATCCCTTGTTCAAGGTCACTTTCAACCTGTTGTCGCAACAAAAGAGAAGTCAACCACCAGATTATCTGAATGCAGCATATAAATAGATCTTCATATCTCAATTAGTGAAAGCTTGTTATCCTTTTATTTGGAACACAAATTGCACTAAGGAAGGTGGGCTGGTCCCTGGATTCCCTATTTCCCTATTATGACCATACAGTTGACGTATGAAAGAATCTTCATAAATCATAACTCATACCTAGTTTTCACGAATTTCTTTATATATCCATAAACCAGGAAACAACATGAAAGCGAGATAACATTTTTGGGATTATTAATGAAATTAATGTGAACTAAAAACAAAAGTTAAATTTTAAAAAAATCTATTTCCCTCTGCTTATTTCATTAATACTAAAATCCCACATTATTTTACTTTTTTTTGTTTCCATATAAAACTTTGAAAACTGAAAACAAACTAAAACAAGGAGATTTTTGTAACTAAAAATGAAACAAAAGGATGTTTTGTTAAACCAATTAGGCCCATACTGTTACGAGCATAAACTCAAAAGGAGAGTTCATCCCAAAAAACTGGTTTCCTAGGTGGGAGAATCACCAGGCTTATAAGCCTCACATTTTAGGCGAGACTTCCTAAAGTGGGACTCATAACAATGCACTGCCTTCTGCGGCGTCCTACTTTCTTGTTTATCTCTTTACTCCTATGATGGAACACTTTTATTTGATTTCATTTTATCCTTTACTGAACCCCCACAACAAGTATAAATTATAAAGGTCACATGATAAGGATTCCAAAAATAGATATTGTGTTGGAAGAAACAATTTTTAAACTTTTAAAGAACTAAATGCACAATTTCAAGATAAAGGTACTACATTTGGATCCTTAAAATATGTCCTTAGGGCACAAGTTAGTCTTTTCCAAATTATAATAACTAAGAAAATTTGAATGATATTAACATGATAAACAACTTTGTCATGTTTTTAATATTCATGAATGTCTGTACTTCAAAACAAAACTGAACTTCCATTCTCATCTTTAACACGTCATTTCAGTGTCAATATGGGATAACATTCTACATAACGGGACTGCTGCCATTCAAGAACTAACATACATCCAACAACTGGAGGAATATAAATACCTTAACCATACAGCCAAATAAAATCTTACTTGGGAGCGAAGCAATTTGATATCGGCTTTAGTTTCAGAAGTATCATATGTTGCAGAAAGATGCCTCCCAACATTATCACGGGCATACGGAAAGAGAACCTCTGAAACAAATGATATGGGAGTAGTGGTTCCTTCAATATCAAGAACAATACAACGCTGCAATCGAAATAGAGAGGATAATAAACAATCTAATTTGAAAATTAAAAAATTAAACCTAATTTGAAAATGTAAGATAAAGCAGGATATGTCGGCATTATCAGTCTGTTGGGGATAGAGAATCTTAGGTTAATGAATTTAAGGAAATATAAATACTCGCAAATTTATTGATGAAAAAAAAGGAGGATTATGTGAACTCACTGGATATGGACCAATGTCGCCATTATCTTTCCTTGCCTTTGTGGACAAATTTGACTCCCCAGCAATACTTAAACCCCTCCGTGCACTTTGTATCGGACCATGATTTGGAGTCGACCAGTCCAATCCCATTTGATGAAGTTTGATAGCAGCATCAAAGAGGTAATGGTAACACTCAGACTGGAAGAAAAATCATAAATATATCAAAAAGCCTGATAATTGTTAGAATATATGATAGTATCATATAATATCTTGATAAATAGTTGGATGAGTCTTCTTAGATGAAAGTCCATGCAGAGCACATAAATAGGCATCTTATATAAATTGCATAGCTATCTTCTTGGGGATTGTGGAGATAAAAAACCTGAGTTTTAGCACTGATCCATGAGTCTCCCCAAACAAATATCCCATGGTTGCGAACAAGCACAGCTGTAGTTTTTGGGTAGTCTTCAATCTACAAATTGTGAGAAAATAGAACGATCAAGTTATATTGCACGGGAAAGATAATTATAGAATTCCCAACAGATATATAACACGTGTGCAGAACCATTAGAAGGAAACATACTGCTTTAGCAAAAGATTCAGTGAGTTGATGTTCATGGGCTGTGTTATCAATTATTGGGACCACTAGTTCATCATAATAACCATGCCCCTTGATCCCTTTTATCATCTCCATGTGAGTAATCTGCAATTGTGAAGTCAGCCAGAATCCAATCAATATAGCACAAAAGCATGGAGCGAGATATAATATGTGATTATTATGAGAGAGGCACATCAACCAATTCAAAACTATGTTCAGTTTTCTGAGAGCAATGTGGATTAAGCTGTAACAACACAAGAGTCACTGTCCTACAGTTGATTAGGAAAAAGTGACGACAGACAACATGATAAATCCACAAGGAAGCAGGTACGCAGGGGACATCTCCATTCACCCTCTCAGGAAAAAAATCCATTCAAAATAAAGTGTTTAAAAGTATTTCTATGTACACAAAACACATTAATGCCTTATCCCACCTACCCAACCAAATGTCTTTCATGACTTTTTTTAGCACTAGAGGCAGATCTAAACTTTCCAATTCTGCATATAAATTTCTGTGTACAAGACATAAACCAATCGAAAAGTTAACGTGATTTAGAAAATAGCCAGTAACCATATTCAAAGGTAACAGAGGTAATCTGCAAAATGTTCATCACAAGTCAATATTTCTACTTTAGACTTCCTCTAGTTTGTTAATTATTTCACTACTTTTCAGTGGCACTCAATATTTATTTTCCCTATAAACTTGAGTTTTGGAGACTGGAAAATGACTTCCTATGCAAGAAGGTAACAGGGTTAGAAAACTAATTACACCTCCAAGAAGGATGTTTCATGGAAGTATGGATTTTATTATTAGGAACTTGATGATTTTCTCCTTTTCAATTCATTAAGTGCGTTAAAGAGACTCTTTCTCATTCATAAGATGTTTGCCTGACTAGAACTTAGCATTTCACAAATAGCATTATGCTCAAGCAAAGGGAATATATTTTGCACTCAGCTGCATGTTCTGTGTATCATTTTTAAAGATCAAATGGTAATTAATAATTGTGTATCATCATTTTGAATGTGCATCTTTTTCAAGAAATCAAAAGATTACAAAACGAAAGGGAATTGATGTACAAATACTTACTCGGAATTCCTTTGAAAAAGGATTGATCATTGTTACAAGGCAAGATTCTATCCCGTGACTATGGATAATAGCCCCAGCATCGCGCTTTTCATATGCCTATTAGGAAATCAAAAGAAGCGTATATCAATTGCTAGTTTATGCAAGAAAAAACCAAATAAAAAACACACAAAAATTGAGAGTTTCTAATGTCAGCCAATAGTACATTGACCCCAAAAAATTATCCAAACAAAATTTCACAACCACGCCATTCAATAGCCAAATAATAGTTATTTCCTATTAGAAGTGAATATATAAAGATATTATAGCATTTAGGAGGATGAGGGTCATGTAATTGGTGTATACTATAGAGCACTTGTCAACTGAATGTTACAGACTTACAGTTAATTAATACTATCATAAATCCAAATATCCTATACCATTGATCCTTACTACCAAATTCAAGAGCTGTGAAGCTCCATAACTCCATTACTCCAAAATTGCTAAAGTATCAGCGTACGACACGTATCTGATACTGCTGAAATATTCAGCGGATCAATAAAAACCTAAATTGTACATATAAAACCATCTCTTAAAAATACTAAGGTTGCATACCAGGCAGTGGCCAGTGGATCATGCACATAATATTACTGTTACCATTAGTGCTAGTTTAAGTCTGTTAGTTAGTTGTAGTAAGTAATTGTAGCAATAGCTCATTAGATTTCTATTATCAGTTAAGTTCAGATTCAGATACTATATAATCTCTACTCTGTTGTAATGGTTAATTCAGTTCAATGAATTCAATATTCAAGATTCATAATTCATTCTATCTCTCAGTACATAACTTCAGAATGTAACATGGTGCTGTGAAATCTCAGAAGAATAATGAGCATACGAAACTCAGAGTCAGACAATACAGTTATTAATAGAATATGAGCTAAGGGTTGAAGGAGTTTGAGGGGTTAAAGGGCACGGGTAAACCCTGGTCTAGTAACATTTGTCTATTAAAAAATAAATAAATAATAATAGACCGTGAAACCAAACTTACCTTCATGAAAAGTGGATCACAATCAGTACACTTGGGAGGCTTATGTGGGTAAGGTTTGGGAGATGGGGCAGACAAAACTGACCCGTTCTCAGATAACACATACATATCCTCTGGTTCCATTCTTTCTTTCTGAACAGCTGCACATATTTTTCAACAAAAAAAAAAAACAAAGCAATGATCAATACATAATGGAATTTCATCTTCTCTTGCAGATAAAATAAAACCATCTCAAATCCTTAACCAACTAGTACTAGTAATCCATATTGCAGTAGCAGCAACACAAATTTGGAAGAATCTAACATAGAACTTGTATCAAACACTTCATGGGCACTTTACAATTTTTTGCTTCACTGTTTTGAATGTGTATATCAATAAAACTGAAGAATAAAACAATAATTGAAGTAAATATTATAGAAAGCAATACCAGAAGGGGACATGAGTATGAGTTGTTGAGGTTTGGGAATGGAATCATCATGGACTTTGAGGCTGATGCTGCCACCGGTTCCTGATACCCATCCCAAACCGTAGAAGTGGCGACACAGTTCCGCCATCAGAGCTTTCGTCTCCTTCACGGCCTTCCCATCCAGATACGCCTGAGACGACGTTGTTCCAATCTTTATTCCGTTCAGACCAATCGCAGCTGCCATTTCTAGAGAGAGAGAGAGTTCTTTGTGCGTGTGCTCCTGTGTTGGAATCAATCTGGCTTAGTCTCTTGTGTGTGACCCTTGAGAACCGAATACAATTTCGTAATTTTGCTGACATAAATAAAGTATCTTTTTTTAACCACAAAAAAAATTGTAAATGTATTTATTTTTTTCTATTTTGAATAAAATTTTATTTTTAGTCTATTTTTATAACTAGATTTTTGTCAATCTACCCTATAGTTTTTTAGATTTTGACATTGTTTGCGAGATCATATTTTTGAGTTTATAGTTTATAATTTTTAAGTTTATATAAAAAAAGTTGTTTGATAACGGTATTTTCATCAAAAATTTATAATTTATTTATTAGTTTGTAATTTTGTTTCTTAAATTCAATTTTAATCCATTTAATTTGTTTTTTTTAGTTTAGATCCCTCCTTAAAAAATCTCAGTCTTTTAATTCCCTAATAAATTTTTAGTAGTTTTTTTTTTGTCTCTCTTCGTATTTGTGGTTTAGAGTATGTGGCATCACGTCATTAGATGAAAACATGGAAAATATTAAATTTTAATTTATTTTTGAAATAAATTTTTAATTGACCTTTCATATTAAAAACAATTTTATTAATTTAAAAAAAAAAATCTTACACTATCACTTTTGTTTCCCCCCATTTCCATGAACCTTAATCTCAACTTCTAATCATCGCGCCTCCCTTATTTCTCCGTTGTTCACCACCCAAACAACAAAGTTCAACCATAATTTACAAAATCCACCATCTACCACCTTGTCTCCCTCCTTACACTATTTCTCGCGTCCATAGTTTACGAAGTCCACCATTGAAGGAAACACGAAGGCCAATGATAGTAATATGAATAACATTCCCCAATCATGGAAAAGCAAAGAAGATGTGAAATTTTGTGTGAGGTATGTGAAATGTTGTTTTTACTAGGTTTATGGTTTAGTATAATTATGAAATACTATTTTTTCTAGGTTTAGGTTTTAGTAAAATCGTAAAACGTAATATGTTTCTTTATTTTGATTAATTAATTTAGTAATGTCAAGTCCAAAATTTTGAATTCTAATTGTGCACTTTAATTTTTTTTATCCAGACCACCTCAGACTCGAACCATTAGTTTAAGAGTAGTTATAGTAGTGAAGACAAAGTCCAATGTTGGAACATCTTTTGGAACATTAATAACAAGGAAGAAATTTGTGTCAAAGGTGAAGTCCTTCGAGAGAAAATCATGTTCAGGACTCTGACTCAGATGTTGATGAAGATTGGATAAACCTCAAGGAGTAAGGTGGAAGGATTGTTTTTTTTTGTTTTCTCTCAAAATAAAAAAAATACAAAATAAAAGTTGTTTCTTGTCTGTTTTTTTCTAGCGTCTTTGTACACTCACTCTATTTTTGTCAATTTTTGGCTAAAAAGGGGGAGTATAATGTGTTATTTGTTATCATTAGGATTAGTATTGTTTGTATTTTTTTAAGGAGTAAAGAGTGTTGCATGTCATATGTCTTCACATGTTAATTAGTTAATTATAAGAGTCTAGTTTAGTTGCTTGCTGTATGCAACTATTTAGGGGGAGTTAGTGCTGATTGTTGTTGTTGTTGTTGTTGTTGGTGCAACTGCTACTTTGCTTCTGCTGGTGGGTGCAAGATGTTCTACCAGATGTTCTAACATCCTGAATGTCGAGGTTTAGGAGAACCTTGGTTACTATGCTCTGAGTTATGTTTGCTGCTTCCGCTACATGATCTTATAATGTGTTGAATTTGGATAGATCAAGTCTGAGTTCAGGTTGGTTTTCTTGTGCTTCGTGAAAAGTTTGTTCTTCCATTTTATGGAGAGAATTGCTTTCCAGTGACAAGAATTGGTGTTGTGAGACGAGGGGAGTATTCTTGGATAGATCTGAAACAACATGTAATCTCTGATATATGTTTCTGTCTGATTGTACAAGCTATTAAGTTGTGTTAAAGAAATTATCTGATTGTACAAGCTATTTAGTTGTGTTAATGTATTGAAAATGATGATGTAATTATATGATTATAGAATTTACAAAATTTACATGTTTTCATGAAGCTTTTGTTATTTTTTGTGGTTTTATTCCTATCTCCATAGTTAATTGTGATTTGGTTGTTTTAGCCAAAATTATCCATAGAGGGAGATTGTTAGTACCATGATTTTAGGAATGACAACAATTTTGCTAAAACATGGTTCATGACAAATGCTGAGCAAGATGTCATAAAATCTTGATCAAAACTGATACAACAATATGTGAAGGTTGCATAGAAGACATATGTTCTGATAGATGTTGTGACATGCTGAACCAGAACATCAAGTCAAGCTGTTTTAAATCTTGAAAGATTTGATTTGATTATGTGATTTTTCTTTGTCGAATTCTTGGGTACTCTTGCTCTTCGCACTTGCTCTTCTCCCAATTTCACGTTCAGCCTTCTCTTCTCCTTTTTGGTTCTCTTTTCACAAAATCTTCCTCTTTTCTATTTTATGAAAAATATAACCTTAGTTTAGTAAAAAGGCTTTGCAACTGACACACCCCCCAATTGCTACTCGCGACACTGGCCCATTAGCCTCATTAATCCATTTCTCAAATAATTCAATTAATTCTAATATTTAATGAAAAAAATTAATTAAATTAAATAAAGAAATTTATGGGGTGTTACATTTTAAGTCACCCACATATCTTTTGATACAGTGTGGTAGACTGATTGTTACTTGACTGCTTATCAAGTTATTGTTCTCACTCTTTAAGTTTTTAAGCATAGAGTTAAGTATTGTTCTTGGTTGAAACTTTTAAGCAAGATCAGGTATTATTCTTAGTTGAAGCTTTGAAGCAAAACTAAGTATTTTTTTCGAAGTGTAATATTCTTTTATCACTAGTTAATGATTAATTTTGTGACTAGGATTGTGACTTGTTTTGAAACAGTAACTGAGATTGAGACTGTTTGTTTATCACTGAGATGATTGGGAGTGAGATGTTGATTTCTAGGTAGAAGTTGCATTGGATAGTGATTAACTGAGAAGTTGTAAACTGGGATTGTTTAGCTTTGAATTGATACTATTGATAGTGAATTTCCTTCCTGACTTGATAGCTCCCAAATTAGGTGTTGTTGCACTGAACTGGATTAACAACCGACTGTGTTATTTACCATTCTGCAATTGAATTTTGCATACTTTTTTGTGTGGTAAATATGTGTTCACATATGATGTCAAGACATTTGTCCTGACATTATGGTTTATGCTGAGACATTGGTCTTAACGTGTGATTTGTGTTGGTTGACATTTTGTGATTTATTTTTCTGCATAAGTTACAGGTAGGTGCTATTATTATGTATGAGGAGCAGATGTCACAACATTTGTCTTGAAATAAGACTTGCCAATCAGAGCCTTATATGTATATATATATATATATATATATATATATATATAAAGAGAGAGAGAGAGAGAGAGAGAGAATATAGAGGAGATATCAAATTACACCCGTTCATATCTTCATTTCGAATAAATATTTTTTAAAATCAACCGTTGGGTTGAAACATAATATCATATTGATCATACCATCAAGATATCCAAAGACTAACGTCAAATTGAACTTTCATATAACGTTAATTTTGATGTAATTCATTGACATAGGAGATCGTTATAGATTAATCTCAAATTTTATAGGTATGATCTATATGATAGTATGTTTCAATTCAACGGTTGATTTTAAAAAATATTTATTCGAAATGAAGTTATGAGCGAGTGTAACTCGTGGTCTAACTCTTTGGATGTAATTTGATCCCTCCTCATATATATATATATATATATATATATATATATATATATATATATATATATATATATATATATATATATATATATATATATATATATATATATATATATATATATATATATATATATATATATATATATATATATATATATATATATATATATATATATATATATATAAGCTCGTATGATACTAAAAGACTTGTTTGGTAACAGTTTTTTTATCTCGAGCTTATAGCTTATTTTACTAGCTTATAGTTTATTTTTCAGATGCTATTTTAAATAGCGTTTTAGCTTATAGCTTATCATATTATCTTTCATTAATACCCTTATAAATTTTAATTATTTTAAATGTGCATTTAATTATTAAATAAGAAATGTCTTTTTATGTCATTTTACATTTATCAGCTAGTTAAACCGCTAATTTTATCAAACACTTTAATTAGCTTATCAGCTATCAGTCATCAGCCATCAATTATAAGCTATAAATTATCCGCCATCAGTCATAAGCTATAAACTATACGTTAGCTTATCACCTAACCGCTAATTTTACCAAACATAAGCTATATACACACACACATGCACGCCTATTTATACTAATTTTTAATATATATGAAAATATAGGCCGATCTATAAAGTTTCATATGCTTTTTAAATAGCCTAAGTCTGACATATTAAATTAAATAGACTTTTAAAAAGCATAATTGTGACCTTTTTATTAAATAGGTCTAGCATAGCCTGACCTTAAACAGGCTAAGCTATGGGCCATGTAGATCAATCTTACCTATTTCCGTTCTTACTTAGCGACTGAATTAACGACAGTTTACTTCTTAGCGACTGAAGTTGCGACGATTTAACCCATAATTAACATTAAAAAAACATCAAAGCCATGGATGCCATATCATTTAAAAATAACCATATTTTTCAAACAACAACAAACATATGAATGAAGGACTTATTAATTACAGTTTTTCAATATTATAAATTTACTTAAAATATATATATTTTTTTAAAAACTAAAATAGAAATAAAGTGATTAACGTCTATTTGCAATTGCCTAAACTTTTAATTTATTTAAGCCTATATCTTTTTACTGAAAATTTAGGCATATATTTTGAAAATTTCTCACTCCATCCATAGGTATTTGGCGCACCACCGAATTGATAAAATTATCCTCGTGTTTCCGTAGATGTATCTCCGGAAGTAACTTTTTTTTAAAAAAATTGTTTTTTTTTCCATAGATGCATCTACAGAACCCAACGTGAGATTGTCCCAATTAATTGTGAAAATCAGAATGTTCCGTAGATACATCTACAGAAAGATTTGATAGGGTTTGAAAATAGAGTGTACCGTAGATGCATCTACGTAACTTGGGATTTTCCCAATTAATTGAGCATATATTTTGAAAATTTCTCACCCCACCCCGCTAGGTATTTGGCGCACCACCGAATTAACAAAATTATCCTCGTGTTTCTGTAGATGCATATCCTGAAACAATTTTTTTAAAAAAAAATTGGTTTTTTTCGTAAATGCATCTACGAAACTCCTTAAAACATAGTGAAACGTGAGATTTTCCCAATTAATTAGAAAAATCAGAATGTTTCGTAAATACATCTACGAAAAGATTTGATAGGGTTTGAAAATAAAATGTTCATCTACGTAACTTGGGATTTTCCCAATTAATTGGGAAAATCCCAAGATTCACTATGTTTTATACGCTTCCGCTTCCGTAGATGCATCTACGAAAAGAATCAATTTTTTTTTTAAAATACGGAGTGCTTCTGGAAATCCATCTATAAAAATTAGGGACAAAAATTAATATTCTAGTGGTATGTAAGAGATTCATTAGTTTGGTTGAGAAACTTTGTGTATTTTTAACTCAAGTAAATAATATAATTTTTGTGTATTTTTAACTCAAGATAATAATATAATTTTCAACCATTAACCCTTTTTTGAGTAAATTTGAAAATATACTTCGATGAAATAAAATATTGAAATTTATCACCCTCCCTTCCCTCTTCTTCAACAACCAACAACTCTATCCACTTCCTCTCCTTCACTCTCCCTCTCCCTCTCTTGGCGCCACGCCATGCCCAAACCCCGTGTTGGTTTCCGCCAATTCGTCAAAAACTACTTCGGAGATCGCTACAACCAGTTCAACAACGCTTATGGCGAAACCGTTAGTGACATTTTCGGTTTCCCCTTTAAGATTCTCTTCACTCCGTTAACTCTCGCATTCGACATTGCTGGTTCTGCACCTCGTGGCTTCGGTGTCCCAGAACTTGTTTCTAAACTATCCGCCGCTTCTGTCTTCGTTAGTTTCTTATACCCTTTTGCCTTTTCTTCTCAAATTTCAACTTTTTTGCAATTCTCTTATCTGGGTCATTCTCATAATTATTTATCTTCAACAAATTTGTCTTTTTTTCGGTAAATTCTACTTTTTTGTTGAGGCCCTTTTTCTGGGTTTTAGTGGAAATTATGTTTTTTTTTTTTGTTTTTGTTTTTGTTTTTATCTTTATCTTTAGTTGTTGATGAGTAGTGCTACATGGTTTGTTTGTAGGCTGTTGCTACATTGGGGACTTATGACATTGCGTTAAATTTGGGAAAGAAGGTGATATGTCCAAGGTAATGTATGATGCATCTAATCTTTGATTGGCGTAGTGTTGTTGTTGGTTAGCTTTGGAGTTATTGAAATCTAACTAAATGTGTTATTGAGTTCAGGAACTGTGGGACGTGTAATGGATGGCAGGCCTTGCGGTGTACCATGTGTCGTGGAAGTGGAAGGGTGCACTATCAAGTGAAGAATTGCACCTTGAAGAGGTGAGTTGCATTCCATGTGGATAAAGTTAGAGTTTACAGACATTGATTCCTAATGGCATATTTTTTATTATAATTTCACTGGATTCTCTCTTCCGGCTAATCTATATCTTATATATCTTCTTCAATTCTTTCACTTTTAGCGGAGAGAGAGCGACTGCTGAGTCTGTTGCAGATGCCATTTTCAACAACCGGGCTGAGTTAGTGCATATACCAGCCTCATTGGATCCTCAGATACCATTACCATCAAAAGACTGTCCAATCTGCGATGCAACGGTATGAACTAAATTCCATCGCCGAGCGTAAAACATTCCACCATACATGGTTGTTTTCATGGATAGAATCCGGAATAGATAATAACTGTCAACATGCTTGGTCCAATAGTTTTGCATGCCAATGCTGTTGTGTTTTTTGGTTTTAAGAATTTATTGATAATGCACAGGGTGTAATGGGCTGTCCTGAATGCAAAAACAAATTGCCGCTTAGGATTTCAGCAGATGGTGTGAGTTGTTTCTTTAATTCCTTGATACCTTTATTTTTTCTTCCTAAATTGTTTATTTTTACCAATTCATATTTGAACCGTAAATATCATCCATTCTTACCATTGTTATGTGTCCTTTCTTTGTTCAGATTATGGAGCCCCCATGGCAAGCTTTAAATGTTTTGGAAAAGATGGAGTATCCATATGAGGTAATAAGTCGTTATTTAAAATTTGGAAGGATCTTTTAAAGGGACAAGGTAAAAACACGAGAGTCATATATTTAGGGACAAAGGTAGCACCAGTTAAGCAAACTAGTATCATGGGGGGACAGAAATTAGAATAAATTTCACTTGAGATTCTCACTCTTATTTGACACTGTATTCTTAATACTTTCTTATGTTGTTAATATTTTCAGCACATAAGGCACAGCATGAAAGATCCCGGTATTGCTGCATTTTGGTTGATTACTTTTCCACAGATTATGTATGGATTTACCTATGGCGATAACGCAAAGCAGGCAATAGGGTCAGAGTATCAGGTTGTTGGTTCACAGTCCTTCCTATTTTCAGTTCCCGCTCAACTATTTTATTGTATTAATTTTTCATGTTATTGGTTTCGATATTTTTGTATTTTTCCATTCAAAAGTCCTCTTTGCTTGTTCAAATTAATCCTTTTTGACCTATCAATGCTAGTACATGATTATTTGGAGGGAAGTTGACTTGAAAATATGTTCTGAAATAGAGAAACACCAAAGAACAAAATTAGATGCGGGTTCAAACCCATAATTCCTTACATCTTCACACTTAGTCTGCGTGAGTTCGCCGCTAGGCTCTTTAAAACAAAAACAAAGATTGATGGTGCTGGCCTATTAGCTTCTAGGGTTTTATCACTTTATGCTTTCGTTCAATTACATTTATAGCATTCGATCAAATCATCAATTCGAAGCTGTTTTTGTTTTACCTTCATAAATTGACTATTTTGTCTTTCTTTTATGAACGAGTTCAGGAATCCAGGCGGTATGATCTACTACGAGATGAGGTGGCCCAGAGGAAACCCGGATGGGAGTTTCTGCAGGACGTAAGTTTCTTATACTGCGCGCTAAATATCGTTGCTTGTAGTCGGGGCTGGCCATGCTCTTGGCCTTGGACGCAAGCAGCGTAAATGTAGCTATGCAACATTTGATATTCATCTGGTTGATAAATGAAAAATGGATTATCTTTTACAATTTGTGATAATCAAGGTGATTTTTTAACTAGGTTGCTTGATATATTGTGTTATTCATATATTTGAAATTATAGCCTCTCAAATTTTGTCTTCCCTCTTGCTCAATTTTGCTTTTCTTTTAATTTATATTTTATAATCTTATCACAGGCCTTGATATCTATAGATCCTGACCGAGCAAGGGAGGATCCTGTCATAGTTAAAAATGTCCCATACTATAAGGCTAAGAAGGCGCTGGAGGAAGAGGTTATGAAGCTTGATCCTCCACCAAGACCATCGAATTGGGGTGTATGTATTCACTATCTTACGTTTTATTTATGCCAGTACATGTATATCCATTGAATTTGTTTTTTAAAAGTAATGTAAGTTGTAGTCACTTCTCTGAAACAAAGATGTAACTAACCAACGAGAATTAACAGGAGCTTGACCTTCCATTAAGCTCATCATCTTGGGGCGAGGAGGAGCTCAAAGATCCAGAAAAATTCCAGGAAATGACTGTTCTTCTCAAAGCTCAAAGAGAAATCTCTGAAAACATATTGAATGTACAGTGGGAAACTAAATGGCGTCAAGAAAAGGTTCGTGATTTGTTTTCTCGTTTCATCTCTTGTTTGTTTGCTCGTGCTAAAGTATTTAGCATACCTCGTGCTTTTTCTTCCATGCGAGTTTTGTATCTTTTTGTGCCGAGTGCTGACTGATCTTTGATTTGACCTTCAGGTGAATGAGCTGTTGGAAGAAAAGGTGCAGCCATACATTCAGAACATAGACAATGAAGTTCTTTCTGAGCCTATTTTATTAAAACCAAAAAAGCAAGAAAAGGTCTCTCTCACTCTCTCTGACTCAATGTATATATTATATAGTGATGATGTGACTTCCATAACATACATGTTACTCTCGCAGAATCATCGACAACGGAAGTGGTTCTTCTTTTTTTGACACGGCGGAATCACTTTTATTTGCCAGAACATGTTTGTATCCATAATTTTGTATACGTAGCACTCAGCGTCAAGCACACATGTTGCGCCTGTCTGCCATGGTCATTATTTTGCTGAGGAAACAATTGTTGGAGACACAAGAAATACAATTTATGAAAAGGAGAAGTTTCTGTTAAGTCTAGATGAACAGGCAACAAACAGCAATAACCTGCATGTACCAGAGCCTAAGCTTATGTTACACATGTCATAAGATGTTATATTTAGATTATTCATTTTCAGATTGTTTTAATTTTTGTTTTATGTAATGATATAAGTATTTATGCTAGTGTTTTGATATACTTGCAAAAATAACTTCTAGTATTATAAAGTTTTCAGATTATTTCAATAATTTTTGCAGAATAGTTTATGAATGTATGCTTGGGGGTGCTTATTCATTGTTTATTTGATTTTATCTGAAGGCATAAGGACTATTGAAGAGTAATTCAATATTCAGAAGATGGACTGATCTTCTGATGGTTACTCAGAAGATAGTATTGACCAGAAGATGCTGTCTGGGTCCCATTAGCTTAGTAAGGGTACTTTAGTATTTTGTAGTACTGTTTGTACCTTAGACTTGTTCACTAAGTCTAAGTGTTTTAGGGCTTATGTGGCAAGATTTTCTTTTCTTATAAATAGCCTTGTAGTAGCTGTCATTTAAGATAACGCAAGTAGAATACAACATTTATTCTCTCATCTCTTTTGCGCCGTTATTCTATTATTCTCTTTGTCACCATCTTTATTCATTGTGCACCAACAATTGGTATCTAGAGCTCCGGTTCCAAACACAGGGAAACACGAGTGAACGTGAGTTTGTGTGACTGTGTGATTGATTTTGTTTCTGGGAAACAAAGTTGTGTTGAATCACATTTTTCTTGATTGTTTGTGGGTTGGGAAACACTGTGTGAGTGTGAGTGAAATCTGTTTTTGTTTGCACAAGTTTAAAGATGAGTGGAAGCAACTTGAATACCAAACTTCCAGTTCTTGATGGTAAAAACTGGAATAGATGGATGATTCAAATGCGTGTATTATTTGGTGCTCAAGATGTTCTAGATCTTGTCACTGGAGGATATATTCCGGTTGCAGCGGATGCAACGGAAGAACAAAGAGAAGCGCAGAGAGAGACGAAGAAGAGAGACCAAAAGGCGTTGTTCTTCATCCATCAGTGTGTGGATGTGAATGTGTTTGAGAAGATTGCTGATTCTATGACGTCAAAGGAGGCGTGGGATATACTGGTCAGGTGTTACGGTGGTGACGTATCAGTGAAGAAGGTGAAGCTTCAATCCCTGAGAAAGCAATATGAAAATCTCAACATGAAGAACAATGAGAAAGTCTCTGAGTATATCTCTAGAGTGATTGTGATCACTAATGAGATGAAGGCTTGTGGAGAAACTCTTTCTGAACAAGTAATCATAGAGAAGATATTGAGGTCACTTACTCCTCAATTTGATTATATTGTTGTATCCATTGAACATTCTAAAGATCTGGAAACCATGAGAATAGAAGAGTTGCAAAGCAGTTTAGAAGCACAAGAGTTGCGTCTGACTGAGAGAACTTCTGAGAGAGAAGTTGAGCAAGCTCTGAAGGCTTCTTTTGTCAAGAAGGACCAGAAGCATAGACGTGGTGATAGATTCCAGAAGGAAGCCTTAACTTCTGATGATAAGAGATATCAGAAGGGAAAGGATAAGAAGAAAGTTCAATGTTACTGTTGCAAACAGTTTGGCCATTTTGCTAGAGACTGTTTGGCAAACAAAGGAAGGAGATCAGAAGAAGCAAATATAGCCAGAGGAGGATCAGATGATGAACCTGTGCTATTGATGGCTTCAGAGTCGGACAAAAGATGTTCGTCAGAATGGTGGTACATGGACACTGGGTGTTCAAATCACTTGACTGGAAACAAACAATGGCTGATAGACTTTGACTCTGAAAGGAGGACAAAGATCAGATGTGCTGATGATAAGTACCTATATGCAGAAGGTATGGGAAATGTCAAAGCCAAAGTGAAGAATGGAAGGACTGTTCTGATCAAGGATGTTTGGTATGTTCCTGGAATCAGAAGCAATCTGATGAGTGTAGGTCAGCTCATTGAGAAAGGTTTCTCAGTTGTTATGAAGAATAACCTCTTGAAGTTGTATGATTCCAATCAGAAGTTGATTATGCAATCTGAACAGGGAAGCAACAGAACATTCAAGGTGAATGTAGAAACAGCTGAAATAGAGTGTCTGAGTGCTGAAGGCTCGGAAGGTGATAGTAAGCTGTGGCACAAGAGGTTGGGGCACTTGAACTATAGAAGCCTGGGGCATCTAAGTTCTAAGAAGCTTGTACATGGCATTCCAAAGATTGTGAAGCCTGAGAAGTCATGTGAGGTATGCATGAAAGGCAAACAACCCAGATTGCCATTTGTATCAGAAGTTGCTCCAAGGGCAAAGCATGCTCTGGGAGTAGTGCACTCTGATGTGTGTGGACCATTTCCAGAACCTTCACTTGGAGAAAATAGGTATTTTGTGTCTTTTGTGGATGAGTTCACAAGAATGACGTGGGTAACTCTCATTAAGTTTAAGAATGAGGTGTTTACAGAATTCCAGAAGTTCAAGGTGAAGGCTGAGAAGCAGAGTGGTCAGAAGATAAAGATTCTCAGAACGGATGGTGGAGGCGAGTATAACTCTACAGAATTCCAGAAATTCTGTGATGATAATGGAATTGAGCATGAAGTTACTGCTCCTTATACTCCTCAACACAATGGTCTTGCTGAACGTAGAAACCGTACTTTGCTTGATATGACGAGAAGTATGCTTAAAGAGAAGAAGCTTCCTCATAATCTATGGGGAGAAGCTGTTGCTACAGCAGCATATGTGCTCAACAGGTGTCCAACGAAGAGGCTGAAGGAAATTGTTCCTTTAGAGAAGTGGACTAAAGAGAAACAGAGTGTTAGTCATCTGAAGGTTTTTGGTTCTGTGTGTTACAAACACGTTCCAGAAGCAAGAAGGAAGAAGCTGGATGATAGAAGCAAAGTGATGTTATTGGTAGGGTACCACAGTACAGGTGCATACAAGCTCTATTGTCCAGAGACTAACAAAGTTGAAGTCAGCAGAGACGTCATTGTGAAGGAATCAGAAGTTTGGGATTGGAAAGAGTCTCAACCAACTTCTGATGTAGAGATAACTTTTGAAGAAAAGTTAGAGTCAGAAGATGAATCTTCTGAAGACGAGTCAGAAGATGAAGCATCTTCTGAAGATGAGTCAGAAGGAGAATCTGATTCTGATCCAGATTCTGATGATGATCCAGATTCTGGTGGTAGTCATGATCCTGGAAGGGAAAACTCTGAAGACATAAGGTCTGGAGGACAAGCTTCTGGAGATGATCATGGAGGTGGTGACTCAGGAGTAGCTGACTCTGAAGTAGCTCAGCGACCACAAAGAGTCAGAACTATACCAAGAAGGTTTGCAGATTTTGACATGTTGCACGACACAGAAGTTGACTCAGAAGGAGAGGTCATTCAGTGTGCTATGTTAGTAGATTCTGAACCAGTGAGTATAGAAGAAGCGCTCAAGAAGAAGGTCTGGCTGAATGCCATGAAAGAAGAACTTGAGGCTATAGAAAGAAACAAGACTTGGAAGCTGACAGAACTTCCAAAGAATAAGAAAGCCATCAGCGTCAGATGGATTTTCAAGGTAAAGCTGAAGCCAGATGGATCAGTTGGTAAACACAAAGCAAGGCTAGTGGCTAGAGGTTTTCTTCAGAAACCTGGACTAGATTACTTTGAGGTGTTTGCTCCTGTAGCTAGACATGAAACAATCAGACTGGTGATTGCGTTAGCTGCGAACAGAGGTTGGTCCTTGATGCATCTGGATGTAAAGTCTGCATTTCTGAACGGTCCATTACAAGAGGAGGTATACGTGTCACAACCCCCTGGCTTTGTGAAAAAGAATAAGGAAGGGATGGTGTACAAATTACACAAAGCTCTGTATGGATTGAAGCAAGCACCCAGAGCTTGGAATTTGAAGATTGATTCATTTTTCAAGAAGCAAGGGTTTCAGAAGTGTGAGATGGAATATGGAGTTTATGTACAACATTCTGGAAGCAATATGATTCTGCTGTGTCTGTATGTTGATGACATATTGCTTACAGGGAGTTGTCCAGAAGATCTGATGAAGTTCAAGAAGGTGCTGATGAATGAGTTTGAGATTACAGACCTTGGGAAAATGTCATATTTTCTAGGGATGGAGATTCTGTACTCGGAAGATGGTATCATTCTGCATCAGTTGAAGTATGAGTTAGAACTTCTGAAGAAATTCAAGTTGGAGAATTGCAAAGCTGCTGTTACACCGTCAGAAGTAAATCAGAAGTTGGACTCTGATTCTGAAGGTGAAGATGTTGATGCTACGGTATTCAAACAGCTGGTTGGTTCTCTAAGGTATTTGTGTAATACCAGGCCTGATATATGCTATGCAGTTGGATTGGTTAGTAGGTTCATGAGTAAACCTAAGTGGTCCCATTACCAAGCTGCTGTCAGAGTCTTGAGATATGTCAAGGGAACTCTGAAGTTTGGCATATTATTTCCTTCTGGGAGAAAGGAAGAATCAGAGCTATTGAGTTATTCTGATTCTGATTGGTGTGGAGACAGAGTTGATAGAAGGAGTACTTCTGGATATTTGTTCATGTTTCTGGGAGGCCCTATCTCTTGGAGTTCCAAGAAGCAACCTGTTGTTGCTCTATCAACCTGTGAAGCTGAGTACATCGCAGGCGCTGTAGCTGCATGTCAAGCTGTGTGGCTTCTGAATCTATTAGAAGATCTGAAGATTAGAGTGAAGAAGCCTTTGAAGCTGATGATTGATAACAAGTCTGCAATCAATCTTGCCAAGAATCCGGTGTTACACGGAAGAAGCAAGCATATTGAGACTAAGTATCATTTCTTGAGAAGCCAAGTCCAGAATGGAACATTAGAAGTAGTGCACTGTAGCACTCAGAAGCAAGTGGCAGATGTTCTGACAAAGGCGATCAAGACGGATCAATTTCTGCTCTTGAGGGATGGAATTGGCGTTGTCAGTTTTGATTAAAGAATATGAATTAAGGGATGGTATTGAAGAGTAATTCAATATTCAGAAGATGGACTGATCTTCTGATGGTTACTCAGAAGATAGTATTGACCAGAAGATGCTGTCTGGGTCCCATTAGCTTAGTAAGGGTACTTTAGTATTTTGTAGTACTGTTTGTACCTTAGACTTGTTCACTAAGTCTAAGTGTTTTAGGGCTTATGTGGCAAGATTTTCTTTTCTTATAAATAGCCTTGTAGTAGCTGTCATTTAAGATAACGCAAGTAGAATACAACATTTATTCTCTCATCTCTTTTGCGCCGTTATTCTATTATTCTCTTTGTCACCATCTTTATTCATTGTGCACCAACAAGGACGTGTATATATGTTTGAGAGAGAATTTGTAAAAGTAACTAGACTAGTTTATTTGACTAAATATTTATTTCTGTTTCTTCAAACCTATTTAATCTTGTGTTGCTGATATTTTCCTGCATACTGTTCTTGTTCATTGGTGAGGAGGACCAAGTCTTATTCTGAGAAAAAAAAAGTTTCCTATATGTTTAGACAAGTCTTTTTCATATGCAACAACAATAACATCCGAACCTTGTCCCACTAATTAGAGTCGGTTACATGGATCAACTTTTGTTATAACGTTCTATTTAAAATCATGCTTTTATCCAAAATTTTAAACTCAAGATCTTTCTCAATAACTTCTCTTATAGTTTTTCTCAGTCTTCATCTTCTTCTAGTTTGATTTTTCTCCATCTAATCTACTCTCAATCTAATCTACTCTCCTTACTACAAAATCTACTACAAAATCCACAGGTCTTCTCTCTACATGCTTAAACACCTAAATTTACTTTCTACCATCTTCTCTGTTATAGGTGATACCTAACACTCTCTAATATTTTTATTTCTAATTCTATCCTTTCTAGTTTTATTACACATCCAACGCAACATCTTCATCTCTGTCACACTTATTTTATTCTCGTGTTGATACTTAAGTGCCAAATATTCTGTCCCATGTAGTATCACAGGTCTTATCACAATTCGATTAAATTTTCCTTCAATCTAAACAGTACTTTTACATTATATGAAACTCCTCGAACCGAACAATTTCCTCGAACCAAAAAAAAATTGTGGCGTGAATGATTCATGTTTGTAATTAGTTTTGCATTTTATATATTTAACTTATGATTTAGAGGGTAAATAGTTCTCTCGACGTAATATTCATCATAGAAAATGGTGTCGTTGAATGATTAATGTAGTTGATCTAGGATTGGTCGTTGTTTATATATTGTTGCATATGTATAGGTTGTGATAAATCATTATTATGATTCTAAGATATATAACCATATAATAGTGTTTAGATGAGTTAACATCCCAAACACCTACAGTCATAAGCTTTATGAGTATTAAGATTTAATTAAACTCCTCTCAATATGACTAGAAATCAAACAGAGGTTGTACAAAATTATTGTGTCTTATAGGTATCATTGTGCCATACAGGATATCGTTGCGTTCCTACGAGGTATTGTTTCGTCCAAAGGGATATCTTTGCACTTTACAGGGTATCATTGTATTCTATGAAGGGTTTTTCATATTAAACACTACATGGGAAACCTCACTTTAATATCATAAGCACTTATCTCACAAACGATAAATCAATACACACAAATGACGTTGTTCAAAGTCGTCCAAACTCCCACGGGAAAGACATTAACAATGAAGTTGATTAGCGAGCTATATCAATCATTTAATCTTTGCCTTCAGTCATAAAAAACCCTTCATACCCCAATACGAGGGACAGGATAAAGTCACGTAACCTTTAATGCAAACTTGTTTATTTTCAACGGTGAGAACAAGATAAACTCACTTAATTATTTAATATGAATGACAATATAGCCGTTAGAATAACGAGATAGTTGATCATTTTGGCTCATGAGATTGATCATCTAGATCAACTCGTCGAGCTTAAATAGTGTCATCGAATAAATATGTTAGCTTGTTTAAAACAAGTTAAATGACTCATCAAAATGCCAAGAAGAGAAAAATAACAAGATATGATCATTATGTTATCTCGCTTAAAATAAATTAAATGACTCATCAAATTTCAAGAAGGAAAAAATGATACAATATGATCATTAGAATAATAGTCGGGATCAAATCAGTATTCAGGGCTCATATTGAACCTATTAAGCTAATCTTAGGTCGTGGAATACTTTTTAATCACCATACTAATAATTAGATGTAGATAAAGTAAAACAAATCACAATTCATTCATATAGATTGACAAATACAAACATGAACCGTTCATGACTTAAAATAAGCATAGGTGAAGTGATACACGTACCGAGTCATAAAGACGAACTCAACACGCTACATATTCAAGGGTGAGTTTTTCACCATTTTGTTCAATGGAGTGAGGTCAAGTTAGGTGTATTTGAGATTTTTATCTTAAACCACATCATGCTACAATTTCGATGGTGAGTCATTAACCAATATCCCAAATAAATCATGGTCATACGCACTGCTATGTGATTAAACCATGATATCCTGCACAATTCATCCAGGTTAAATGAGTTATGTATATACATGCCTCTAAGGCAAGGTATTATTAAACATTTTTCCTTATTTTTCAACCACTTCACCCTTTGCACGTCTTATATCTGACAAAGGAACTGTGGATTATCATGTCTTCACCCTTAACCACTTTTCCATTTGCAGGCCTCGTGCCCGATGGACTCGGGTCGTAGACATCACATTAACCACTTCGTCTTTCATAAGCCTTGTGCTTGAGTAGTTGTGGAATTTTATGTCATAATCTAAGCCCAATAAATAAAAAACGGGTCAAACTATAAGATTCTTAACTTGCAAATTGGGTAGAAAGCACGATACAAAAGTAAGGTGATGGCACATGATAAACATACAAGATCTTCACATTCCCTAACTATGTAGGAGTGACATACTAAGACATTTCCTAAGCAGATTGATCATATCTCCTTCTTAAAACGCTAATTCATTCACTATTATAAATATTTGGTCAAAACTCGACTGCATGTGACCGTAAGAATTGACAAATGAATCGGTCTCTCTAGAAATAAGCCAATACTATAAATATCTAACTGGTCAGTTAAGTCATAGATATATTCACATATGGCCAGTTAAGTCATAGATATATTCACATATTAGAAGAAGAAAAAAACCACACACACATATATTCACATTAAATTTCAACAAAATTGAATTCACACGACAATAGTTGACCACATGCATAGTGGCTACATGCATTTACGTGATCAATGACTTGGTGATAATTCAATCTATAGATCTAAAACCACTCAATTTGAGATTTAAACATTTGCACGATGATCGAATGGTCATGCAATCATTGACTGTGTCACACTACACACAATCTCGATCGATCCAAAGTTAACGTTTGTGAGAATGCGACACTGCAGTACAATAGTCAGTTTGGTGCTACATCACTATCATTTGGCTTACACTTGGACAGAATGAATTGAATGCATGGGTTATTTGACTTTACTACCAATATAAGATACGTTAGGTCGTGGCCCCCATGGTCATGTTCTTGCCGACGGTATGCCCCATCTCATCCCTCTTTTTTCTTTATTCATCAACGGAAAAAATGTGACTTCTTAATGATGCCAAAGAATGGGTCAAAAGCATTTACCAATGGGAAGCATGAAAAATAATGAAGAAAGCAACCCGACATATTAACAATATTTGTTCCCATTTACTCAAATAATAAGACATTGCTACATTACCATGGTTGAAATCCAAAAGCACTAAATTGCTACTTTAGCTTAACTTATGGTTGAATAGTGTTGTATTTATTACACCTTATTTCCATATTTACAAGATATATATGGACACAAAATAGAATGTCAATATTTCTTTGCTAAATGCTATCTTGTCCTATCTAGATTTAATTATAATTATAAAATAAGAATATAATTGTCGTATTATGGCATGATCTTATCTTTATATAAATAAAACAGTAATAAAATAATCATAGATAAGAAGACTCACCCTTCTAATCATGCATTAGTTTTTTTATAAGGCATAATCATGTTTGACACACGTTTAAACACTAAATTAAAATATAATTCTTTTGTTGGAGTTCAAATCAAAACATGCATTTTAAATGTTACACAGTTTGAATACAACGATTATTGATTTAAGAATCTACAATTTCATACTATCTTACAAGGAATACTTCTTCATTTCATATAGTAAAGGAACACCAATTTTAAAAAAAATAATAAAGGAATACTATTTTTAATAATACGTACAGGACCTGTTTGTTTTAAGTGATTTTTTTTAATTTCAAAAAATTATTTAAATAATTTTTTTTTTTAAAAAAAAAAGGACTTTATTAGAATTAGATTAGATTATAAGGTTATGGATGCCACTTTAATATAAAGTATTTTCAAGTTATATGTGATTTTAAAATTTTTCAATACATTTTAATTAATTGTTTATAATAATTCAATTTTAGCGAAGTATATCCTCTTGGTGAAGAAGTGCAATTTATACTGTTGCACTAGATTATAGACATTGTTTAGAAGACCGTTTGTCCCTTGCGTGCCTAAACTAGCTTGCAACGAAGGAATATTTCATGTCTAGGAGTTATAGGTTGCAACGAAGGTTGCTTCAATGTTTTACCTTAAAGCGACCGTATAGAAAGTTGAAAGGTTGCAAGATCTTGGAAGGTTCCCTATCAACTGCCAGAGGTGATAGATTTTGCGGTGTTTGAACTGTAGGAGGAAATGGGATCTCTCTCACTAGATAAAAACAATGGTTGCATCAGTAATCACATTGTTGAAGTCACATTTTGTGGCTTAACAAGTGGCTTCAGTGTTGCCAAGATGGTAGGAATTGGATTGACGATTTGTATGAGGAAGAGATTGATGTTTCGAAAGAGAAAAGACTAAAGGTGAAAAAAATACACAAGAAGGGATGGGGGAGGGGGGGTTTAAATTGTGTATATGATAATTATTGTCTTTTCAAACTACAGCTTTTGAATTGACCAAGTTCAAATTATAAGCTAGAGTATGCAACAACAGAATAAATTAAAGTGTAGAAGCAATAAGTAAATCACACAACAATTATCCTAGTTCCTCTATAACGAGATTAGTCCAGTGCCCTTGTCACACAAGAGCTTTTAAATATAATCAGAACCTGATTACAATTTGCTTAGACACACCAGTCCAAGACTTCATGCTCAATCTCACTAGAAAGAGACTTCTTGCCTAAACCAACTATTTAGGACTTCCTGCTCAATAACACTAGAAAGAGACTTCCTTGCCTAAACAAACAGTTTAGGACTTCCTTTCTCAATCAAACTAGAAAGAGACTTCCTTGCCTAAATCAATAGTTCAGGACTTCCTTGCTCAATCAAACTAGAAAGAGATTTTCTTGCTCAAACACTAAGTCTGAGACTTTTACAAGTTCTAAACACAATGTTTAGGATTACAACAAGATGTACGTGATATACAATCAGAGGTATAAATAATACAACACACACAAAGACCTTGGTTTTTGAGATTTCTAAGATATACAAGTGTAAGAAACTCTAACGACTATGTGCAGCCACAACAACTATGTACATAATCTAAGAGAGCGAAACTATTTTTGTTCTTGTTGTATTATCTTGTTATTTCTTTTGAATCTTCTGCTCCTTTTATAGAGAGAACGAACGATACGTTGAAAGCTTACTTGAATAAGTGTCTTGGCTAAAGAAGCAGTTTTCAAGAGAGAGAGAGACGTTGGAGTTAGTACGATGAGGATCTTCATCTTCTGAATAAATGCTTTATCCATTGTGTCTTTCAAGTAAGGCGTTCATAGGCATGTTGGAGTAAACTGAAGAAATCATGTCAAGATGCCTTGAGCCTTATGCTAAAACCTCTAGTTGACTTTCTCCATAATTCTAGCAGTTTGATAAGATGAAGCTGCTTTTGCACAGAGTATGGAGAAGTAAATGTTTGCACTATGTTTCCAGCAAGGCGCTTAAAGCTCCATTTGAATATTAGAGGTTGAGTCAACATTGCACTGACGTCTTATTAGAACATTGGAGGCTGAGATAGTTTTGGCACCGAGATTCTATATGAAAATCAAATTCTGCTTCAATAGAATCTGAATTGCTTTTTCTTTATAATCAATTTAACTTAGTCAGAACCTAGTCAAATACCAACTTAATGTTCCTGCGCACTTAAGCAAATGTTAGTAAACCTTATTGTTCTTTAAGTACTTTGTTATCATCAAAATCCAAGGAGCGTGAACAAATTTTGTTTCAACAATGACTGGTAATCTGAAAGAGAAACGATGGGCGATCTGGAATCGTGGTGAAGAGATGATGATTCTTTGTGGAAATTCGTAAGAATTAAAAATCAACTCCTATAGATGGTATCATTGTTCCGAACTTAAACCAGAAACTAGTAAATATAAAATGGAATTGAGTTTTGATGTGGTGGAGTGAACTTCCAGTGCGGCGGAGCAGAAGTAGATTTACAAGGTTAACACTCTAACGATAAAAATCGTGAATGGGTGAAAAATTAATATAAGTGTATGAATGAGGAAATACTTGAAATAAGCAAGTTGGACTTTATATAATGTGAACTATTAAAATTGTTCCTGTGGAATAAAATGTAATGATCCCAGTCCAAGTTATATAAAGTCCCCCATTTCATACTTCTTTCTTTTTTGTGCAATGCTTATTATGGACTTATCGAATATTGCAGTTTTAGAATATAAATATCTAAATAACTTTTTTTTCAAGTAAAATTACTTATGTGTAGCCAAAGTTGAATTTTGAAATAATCATTTTTGGTACCACTCTATCATCTCTTTTTTATAAGTACTTCAATGTCATTTAGCTTAAAATACCTACACTTTCGACATTAATAACACTATTTTTTAAGGAAATTAATAACTCTAACTTAAGAGTAACTAATGAAATTAAATTTTATAGACCAGAAGAAAATTGAATCCAGCAAATTTGATGGAACAAAATTGAACTCCATAACACATTGCTAAACTTATAAAATACACATATTATACATAATATTAATTACGAGATAAATACCTCTTAATTATGTCCAACAACACTTACAGAACAAAAATGTTCACCAATATACATATATGAAAATTGAAAAGTAAAATAATAATTATATAATAATAACAGTAACATGTTTGATTTTTCTATCCAAGAATAGTAACAACACCGACCAAAATTGTAATGAAGTAAGCCCATACCCCCGACGGATTTGCATACGACACTCCAGCTGACTTCCCTGGCGCTGTTTCATTCGATGATGTCGGTGATGGACTTCCTGTGATGGTAGATGACGGTGTTCCTCGTGTTCCAGGGGTTGTGGATGAAGGTGACGGAGTTGTTGCTGCCGGAACGGATCCTGCAGGAGATGCTGCTGGAGCAGTGGTTGTCACTGGGGAACCTGCTGGAGTGGGAGCAGGAGGTGAAGTAGTTGTTGATATCGGCGAGCTTGCTGGAGTGGGAGCCGGTGGTGAAGCAGGGGTTGATATTGGGGAACTCGCTAGAGGTGAAGTTGATGGTGATGGAAAATTGTTTGATGGGTATGGAGATAGAGGAGATGGTGCTATTCCATTTCCATATGGTGTATCTGCTATCGATGGAGGCTGAGAGGATATTTGAGGTGATTGGGAAGATGAAGGAGTTTGAATGTAAGGTGGTTGAGATGTTGGTGAATGAGAGTTTGGGGGTGTTTGAATATATGGAGGTTGTGAAATTGGTGAATGAACACCTGGAGGTGTTTGAGAAGATGGAGATGGAGTACTTTTTGGAGGGGCTGAAATGTATGGTGGTTGTGATGTTGGTGAAGAAGGGGAGTTTGGAGGTGTTTGTATGTATGGTGGTTGTGATCTTGGTGAAGAAGTGATTGGTGGTGTTTGAATATAAGGTGCTTGTGATGATGTTGGAGAAGGAGTGTTTGGAGGTGTTGGAACATATGGAGGTTGAGAAATTGGAGAAGGGGTTTTTGGTGGTGTAGGAACATTGGGAGGGTGGCTGCTAGGGGAAGGAGTTATTGGAGGTGTGTAAGGAACATTAGGAGAATTGTGATTAGGAGAAGGTGATTTTGGTGGTGTAGTTGGTACATAGGGTGGTTGAGAGATTGGAGAAGGGGTTTTAGGAGGAATTGGTGTATATGGTGGTTCATTTTTAGGGGAAGGAGCTTTTGGGGGAGTGTATGGAATATTACTAGGAGGAATAGGATGGTAAGTAGGAGAGGGTGTTTTTGGTGGTACTGCTGGAACATAAGGTGGGTGATTGCTGGGAGAAGGAGCTTTTGGAGGAGTGTAGGGATGATTTGGTGGGGTGTGAATAGGAGAAGGAGTGTTTGGTGGTGTAATTGGTACATAAGGTGGTTGATTGCCAGGGGCAGGTGTTTTTGGAGGATTATATGGAGCATTAGGAGGGGTGTGAATAGGCGAAGGTGATTTCGGAGGAGTATATGGAACATTAGGAGGGGAGTGAGTGGGAGAAGGCGTTTTTGGAGGTGCAATTGGTGTATAGGGTGGTTCATTTCCAGGTGAAGGTGATTTTGGAGGAGTATATGGAACATTAGGAGGGGTGTGAGTGGGAGAAGGTGTCTTCGGAGGTGTAATTGGTGTATAGGGTGGTTCATTTCCAGGAGAAGGTGCTTTTGGAGGAGTATATGGAACATTAGGAGGGGTGTGAGTGGGAGAAGGTGTTTTTGGAGGTGTAATTGGTGTATATGGTGGTTCATTTCTCGGCGAAGGGGTTTTTGGAGGAGTATAAGGAACACTAGGAGGAGTGTGAATTGGAGAAGGAGTTTTGGGAGGTGTTATTGGTATATATGGTGGTTCATTTCTCGGCGAAGGGGCTTTTGGAGGAGTATAAGGAACACTAGGAGGAGTGTATATAGGAGAAGGAGTCTTAGGAGGTATTATTGGTATATATGGTGGTTCATTTCCCGGCGAAGGGGCTTTTGGAGGAGTATAAGGAACACTAGGAGGAGTGTGTATAGGAGAAGGAGTCTTAGGAGGTGTTATTGGTATATATGGTGGTTCATTTTTAGGAGATGGTGCTTTAGGAGGAGTATAAGGAACATTAGGAGGGTTGTAAACAGGAGAAGGTGTTTTTGGAGGTGTTATTGGTACATAGGGCGGTTGATTAGAAGGTGAAGGAGTATTTTTAGGGGGTGTGTAAGGAACATTGGGTGGTGTATAACTAGGAGATGGTGTTTTTGGAGGTGTAATTGGAACATAAGGAGGTGTAGGAAGCTTAGGAGGAGTTTGTCTTACAGCCAAGACCACAACAATTAACTTTTGACCATTCTCACAATTATGATCTTTTCCACTTATGAAATAAAAAGGACCAGATCTATCTAACTGAAACTCAGAATCACCATCTTCAAATTTCTTGATTGGATTCTCCTTGTTACACTTATCATAATCCTCTTTGTTCACCACCAACACTGAGTTTGACTCCTTCTTGTACTTAAAAACTATAACAAAACAAAATCATAATCACAATTAAACACTACTAATCCTCAATCAAGCAAATTAATTCACATAATAATTGATACTATTTTTTGTTGCATTAAATGAAAGTTACCAAGAATATCATTGACTTGGAACCTATTCCTCCCTGTCCATTGATTGTAACTTTCAGAAGGGTTCAACACCCATCCATCTTTTCCACCAGCATAAAATGTATAGCCTTGTGACCTTGAAATTAAACTAAAAAGAAACAACAAGATGTAAATATGTTTACTAAGAAGCTTCATGAGTATATTATTTGTACATATGAAATTGATGTGCTAGTATATAGGTTGAAGAAAAAAATTAATTGAAGATGATGAGTGAGAGTTGTGGAAATTATGTGAGTTTGGAAAAGTGATGGTGAAGAGAGTGAAATATAAAGAGAAAGTTTTAGTTGTTACCGTTGTTGTATAGTGATGAATGAATTATTAATTGGTGTACGAACAAGCGTGTGTAGCACGAGGGAGTTTCGTGTGAATTATGAGGGGCTTACAAGTGGCATAAATTATATAGTATGATAGAGATATTAATTTGATATATACTAAAGTTCATTTAATATGATGAGATGGATTTATACTAGTATATATTAACATGCAATTGCAAAGAAATTTCAAAAGTTAGAAAAACATTAATTATGAGATATTATTTTGTGGGTCGGGTCGGGTCGTGTCGTGTAGTGAGATTGAGAACTTTATTTTCCTACCGACGAGACTTGAGGGCAATACGTGTTTGGCCAAATGATAGAGATGTGAAGTTGGAATAAAAGAATTATTTGAATTAACTTTCATTGTTTACTTGCAATTATTTTAGATTCTTACTTTAAGTAAAGATGTAAAGGTAAAAGGTTAATAAAGATAATTGAAAGTTATGATTAAATTAATCAATCATGGCTTTACTTTTAAGCCTATGATCATGGTAAAGTTGAATTTGGGGATTGGAAGAGTTGTGCTTTGCTTTGCTTTACTTTTTGTTTACAAATTTTTTGGTAACACAAATTAGTGATCTAAGTATGGTTTGGTTGAGTCAACTTTATTTACATTAGTTAACTTTTCTGGTGAGTGAATTAGTTGAATCTATTGGTATTATTTATTACATGGTTACAACTTACAATAAGAGCCTGTATATTCTAATAGCTTCTTTACTATCCATGTTTACTACAAGTTGTGATCATAATTTTTGTCTGTGTTTGCTTCAACGTTCGAAAGTCTTCAGCGCACTCCAAGCCTGAATCTCACGAGTTATAGTTTGCATACATTCAATTGTCAAACAACAATAGGTTGGTCATTATCTTTGTTCTCTGAGAGGTTCAGTTTAGTCCATTTGACATGCCTTGTTAAAAGTAAGAGTGCCCCAGCTTGACACACCAGCCCACAAATCATACCAATCCATAAACCCTGTATCATAATTCAAAAGATGCATAATGATTAAGAATGAGGTTCAGAGTTTAGGCCATGCTGTTAACAAATACTATTTATTCTAACAAATTGACTGCTAACATTTATCAATAAAACATATTTTACCTTAAATTTCAAATTGGTCTTAAATCCAAGGACACTGATTTGTATGCTTTGCAGTCATACAATCACATTGTTCCGCCGCAGATCTTGATCCTTAGATGAAAATGTGTTGTCTCGTATTTTAAAGTTGATTTGATGAAAGTTAAAGAGAGTCATCGATCTTCATCTAACGATCAATCTCTTGATCGCGTACTTTCCTAGACTCTAGGAAATCTAAGTCCATAATGGAATATGCAACAATTATGGCAAAAGAGAGCATGTTAACGTAAACCAACTAACCTTGCAGATGCACTAAGACCATAAGTGATCATGTAAGCAACCAGTTGTGTATCTGTACTGCATAACAATAGTGAATCATATGAATACTTCTTCTCTTCATTTTAGTGATAGAAATATAAAGATATAAGAATCATACCATATTGCAATCAATGAAGTTGTTATTTCCGAGTCAGGCATTAATCCAGCTAAGAAAACCAAAACTTCCATAGCCCAATACTCCAAACTTGCAAAATATAAAAAGTAGTAAGCAAGATTCATAATATAAGGATCTTATCTTGATGCCGCAATTACGCGGTTAGGCTTTTAGAGACTTGTACCATAACATTGCTGCAGAGGGAAGAGCTAGTTTAATGGTTGTGGTTAAGTAATGAAATGATTTCATTGAAAATCCTCTCCATGTATTCTTAAACTTCTTTGCATACATAACATATGATCCTAACAATATTATTGATATCCATAGTGAAATAGAAGTTGCAATTGGCCCCCCTTTGAAATTAAGACCTGCCCAATAAACAAGTCCATAAGCAATACCAACATGAACAATTGCTGGGAGAGCCGAAAGGATAACGAGTGGCATTACTACAGATTACGTTTCTAGAAACCTCAATATGTTTTGCAAGATACTAAATGCAAATAATCCTGGTATAAGAAACTTCATGTAGAGTGCAGCCGTTGTAGCAATGTCTTGTGATTGATGAATTAGCACACTAGAATGTGTTCCGTAAGAAACCAAATAATGGATATAATGATGGAAGAAGAAATAGATATAATGCAGGAGCTTTGCAGATAAATTCCCAACATGTGATATTCCTCTGAACCAAATCCTTGTCCGCAGAGTGCGTCTAGTGCACCACTTAAACCAATCTAAGACAAAGAAAAATAAGGCAAAGAACATAGAGTTTAATAGTGTGACAATATTTACTTTGGATAAACATTTTAATTAAGTGTTTATAGCATAAGTGTGTAATAATAATAGTTGTGTCGGATAGTTAGATCAAACAAGGACATAAAACAACATTAGGTTTTCAAGGGCAAATACTCAAACAAACAAAAGAAATGTATGACCAAACCATATGTTTATATAATATAATTTATCAATACAAGTTCAAGGATAAAGACAAACAGACATTAAAGTTATTTAATAACATTATATCTAATGTTTTTTTATTGGCTGTATTTAATTAATGAACACATACAAGAATTCATTGTTCATATCAACATCTATTGAAATGGAAAAAAAATAATGCAAAAATTGTAAAGTACCGTAACACGACACCAGTGACACCAAACCATGAGTTAGCAAGATTAGCACCACTAACTAACAATTAAGACAGAAACCACCCATAGTGATTGAGTAATATAATAATTTTGTAAGAATCATTAGTAGTGAAAACATGAGTTGAGGAAGAATACTTTCTGACAGAAAGAAAAACGTATTTTTATTTGGAACATAATTTTAGATACAAAATTCTTGATTATTACAAGATGTAATCGTCTTTTTAGTCCGTGTTTGTTAATACGTTTGAAGAGTCTTCACTGGACGCTGATCCTAAAGCTCCAAGTTATAGTTTCGCCAACATCATGTATTCTAACGCAGATGTCATTGTGGTTCCAAACACAAATGAATTCTAATTGGCAGACATTCATTTTTCTAAACAACAATAGGCTGGTCTTTAACTTTGTCCTCTGAGAGATTCAGTTTAGTCCATTTGACATGCCATGTCAAAAATAAGAGTGTCCCAGTTTGACACACAAGCCCACAAATGAGACCGATCCATAAACCCTATATCATAAACCAAATTCAAAAGAAAACACGGTGAATATACAAATGAATTGAAAATCAAGATGATTTTTCTCGGCATCAACACGAGCAAGTTTTTGGTTTAAATTTAGATTAAATATTTGTACCTAGTTTTTGCTTATATTTAAAACTAGATGAAGTCACTATTTTACCTTATATTGCAAATTGGTCTTAAATCCGAGGAGACATGAGATTGGTAAACCAATGAGATAAAAAGTTGCAAGGTTGACATAAACAGCTAAATGCTGCCAACCACATCCTCTAGCCACCCCTGCATTATTTGAGACATGTTTATTCCTAAGAATGTCTGTTAAAGATCATGTTATGGAGAAAAAGTTAAAAGAGATAAAGAATTCAAACCTGATAAGACACCTTGGACAGAATCTAGTAATATTGAAATAGCAAGCAAGGGTGTTATTGAAGCAAACTCCTCTTTGATAACAGGACTATTACTAAACAGCTGAATCCATAAATCATGACCAAATACAAGTAACAAAACAAAACCCAATCCAAGGAGAAGAGAGAGCTTTAGAGAGACTCTCATTGCATGTTTAGCTCTTTCTGGGTGGCCTGCTCCCAATTCATTGGAAACTCTTGTACTATAAAATTTAAGATCAAACTTTTCAACATAAGTACAAGAACGTAGATTAAAATGCTTATGTCGAAAGAGAAATCCAATAAAATGCACCCATTGAAGGAGATTGAACTGTTTGCAGTCATACAATCGCGTTGCCGCAGATCTCAGCCGTTGGATGAAAATTGTGTTACAATTTCTTCATCGAACAACTGAGATCTCTTGACTGCTTGATTTCCTAGGCTATACGAAATTCAGGTCTAGAAGGAAATATAAAACAATACTAGAGAAGGAGAGTATGTTAACTTAGATCAACTAACCTTGCAGCTGCACCAAGACCGTAAGTGATCATGTAAGCAAATGATTCTGTATTTGCACTGCATAATATATATTTTTGGAAGAATAGGTCATACGAATCTTTATTCTTCGTTTTAGTAACGAAAATGTAAAGGTATGAGAAGCATACCATATTGCAATCAATGAAGTTGTGATTTGTGAGTTAGGCAGTAATCCAGCTAGGAAAACCATAATTTCAAAAGCCCAATACTCCAAACTAGAAATAATATAAAGTAAAATAGTAAGATTCATAATATAAGTATTTTACATTAAACAGAACAAGTGAAAGGTATTAGAAATTCCTACCACACCATTGCTGCAGAAGGCAGAGCAAGTTTCATGTTTGCAAACAAGTAATGAAATGACTGCATTGAAAATCCTCTCCACGTTTTCTCGAACTTCTTTGCATACAAGACATATAAGCCTAACAATATCATTATTATCCACATCGAAACAGAAGTTGCAATAGGTCCACCTATGAAATTCAAACCTGCCCATTCAACAAACCCATAAGCAATTCCCACATGAAGCAAAGCTGGAATAGCTGAAAGGTAAACCAGCGGCATGACTACAGATTGTGTTTGTAGAAACCTCAAGATGTTTTGCAAGAAACTATATGCAAATATTCCTGGTATAAGAAACTTCATATAGAGTGCTGCTGTTCTAGCAATGTCTTGTGATTGATGAAGAAACACAAGAATGTGTTGTGTATAGAACCAAATAACGGATATAATGATTGAAAAAATAAACGATATGATGCAGGAGCTTTGTAAATAAATTCCCAACATGTGATATTCCTTTGCACCAAATCCTTGTCCACAGAGTGTTTCTAGTGAACCACTTAAACCAACCTAAAACAGAAGAATAAGGCAAAGAGTTTAATCAAGTGACAACCTAAAATGATGTGTTTTTTTAATTTCAGCTACATAAAATGAGGTGAAAATTCCTAATTAATGAACACATACAGTTTTTTAAGGAAACAAACAAAAATTGTAAATTACCATAACAGCGGAGCCGGTGACACTAAACCAGGAATGAGCGAGAGTAGAACCGGCTAACTGAAGCTCACCAAGGTGACCAACAAGCATGACAGAAACCAAAGTGATTAAGTAATAGAACAAGTTTGTAAGAATCATTGGCAGTGAAAACATGAGTTGATGTTTGGCTTCCTCCATGTCCAAGACTTTGTTCCACCATCTCTGTGTCTTGTGGTTTCCGTTATCATCATGAGTTGAGAGTAACAGAGGTGTTTCTGAAATGCTACTTCCCGTTGTCGCCATGTTGAGAGAGATTTTCTTGCTGGTCAAATTTCTCAAAGCAGCATCACGAGAAGCACGGGGTTGCAAGAAATGAGGTGGACTGATTTAATAATGTTGTTTGGTATAGACCACACAAAATGTTTTTTTTCTTCTAAGGTTTCTAAGCCGTTGGATACTTGGATTTGGCGGAAGACAAGAATACAAGATGATCTGTTTCCTATTATTGCGCCTTTTAGAGTGTGAGTAGAAAATAAATGCATACTCTATTTAGCATGTGATGTGACATTAAGATCATCATCATTAATGTGAGATTTCTTATGGGTTGTACTGTATGATAAATTCAGTTGACTTTTATGAGCCATGTTTGCTTAGTTAAAAAACAAAATATCTATCCCATAAATTTAAGAAATTCTTGAAAATGACAAAATGTCTTCTAGATTTTACAATCCTAGAGTGTGTTTTTGAAGTCTCTAATGCTTGAATTCAAGTACATTTACGTGTTCGAAAATATAAAACCAAACTCATCATATTTTTACTATCTTTTCAAGTCTCTTAAATATTATAAATTTGTGTTTTAAATGACAATCAAATCATTATTTTAGACGCATCATTTTAGTCTAAAAGTAAAGGCATCTCAAACAACAAAAATAAATATTGTACTTTTTTTGTTGCAAAATTTTCAGCTAAAGAATATGAATGACGGAAGTCTTGAAATAATCTTTGTGATAGATAATTAAATGTAAAGGACTTAGATTTTGTCCTTCGACGAGCAGAAAGAAACGAGATGATAAAAAATAAATAGATCGTCTCTAGATTGCATTCTAGTGCATAGATCGGCCGAAAAGTAAGTGATCATCGTCAGACGACACGTTGGTTCTTAGATCGATAGGAAAATAAATGATCCGCGTCAGGTGGTACATTGATTCTTAGATCGACAGAAACGTAAATGATCGTCGCCAGACGGTACACTGATTCTTAGATCGATAGAAAAATAAATGATCATCGTAGGTTGCCTTTTTTGGATTGTGAAGCGAGCAGTGGAATTCTCAGACAAGCTGGTCCACGAATCAATGCTTTCGTTGGGGGAATATTTGAACCAGATCATAGTTAACTCGGTCAAAGTTAGTGACAAGAGCTTGCACTTTACCTCGTCAACACGTTGCCCATGTTCATCCGGATCCCCCTTTCCATCATAACTATTCTGCTTTGAGGGGGGGTGTTCTCTAGTGATTTCAATATCCAACTATCGAGGATACGAAGTAAAATATCGCAATTTTTAATTTGAAACTTCTCCATTTATACCTCAGGGAATGCGTGACATCCTCGGCCTCCTTCAAGGCAGAGAGGAGAAGTTTGGCGTCTTTGGCTTCTCTGATGACTCAGACATCTTGGCGCTGCATTCCAGCGAGATGCAGTTATATTAGGGACGATAGTATGACTCCTTCAGGAAGCAACCTCTTGCACCGTGTTGCCCTTCAGATTTGTATTGTGTAGGCTTTCTTTAAGGCGAAGCAACCTCTTATCTGTTGCCCGCGAATTCTGATGTGTAAACATTATGCAACAGTTCGTTAGAACCTTGCACGCCAAGGTTGGCTTGCAACATTTGAAATCAAGGCATCATCTCTAGTCTTGGTACCATCGGCGATGTTGGAGGTATGAACGACAATTCACCTTGTTGAAATTGTGGAGTTAAACCTACGAACATGGGGGGCTGAATGGGATCTTTATGTGGCGGAATGCTCATAATGACTTGATCACCGTTGTTTTTAGGAGGAGACAGTTGATCTATTGCAGTTGCGACTACTTCACGCAATGCAATTGAGCGAGTGACTTTGGAACCTATCATTGCAAACGTATTCGTATGAAGATTTGAGAAGAGTTATTGGTTTTCATTCGGAGAGGGTCAAAAATATAAATTCGATGTTCAAATTTAGAAGATGTAAATTTCTAAGTTGAGGAAGCTTTGATTCAGTGGATCGATATATGAATGTTCAAATATAGAAAACGCAAGAATCAGATAGTGAGTCTCATATAAGGCACATTTTTTTTGCAAGGGAATCATAATGGATCGGTGATCGCAGGATGCAGATCGATGAATACAAATTGTAGTTAAGAAATGACACGCCTCACTCTTATATAGCAGAGCAGTTATAACAACTTCTTGATCTTTAGACGTGGAATACAAAGATCCATTTGATGGATCCTAGATTGGGATCACGTGTGCTCTAGACTAGAATATCATACCTACACCGTGAGAGACGTGATGGCCATCCTTCTCTAGGCTGCAATTATTGGACTTTTTGGCTAGCCCAAAATATTTCGTTACCGACACGTTAAAGACAGAACACAAATATATATATATATATATATATATATATATATATATATATATATATATATATATATATATATAGAAGCTCCTTTCGTTTGCACGGCTAAGTTCATTCATATCTTATATCATTTAATAAGTCTTTATTGTTACTTATATATACAAAAAGAAGAAAAAAAAAAGACTGCTGAGATGGGAATTTTGTCTCTAAATTAAATACAATTGTTAATTAAAATAAAATAAATTATACTCGTAATGAATCGTAAGATAAAAAATTAGTTGCAACACGACTATTGATATTCAATTAAATAAAAAAAATTAATTTTATTAAAAAATAAAAAATTAATTAATTAGTAATATTTTTAGTGATAATAAATAAACAAAATTGATTATATATATATATATATATATATATATATATATATATGAGGACGTATCAAATGAGAACTTTGGCTATTATGAGAACTAAGAACTTTTAATAATAACCCTACGATTTAAAATTGAAGTGAAATCTGAAGCATTGATTTTAAATCGTAGGGTTATTATTAAAAGTTCTCAGTTCTCGTAATAGCTAAAGTTCTCATTATTTATATATATATATATATATATATATATATATATATATATATATATATATATATATATATATATATATATATATATATATATATATATATATATATATATATATATATATATATATATATATATATATATATATATATATATATATATATATATAGGAGGGTTATATTTACTCCACGAGTAAGTTATTATAACTTAATCCAAATCTAGACCAATTACTTATTATTTTTAACCATTAGATTTAGAAGAATCAATGGTCTAGATTTGGAGTAAGTTATAATAACTTACTCCTGTAGTAAATATAACCCTCCTATATATATATATATATATATATATATATATATATATATATATATATATATATATATATATATATATATATATATATATATATATATATAGGGAGCGTATCCGGTGAGAACTGATATCTTTTATGAGAAACGAGAACTAACAATATTAACCATCAGATTTAATTAACGCTTAAGATTTAATAATTCCACATAAGGAGTACTTTATTGATTCTTTTCTATTATGTTTAATAATTTCATAAAAATATAATCTTACCAAAAATATTTTTCAATATGCTATTTAATTTTACCATTAATATATAAAATTTAATTTTTTCCCTCATATCTGTACAAATTTTTTAACTCTCCTGATCCTTCATATTTATTGCAAAATAAAATCATATTTTTTTATTGTTATGGAATTGTAATATTATTTATGTTACTGAAATATACATAAAATATACACGTATGAAATATACAAATTTTTTTATATTAATATTTATTGTATTGTTAGGTAGTTCCAGATATTATTATTTATATATAAAAAATCATATTCTATATTTTTGAATTGTTAAATATTTTAATTTGGTTGATTTCTTTATTTCCCAATTTTTTTAACTTTACAAATTTTACCATGAGGACTATTTTAAATAAGTTTTACTATTGCTATAATATTTTAATAATTATGGCCTCTTTTTGATATTGACAAACTAGAAATTTTAATCTTATTATTTATTTAATTTTTTTTCTGTTATCATTCTTGCAAGTAGTATATTGAAAAATATTTTCATTCTTGCAAGAAGGATAAATTTATATTGAAAATAAATAAATAAATAATAAAATTAAAATTTATAATTTGCCAATAGTTAAGAGGTATCATAATTATTAAAATATTATAACAATAGTATAAATTATTAAAATAGTCACAATGGTAAAATTTGTAAAAATAAAAATTTCCAAACATGCAAATAAATAAATCAACAAAATTAAAACACTGGTAATATGTTTACATTTTTATATATTTTTAATAAAACATAAAGAATAAATTAAATGAAAATATTTTTTTCTTATAAAAGAAATATTTTTAATCAAATAAAAATATAGATAATAAATCAATAATGTATTTTTATTTAGTAGAACTTGTTAAAATAATAATTTCCTAAATAAATCATCCAAAGTAAAATATAGGTTATAATTTCAAATTCTTCAATATTTTTAATAAATGAAGATATAGGTGATAAATAAATAAAATTCTTAGTCAACAAAAATTAAATAAAGTTCTACACCTTAGACATGTCTATTCTACGGTCATGTCTATTTTAATAAAATAAATAAAATTCTTAGTCAACAAAAATATAGAATATGATTTATTTTTTTAATAATAAATTTAAAGAATCAAGAGAGTTTAAAAAAAGTTCGAGATAACATGGAAAAATTAAAATTGATATGTTTTTGATATAAAATTAAATAGCATATACAATAATATTTTTGGTAAGATTCAATTTTTATAAAATTTTTAAATATTAAGAATAATAGAAAAAGATTCTATAAAGTGTTCTTTATATGAAATTATTAAATCTGGAGCATTAATCAAATCAAATGGTTGATATCGATAGTTCTCATTTCTCACAAAAGATATCAGTTCTCACTGGATACGCTCCCAGCGGGAACACTTGGTTATTATGAGAAATGAGAACAATGAATCACGATCATTAAATTTTGATTTTGTTGATTTTAATGAACATGATTGATTTCTCTTTCTATATTGATTTAAAATAAATATTAAGGATCCTAGAAGGAGAAACCAATCCAGTCCATTAAAATCTAACAAAATCAAAATTTAATGGTCGTGATTCATTGTTCTCATTTCTCATTATAACCAAGTGTTCTCACTTGAGTCGTCCCATATATATATATATATATATATATATATATATATATATATATATATATATATATATATATATATATATATATATATATATATATATATATATATATATATATATATAGAGAGAGAGAAAAGGTGGAAATTGTTTTTTTCTCTCTCCTCAATTATTTATTTTAATAATGGAGGAGGGAGAAAAAAAATTAACACATACACATGTTTGTTTTAAAATAAATAGTAAAATGAAAATGGACAAGAAAATAATTAAAAATAATTTTGATGAAAAAAATACATTTTATTAATTACATAAAAACTTAACATATATATAAATTTAAATTTAATAATTTAGCATGATACACCAAATTAATAAATGTAATAACAATTTTAATGTCAAATGTAACAATCAGCATGCTATTTATTATGGAGGTTTTTTTTTGACAAAATTTATTATGGAGGTTAAAATTTAAAAGTTTTTTCTGCATTACAGGGAGTTAGTAGCAAAGATACTGACAATATAATTTTTTCTCCATTAAATTACTAACCATGCTTTTAAAGGAAATAAAAAGATAAAATATTTAATTTATGAGAATAGTACAAATTAAGAGATAAATATATAAAATATTTAAAAATCAAATGAATATATAGTATTTATTTTAATTATGTAATTAATTAAAATAAATATATAGTCAACTTTAAATTTAGTAATTAATTATATCACTAATTCATAAATTTAATAATTAATCATATTACACTAAATAAGTAAACTTATGCACATTTTTTAATTATCAATTCATTCTTTAATTAGAACTCTTGTAATATAATTTTTTAAACAGCAAAAGAAATATATTAATATCAGGCATAAGAAATGCCCAAGAACTAAACAAAATATTTTACAATTCTAAACCATCAGCGCAAGAGACCATGAACTAAAAAACACACACCTGACAGAACAGATACAGCCATAAGGAAACAAATTAAGGATAATACACTCCAAGACTTGCAGACACAAAACCAACATATCCCATGGCTACTTCAGGTGGATTTGGAATCAAACAACACGATATTCGGCGAAGGATAGCACAGCCAAAACCTATTAACTCATATATGCTTTGAACACACCAACAGTTTAGAACAACGATGCTAAACCCCTGTTATTAACTTAGAAACCTATTCCACTTAGCAAAGGCACTTGCTGCCAGTAGGTGTTAGATATATGGTATGATAATCCTGAATATCTTCAAGAATCGTGTTCGTTCACTTTCCGAACAAAGTATTTCGACCCTATTCTTGTCTGGGTTCACGAAATCTTTGCGGGGATAATTCTTGAAGAACAATCTGTTTCTGACAATGGAGAACATATCAGAATGTAGAGAGGAAGTATGTAATTTCGTATATCAAATCGAGACCAAAAGACTCCTTATATAGGAGACCAATAATAGAAACGAACAGACACACCTTTTCGGAAAACAGTTATGTCTGTTGGAACGGGTGCAACTATTCAAACGAATCGTTATGTCCGTTGGGAACGGGTGCAACTATTCAAACGAAACGTTATGCCCGTTTCTATTATTCATATTCAATTACGCGTTTGGCTCGACGAGCGTGCACTCCGCACTACCCTAACTCGTTTCAAACTTAACGCATAATTGCATTGGCCTATAGTAAATCACATTACTACCAAAATGCATTGATGATACTAAAATCACCAACAAACTCCCCCCATTTTAGTATAATCCTTGATTTACTTTACAGGTATAACGATCAAACAAATGCATAGAAGAAAATGTCTTACGATTGAATTTTCATCTTAGTACAAATACACATTCCAAATATTCGAAAATCAGGGTGTCATAATGATTGAACCCGTCAATCCATTTGAATATCTAAAGATATAGTACACATATGTTTCTTACAATACTCTACTATTCATACTTGACACTTTACAAGCCATGTGTCCTTATCCATTAATAAGCATATAGGAAGCCAAGTCCAGGCTTCTTGAAGCGGCAAAACTTCATGCTCATATAGGTGATCCTTTTAATCTTGCACCTGCTTTAGCAATTTTTCAAAAGAACCATTAAGAAGATATACTTCAACCTAGCCATCACTTGCAGATCTGAGCACATACCTTGGGAAGATAAACACAATTGCTCCAATCTTTAACTATGATCTTTCCACATTGAATTCTGCTTCTAACGTTGTATTAGAAGGGAATTGGGTATACCATAACTAATAGATTTAAATGGACTTTAATACCATCCCAATTACCGACTTCTTCACTAAGTCTCTTGCTAACTCCTTCGTCAAGTGGTCAGCTAAGTTTTGTTGCAACCGAACAAACTCAATAGATATCACCCCATTCATGATTAATTCCCTAATCATACTATGTCTAATACCCAAATGTCTAGACTTTCCATTGTATATTTGAATATATGCTTTAGCCAGTGTGGCACTACTATCACAACGGATAGAAATTGGTGATATCGGTTTAGGCCATATCGGAATCTCATATACCAAGTTCCTTAGTCATTCTGCTTCTTTACCAGCAGCAGCTAATGCTACAAACTCAGATTCCATTGTGGAACTAGTTATACATGTTTGCTTCTTGGAAGCCCATGAGATGGCACCTCCCCCAAGCAAGAACACCCATCCACTTGTAGAGGATGAATCTTCAACATTATTTATCCAACTAGCATCTGAATAACCCTCTAACACCGAAGGAAATCCCATATATGACAATCCATAATCTATAGTACCCTTCAAGTACTTGAATACCCTAGTTATTGCATGCCAATGATGTCTACTAGGATTACTAGAAAATCTGCTCAACTTTCCAACCGCATAAGCAATATCCGGTCTAGTGCTAATCATAGCATACATCAAAGAGCCTATAGCTCTTGAGTATTCGAGTTGATCCCCAGGTTTACCTGTATTTGGCATAAGCTTTTCTCCTAGATCCATGGGAGTACTTACTGGAGAACAATTTCCATAATTAAACTTCTTAAGTATTTTCTCAATGTAATGAGATTGCATAATTACAATCCCCTTATTCTCCCGTTTAATCTTAATACCAAGAATAACGTCTGCTTCTCCCATATCTTTCATGGAGAACTTTGACGACAAGAAATTCTTTGTTTTATCAACTTGATTTTGGTCGGTGCCAAAGATCAACATGTCATCAACATATAGACAAATGAAAACTCCTTTACCGGATGTATCAAATTTGCTATATACACATTTGTCAGCTTGGTTTAGAATGAAACCATTAGACAAAACAACCTCATCAAACTTTTGATGCCACTGCTTTGGAGCTTGTTTCAGCCCATACAACGACTTAACTAGCTTACACACTTTATGCTCATTACCAGGCATTACAAAACCTTCAGGTTGCTTCATATACACATCTTCTTCCAAATCACCATTCAGAAATGCTGTTTTGACATCCATTTGATGAATCACTAGATTATGAATAGCCGCCAAGGCAATCAATAATCTAATAGTAGTGATACGGGCAACTGGAGCATAGGTATTGAAATAATCAATCCCTTCTTTTTGTCTGAAGCCTTTGGTTACTAATCAATTCTTGTAGAAGTTTTGTGTATCATCACTATGATACTTCCTTTTAAATATATATCCAAAATATATTTAATGCATAGTAATCGTTGACGAACTTTTGATTTGTGTTTTCAACAATCCTTTGAGAACTTTCCTCACAAGGTTTTTAACTTGTGAGAATCTCGAATTCTTTATCCTCCGCAATAAGGTTCTCAAAATTCTATATAAGGGGATTTAATAAGACTCCAAATTCATAGAAGTCATGAACCATCTTTAAATGATCTTCATGTGTCTTATAATAAAAAGTCTCATTGAACATAAACATGTTAGTCACATAGAATACAAATCAAAACTCAATTGCATAATTTAAAATCATGAAATTTGATTACTCTAGTAATCAACCAGTCCATAATTTAATTTTTCAAAAAAGTATGTGCACATATAAAATCTTTATGAAGAGACACGACAGTTCAAAAGAAACTATCAAAAATTAAAAAAAATATTTAAAAGTTACAACTTTTCATCCGGATGCTATCGGTTTAATTTTAAGCGTTGCAAATAAATTTTCATTACCAATTTTCTTTTTCTAGTATGTATTCATGGCTTTCCATTTCAAATTAATTACAAATATGAATTCATGTTACTATGAATTAAAAAAAAAAAACTTACAATCCAATCTAAAATTTAGATAGGCTACTGTTACTATGCTATATGTTAGTGGCAAGGAAACATATGCCGTAAAATTAATTACGTAGTGTCGTACAGTACGTTTACGCGTATGCATGAAACAATCTTATTATGATTTCATTTAAAATCTAAATATTAATTTTCAGAGTGCTTTACGAAAATCATATTAGCGTACCTGAATCTGCGACAACAATTCTTGTTCGGTTTTTGATCTATGATGTAAAAGCCTCGGTTATCATTATTTGATTACTATAAGATTGTTAGAAAAATCAATTTCAGTCGAATGAAATCGAGGCTAGAATCGTGTACGAAACACTTTTCTTATAGTATTTCAAGCACTCCCAATTTGTCTTGGAGTTTCTACGCAGGAATACCCAGGATAATTCAGCCTTCTCGAGTTTGCGTAAGACCGGTGAAAACTTGAATGTAGCGAAGAGTGCTCTGGAATTATTTTAGAGGATTTGCATTTTTGTGATGTCGATTATTGTCCATGAAACTTGTCCAATTTTCTGAAACTTTTAGTCATCTCCTTGACGGTGCTTCCTCCTCCAGCCATGATTATCAGAAAGAATACTTTGTTCGTTTGTTAGATATATGGTATGATAATCCTGGATATCTTCAAGAATCGTGTTCGTTCACTTTCCGAACAAAGTATTTCGACCCTATTCTTGTCTGGGTTCACGAAATCTTTGCGGGGATAATTCTTGAAGAACAATCTGTTTCTGACAATGGAGAACAGATCAGAATGTAGAGAGGAAGTATGTAATTTCGTATATCAAATCGAGACCAAAAGACTCCTTATATAGGAGACCAATAATAGAAACGAACAGACACACCTTTTCGGAAAACAGTTATGTCTGTTGGAACGGGTGCAACTATTCAAACGAATCGTTATGTCCGTTGGGAACGGGTGCAACTATTCAAACGAAACGTTATGCCCGTTTCTATTATTCATATTCAATTACGCGTTTGGCTCGACGAGCGTGCACTCCGCACTACCCTAACTCGTTTCAAACTTAACGCATAATTGCATTGGCCTATAGTAAATCACATTACTACCAAAATGCATTGATGATACTAAAATCACCAACAGTAGGCCAATCTCTAGGACAGCCCCGAGACAACTCACAGATGAAAACACCAGCTCAACACGCAAACCTGTTGCTACCTACTTGAGTACTAAGATTATGCAGTATGTACCAGAACTGGCCGATTCACTGCTTGCGAGATAGTAGTTAAATTCAGGTGGCATATAATGTACCAGAACTGGCGAGAAAAATCTGTCATCTGATAATAGACTATATTTTGGGTTATAATATATGTCAAAGTACAAATGGCTAATAGTCCTGCAGGAAATATCAAGTATCAGCACTCAATCGATAAATCCAATGCATTTAAGATAGGTAAGTTGATATGTATAGAACGCTTCTCTGAATTGTCCGACATGTGTCATATGATTTTCATACGAGTATGAGACATCTATTCAAGTGTCGAAAACCCCAACACGCTCAATCCGGTGTCCGCCTCATAATTATACTACTTTCCTTTGGCAGCAAAACTAATTATCTAGTTGAAAGAATTTGTGGGATGCAGCAATTGGAGTTCCTGTCCTATTCTGGAATAGAAACCACTTTATAGAAAACTTAGTTACATCATATGTGTAAATATTTAACTCTGCAACACATGAACACTGTGGTTCTAAACACAGACTTATTTAGTCCTAATAGGCAGACATTCAGTTGTTAAACAACAATATGTTGGTCTTGATTTTTGTTCTCTGAGAAATTCAGTTTAGTCCATTTGGCAAGCCTTGTCAAAAGTAAAAGTGCCCCAGTTTGACACACCAGCCCACAAATCAGACCGATCCATAAACCCTATATCATAATTCAAAAGAAACATAATGATTAAAAATGTCGTTCAGAATTCGGTTCATGCTGCTAACAAATTCTCTTTCTCCAAACACAACACAGTTACGCTGCGAATTTGTGAGATAGCTATTTTACCTTAAATTGCAAATTAGTCTTAAATCCAAGGAGACATGAAATGGGCAAACCGATGAGATAAAAAGTTGTAAGGTTGACATAAACAGCTAAGTGCTGCCAACCACAAGCTCTAACCACCCCTGCAGTATTTCAGACATTTTCGCCCTAAGATTATTTTGATAATGATCATGATGTATAGAAAGCCTAAGTTACAACAGATGATTCAAACCTGATAAGACACCTTGGATAGAATCTAAAGGTATAGAAATAGCAAGCAAGGGTGCTATTGAAGAAAACTCCTGCTTGATAGTAGGACTACTACTGAACAGTTGAATCCATACACCATTACCAAATACAAGTATCAAAACAAAACATAAACTAAGGAGGAGAGAGAGCTTTAGAGTGACTCTCATCGCATGTTTAGCTCTTTCCGGTTGGCCTGCTCCCAATTCGTTGGAAACCCTTGTGCTATAAAATTTGAGTTCAAAATTTTCAATATATGTTCAATAAATGCAACTGAGGAAGGAAATTGGATTGTCAGCAGTCATACAATCACATTGTTTCATCGCAGATCTTGACAGTTGGATGAAAATGTGATGTCTCATATTTTAAAATTGATTTGATAAAGTTAGAATGAGTCATTGATCTACATCCAACGATTAAGATTTGTAGACCGCGTGCTTTCTTAAACCGTTGGTTCAGAAGAGAGTATGCAATAATATCGAAAAAGGAGAGTAATTCAACTTAGACCAACTAACCTTGCAGCGGCACTAAGACCATAAGTGATCATGTAAGCAACGAGTTGTGTGATTGTACTGCAATTTATTTTGAAGAATAACAACCGTGAATCTTATGAATATTTCTTCTCTTCGTTCTAGTGACAAAAAAAAGATATAAAAATCATACCATATTGCAATCAATGAAGTTGTTACTTGCGAGTCAGACATTAATCCAGCTAAAAAAACCAGAACTTCAAAAGCCCAATACTCCAAACTTGCAAAAGTATAAAAATAGTAAAATTCATAATATAAGCCCAATACTCCAAACTATCCATAAACCCTATATCATAAACCAAATTCAAGAGAAAACACGGTGAATATACAAATGAATGCAAAATGATTTTTCTCGGCATCAACAGGAGCAAGTATTTGGTCTAAATTTAGACTAAACACTTGTACCTAGTTTTTGCATATATTTAAAACTAGATGAAGTCACTATTTTACCTTATATTGCAAATTGGTCTTAAATCCAAGGAGACATGAAATTGGTAAACCAATGAGATAAAAAGTTGCAAGGTTGACATAAACAGCTAAATGCTGCCAACCACATCCTCTAGCCACCCCTGCATTATTTAAGACATGTTTACACCTAACAGTTTTTGTTAATGATCATATTGTGGAGAAAAAGTTAATAGAGATAAAGAATTCAAACCTGATAAGACCCCTTGGACAGAATCTAGTAATATGGAAATAGCAAGCAAGGGTGTTATTGAAGCAAACTCCTCTTTGATAACAGGACTATTACTAAACAGCTGAATCCATAAATCATGACCAAATACAAGTAACAAAACGAAACCCAATCCAAGGAGAAGAGAGAGCTTTAGAGAGACTCTCATTGCATGTTTGGCTCTTTCTGGGTGACCTGCTCCCAATTCATTGGAAACTCTTGTACTATAAAATTTAAGATCAAACTTTTCAATATAAGTACAAGAACATAGATTAAAATGCTTATGTCGAAAGATAAATCCAATAAAATGCACCCATTGAAGGAGATTGAACTGTTTGCAGTCATACAATCGCGTTGCCGCAGATCTCAGCCGTTGGATGAAAATTGTGTTACAATATCTTCATCGAACAACTGAGATCTCTTGACTGCTTGATTTCCTAGGCTATACGAAATTCAGGTCTAGAAAGAAATATAAAACGATACTAGAGAAAGAGAGTATGTTAACTTAGATCAACTGACCTTGCAGCAGCACCAAGACCGTAAGTGATCATGTAAGCAAATGATTCTGTGTTTGCACTGCATAATATATTTTTCCGAAGAATTAGTCATACGAATCCTTATTCTTCGTTTTAGTAATGAAAATGTAAAGGTATGAGAACCATACCATATTGCAATCAACGAAGTTGTGATTTGTGAGTTAGGCAGTAATCCAGCTAGGAAAACCATGATTTCAAAAGCCCAATACTCCAAACTAGAAATAATATATAGTAAAATAGTAAGATTCATAACAGAAGTATTTTACATTAAACAGAAGACGTATGATATTGTTGAAACTAGAGACTAATATTTTATCCGATGAAGTATATTATTTTTAGTCAATTTTAGCAAAACTATGTTTTCTAAGTTTGATCATCAAAAGGGACAAATAAAGTGAAAGGTATTTAGAAACTCATACCACACCATTGCTGCAGAAGGCAGAGCAAGTTTCATGTTTGTAAACAAGTAATGAAATGACTGCATTGTAAATCCTCTCCATGTTTTCTCGAACTTCTTTGCATACAAGACATATAAGCCTAACAATGTCATTATTATCCACATCGAAACTGAAGTTGCAATAGGTCCACCTATGAAATTCAAACCTGCCCATTCAACAAACCCATAAGCAATTCCCACGTGAAGCAATGCTGGAATAGCTGAAAGGTAAACCAGTGGCATGACTACAGATTGTGTTTGTAGAAACCTCAAGATGTTTTGCAAGAAGCTATATGCAAATATTCCTGGTATAAGAAACTTCATATAGAGTGCTGCTGTTCTAGCAATGTCTTGCGATTGATGAAGAAACACAAGAATGTGTTGTGTATAGAACCAAATAACGGATATAATGATTGAAAAAATAAAAGATATAATGCAGGAGCTTTGTAAATAAATTCCCAACATTTGATATTCCTTTGCACCAAATCCTTGTCCACAGAGTGTTTCTAGTGAACCACTTAAACCAACCTAAGACAAAGAAGAATAAGGCAAAGTGTTAGGATGCTAATACAAGAACTGTAACAAAATCATGAAAACTTCTAAAACTAATAAAGACAATAAAACTATCTAAGAAAATAAAGACATTTTTCATTCATTTGATAATTTTCACTCTCTCAATAAGAGTACATATATAGTGATAATAGTAGTGGATAGCGAAGTAAAGGCCCAAAGACTAAAACACCAACTAAACATTATTTAGCCCAACTAGGATAATTATCTTTCTAACTTAAATAATTAAGTTGTTTAAAAACTAATTCCACTTCCTATCATTACTCACCGCTTCAAGAACAACCTTGACCTCAAGGTTGTAAAATCTTATTACTACCTTTCCTGGATCCCACAGTCTGAACTAAAGACTCTGCTAGTGAAACCACATTCAGCCACAAATTTAGCATAATCAATGCGCATGTTTCTGTATACAAGGGCCTTGCCACATGTGAATGTGTATTTGCCTTTATATTTGCTAAAAAAACTCTTCTGTCAATCTTGATCTCACTGAAAATTGATAGGCCACAGTGAAGCTCACTAACCCCTTTTCTTGCATTCCAAAAAACAACCCAAAGTAATGGAAAGAGCTTTGTTGATCCATGTTACAATATACTGATAGAAAAACTCTTGCCCCCTCAAGTAAAACACCTGAGAATAAACCCGGCTAGATATGAACAAATTGTCACACTCATCACATTTTAGATAAAAGTTCACCACACACAGCGACAGTTGGCGATTCCAAACCTGTTCTATGAAAAATAGGGCCAAGGTCATAACCTCTTTTTGGAACTTTGTTATATTCCCGTATCGGCTAGGAAGATACTGCCTTGAAACATCAGTCACAGATATAACTGCCTCAGTCATTAGGATGCTAGAAGGCAGCTCCAAGTACATCAATGCAAATTCAGGAGTCATGGTAATAATGCGCCACAACCCGCTACAATACAGCATGCATGAAACAATTTGTTCAAGCTTTATTTTAGAATTTGCATAAGCATCCTGAAGCAATTTTACATTCTGGTGCAGAGCAGCAATAAAACCATATTTGGAGGCCAATAATGCTTAAGTATGTATACCCTATGAAAATTAACAGTAAGAATATCCAACCGGTGAATATCGAAGAGAACTCAATCCAAGCAAATTAAGTTCTTATGTCCATCTTCAACCAATAATTAATCTCAAAGGACAATGAGGTTCCCACAAGTCCAAGTCTCTGAGGTCCAATGAAGCCAATAATTGTTTTAACCCAACTAGGATAACTATATTTCTAACTTAAGGAACACATACAATTTTTTAAGGAAACAAACAAAAATTGTAAATTACCATAACCGCGGAGCCGGTGACACTAAACCAAGAATGAGCGAGAGTTGAACCGGCTAACTGAAGCTCACCAAGGTGACCAACAAGCATGACAGAAACCAAAGTGATTAAGTAATAGAACAAGTTTGTAAGAATCATTGGCAGTGAAAACATGAGTTGATGTTTGGCTTCCTCCATGTCCAAGACTTTGTTCCACCATCTCTCTGTCTTGTGGTTTCCGTTATCATCATGAGTTGCGAGTAATAGAGGTGTTTCTGAAATGCTACTTGCCGTTGTCGCCATGTTGAGAGAGCGAAAGAGAGATTTTCTTACTGGTTAAACCTCTCAAAGCACCCTCACGAGAAGCACGAGGTTGCAAAAAATGAGGTTGATTGATTTAATAATGTTGTTTGGTATAAACCACACAAAATGTTTTTTTTTCTTCTAAGGTTTCTTAGCCGTTGGATACTTGGATTTGGCGGAAGACAAGAATACAAGAAGATCCGTTTCCTATTATTGCGCCTTTTAGAGTGTAAGTAAAAAATAAATGCATACTCTATTTAGCATGTGATGTGACATTAAGATCATCATTAATGGAAGATTTCTTATGGGTTGTACTGTATGATAAATTCAGTTGACTTTTATGAGCCATGTTTGCTTAGTAAAAAAAATAAAAATTCTATCCCTTAAATTTAAGAAATTCTTGAAAATGACAAAATGTCTTCTAGATTTTACAATCCTAGAGTGTGTTTTTGAGGTTTCTGATGCTTAAATTCAAGTACATTTACATGTTCGAAAATATAAAACCAAGCTCATCATATTTTTACCTTTTCAAGTCTCTCAAATATTATAAATTTGAGTTTTAAACGACAATCAAATCATTATTTTAGACGCATCGTTTTAATCTAAAACTAAAAGCATTTTAAACAACAGAAATAAATATTGTATTTTTATTTTTTGCAAAATTTTCAATTGGACAGAAAACAAGTCAGCAGTATGGTATTACAGCTGTCTCTATTTAATTATATTTAACTATTGAATATGAATGACGAAAGTCTTGAAATAATCTTTTGTGATAGATAATTAAATATAAAGGACTTAAATTTTGTCCTTTGACGAGCAGAAAGAAACGAGATGATAAAAAATAAATAGATTGTCTCTAGATTGCATACTAGTGCATAGATCGACCGAAAAGTAAGTGATCATCGTCAGACGACACGTTGGTTCTTAGATCGATAGGAAAATAAATGATCCTCGTCAGGTGGTACATTGGTTCTTAGATCGACAGAAACGTAAATGATCGTCGCCAGACGGTACACTGATTCTTAGATCGATAGAAAAATAAATGATCATCGTAGGTTGCCTTTTTTGGATTGTGAAGCGAGCAGTGGAATTCTCAGACAAGTCGGTCCACAAATCAATGCTTCCGTTGGGGAAATATTTGAACCAGATCATAGTTAACTCGGTCAAAGTTAGTGACAAGAGCTTGCACTTTACCTCGTCATCCACATGATAGTAGTTCAGACAATCGTCAACACGTTGCCCATGTTCATCCGGATCCCCCTTTCCATCATAACTATTCTGCTTTGGGGGGGTGTTCTCTAGTGATTTCAATATCCAACTATCGAGGATACGAAGTAAAATATGATGTTTCTCGCAATTTTTAATTTGAAACTTCTCCATTTATTCCTCAGGGATTGCGTGACATCCTCAGCCTCTTTCAAGGCAGAGAGGAGAAGTTTGGCGTCTTTGGCTTCTCTGATGACTCAGACATCTTGGCGCTGCATTCCAGCGAGATGCAGTTATATTAGGGACGATAATATGACTCCTTCAGGAAGCAACCTCTTGCACCGTGTTGCTCTTCAGATTTGTATTGTGTAGGCTTTCTTTAAGGCGAAGCAACCTCTTATCCGTTGCCCGCAAATTCTGATGTGTAAACATTATGTAATAGTTCGTTAGAACCTTGCACGCCAAGGTTGGCTTGCAACATTTGAAATCAAGGCAGCATCTTTAGTCTTGGTACCATCGGCGATGTTGGAGGTATGAACGACAATTCACCTTGTTGAAATTGTGGAGTTAAACCTACGAACATGGGGGGCTGAATGAGATCTTTATGTGGCAGAATGTTCATAATGACTTGATCACCGTTGTTTTTAGGAGGAGACGGTTGATCTATTGTAGTTGCGACTACTTCACGCAATGCAATTGAGCGAGTGACTTTGGAACCTATCATTGCAATTGAGGAGTAAGTTATGATTGTGTTTAACATTTAATCACATGTTTATTTTAAATAAGATATAATCTATACCACAAATTTCATTTAATAGAATCTAAGGGCTATAATTGATTGTTCTCATTTCTCATTATAACCAAGTATTCTCACTTGAGTCGCCCCCTATATATATATATATATATATATATATATATATATATATATATATATATATATATATATATATATAAACTAATCTAGTCTATTAAAACCAACAAAATCAAAATTTAATGGTCGTGATTCATTGTTCTCATTTCTCATAATAACCAAGTGTTTTCACTTGAGTCGTCCCTATATATATATATATATATATATATATATATATATATATATATAATATATATATATATATATATATATATATATATATATATATATATATTATGAGAATGAGTAAGTTATATGAGAATGTGAGAATGAATATGAACAATTAGATTTTAAAATAAGATGGAAATTGTTTTTTTCTCTCTCCTCAATCATTTATTTTTATAATGGAGGAGAGAGAAAAAAGATTAACACATAGACATGTTTGTTTTAAAATAAATAGTAAAATGAAAATGGACAAGAAAATAATTAAAAATAATTTTGATGAAAAAAATACATTTTATTAATTACATAAAAACTTAACATATATATAAATTTAAATTTAATACTTTAGCATGATACACCAAATTAATAAATGTAATAACAATTTTAATGTCAAATGTAACAATCGCGTGCTATTTATTATGGAGGTTAAAACATAAAAGTTTTTTCTGCATTAAAGTGCATTACAGGGAGTTTTTTTTTTTTTTTTGGTAAAAACATTACAGGGAGTTAGTAGCAAAGATACTGACAATATAATTTTTTTCTCCATTAAATTACTAACCATAAATAAAAAGATAAAATATTTAAATATGAGAATAGTACAAATTAAGAGATAAATATATAGTAAAAAAAAAAAGAGATAAATATATAAAATATTTAAAAATCAAATGAATATATAGTATTTATTTTAATTATGTAATTAATTAAAATAAATATATAGTCAACTTTTAATTTAGTAATTAATTATGTCACTAATTCACAAATTTAATAATTAACCATATTACACTAAATAAGTAAACTTATGCACATTTTTTAATTATCAATTCATTCTTTAATTAGAACTCTTGTAATATAATTTTTTAAACAGCAAAAGAAATATATTAATATCAGGCATAAGAAATGCCCAAGAACTAAACAAAATATTTTACAATTCTAACCATCAGCGCAAGAGATATGAACTATAAAACACACACCTGACAGAACAGATACAGCCATAAGGAAACAAATTAAGGATAATACACTCCAAGACTTGCAGACACAAAACCAACATATCCCATGGCTACTTCTGTTTGGCGGTTTTGCAGAGTTTCAGGTGGATTTGGAATCAAACAACACGATATTCGGCGAAAGATAGCACAGCCAAAACCTATACGAACGACTCATATATGCTTTGAACACACCCAACAGTTTAGACCAACGATGCCAAACCCCTGTTATTAACTTAGAAACCTATTCCACTTAGCAAAGGCACTTGCTGCCAGTAGGCCAATCTCTAGGACAGCCCCGAGACAACTCACAGATGAAAACACCAGCTCAACACGCAAACCTGTTGCTACCTACTTGAGTACTAAGATTATGCAGTATGTACCAGAACTGGCCGATTCACTGCTTGCGAGATAGTTAAATTCAGGTGGCATATAATGTACCAGAACTGGCGAGAAAAATCTGTCATCTGATAATAGACTATATTTTGGGTTATAATTTATGTCAAAGTACAAATGGCTAATAGTCCTGCAGGAAATATCAAGTATCAGCACTTGATCGATAAATCCAATGCATTTAAGATAGGTAAGTTGATATGTATAGAACGCTTCTCTGAATTGTCCGACATGTGTCATATGATTTTCATACGAGTATGAGACATCTATTCAAAGGGTGGGTGTTGGAAAAAAATATTTTTTGAGAAGACTTGTTTATGTTTTCCAATAAGTGTCATACGATTGTTACACAAGTGTCGAAAACTCCAACACGCTCAATCTGGTGTCCGCCTCATAGTTATACTACTTTCCTTTGGCAGCAAAACTAATTATCTCTTTGATGATAGAATTTGTGGGATGCTGCAATTGGAGTTCCTGTCCTATTCTGGAATAGAAACCACTTTATAGAAAACTTAGTTACATCATATATGTAAGTATTTAACTCTGCAACACATCAACACCGTGGTACCAAAAACAGACTTATTTAGTCCTAATTGGCAGACACTCAGTTGTCAAACAACAATATGTTGGTCTTGATTTTTGTTCTCTGAGAGATTCAGTTTAGTCCATTTGGCAAGCCTTGTCAAAAGTAAGAGTGCCCCAGTTTGACACACCAGCCCACAGATCAGACCAATCCATAAACCCTATATCATAATTCAAAAGAAACATAATGATTAAGAATGTGGTTCAGAATTCAGTTCATGCTGCTAACAAATTCTCTCTCTCCAAACACAACACAGTTACGCTGCGAATTTGTGAGATAGCTATTTTACCTTAAATTGCAAATTAGTCTTAAATCCAAGGAGACATGAAATGGGCAAACCGATGAGATAAAAAGTTGTAAGGTTGACATAAACAGCTAAGTGCTGCCAACCACAAGCTCTAACCACCCCTGCAGTATTTCAGACATTTTCGCCCTAAGATTATTTTGATAATGATCATGATGTATAGAAAGCCTAAGTTACAACAGATGATTCAAACCTGATAAGACACCTTGGATAGAATCTAAAGGTATAGAAATAGCAAGCAAGGGTGCTATTGAAGAAAACTCCTGCTTGATAGTAGGACTACTACTGAACAGTTGAATCCATACACCATTACCAAATACAAGTATCAAAACAAAACATAAACTAAGGAGGAGAGAGAGCTTTAGAGTGACTCTCATCGCATGTTTAGCTCTTTCCGGTTGGCCTGCTCCCAATTCGTTGGAAACCCTTGTGCTATAAAATTTGAGTTCAAAATTTTCAATATATGTTCAATAAATGCAACTGAGGAAGGAAATTGGATTGTCAGCAGTCATACAATCACATTGTTTCATCGCAGATCTTGACAGTTGGATGAAAATGTGATGTCTCATATTTTAAAATTGATTTGATAAAGTTAGAATGAGTCATTGATCTACATCCAACGATTAAGATTTGTAGACCGCGTGCTTTCTTAAACCGTTGGTTCAGAAGAGAGTATGCAATAATATCGAAAAAGGAGAGTAATTCAACTTAGACCAACTAACCTTGCAGCGGCACTAAGACCATAAGTGATCATGTAAGCAACGAGTTGTGTGATTGTACTGCAATTTATTTTGAAGAATAACAACCGTGAATCTTATGAATATTTCTTCTCTTCGTTCTAGTGACAAAAAAAAGATATAAAAATCATACCATATTGCAATCAATGAAGTTGTTACTTGCGAGTCAGACATTAATCCAGCTAAAAAAACCAGAACTTCAAAAGCCCAATACTCCAAACTTGCAAAGTATAAAAATAGTAAGATTCATAATATAAGGATCTTAGCTTTTGTGTAACCTAGAAGATAATGTTTTAGCAAACTTTTCTTTCTAAGATAAATCATCAAAAGAGACAAATAAAGCGAAAGGCTTTTAGAAACTCATACCATAGCATTGCTGCGGATGGAAGAGCTAGCTTAGTGTTTGTGATTAAGTAATGAAATGATTGCATTGAAAATCCTCTCCATGTATTCTTGAACTTCTTTGCATACATAATATATGATACTAAAAGTACTATTGATATCCATAGTGAAATAGAAGTTGCAATTGGTCCTCCTTTGAACTTAAGACTTGTCCAATGAACAAGTCCATATGCAATACCAAAATGAACAAGTGCCGGGAGTGCTGAAAGGATTACCAGTGGCATTACTACAGATTGTGTTTGTAGAAATTTCAATATGTTTTGCAAGATGCTCAATGCAAGTAATCCTGGTATAAGAAACTTCATATAGAGTGCAGTTGTTCTAGCAATGTCTTGTGATTGATGAAGAAACACTAGAATGTGTTCTGTAAAAAACCAAATAATGGATATGATGACAGAAAAAGTAAAAGATATAATGCATGAGGTTTGTAGATAAATTCCCAACATGTGATATTCCTCTGCACCAAATCCTTGTCCGCAGAGTGTGTCTAGCGCGCCACTTAAACCAACCTAAGACAAAGAAGAATAATGCAAAGAACATAGAGTTTACTTTTATTGACTGTCTAATTAATGAACACATACAAGAATTCATTGTTCATATCAACATCTATGGAAATGGAAAAATAATAATGCATAAATTGTAAAGTACCGTAACAGCGACACCAGTGACACCAAACCATGAGTTAGCAAGAGTAGCACCAGCTAACTCAAGCTCACCAAGATGACCAACAAGCATGACAGAAACCATAGCGATAGAGTAATATAATAATTTTGTAAGAATCATTGGGAGTGAAAACATGACTTGATGTTTGGCCTCCTCAATGTCTAAGATTTTGTTCCGCCATTTCTGTTTCCTATCGTCCACAGTTGCATGCAAATTAGGTGTTGCTGTGCCATCCGGAATGCTACTGGTTGCCATGTGAACTATCTTACTCTTATCTTCTCTTCATTTGTTCTACCTATTTAATTTATCATATATCTGATTTTTTTACAGAAGAGAATTGTTGCATGTCATTGATCAAAGCAAAATTAGTGCATGATGGGACCATCACTAAAAAACAAAGCCTGAATTAGTGAAGCAAAACTTAAAAAGTTACCGTAGTAAATGGATTCTGCAACAGTCATAAGTGAAAATTAAAATGTTTGGAAGCATAGTTTTGGACAACATATTTTTAGGTACAAAATTCGTGTTTATTACAAGATGTAATCATCTTTTAAGTCAATGCTTGTTCCAAATTATAGTTTCGCCCAGATGTCATTGTAGTTCCAAACACAGACTTATTGAATTCAAATTGGCAGACATTCATTTTTTAAACAACAATAGGCTGGTCTTTATCTTTGTCTGCTGAGAGATTCAGTTTAGTCCATTTGATACGCCATGTCAAAAGTAAGAGTGTCCCAGTTTGACATACAAGACCACAAATCAGACCAATCCATAAACCCTATATCATAAACCGAATTCAAAAGAAAACACGGTGAATAAACAAATTGACGCAAAATATATGTACATACTTTTTGCTTATATTTAAAACTGGATGGAGTAACTATTTTACCTTATATTGCAAATTGGTCTTAAACCCGAGGAAGCATGAAATTGGTAAACCAATGAGATAAAAAGTTGCAAGGTTGACATAAACAGCTAAATGCTGCCAACCGCATCCTCTAGCCACCCCTGCATTATTTAAGACATGTTTACACCTAACAGTTTTTGTTAAGGATCATATTATGGAGAAAAAGTAAATAGAGATAAAGAATTCAAACCTGATAAGACACCTTGGACAGCATCTAGTAGTATGGAAATAGCAAGCAAAGGTGTTATTGAAGCAAACTCCTCTTTGATAATAGGACTATTACTAAACAGCTGAATCCATAAATCATGACCAAATACGAGTAACAAAACAAAACCCAATCCAAGGATAAGAGAGAGCTTTAGAGTGACTTTCATTGCATTTTTAGCTCTTTCTGGTTGGCCTGCTCCCAATTCATTGGAAACTCTTGTGCTATCAAAGTTAAGTTCAAACTTTTCAATATAAATACAAGAACGTAGATTAAAATGCTTATGTCGAAAGATAACTTATACTAACTAACCTTGCAGCAGCACTAAGACCGTAAGTAATCATGTAAGCAAATAATTCTGTGTTTGCACTGCATAATATATATTTTTCGAAGAATTAGTCTTACGAATCTTTATTCTTCGTTTTAGTAACAAAAATGTAAAGGTATAAGAACCATACCATATTGCAATCAATGAAGTTGTGATTTGTGAGTTAGGCAGTAATCCAGCTAGGAAAACCATAATTTCAAAAGCCCAATACTCCAAACTAGAAATAATATAAAGTAAAATAGTAAGATTCATAATATAAGTATTTTACATTAAACAGAAAAAGTGAAAGGTATTAGAAACTCATACCACACCATTCCTGCAGAAGGCAGAGCTAGTTTCATGTTTGTAAACAAATAATGAAATGATTGCATTGAAAATCCTCTCCATGTTTTCTCAAACTTCTTCGCATACATGACATATAAACCTAACAATATCACTGATATCCACATTGAAACAGAAGTTGCAATAGGTCCACCTATGAAATTCAAGCCAGTCCATTCAACAAATCCATAAGCAATCCCAACATGAATCAATGTTGGAATAGCTGAAAGGATAACCAGTGGCACGACTACAGATTGTGTTTGTAGAAACCTCAAGATATTTTGCAAGATGCTATATGCAAGTAATCCTGGTATAAGAAACTTCATATAGAGTGCAGCTGTCCTTGCAATGTCTTGTGATTGATGAAGAAACACAAGAATATGTTGTGTATAGAACCAAATAATGGATATAATGATTGAAAAAATAAACGATATGATGCATGAGCTTTGTAAATAAATTCCCAACATGTGATATTCCTTTGCTCCAAAACCTTGTCCACAGAGTGTTTCTAGCGCACCGCTTAAACCAACCTAAGACAAACAAGAACACATATAATATACAAGAACTCTTGTCATGATCAAAATTTAAGAAAACAAACAAAAATTGTATAAATTACCATAACAGCCACGCCAGTGACACTAAACCAAGAATTAGCGAGAGTAGAACCGGCTAACTCAAGCTCACCGAGGTGACCAACAAGCATGACTGAAACCAAAGTGATCAAGTAATAGAACAAGTTTGTAAGAATCATTGGAAGTGAGAACATGAGTTGATGTTTGGCTTCCTCCATATCCAAGATTTTGTTCCACCATCTCTGTGTGTTGTGGTTTCCATTATCTTCTTGAGTTGCGAGTAATAGAGGTGTTTCTGAAATGCTACTTGCCATGTTAGCTTATCTTGTTTCTTTTGTTATGTTATGATTTTGTTGTATATAAAGACGGGTCAAATCTCTCATCGCACAGTCGCTAGATGCAACCAGGTCGCGACAAATGTGAAATAATGTAACGAGTTCAACTCAGATACAAACTCATGATTCGTTTCGTATCACAAAATTAGATGAAAGGATAAAAAATTTGGCAACGCAAAACACATGGTATCGTAGAGAATTGGGTGAAAAACATCATGAAAGGCAAAACACATGTGTTCAGTTTATTAAAGGTGAAATTTGCTTATAATATGGGACGGAGGGAGTACATACTTGCAAAAGTACCTTTCACTATGTTTTCATTATTGGCTGCTCAGTATCACTCATTACATTGAAAGAGCATTACCAGATTAAAAAGGCGATATATTATTTGACAAAAATGGAATATATAATAAATTATTAATTCATTTATTATATTTAAAATAAGATAATATTAATTAATAAGGCAAATGCTGACGAGTGTTACAGTGAGGCAGGTCATTGGTCAAGAGTTTAAAAATGTATGTTTTTAAAAAAATAATTGTATTTAATCTATTAAATATAAAAATATTTGACTTTTTTAAGAGGAAAAGTATGTTTCATTAGAAAATTTTTATTCAATGAATTGAAAATTAAAATAATTAATTAATTTAGATAATATTTGTTTTTATTTAAAAATCTTAAAGGACCGTGTGCTTGGTTGAAGTGATTTTAAGGAGAGAGAAATATGAGAGAGAGAGAGAAAAGATGAGAAGTATTAAATTCACCCTACTTGGTTAAGAAGAGAAGTATGGAAAAGAGACTTAATATAGTGGGATCCACATGCTTTTTCTTTCTTCACAGTGTTGAGAAGAATGTGCAGAGAAAGTCTGTTGTATTTTTTCCCCATTAATTACCCTTCATAATGTGTGCTTTCTTCAATTACTTTATTTTATTTTGAAGGTTATTGTTGTCTTTTTGAAAATAATAACACTTCTTTCTCTTATATTTCTTTTATCTTTTTTTTATATCAAACTTCAAATCTACTATATTTCTCATCTACTTCTCTCTTCTCTCACTCTTTCTCATCTCTTTCTCTCTTTTCAATTTCTTCTGACAACCAAACACACCCAAAAAGTACTATGAGACACTCGTTATCATGACCCATTATTTAATTAAATTTATTTTAGAATTATATTATCTTTAAGTTTATTGTTTCTCTTTGCTAAAAACCAAATCAAATTGAAAGTAAATTTGAAATTCAAATGGACTAGAGTTTTTAATTAATTAAATACCATAAGTTGATTTTATATCCGTGTTTATTCAAAGATTTAATCAAGTTAAATCGAGAGTCAACATGAGACTCTAGTTTATTTTCTTTTATTAATAACATAGAAACTTATGACTATTTTATAATTATTTTAGGTATAGTTTGAATAATATCTTTTGAAGTTTGTATTGGTCAAAAAGTACATGTGTGTTGTTCCTAAAGGGCAGAAATACTCTGAAGCCTTAAGAGGTATATATTATGTTGTATGGTGGTTAGGACTTGCTCACAGCGGCGAGAAGCCCTGTACGAAGGTGTTTTACAGTAGTTTAGAGGTCTTGCTCACATGAGGTAAGATACTTTGTTATTTGAGTGGTGTGCTTATGTATAAGCGTATGTGAGATATGATATGTTTGACTTAAGATATTTTCTTCCTCTCACAGGGGAGATGTAACACCCTTCTAAACCCCGCGACAATTAAATAAATAATCAGAGTAAAAACATAAACACAAGGGTGCCACAATTATTTAAAAACAAATAAACCAACTAAGGTCAAAGTCATGCTTCATTAGGAAACGATTTACCAAAACATAATCATCTTTATCACAGCGGAATAAGAAACATCGTCAAATACAACCAATGGAAATATAGTCCAACACCAAATAAAATAGAGTAAGCTCATAAAACTATAAAACTATCGTTCCCCAGTGTTACAAGATCAGAGCATGACCGACACGACCCAACATAAACGGATAAACTCTACGAGTCATCCTCACGGAGCATTAATGCCGCTACTCCTCAATCTGAAAATGACAACATGTAAGGGTGAGTCTCATTCTCAATTAGTAAATATTATGCAATTCATAAGCAACAAGCATCATAATATACCGTTCACCCAATTATACACATTCAGATTCACATTTATTATTCATCAATTCACACAATAATAGATTACAACACATAACACAGAAATCCATACAATCATGTTATGACAAAATGCATATGACACAACTGACACTATGCATGTGATACCAATAAACCGTGGAATCAATCCACCTAACCGATCTACGCCTCATCGAGATACGGCCAACCGACAGAATTTCCACACAATGGGAAATATGTCCACCATCGATCCAAACATCACCGGGATCCATCACTGAATGCATATGAATGAATGAAACACACATAACATACTTAAAAACATCACCGAATCACGATGAACAACTCATCTCAACACCACATCACCGAATAAGTATGTACATGTTTTCAACATCATTCAAATAGTCATGCATTCATCACAATCATAATAATAACCACAACCAATTCATCATCACATCGAATGCATTGTCACACCTATATCATATGCACACAATGTTCAATTCTCATCAAGTAATTAAATAAAGTTTTAAAGAAATAAAGCCGGCCACTGCCCATATGTATCATTCATCATGTAAAACATTTAATTACTTGCACAACGCCCAAAACGACACTAAGAAAAGATTCACGGATCAAAAGATACACCATTTTAAAGTTTTAGAAAAATTCCCGCACAGCAAGGTTCGCTCAGCGACGCGAGGCAGAAGCGAATTCCTTCAGACCTCCGCTCAGCGGGCCTCTAGCGACGTTAGACAGAATCTAACCAGGTCGGGTCCTCCGCTCAGCAGACCCCCCCCCCCCCCCCCCCGCTTAGCAGACCTGCAATTTTACCAATTCTCAGATCTGCGACAGACCTGCGATTTCACACCCTTTTCACCCAAAAATGATTCCAGACATCATATACAGGCATACAAACATCATACCTTCAATCATACACCACAAAACATCATTTAAACTCATTATTAACCAAATATTTCACACAATTTTCATCAATTCAATCCAAATTATAACACCCTAACCTAACAATCCCAATGTCTAATTGAACCAAACCATACATCAATCTACCTATCCCTTAAGACCACATAAGAGATACTAAAAGGAAGAGTCCCCCCTTACCTCGATTCACGGTTGGATTCTATTTCTCTTCGCGTTCTCTCTACGTATTCCTCCATGTTCTTCGTGCCCTAGCTCTCTCCCTCTGCCTCCTCTCAAAACTTTGATCGTACAGAATGAATCCCTCTTTCCTCTTTTCTCTTTTTACCCCTAGGACCCCTAATATGGTCTTCCCATATTGCCCTCACTTACTCTTCACAAATGACCATTCTTACCCTTAATATCTCTAACACTGATATTATTTTATTTTACTAATTAAAATAATTCCACTTATTATTCTAATTATTCTAAAATACGCCAAAATTCATCGATACACATAAGCCTCACGCAAACCACCACGACATCAGATGAATCACCAAGACATCACATAAGTCATCATAATCTCAAACATCACAGATCATCAAAAATCATAATAAGGACTCAACATATCATCACATTTTCAATACTTCACAATGACTCATAGATTCACACTAAAATAATTAAATAAATAATTAGTCTAGAATTTGGGGTGTTACAGGAGAGATGTTTATAAAGGCTTCTTGGGCCTAGGATTTGGATAATCCTTAGGGGCGGCAACCGCTCCCGTGATGAGGGGAAGTTGTTGACCACCTAGTGGTGGACTCCTTCTTCTTTAACTAAAAGATTTAAACACATCATCAGTTTCAAGGGAGAGTCATGGGCAACACCATTTCTAGGTAAGGGTGCCCTTGTTTAGGACACACAAATATAATATTACATAGTCCCTTAAGCATGAGAGCTTTGTTAAATGCAAAGTATTTTAAAGGCGTCGTTTATTTGTGAGGTACGCCCCTCGCCCTTCGGCGAATCCCTTAACTGATAGAGACTATTTATTTAAGGGGTGAGTTCCTTAGCTTGGGGCAGACCTCTCAACTGAAGGTGACTATTTATTTAAGGACGAAGACTGGGTTATTGTGGAGGCTTGTCCGTCATCAAAGAGGGTGACAACGCCTGTATCCTTCGATCCTCCTTCCTCATACTTTTACCTCTCTTTCATAAGGATATGAGGGTTCTTTTCCCCTTCCCCATTTTTCATGGAGGTCTTAGGGGTCTTCAATGTTGTTTCTTCCCAACTATTCATTTATGTACCCGACTAATAATTTTCCATTCATTTTGTAGGTATTTGAGCATGTATGGAACATTGAGTAATAAAACTTGAAGGGTGCAATTTTGGATCAATAAGAGAATAAGCAGTTGAAGAAATAAGAAGATGTAGACTGGTGTGGTTCTTCGGGCGAGCCTGCTGCTTATGGTGTGAGTTGTCGGGCGAATCTCTCCTTCTTCGGGCGAGCGTGGAAAATAAGTAGTCTTGCTTCTGCCTTGGCTCGCCTCTATGTCGTTAGGCGAAAGAATAAGGAGTCATCGGGCGAAGCTTCCTTTTGCCGGGCGAAAAAAGATATTTTGCCAGCTTATTGACGTGGCACATGCTGTGTGGCCAGAATAAAGCCGCTCGCCGGGCGAAAAAATATATTTTGCCAACTTATTGACGTGGCATAGGCTGTGTGGCCAGAATAAGGCCATTCGCCGGGCGGAACAATTGGATCGCCGGGCGAACGCGTAGAGACAAAATTTTGTATATATTTCTATTTCATTTCATTTGTTAGTGTTATGTTTTTTGGGGTGATTTTTGTTCTCCCAACTTCATCAACCTCATTTTTCTCTAGGAATAGCTTAGATAATAACTCTAGGTCTTGCATTCGATGATTCGGAGGTGGAGCTCATTAACCAGCGCTAATAAACCGGGAGATCTGTGGTTTTATCTCTCTCTATCTCTATGTATTTCTCTTAGTTGGGTGTTGTATATGTATTTACTTTGAACTCATGTATATTTTTCGCCCATGGCGTTATATAAAATCTGCTTTACAAATATTTATTGATGATTGTCTTAGATTTTTGCTTTATGCTCGAGGTTTGAGTTGTTATAGACACATACTGCTCGAATCCTTATCTAGGATGATTATCTGTTAATTTCATAATTCTAGAGATAGATTTAGAGCTAAAAATCTTTATGGGTGTCGAAGCTTAATGCTTCCGTGTTGATTGTGTCGGTTGAGAGATCATCGATATGGATGTCTGTTGTGTTGTTAAGGTGGTTGAGAGATCGTCGCCGAGAGGATATAGTAATTCTATCTACTTTGGGTTAGAAATGACTTAGGGTGTGAGCGATACTGGATGATACTGATGAGTATTGTAGGTTAAGTGTAACTGGTCGATAAGTTTAAGTTTATGATAAGTAGATTATGTACATGCTTGATAAGTCTTTTCTTTATGAAGAATGAATTCTCTTGTGTTAATATTTACTTTTTTGTTTTTATGCTTTAACCATTTAATCCAAACTCATAACTATTAGAAACTTCATGTAAAGTGCTGCAGTCCTAGCAATGTCTGGTGATTGATGAAGAAACACAAGAATGTGTTGTGTATAGAAAGAAATAATGGATATAATGATTGAAAAAATAAAATATATGATGCATGAGCTTTGTAAATAAATTCCCAACATGTGATATTCCTTTGCACCAAATCCTTGTCCACATAGTGTTTATAGCGCACCACTTAAACCAACCTAAGACATACAAGAAGACATACATACAGTACAAGAATTGTCATGATCAAAATTTAAGGAAAAAAATAAAAACTAATAAAATAAAAATTGTAAATTACCATAACAGCCATGCCGATGACACTAAACCAAGAATTAGCGAGAGCAGAACTGACTAACTGAAACTCACCGAGGTGGCCAACAAGCATGACTAAAACCAAAGTGATCAAGTAATAGAACAAGTTTGTAAGAATCATTGGCAGTGAAAACATGATTTTATTTTTGGCTTCCTCCACGTCCAAGATTTTGTTCCACCATCTATGTGTGTTGGGGTTTCCATTATCTTCTTGAGTTGCAAGTAACAGAGGTGTTTCTGAAATAGTTAATATTTTTAACCATTAGATTGAAAAGAATTAATGGTCAAGATGTGGAGTAAGTTATAACAACTTACTCTTTGAGTAAGAATATCTCTCCTCGCACACACACACACACACACACACACACACACACACACACACACACACACACACACACACACACACACACACACACACACACACACACACACACACACACACACACATATATATATATATATAATGCCAAGGTTATAAAATTTTAAAAAAATTGTGCAGAGCTTATTCCAACATTAGGACAACGTTTTCGAGTGTGTCGGGGCTGAGTCATATACCACATAATCTTACTGTTTTGTCAGTCACATCCATTTTGGTTCTAATATGTGTTTTGTTGGGGCATTCCTTTTTCTTCCTTCGCATATTTTTGTTGAGGCAAATTATGTTCTCTTAATATGTAGGTCAATATTCATCTTGCTACCACAGGAAAGCTATTGTTGTACACACTAAAAATGTTTATGACTTTATAAACTTCAAAACCATACAAGGAAGTGTCGCGGCAACATATGAACATGTCGTAATGACATGAGATCAAGGCATACAGAAGGCTTGAAACTTTCCGCAATCGCACCAACCTCTATGTAGTTCGAATTGATAGTCTCCCTTGGCCTCCTCTCATTGTGGTCCATTTTCTCCTCCACACTGAAAATGTATATATGATGGTAAAAGCATATAACAATATGTGTTTAAGCTTTGATAGTTTCCTCCTTCATTACTTTCATGCAGCTTTCACTGGACAATTATCCCTCTTGTAACACCGAACTCCATTTTCGCCTCTAATTGCAAATAGTGATCCCAACCTAAAATAGGTTACTCTCACCAATGCAGTTATTGCTAGGTTTCTAATGCCTTTGAAGACAAAGTTCATTAATTCCATAAGGTTTATTGTCATGTGGCCCTATCCTCGACCCTCATCAAATGCCCTAGTCCACTTCTTCACTAGAATATTATCGAGCCACCTTAATGAATTTATATTTGACAATCTAATTTCCTCGCAATAATGTCTAAATGATGGTTGATTTAAAGCATACCCCGTATTCCCAACTTTTTTTTGAAGGTTCTTGTCTTTGATTTCCCGCGTGAAGTTTTGTGCAATATGTCTAATGTAGTAGACACGGGTAGAAGGATGATTTTGTCATTCGTTATCAGGATTATTGTAATTAATATCAATAGATGCATGTCTATTTGAAATCAAATAGAAGTTGGGTTGTGGAGCAACGTGTGTTCTGAGATTCTTGAAAAAGAAACTCCAACCACCAGCAGTCTCACCTTCAACCAGAGCGAAAGCGGTGAAAAAGATATTATTGTTGTGATCTTATGCCACTATCATAAGTAATGTGTCATTGTATTTCCCGTACAACCATGTTCCATCAATTTGAATAATAGGTTTGTAGAACGCAAAACCTTTGATGCATGGTGTCATACCCTAATTTTTGCCCCGCATTTTTATGTATCCACTTGTATTACATTTGGAAAAAATCAAAAAAAAAAAATAGTTATGCTCATTTTCCACATTACTGTTCAATTTTATGGTTTATAATTTTTTTTTCATTTTTACTAACTTTATGGTTTACAATTTTAATTTTGAAGTTCAATTTTAATTTTGAAATTAGAGTTAATAAATCATTTGTTTTTTTTTATATTCTTGTTATATTTTTTTGTATGTTTTAGTTGTTTTTGTAGGTGTGGTGCAAGTTAATATAAGAAGGGCTTAAGTTGATTCAATTTGCCAAGGCCCATTACCAATTTCATTTTGAGTCCAAATTATCTCTTTACGATTTTTGTCAGCAAGGACCAAATTCCATCCATTTTTCATTCATCATCAAAAACCAATTTCATTACATCTGCCGTAACTCTGCCCAATTTTTGTTTCAAGTGAAGGATTAAAAAACACTTAGAAAGGGGGGGTTTGAATAAGTGTGACTTTAAAAACTCTTAAGACAAAAATAATGAATACGATATTTTTATCCTGGTTCGTTGTTAACGAAACTACTCCAGTCCACTAATCAATCTTGATTACAATGGTTTTCCATTTAGATACCCTCTAAGTCTTCTAGAGTATTCTGATCACACATTGATCACTCTAGGAAATACACCACTTAGAAACTTCTAAGTCTTCTAGAGTCTACTGATCACAACTTGATCACTCTAGGAACCTTTTACAAATCAATGTTAAATAAATGTTTACAAGAGTATTCAACTGCTTCTTAAAAAGCCATAATCACAACTGTGATATTTCTCTTAAGTTCTAAGCTTAAATCTCACTAAGATATTACAAATGTAGTGAGGTTGAAGATGAAGTTTGAGAGCTTTTGAATTTGACAGCGTTTTTGTATTTTGCGCAAGAGTTGTGTGTTCAGCTTCTCATCAAAACTTCTATTTATAGGCGTTATGAGAAGATGACCGTTGGGAGCATTTAATGCGTTGCGTGATCCGTACAGCTTTACATTTAATGTTTCACTCTTTTGTCAACTACCTCGAGCCTTGATTTTCCTGCTTTAACTGACTTTGCCTTTAATAGCTTCTAACGTTCCTTTTGTCAGTCAGCGTAGCCTGTCATCTTGTACTTGCTTCTGATATGATGTTTGTAGATACAAAGTTTGAATATCAGAGTCATTCAGCTTGGTGCAGAGCATCTTCTTGTCTTCTGACTTTGAAGTGCTTCTTAGCGTGATACCATAAGAACTTCAGTGCTTCTGCTTCTGAACTCAAGTTCTTCTGATGCTTCATAGACCATGTTCTGATTCTGCTTGACCATCTTCTGATGTCTTGCGAGAGCATGTTCTGATGTTGCATACTTGAACCTTCTGAGTCCGTGCTTCTTGCGCTGAATTGTGCATACTCTTTATATATTTCCTGAAATGGAAAATGCATAGAATTAGAGTACCATATTGTCTTATACAAAATTCATATATAATGTTATCATCAAAACTAAGAATATTGACCAGAATAATTCTTGTTCTAACATCAAGTTCTTATGGTGCATTCTTAAAGCTATGTGCAAGTTATAAATATGGAGATGTTATGTTCATCTGAGGCTCATTTCATCTGGTACTTGGTATTGAGCTTGCTTGGTTGGTAAATCCAAAGGATGAGAAATCTACATTGACTTCTTAACGTTAATTGTTGGCTTCTTGTTGGTTAGACTATTCTTTTACCTTAGCTTTTACTTTATGCTTTAGGATAGTTTCTTCATCTCCTCCCATCTTCTTAAATTTCAAAATCTTCTCCCTTTTTCAAAACCTTCTTATGTTTTCAAACTATCTTAAACTCTTTTGATAAAACTTTCGTTAAAATCTTTTGATCTTTGTGGCTTTATCTTAAACATCTTACTCTAAATATTAGGCACGAGTAATCTTCATAGTCTAGATGTAATATCCTATCCCCTTGATATTGATTGATATAGTTGATTCTTCTCCACTTGAAAGAGTTAGTGGCATACTCGTTGATCTCTATCGAGTTGGAGCCCTTCTTTCACTTGTGACGCAAAGAATCCACTTGTTCTCATGTTCAAGTATGGTTAGCTGAGTTTTCTCCTCTGAGGCGACAAAATGTATATCCGATCTTAAACAAAACTCTTATTTTCCTTTTAAGCGGAACTACATTTGCTCTGACTTCTCCATTGCACTGATGAAGTATGTAAGCACAAGATGTAATTTCTTGCCAATCATAATTTTAAAATCAAGCTCTTTCTTTTGCATATAATCCTCTTTTTACACAAATTTTCAAAAAGGTTTCTGTGGAGTACCCCAGATATGAGGGGTGCTAACACATTCCCCTTTTATAACCAACCCCCGTACCTAAGATCTCTGTTTTTTGTCGTTTTTTATTTAAAAAATTCATTTGGGTTTATTTCTCTCTTTTCCCATTTCCTTTGGAAACAATAAAGCGCGGTGGCGACTTTCACTAAAATAATGAGTCAATTCAACCAATGGCTTTGATCTCAATTTTCCCCGCTACACATGGTTGAAACGCCCAAAAGAGTCGATGGAATATTCTATTTCCACTAACACAAGTTTTGTTCGGCGTAAGTCTCTATAATTGCAACAGTTCCTGGAGCATATATCTTAAGTGCCACCAAATATTTTGAAAGTTCTTTATATGAATCCTCTCCATTTCCATATACTCGTTCGAAAACCTTTGTTCTTGAAATCAATGCTTTCTCGTATGAGGGAGTATAATTGTAACGTGTAACGATATGAGAGATTATTATACTTACCTTCACTGATGGGTCCTTACTAACAAGAGGCAAAATGTTTTGACATATTATTTCTGAGCTTAGTTTACGATGATCTTGTGCAAGATTAGTGGTGATGCAAATGTGAGATGGATTCAGAGAACTTATCTCCCATGAATCACTTATCTTCCTGTAATACGCTTCCAACTGAAGCATGCAAAGCTCGTTAAAACAAAGAATGACATTAATCTGATCAAGTTTTCCAACAATTTTATTTTATCTAAACAAACCTAAAAATCATTTTACTTTCAATAGCATGCAAATAGCTTTGTTAAGATAAAACAATCCTTGTGGATATGAACATAGATTTTTATTATTTTGATATGTTTAGTACACTTGCTAGTTTTTCATTAGTTGGAAAGTCAATGTAATTTATTTTGTATTCATATTGTAGTATATTATCCATTATATGTATATATTTTATCGGGTTAATTGTGATAGTATAGATACATTTGATAAAATATGCTAATATTGTCATACTGTTATGTTAAAAATGTCAAAACTTAGTTCAAAAAGCAAAAACATAGAGAGATTAATCAAGATATTTTCGTTGGAGATTTCTTGAATAGTCCCATATTCGGGCCATCAATGAGTCCTTAGTCCAGGAGTCAACAACCTCGACGGAAGAGATCGTGGCAAGAGTGTAATATTATATCGAAGGAGAAAAAATAATGTTGAAAAAAGAACATGAGATGCAAGAGAGCGAGGTGGTGGAAAATCTGAAGTATTCGACCAACGAAGGAGTCATAATGCAATACCAGTTCGAGAAAAAGGTTGAGCTCAAGCCAACCAGAAGACCATTAGAAAACTTCATCCCACTGAACGCAAAGATAAAGATCCTCCAAGACGTCTACCACACCAAGTTAATTCACGAACCCCTTTCCCCCAAGGGAGATGTGATGGAGAATGAACTAGAGAGGTGGTGTAAGTATCACATGATATGTGATCACCACATAAATGATTGTCACCGCCTGAAGCGAGAAAATGAAAAGTTAATTCAAGAGAGTCGCCTACAAAGATACGTACGGGGTAGCTCCTAGATTCCTAGCGAAATAACACCTTAGAGATGTTTCTATTCATAAATCTGGTGTGAAATGAAATGAGGAGAAACCTTCTTAATATAGAAAAAATTGGCTGAAAAAGTGAAGTGATCCATGGGCCAAATTAATTGATTTAATCCATTAACACATATTTTAATCGACTAAAAGGATTTCTAAAATGAAAAACTTAATCTAGAAAAGGGTTTTAAAAACGCTAAAACAACTATATGATTTAATCGAATGATAGCTTTTCTAACTGATTAAAGGTCTTTCATCTTGATTTAATCGATCAGATCAAGTCCTTATTCGATTAGGAAGTAAATTAACTTTCCTAATTGATTAAAAACAATTCTTAATTAATTTCATACATGCCTTGATTGGTTTAAGAAGTTTTAATAAAAACAAAGAAGGTTCGAAAATATTTTATGTATGTGTGTGATTGTCTTAGTGCTTTAATACTTACTCTTAACCATTTCAATTTAAACTGATCACTTTAAGACTCTAAGTGCAGGATCATGTGTGCTTTCACACTTTCTCTTTTTTAGGCTTCAAGATTCTCTACTTGATTCAACAATTGATTATCACTTCAACTAGATCTTTAAATCTTTAAATCTTGATTAGATATCTTCATCAGTAGCTTACTAAATAGTTCATATAAACTTCCCTTTTTGACTATTTTCTGAAAGAAATCTTAACATCAAAAAGTCATTTGACTTATGGAGTTGTCATCTTTAAGAAGCTACTTGACAGTTTTTCATTAGTTATCATAAACAAAACCAATTGACGGTTATACTGCAAGCACATAGATCCATATTCTCTCCTTTTTTTTATGATGACAACTCATCTCTTAAGGGGTGGAGAACAAATAAAAAGATAGATAAAAATTTGTAGTGGTTAAACTTCCCCCCATCAAAAAAAAAATATACTCTACTCCCTCTGAGAGTATATTTCTCCCTTTTTATCATTATCAAAAGACACAAAAATAAATAGCACAAGCACGTAGATCACATAATTTTGAAGCAACCAACTTGCAATTAATTTGTAGTAAATAAGAAAAGATTAATCCAAAAGATAATTATACATAAATTGAATAGTTACAAAAGGGAAGACTTATAAGCAAGCAAGCAAAGGGAAAAACAAGCAAAAACTAATGAGTGTCATCATAATCATCGAAAAAGCTCAAGAAGCAAAGGCATTTAGGAGTCAGCAAACTTGCGATATAGGTAATCAACTTTGACATCTATCTAGTTTAAGGTTCTGGCGTGAGTTTCCTGGTTTATGATGATTGTGTTGAGCAGAGCTTCAGTAGGTGGTGTTTGAGGAATCTCATAGTTAAAATTCTCTAGATAAAAAACTCGCAGATAAACAAAAATAGGCTTAACACACTTAAAACTGGATCCCCAGTGAAGTCGTCCACCTCTAGTCACAAGTTGAGTCTTATTCCTCTCTCTAGATTTATTGTGCTTTGGTTGTTTTTGCCATAATTTGAAAAATGGGGAGATTGTTAGATCCATGGTTTTAGAATTGGAAACATTTTTGTTAAAACATGGTTCACAACAATATGTTGGGAGAGATGTTCTAACATGTTGGTTAGATTCAATAAAGATAGATGTTCTGACAGATGTTGTAACATGTTGTACTAGAACATCAGTACAAGCTGTTTTAATTCTTAACAAATTTGATTTTGTGATATTCCTTTTGGATATAAATCTCACTTATTTTGGCAGTTCAAGAAGATTTAAGATGGAACAAGTGATTTGATCTTCAACTCTACATAAGATTCTAAAATAGGATATTGAGACAATTTAGGAAACGTAATGTTCTGTTCCAAAATTTAAGGAGAATTTTCTGCATAATTGGTGCATCTCTCATCTTGTGGATCAAGGAATATTTAGGTGAAGATTTTGAACCCATGGACTGCTGAGTAGTATTTAAAGGGATACCTAAACCTAATGTAATTAAGTCTTTCACCATTGTAAAATTCGGAGAAGCTTAGAGTCTTAGGTTTTGAGAGTCTCTTGTGTTTTTGTAAGTTTCCCATGTATATTTTGATATAGTGAGGTAGATTGATTGTTACTTGATAGTTTATCAAGTTATTATTCTCATTCTTGAAGCTTTTAAGCATAGAGTTGGGTATTATTCTCGATAAATGCTTTTAAGCAAATCTGAGTTGTTATGTATTAGAAGTGTAATCTTTTGTGTTGGGATATAGTCACTAGGACTGTAATTAGTTTTTGTCATTCGGATTATCACTGGTTTTTGTCATTGGGATTGTGACTGTTTTATAACTGAGGTGATTGGTTGTAGAAAGTGATAGGGGGTCTCATATCTAGAGGGTTCTAGGTAGAAGTTGCACAAGGTATGTGTCATACCCCAAAATTTACCCTCACATATTTGCAAACGTCATTTTATTTTGAATAAGTGACGTAGCACAGTTGGTAAAGATTTAAGGTTAAAAGATACATGAGCGAGAGGTCCCGGGCTCGAATCTCACTTCTAACATTTCTCCTTTTATATTTGTTTTCTAATTTTAATTCTAACTTTATTTCCATTATTCAAAAATCATAAAAATTGCATTTTTTTTATTATTTTAATTTAATTTTCGCACTAATTAAATAGGCATTTTTAAAATGGTCAATTTTCACTTTTATGCATTTTTTAGTTAAAAAATCACCAAAAATCATAAAATATTCAAAAAATCCAAAAAAGGAAGTTTTTAATTTTATTTGTTCTATTTTTAACATTTTTCACAACTTGGGTAACAAGTAAAGATCTTTTTAAGAAAATATTAGTTAATCATTTAAAAGATCACAATCAAATTATGTTAGTTAATGAATAGATAAAAAATACACAAATAAACAAAAATAGGCTTAACACACTTAAAACTGGATTCCTAGTGAAGTCGCCATTTTTCTGTAGCGGGGAAAATCTGAGATCGAAGCCATTAATTGACTCGACTCAATATTTCAGTGAAAGTCGCCACCGCGCTTTATTATTTCCAAAGGAAAAGGGAAAAGAATGAAGAAAACCCAAAGTTTGTTTTTTAAAACAAAAAAAAAAGAGATCTTAGGTACGGGTGTTGATTATACAAGGGGAAGGTTTTAAGCACCCCTCATATCTGTGGTATTCCACAGGAACCTTTTTGAAAATCTGCGTCGTGTGTGCTAAAAAAAGGGTTTGTTTTATTTTTAAAATAAGCTCGTCAAAGCGTTAAGCTTTGTGCCTACATACCTCCTCGGTGCAATGGAGAAGTCAGAGCTAATGTAGTTCCGCTAAAAAGAGAAAACGGTTTTTAAAAGGAATAAACACTTTATCATCGTCGGAGAGAATACTCAGCCATTGATCTTGATCATGAGAACAAATGAGTTCTTTGCGTTGCAAGTGAAAGAAGGGCTCCAACTCGGATAAAATCAACAAGTATGCCACTAGCTCTCTCACGTGGAAAAGATCTTATTATATCAATCAATTTCAAAATCGTGGGGTATCGCAACTCACTACAACAATTAATCGTGTCTAAACTTTTGAAGAAAAGCCACTAAGGGCAAAAGATATTTTTAAAAGAAATATTTTAAAAGATATTACAAACATAAGAAGATTTTGGAAAAGGGAGAAGATTTTGAAAATCTAAGAAGGGGAGGAGATGAAGAGGCTATCCTAATGCGTAAAATAAAAGCTAATGAAAGAAACGGTCTAACCAAAAAGAAGACAACACTTGACATTATGAGTCAAGGTAGATTTCCCATCCTTTGGAATATCAATACTAAACCAACACATTATCACTTGGGGATTCAGATGAACTTATTATTTTAGCACCACTTTGCATTAAGCACATTAAAATTCTGACGAAAATCGGGCAGAGTAACGACTGTTTTCGGGTAAAATCCTTATCTCAATGCCTTGGAATTAACCATCAAGGACTTTCAAGGAAATACCTGCACACATAAACAGACAACAATCCAATGCCAGACAGACATAATAACGACAGAGTAACAACAAAATCATAAGGTCCAGAGGTACTAAGTCCATAAGTCCAAGTCTCCAAAATGCTCGGGATAGTAACCAATAGTCCAAAACAACCTTAGGTGTTTTTTAGATTTTTAGTTGATTATTAGTGTTTTAGCACAAAAATAAAGTATGGTCCAAGTGGACAAAAAGAAAATAGCGGAAACATAAACAATACGTCCAAATGGACAAAGAGAAAATAACGGAATATAAACGTCCAAATGGACAAATAGAAAATGGCGGAAACATAAACATGATGAAATGATAAAATAAAACGATAAAGCGAGAAATATAAAGAGCAATATAATAAAATGCGGAAATTAAAGTCAATTGTTAGATGTTAAAGATAACCATCTTGAAACTTGTCAAGTATGTTATCAAAGTTAGTAATAAAGATCGATGGTGAGTGAAGGATGTTCTCGGATTTAAATTCAATGGAACTTTATCAGAAGCTTGATAAGATCATAGCGACTACACGATAAACTTCCATAAGTCATAAATCAACCGCATGCAATTCTCTTCCATGTTTAATCTTTTTTTATTCGGGACACGAAATATTGCGCTATGTAAGCAGATCGCCAAGTGATTTATGTAGAAATCACCCTACAACGAGGCTGGTCAAAAAATTTATATTCTAATGCATGCGAGAGAAGCGGTATGTAGATCATTCTCTGAAAGCAATACCGCACGAAAAGAAAATAGGTAACGATCTAGTCTTTACCAAGAATCCATAGAATTCTCAAGGTGTTAAGACTTTCATCGATCAAAAGAAAAAGAAACAAAAGATGGAACCACATTCAAAGGCTCCTTTCATCCATAATTTCAATCACTTAATATTGCGGATTCAGATTTTCATCCTATCGACGCCCTAAGTCCATTGATATTAGAGAGAAATTAGGCCTCTAATTTCTGATTCAAAGAAAATATCAAAAGAATGGAGTAGAAGAAGAGTTAGAACCAAAAACAAGTCAAAAATTGCAAAAACAAGCATTCTGCCTCACTGGAAATCGATTTCCCTCTGTAGGAAATCGATTTCCTGCCTGCAGAATTCAAATCTTGCGCAAAAAACAGAATGGAAATCGATTTCCCTCTGTAGGAAATCGATTTCCTGCGCACAGTTTTCAAAAAACAGCATTATGAAGCATAAAACTTGATTTAGACAAACATAGAAACACCTTATGATCACATATCAATTGGAGCACGAATTTTCCTTCAATTCACCATCAAATAGGACCTATATAGCATCAAAGATGCATTGAACACAAGCAACAAAGATCTACATCTTAGAGTTTAGAATTTTACCACTTCTTGAACCAAATGTTGGAGTAGCTTCAAGAACAAGCACAAAATGAGTAGATCCTTCAAAATTGGAGATGAACAATCAAAGAAAAGAGTGAAATGTAGGAGGTTTAGTTCAAAATTAGCAAGATTCAAGGTGAATCCTACTAATTCTATGAAAATGAACTTTGGGTGAGGGTTTTGGAAAGGGTGAGAAATGAATTTGCAAGAACTTTTTTGGTTCTCCAAGCTTATGAAATGAGGGAGGCAAGGCCTCTATTTATAGAATTGGAGCAAGAGTAGTGGTAGTTTGGTCATTTTGCATTTGGTAATTAATTTGTGCTTAATTGAGGTTAAAATGGGATTAATGAAGGGAATTATTTTTGATGAGGTGGAAAATTGGTAAAATGACAAAAATGATCAAAGAAAATAGGTGCCAAAATGATGTCATGCTTCCCTCCCTATTTTTTTTGAATTTTCGCCCCAGGAAATCGATTTCCCATATAGGTAAATAGATTTCCACCTTCAAATTTTCAAAAATTTTCTTCTTGCACTGTTTTGATTTTTGCCCGATCTTTTACCTGTAAAATATAAACAAAAGAGACAAAATACATATTTTTGGATTTTGGTTAGTAATAAACAAATTAAAAACTAGAGGTGCTTGATGATTCCCCTCAGAGATAATCACAGTATCAAGAATAGAACTTCACAATAGTGCTCTTGATTGATGATTAAAATGCAATTAATGTATGATCTTAGGGTCAAAATTGGGGTATGACACACTGCTCCAAACATTGTCCCAAGGAAGGTATCTATCGAAGTCAGGATCCCCTGAAAAGGAAGACACTAGAGATAGATCAAGTCTCAAGATTCTGGATAGAAAAAGCACTAGACTCATAGCAACACGTGAAAGATCAAGAGAGCAAGGATAGCAGGATTCTTGTAATCACAACTGAAGATGCTAAGCTGATGACAGGTATGAGTCCTACAAATCTGTTGAGCTGGTTTAAATCAAGTTCGACACACCTTAGTGTACCTCACCAGAATATAGAGTGGAATGTCATAACTATGCCTTACTACATCAAAAACAAGGTGGAGGACAAATGGAACCTCATGCAAAGGTCAACTACTGATCTAGATATTGCCAACAAGCTAGATATCCAGGAGGATCTTCAGCTGACATCCCACCACAATAGCTCTAGTGTAATCACAAAGTGCAATTTTCTCTCAGAAACAGGTGTAGAGCTAACTCACATTGTTGAAATGCCTCAAAAATCTCGGCTCATTTCACTTAAAACATTACCGTGTCCACACATACATACAGAAGTGACTAACCCTGTCAGAACCCTGGTTGATGCAAGTATGCGAATGGTGCATATGATGCATATCAAAGATTATCCTAACAAGAGTGACGAGAATGCTTCTAACAAAATCAATGACATCTTCAAAAAAGCTCTTGATGCTACACAGTTTGAGAACTTGCGAAGCAAGTTGGGACTCTGCATCCTTGAAGAACCATAGTGACAAAAAAAAGGTGGAAAAGACATTGTTGGTGGCCTTGGCAACATTTGTGGCCAAACAGGGGGAGAAGTAATACATGTCACCCCAGAACAACAAGAATGGTGGTTGTGTGTGATCAACAATTCTAAATTGTTTATTTGTGTGTTGATCTGTTTATGCTTGTGCTACTCTTGTGGCTGTTTGTCTGGTTTGTCTAAGCATTGTGTGCATACTGATGATGTATGCTGTCTGTTTTGTATTAGCTTGTTTTATTGTGTTTTGGTTATCTTTTGTCCGCTGCAAGTATTTCTCTGGTATGGTGTGACAGGTTGTTTTAGCCAAAAAATTTCCAAAGGGGGAGATTGAAGGTGTTTTCATGTTGGCTGCATTAATGGTAAAACATACCTGGTTGATATTGTAGTATGCAGGTTGCATGTGTGTGAAGCTAATACAGGTTTTGTAGTGAATGTCATGATCAATGTCATGACATCCGTGTGTGACAGCAGGAGCTGTTATTGTTTATTAAATATGTTTCCTGATTTATCTCTTTTATCAGTTTAGGAAACTTTTTATTGAGTGCTGAATATTTCGTCTAGAAGATCCTGCTGACAGCACATTGTGTAACAGACAGATGGCGTGTGAATTAGGTTAACTTGGTTAAACCTAATTTGTTTCTTAAAAAGCCAAAGGCCCAAGACTGCATATAAAAGGACTGCAATCCTATTTTGGAACGCAGGCAGAAGATTTTATTTGTGAAGAACTATTGTTCTGTAACTGTCTCGTGTGATCCAAGCAATTGTCCTTGATGATTGCGTTGGAATAGTTTCTGGTTGTGTAATGTCACTCTAAGCTTTTAAGCACGAGTGTGTGTCTCTTGATTGAAGCTTTTAAGCAGATTAAGGTGTGTTCTTGAAGAGTGTCTTCTATCTGTAATTGTTATTTGTTTATGTGTAATCACTGCTGTGATTGAGGGGGAGTGGAATGGAGATATTCCATATCTAGGGAGAACCTAGGTAGAAGGGTCATTGGGTAGTGATTAAGTGATAAGTTATAAACGGGGGAGTTTAACTTTGAATTGATACTACTGATAGTGGACTTCATCCCTGGCTTGGTAGCCCCCAGAGTAGGTTGTTTGAACCGAACTGGGTAAACAATTTTGTGTGTTCTTTATAGTTTTTATGATGTTCTATTATTATTGTCTGTGCTGCTTAATTGTGGATGTCATAACACCCAGTCTGACATCGAACGTGTGTTACTAGAATTTTCAGGAAGAGAATACAGGTTGCAGCATAGTGGATGGGACGAATGTCTGGATTCACATATTCCACTGTGAGGGGAAATCTGTGACCCGCAATTGGATAAACCAGAAGAGATTTAGATGCACACACATAACTAAATTCATCAATAGGTTCAAGATACTCAACAAATTAAAGGGAGCCAGAGCATGAAAGATCATAGACAATAACAAATTCTTCCAATGAGATAGAAATTTCATGGTTACATACCTCTGACAATCACCTCATTTTCATATATGAGATTTAAGTAAAACATCCTCATCACCTTCAGGAACATCTCATGATTTATTGCATGTGAGATTCTTCTAATGAACTTGGAAGAAGACATAGAAAAGTTCAAAATTTCCATAAACACTCTCATCCACATAGTGTATATGGATGGGATGTTTTCCAAAAAAGTTTTCATGGAACCTTTCTTCTTGCTCTTGGGACAAGATTTCATCAGGTATATAGGCTAGAGCATATGAACTTGCATATGTTTAGACTCTTTTTGGTGCCATTGATGATGGTAATGATAACACAAAAGTAGCACAAGAACACAATAATACAAGAGCACAAGATTACAAAATAAAGAGAAGATTATGATAGGGATGAGAATATAGGATTCCTGATTACCTATTTATAGTATGGATATAATTGATTAATTGATGCTTTAAACAATAACTGCAATTATGCTCATAGATTCTAAATTTATAGATGAAGAAAATGTGTTACTTTTCAAGATTTAATTGATTAAAATCCTAAATTTAATTGATTAAAAAGCACAAAATTTGAATTTCTAGGGATATAATCGACTAACCATTTAGGTTAAATAGATTAAATGGTAGTTTTTAAGCTTCTTTGGTGTGCTTGGGACTTCAGTGACTTTGGACTCAAATTTGATTTTGGCACCTCCTCTTTTTAGGTTTCATACCTTTTTTTACTAAAAACTTCATTTTTCAATCAAATGATTAGTAAAAAATAACTTAATGCACTATGCAGCTAATTTAGCACTTGTTAGAAGAATAACAAAAAAATTTCAAGTTTATCTCTACCAAGTAATTTATCTTAATCCACAAGGAACTTTGAGAAGATATTTGTATCATATTATAGCGAGGCATAAGTTTGATTTTTTATGCTAATAACTTATTAGTAATTGATCAATATTGGGAAGAAGACTATGAGATATTATGCCTTCACGAAGACTCTCAAAATAATTTCGAAGGACCACCAAAAATTGAACGAGATGCTGCTTTTATATTTAGTTACATTGTATACTTTGACGATTTATAATTCGATGATTTGATAAGAGCCAATTAATATCATAAATTAGTCATGAACGAATAAAATTCTTGAATGGCCATACATTGTTTTCCATAATGTCACCCTCCAACTAATATCATTTTACAAAATTAAACTGATTATACAAACATTTTAAATAATCTTAAACCTCCTTAATAATATCATATTTTGCTAATTCCACAACTATTTGATTGAGAAATAAAATTATTTATCCACTTCAGGATCTTGAAATTATTACATCTCATTTTTCCAACTTTTTTGAATATCTCATTTCATCTTTATTATATGTGGGCTGAATAGAAGTTCTATCAACATAACTTCACATCATCTTTCCTTTCATCTTTCCTTTCGAATTTTATTTCATTACATAACTCTGAAAATCATAATTTTAGCCTATGAGCTAATTAAGCACTAACAGAATAAAGAGAATCTACTATTATAAGAATTTAAAATACAAACAGATTTAAATGAAGAGTGACCCAAAATAACTTCTATCAATTTCTTTTTGAAAGAAATAAATCATCACACATAAAATGACGAGACTAATCAATTAAATGAATTAAATGAGTAAGAAAACAAATCATAACAATAAAGTTAGAGAACGAATTTTTATTGTTACAAATATATAATTCAATCAACCAACTTCTTATAACATGTACACAAAAGAAAAAGAAGAGACGAAAGATAAATGAAACTAAAATTCTCATTGGAAATGACAAAAATCTTAACAAATACTTAATTACATGTTAGTGTTACTCATAATATAATATTCTCTCTCCTTATTTATAAAAAAAATTACTTTAAATTCAATAAATTACTAATGTATCTATTCTATTATTTAAATATATTAGTTATTCAATATATATAAAAAAATATTTTTTTCTTATTTTTATAAATAAGACCAGAAAAAAATTATTTTTTAAATTCAATGAATTACTAATGTATTTATTCTATATATTGTCAAAGTATATTAGTTATTCAATGTATATAAAAAATAATTTTTTATTTTATAAATAAGACCGGAGATAATAATATTATTATCTAATACTTAAATCTCAAATCTTCACCAACAAATGTACTAATTCTCTAAGGTTAAAAATATTTACAGTATTAGAATGTGATTTTCCCCTCAAAATAGAGGAGGGTAGACTTTAAAGAGGCAAGCATAATTTCTTCTTTCAAAAGAGGAAAATTGTATAAATTATTTGGTTCCACAATTTCTATCATCATCCCAAAAGTTAAAAATAGTAGAAATGAGTAACCATTATAAACATGATAGAAATTATAGATCACCAGATCATAGAAATATTCATTATTGAAATGGCAATTTATTTTTCACTTTAAGCATTTGCTTATACAAAGGCAATTAATATGCATTTTCATACTCATAATAAAAAAGCATGTGAATCAATGCTTAACAACCAAAGAAGCACTAAGCATCTTGCACATATTGCTGTGCATGGTTAATCATAATAATTGTTTATAAGAACCAAACATAGGAAAATAATTACTAAAATTAAAACAACCAAAGAAAGTTTGCAATGGAGTTACATTACATTACATTGCATGTCACTCTTTCTTTTCTTCAATCTTTTCTTCCTTCTTAGCTTCTTTCACTTCTTTCACTTCCTTAGTTGCTTTAGCTTCCTTGCTCACTTCTTTCACCTTTGCCTTTCCAGCCTTTGGCTTCATGAAGCAAAAGCATGAGCAACAAGGACACTGAAACAAGAACTTCATTTTTTTTTCTTCAATCCAAAAAAGTGCTCAGATCTAAATGTATAAGCTTTTGTGTCCTCTTCTTCTTATCTTGTAAATAATTTATTTTATTTTTTTCTTTCACTAAGAAGCTGTATATTCATTGGATTCCACTTTCAATCACTTTCAGTGTAGATGCGTTTGTCTAATAATGCCAGCATTTGAGTGAGGTTATGAGGTGGTGGGGTTATAGGCTTAGCTAGACCATGTTGAAAATAAGTCACAATAAATGTGTCACGTAGTTATTGATTTTGACACATGAATATATGAAATCAATGGTAAAGATGATTTAATCATAATTTAGTGAAGATGAAATATGATTGATATCAAATCAATGGCTGAGATTGTGTGTGTGTTTTTATATCTGCAGGAGATCTAGATCTCCCAAATATTGTGTGTGGGTCATGTTGGCCATGCTTAGTGAGAAAAGAGTGTACCTATGTTTGTTTGTATACCAAAAGGGTTACTCTAGCATGTGAAGTGTATTATAACTCTATGCTTAAAGTTGGCTTTTAGATGTTAAATGATAGACGTAATTTCAAAGTTTAGTATACTCTATGTTTAAGTGTGACTTTTACAAAATTATATAATGATTTACCGCAATTATATCAAACTCACCCTGAATTAAAATATTCACCATGTTATTTGAACTTAAAGGGCATGGTTAACGAAATGTTTATATGCATGGGCTCATTTTAGTAATGCTACATTATTGTCCAGGGTAAAGGATGGTATTTTTAAAAGAGGACAAAGGACATTCTTGACTGAAATTGCTGACAATTTCTGAACGACTTGATAATAGTTAGTCCCCTTGTGAATTGTGATCTTTAATACAGGATTACTTTTTTTCCCTACAATATGCAGTGCTATTGTCCTGTAGTTGCCGACTTGCTTTCAAGATTTTTCTACTTGAACGTATACCTATACTTCGTGTTTTTTTAAGTTACACTCTTAATTAATAATATGATTGCATTATGTTATCCGCCGCATATAAGATCCAATAGTGCAGAAGTTTAATAGTGGGAGATGCATGACTGTGTTCGGTGCAGAATAGATAACTTTCTTTTATCCATCCAGCTGGGGAAATATTCTCATGCAAATTCAATCATGGCAGTCTAGAATGATCTAATGTCTGGCCACATCTCAAGATCCCTCACACACAATCGGTTGCTAACTAACTCTTCTATTTAAAGAAATAATCGCGTCATTTATCAGGTATTCAAATCATTGTCCATTCAAACTTCATTTATCACCCTCTTACTGACTTGAGCGTTGGAGTGCTAATCTTGTTTGTCAATCATATATTTAGTGCATCAGGAGCCTTAAACCACCGTAACAAATGGTGGATTCATCCTCTCCGATCATCATCTAGTTCTAGAGCAAAACATTGTCGCCGTCTGTGGAAACTGACTCTTAATTCTTGCGATTTTCCACGACCTAACATTTTTCGATTCAACTGAATCGCCTTCGCTAGGAATCCGGATCTCCTTCAATCGAAGCAAAAAAATTTGTATGTAGATTAATTTTGTAAAGTTCGGATTCGTACAACTGATGGAAGCCTAAAAAACCATTTGCTCCTCATTCATCGGCAAGTTGCTAAAGCTGCTAGAAACCTTATGCATCATCCTCCAATGATGGACGACCAAGGCGTAACAGTTGTTCCATCTGTTCCTCCGCCGCAAAGTTTAGTCCAACCTAGGGAAGATCAAAGAGTGTTCCCAACCCCTTTGTTCCTCGGATCTACACTATAGTTCCATCTAGGAAAATCTTCGTTCAAAACCTCCCCTGCCACCTGTTGAATGCAGTATAGGGCAAGCAACAAACAAGATTTGGAAATATTGATCCAGGAATTATCGTCCACAGAGATGGAGAGATGCCATTCAACAGTTTCTACGGTTTCGAGCTTGGGTTTGAATGAGCAAAAAGTAAACAAAGATATAGACAGGAAAGAATAACAAACACATTCTTAGAAGAGAAAGAACTTATCAGGAATGTAAATATATTCACTCTTCACAAACATACACTTACCAACCCATTATATTCAACCTACGATACTCGTCTATGTCATCACGTATCTCTCACATAAGCGTCCATCTCTGGAGCACAAACGAGATCATCTCACAACTAAGGTTATCTCTAACGCGAAGTCGCGAGAACATCCGTATTCTCGCGTCGGCAATCTCTCGCGCGCCGCTCAAACACGAAAGCATTAAGTACAGATACCCACAGTGAATGCTAGCTCTAAATCGATCTCTAGAGTTCAGAACCAACAGATTATCATCCTAGATAAGGATTCAAGAAGTTTATCTCTAAAGCACCCCAAATCCCCAGCATAGAGCAAAAATCCAGAACAACATCAACACAGATTTGTAAAGCAAGTTAAACATAACATTATAATCGGTAAATATACATAAGATTCAAGTAAATATACAAACAAAACCCAACCAAAGAGAAATACACAAAGAAGAAGAGAAATGAACCGAAGATCTCCCGGTTTGTCAGCTCCGTTCGACGCTCAATCCACCCCCGATCATCCTTATGCAACCTCCGAAGTTGTTTTCTAAGCTAATTTTGATCTAAGAATGAAGTTGATGGTGTTGGGACTCAAAAATACCCAACCCATAACCTAAAAATTTGATTTTCCCCCTTTTTAACAAGTCTGAAAATCCGCAGGTCCGCTGAGCGGAACAGAGTCCGCTTAGCGGAGTCTGCTAAAAATCAGATTTTGTTTTCGCCATAACTCGAGAACCGTAACTCCGAATTGCGCCCGGTTCGAAGCGTTGGAAAGCTTATTCAATGCTCTATCCAATAATGAATGAGTGGAAACCAAAATGATGATTTTGGTCATCCTTATTTTGAGTCTTTGGAAGTCCGCTTGATGGTGGCTAAGCGGGCTTGCACCAAAACTGCAAAATCGAAGCCGTGTCTTTGACACTTTATTCCTCAAGGCTCCAATAAGCATGAATACCTATAAAAACAAAGGAAAAACTATCAAATGGTATAAAAGTATATGAAAATACAACTATTCACAAAGTATACGTATTTATACATAAAACGGGAAATTATTCAAACGGTATTAACAAAAGTATCGATAAGTGCCACTATTTACATACACAAAATAAGTACATTTTGGAACTTATCAAACTCTCCCCAACTTGAAACTTTGTTTGTCCTCAAACAATGTCAAATAAATCAAAGAATCAAAAGTAATAAACCAAAGAATTGTGAATCAACAAGTTTTGAAAAACAAAAACAAATGTATGGTTCAACACAAAAACGTATATACAAAGTAAATACTTACCACTATACTACAACGACAACATGTAAATGAAACTAATCCTAAGTACAAAAATCATACAAAACATTCTAAACCAATACATGTTATCTCATGAATCACACCTAGCAAAATTTCATCAATGGATGAAGAACACACAAAGGTGAGGGACTTTTAACACTCATCCAACAATCTTGCAAACAAAAGATTAAATTATGCATTCATCCAAAAATCACATTGAAGATACAAAAGCAAGAATCACAAGGACTTTTCAAGGTTGTAATGTGGCTTGGTTAACAAACAAGGGATATGTCCTAAGGCTAATCGAAACAAAAACTTGCCTAAACCTAAGGGAGTGATCAATCCACAAAGTTCTAAGCAACAAAATCTCGATTAAACTTCTTCCTTAACCACAAGTTTCTCAAACCAATCACAATACTTATTAGCACAATTATTCACTTCTCTTTTCTTTTTGTTTTTCAAAACCTTTTCACTTTTTTTCTTTCTTTTTCTTTTCTTTTCTTTTCACTTTTTTTCTTTTTCTTTCTTTTCAACCTCATAGCAACAACCAAATAAGTAAATAATCATTTTTCTCCCCAACTTGAATTCAACCTCATCATCATGTGAATACTCCATACTTTCTAAGGCAAGGTAAAAATTCATACCAAAAATCATGGTTGAGGGTTCAAGAAAACAAAGAATCAATCATCCATGCAAAAATGAGAACTAAACACTCAAAGATAAGCATTTAGCAAAAACAACATGGACATTGACAAAAAGGCTCAAAAGGGTTAACAAATGATCACACACTCACAAGGTGAATTGACTATTTGTTTTTGGTAGTTGTGCTCAAAATGAAACAAAATGCCTTGATCCTTTTCATGCTTTCATAAAATCAACATAAACAAAAGATTAAGCATAATAAAATCCAGTTAAAACAAAGATTGTGGCCTCCAGCATATGTAAACAATGGAAATCTTCCTCACATTTATGGTTTGGGAACTAAAGTGATTCAATCAACAAGCAAGTAATGCAAAAGAATGAATGGCATGGTAATTGTACAAATGATAAGTTTCCTAAACATGTTGTGCTATAGAAAGTGATAAATGAGTACCTTGAATGATACAACTTCAAAAATAATATCCTACCATACATCCGCAGGTTGAAACACTCAAGCTTTGGAAAATCACCTCAAAAATCTTCGAATCACCGAACAAAATTTGAGTACAAACAACAAACAAAAGAATTAGAAAAACAAAACTAATATATACTATTAATTAGCCTTGGTGAGAGTGGGAAAAATGAGTGAACCAAGTGGAATAGGAACCCCACTGGTACAAACCAAGAAAACAAAATTTTACTGTCATTGCTTAGCGAAGCTAGGCTCGCTTAGCGGATGACAGAAAAACCTGAAAAATCAGAACAGAAACAGCTGTTCCAATTTTCTCCACTTCACCTAAATACCTCTTAAACATAAAAATAAACAAAATTTAACAACCGTTGGGGTGCCTCCCAACAAGCGCTTGTTTTACGTCGTTAGCTCGACGCCTTTATTGTTTTGGTGTTTGGAAAGTAGCTTTTTCTCGTCATGCCATGGTGACGTCTCACCGCACAAGCCTAAAGAAAGTGTCCTAACCAAAGCACTCAACAAACATTACGAGTACAAATATATACAACAATTATACGAACATGAAAGAAAACACAAATATACAAATATGTACATCAACAAACACATATATACTAACATGGAACACATATAAATATTAACATACACAAAGAGAAAAATTGGTGAATGTTGGATTCACAAGTTGAAAAGTGAAGATTTGTAAGTAAAGAGCTAATCCGAGATCAACATGTTTCACCAACATTCACCAACAAAAGTATACTTGTATGTAACATATACAAGTAAAACTATATGGTGAACATAAACAAGTAAACATGTACAAGTAAGTATATATACAAGTGAAACTATACAATATATACGATATATACAAAGCTCAAAACCACATAAACTATTGCGATGCAATTCAAACAACCATCCCCGGCAACGGCGCCATTTTGTTGAATGCAGTATAGGGCAAGCAACAAACAAGATTTGGAAATATTGATCCAGGAATTATCGTCCACAGAGATGGAGAGATGCCATTCAACAGTTTCTACGGTTTCGAGCTTGGGTTTGAATGAGCAAAAAGTAAACAAAGATATAGACAGGAAAGAATAACAAACACATTCTTAGAAGAGAAAGAACTTATCAGGAATGTAAATATATTCACTCTTCACAAACATACACTTACCAACCCATTATATTCAAACTACGATACTCGTCTATGTCATCACGTATCTCTCACATAAGCGTCCATCTCTGGAGCACAAACGAGATTATCTCACAACTAAGGTTATCTCTAACGCGAAGTCGCGAGAACATCCGTATTCTCGCGTCGGCAATCTCTCGCGCGCCGCTCAAACACGAAAGCATTAAGTACAGATACCCACAATGAATGCTAGCTCGAAATCGATCTCTAGAGTTCAGAACCAACAGATTATCATCCTAGATAAGGATTCAAGAAGTTTATCTCTAAAGCACCCCAAATCCCCAGCATAGAGCAAAAATCCAGAACAACATCAACACAGATTTGTAAAGCAAGTTAAACATAACATTATAATCGGTAAATATACATAAGATTCAAGTAAATATACAAACAAAACCCAACCAAAGAGAAATACACAAAGAAGAAGAGAAATGAACCGAAGATCTCCCGGTTTGTCAGCTCCGTTCGACGCTCAATCCACCCCCGATCATCCTTATGCAACCTCCGAAGTTGTTTTCTAAGCTAATTTTGATCTAAGAATGAAGTTGATGGTGTTGGGACTCAAAAATACCCAACCCATAACCTAAAAATTTGATTTCCCCCTTTTTAACAAGTCTGAAAATCCGCAGGTCCGCTGAGCGGAACAGAGTCCGCTTAGCGGAGTCTGCTAAAAATCAGATTTTGTTTTCGCCATAACTCGAGAACCGTAACTCCGAATTTCGCCCGGTTCGAAGCGTTGGAAAGCTTATTCAATGCTATATCCAATAATGAATGAGTGGAAACCAAAATGATGATTTTGGTCATCCTTATTTTGAGTCTTTGGAAGTCCGCTTGATGGTGGCTAAGCGGGCTTGCACCAAAACTGCAAAATCGAAGCCGTGCCTTTGACACTTTATTCCTCAAGGCTCCAATAAGCATGAATACCTATAAAAACAAAGGAAAAACTATCAAATGGTATAAAAGTATATGAAAATACAACTATTCACAAAGTATACGTATTTATACATAAAATGGGAAATTATTCAAACGGTATTAACAAAAGTATCGATAAGTGCCACTATTTACATACACAAAATAAGTACATTTTGGCACTTATCACCACCTACAATGCTCGATTGAGAAGCACTCCCCGACTTCAACTCTTACAAGCTAACCCTGGCTTGTAAAGAGCCAATGAATTGTTGAACAACAAGTACCAGATATCTCAAAAACAAAACACCTAGAACTTGACGCAAAGGCTAACTTGGATTAAAGAAAGTCCACAAAACGTCAATCCGAGGAACAACGTAGTGTAAGAGGCAGCCTCACACAAAACTGCCGCTCTCGAGTTGAAAAGAGGCCAAGAAAAGGTCCAAAAATCTCCAAGTTATCGACGACACTAATAAGTGCCAAACTTACGTTAAATACATTGGCACTTATCTGCTTATCTTACAAGTAATCATCACAAAAAATCCTGATTATGAAAAGTAAATAAACGTCTGTTTGGATTTTTCTTGTATGCATTTATCAAAATAGGTGAAAAGAACTTGAAAAACGTGAATTATGAAGAAAATAGGAAAAATAAAAAACCTTAAGAATCAAGGCTCGCTAGGCCTCATCTACAGGCGCGTTGGGCGAATAAAGGACTAGGTGGCAACACCTAGTACAAGTATTTCATAGTGAATAAAAGGTTAGCACGTTGGTCGAATGAGTGGTGCGTTGGGTGAGAAAAGGTGGCTAAGGACATGTGGAAGACATGCAGGCGTTGTTTGTTGAAGAAGAAAAGTTAGGCGAGAGGACGATGCGTCCAACGCGAGACTTCGAAATTTTCCTATAAATAGAAGTTTCAAATTCAATGCAAAGAGAGTTTCGGTGGATCAGAGGAGTGCATAATTGCATTAGGATCACTCTGATATACAACTGGAGGATAAGAAAGGAAATCTGATGGATGGAAACCTAAAAGGGATAGGGTTCGCTCTGGTCTATTATGTTTGAGAGATTCTTTAAGATTAGAAGATGAATGGAAACCTAAAAGGGATAGGGTTTGGTTTTAAAAGCTTTAACAATCAAAGAAAATCTTAAGTGACATAAATTTGTTTCCATGATGTCTCGTCATTGTGCCAGACATCAGAATGCTCAAGCTTATGACATATGCTTGCACTGGAAATGTCACTTATGTGGTAAATGACCAAGCAGTGGATAAAACTCAAGGAAGGTGACAATTATCTTATTACTCATATTTATCTTAGAGTTTTTTTAGCAAAAGAAGATTGGTAAATCTTCTTTGACATTGGCTATTCCAGACACATGACTGGAGTAAAGCAGTTTCCGGTGGACTTTAACTATCATTCCATCTTCCATGTTTTTCTTTTGATAATTCCAAAAGTGTAGTTAAGGGGATTGAGAAACCAGATGGAACAAGATTTCCTAGTCTTAATAATGTTCTTCTTGCTAAAGGACTAATGACTAGTGTGAAAAACATAAGCCAGTTGTGTGATCAAGGTCTCAAGGTGAGCTTCATTCAGGAGTGATCAAGGTCTGAAGGTGAGTTTCATTAAGGAAGAATGTTTGGTCTCTTACAAGATGGATGAAGTCTGGTGAGAAGGTTAGGTCCTAAGGCCTTTTGTTAATTGGTGGTACCATAAGAAACCACTTTCTCATCCAGATGCTTAAAGATCAAAGGAATAGATAAAGTCCAGATGTCACACCAGAAGTAGTAACATCAGACTGATGACAAATTTCTAAAACTTCCTATTATGGGACTAATGATGTTAATAAAAGGTGATAGTCTTGGCAAACAAAGAATTGTCTATGAAGCTGTTGATGATTTTTCTAAAAAGACCTGGATGATTTATTACAAAGGAAAATCAAGATATTTATCAAACTCCTTCAAAGATACCAGAGGGATGTTTCTGATTTACTCTGTCGATAGCAGAATTTATGTACACTCTAGAACCAAATTTAATGATTCAATCATTGAGAAAGGGACGGATGTCCAAGCAGATGTTGTAACATCATCTAAGCAGATTGGCATTCCAATAATGAGGTATATTCTATAGAGCTAGCATGCACTAAATCAGATAACTCTCAAGTTAACAATGTTTTTTCTAGAGCTCGGATAATTTATACAAGAGAATTCATTATTCGGAGTTACAAGCAAGGTAACATTACAAACAAGGTAACTCTCTGCTTATTTAATACCTTATTGATTGTTCCTCCTCTCAAGCTACGTTTCAACATGAGAAAATCTACTAAAAATGCGGAGGATAAAAAGTTTCACTTGTTAAAAGCCAAGAAGATTGAGATCAATGTTGGAACATTTACTGAAGCATCAGTAATAGGGAATAAATTTGTGTCAAAGATGAAGTCCTTTAAGAAAAATCATGTTTAGTTACATGACTCTGACTCGGATGTTGATGAAGATTGAGTCAACTTCAAGGACCCCAGTGGAAGGATTGGATAGTTGTTATTTTTCTAACAAAATAAAAATAAATATATTGTTGTTTTTGTTTGTTTCCATTTCTAGTGTGTTTCCAGTGTCTTTGAACACACTCCATTTTGTCAATTTTTGGCTAAAAAGGGAGAGTAAAGTGCTAGTAAGCTCCATTTTTTCAATTTAATGTGAGCTGATTGGACTTCCTTACCTTAGGAATTTGCCTCTATGATCTTGAATTGGGTAGTGCTTTTTATCTTCTGCAGATCTGATTGTGCATGTACTAACATACTAACCTATGCACGACTCACCTCTAGTTGCTATTTTGAAGAGTTAACCCTTTTCCAAATTATGGTAAAAAGGGGGAGTAGTGGTGTGGTGTGATCTATGTTAGTTAGTGTGACCAATTTACAGGTAACAACTAATTGTTTAGTACTTCCTAATCTGGTATGTAGTAATGATGTGCTCACATGTTGGAGCATCGGGAAAGACATTTGGCCATTTTAGTGAGCTTTTGTGTTAGTAGTATTTTGCATTTTCTGATACTAATTGCTAACTGTTTTTGTTATGCATGACTAAGTATGTGAATGGTTGCATGTTAATAATTGTTAATTGGTAGGTCTATGTGCTACTAACTATGCGCTAACTGGGTTTATGCTTGACTAAGTCTATGAATGATTGCATGATTGATTGTTTGTTTGGTTTGGAGCAACTGTATGGATTGAGTTAAGCATCTAAATGTCAATAATGTTGATGCTATTGATTTCTGCTACTGCTAATGGTGCTTTAATGTAATGATTAGAACATGGCTACTATTATTGATTGTATGCTCTATTAGTCTAGTGCTTATACTGGTTGTCACTTGTTCTGATCTGAATGGGTGTTATATCTTGAAGAGTTGTTTTGCCACAATTTTTGAAAGGGGAGAGTTAAGTTCCTTTTGGATTGGCCATTTGGATTTGATGCATTTTTCAAAACAACAACGTGGAGAAGTGTTCAATATTAATCTAGCTTACTTAAGTTGTATGGAGGTGCAGAATGGACACATGTTGGACACGATGTCCTAACCTGATGGTACGACATATGGCCTTGCACAACAAGTTAATGTTGCTGTGTTTTGGAGAAAAAAATTGTCAAAGTTTTGATCAGATTTTATTACTATTGATTTAGCAATATGATTAGGTGATTTATTTGAAAGCTGGAAAAAGATTGATTCAGATTTAAATTTTAATTTTAATTGTAATAAATCATATTTTGTTGGAGAGATGTATATAACAAATAATATCCAACACATTATGCATTATTTATGGACAAAATCATATCAAATATCCAAGGAGAAAAGCCCGGAATTATTATGTTATATAAGGAGCTCAAAACTTACATTGGAGAGCAAGCATTCAGATTGAATATTTTAGCGTGCTAGGTTTACAAGAGTCCTTATTATTTTATGTACACCACACTATGTTTCAGTAACTTGGCATAGTTGTATGTTTGTCTAGTTGAGTTACAAATTCAACATCACTCATCTTGTTGATTGAAGTTGATCACTAGGGTTTATTGTTTATAACACTAAGGGGTTAGTTTTTGAAAAAAAATAAAGTGAGAGGTTGTCTCATATTTAGGGGAAGAGGCAATGAACAACATAGGATTTGTTATTGTTTGTAAGACTAGGTGTACTAAACTACTAATATTAAATTTCTTTTCTTGAGTTAGAAGTCAACCATCCAAACGTAGGTGCATGTTGTATCGAACTGAGTTACCAATTAGTTATGCTATATTTATTGTTTTTCTACACCATTATCTTGTATAAGTTGTGTATAAGTTGTGGTGATTCTGGTTTAACTTGTCAAATCAGTTGTCCGGCATCACGTTCGATATCTATCCCTTAAAGATTAGAATTTTAGTATGGATGGAAAAAAAGAAAAAAATTAAAAAAATTTACATCTCAGAATATCATAATACAATATAAATATGATAAATGAAATAATACTCCATTAAACTTATTTATTTCATACTTATAATGACGTGTATATACAAAGTATGTCAATTATAAATTATCTATTACATAATAGAAATATTAAGTGTAACTAACTTGCAGACAACTATCTTAACTAAGATAATAATATCAACTAACTCTAATCCATATTTAAATTTGAATTTGAATTTATGAGATTCAACCTTTTTTTTCATTATTTAAATTACAATTGCAACTAATTCAATTTTTTAGCTTGTATGAACAATTAGGGTTAATACTACTTTACCCCCTGCCATATAAGCGAGATTCGGTTTACCCCCCTTTTAAAAAAAAACTTATTGGACAAACCTTGCAAAATAAAGATTCCATCAAATTTGACCCTGATCAGTTTTTTTGGCCAAGATTCTTAGAATCTTGCCTGCGTGGCATTTTTGGTAGTGCTGACTGTACAGCACATTGCTTATGTGGCACAGTCAGCACTGCCACGTGGAATTTATTTTTTTTTTTAATTTTTTTTTTTGAAAAATTTTTTTATTAATTTTTTTTAATAAAAATTTAATATTTTTTTTAATTTTTTTTATTAATTTTGTTGATTTTTTTAAATTTTTTTTTTTAAAAAAAAAATTAATATTTTTTTAACGTTTTTATTTTATATAAATTATAAAAAAATTGAAAAAGAATTATAAAAAATTGGAAAAATTAAAAAAAATTTACGTTTTTACGTTTTTATTAATTTTTTTAAAATTGTTTTACTGTTTTTTTTATTATTTTTAAAATTTATTTTTATTATATATAAATTCGCAGGTATTTTCAAATGCGTAGGTAAATCCACAGGTATTGTCAAATTCGCAGGTAAATCCGCATGTATTTTTAAAGGTAAATCCGCAGGTAATTTTAAATTCGTAGTTAAATCCGCATGTATTTTTAAAGGTAAATCCGCAGGTAATTTTAAATTCGTAGTTAAATCCGCATGTATTGTCAAATCCGTAGGTAAATCCGCAGGTATTTTTAAATCCGCAGGTATTGTCAAATTCGTAGGTAAATCCGCAGGTTTTGTCAAATTCGTAGGTAAATCCGCAGGTAAATTCGCAGGCATTTTTAAAGTTAAATCCCCAGGTATTGTCAAATTCGTAGGTAAATCCGCAGGTATTGTCAAATCCGTTGGTGAATCCGCAGGTATTTTTAAAGGCGTACGTAAATCCGCAGGTACTGTCAAATATTTTTTAAAAACGTAAAAAAATATTAAATTTTTTTTAAAAAAAAATATTATTTTTTTTTTAAAAAAATATTAATTTTAAAAAAAAATTAATTTTTTAAAAAAAAAATTAATTTTTTTAAAAAAAAAAAATTAATTTTTAAAAAAATAATAATAATTTTTTTTAAAAAAAAAATCAAAAAAATAAATAAATTCCACATGGCAGTGCTGACTGTGCCACATTGCTTATGTGTTGTACAGTCAGCACTACCAAAAATGCCACGTAGGCAAGATTCTAAGAATCTTGGCCAAAAAAACTGATCAGGGTCAATATTGATGGAATCTTTATTTTGCAAGGTTTGTCCAATAAGTTTTTTTTTAAGAGGGGGTAAACCGAATCTCGCTTATATGACAGGGGGTAAAGTAGTATTAACTTTTTTTTTTTATAAAAGCAAGGGCATAAGTCCAGAAGGAGAAAACTACAAAACTCGCGAAATTGAAACCTCTAATAAATTTTGAACAAATAAATTAAATAAAAAATCTGAACAATCTTCGTAAATTCGTGAAACTATGATGGAAGCTCCAAACAAATTGATAGTACATAAATATGACCTTTTTTTTTTCCTATGGGATTTACGAAAAATATGGCCGGTATAAGAACTAGATGAGTGTTGCTGAAAAGAAAATTCAAACAATTGGGCATATACATGAAAAAGATAAAGTTTAGTATTGGGCTATCTTTCTGCCCAATAAGATGTCAAGCCTCCTTTAGAGAACTTTTCATGACCCCTCCCAAATTAAACTTAAAACCCCTCTGTATTTCTCATATTATTAAAAATGTTCTTCTTATTCATTTATTAAGAAATTTATATTTGACAAAAATTTTACATTGTAGAAGCAGTAAAAAATTTAAAAATTTGGTAGTTAATATAAAATATGTTATGCGAAATTTTTTGGAAATGGATAGAAAGTATGCAATTTTACCGCATATTTAAAAAATCATTATGAGTTTTTATCAAATATTTTAAAAAAAATTCAGTTTTTTCTAAAAAATTGTCGCATTTTTATTGAACTTTTTGAAAATTCAGTTTTCACCATTAAGGTTATATGTTTACTTCCGTTAATGTATATTCCGTATTATTATAAGTCACTATGAAGAAGTTTAAAAAATAATATAATTTATATTGATATTTTAGCTATGTGTATATTTTATTGGGTTAATTATATAACTGTTTTGTTAAAGATGAGGACTAAATTTTTTCTTCAAATTGAATATAAATAGGAGGCACAATTTCATTGTTTGAGAACATCCAAACACCATTATCATATTTCATGATACACTCATTGGCTTCACCCTGAAAAGTTTTCTTCTATTTTTTGTTTTTGACAAAACTAAAATGTAAAGTTACTCAATCACAATACTCCCTCCGTTTTTTATTATAAGTCGTTTTGGAAAAAAAATTGTATTTAAATATAAGTCGTTTTTTTACAATTCCAATGAATAATTAATGTTACTTTTTCTATTATATCCTTAAATATTTATTATTCTCTCTTCTTTCAATTATATAAATTTATCTTCCATATGTCATTAATGAAGGATAATTTTGTAAAAACCTTCATAATTTCTCATTTTCACACAACAATTATTACTTTTTTTAAACTGTGTAAAAAATCTAAAACGACTTATAATAAAAAACAGAGGGAATATATTGCACCCGTGTAAAAATGTGGAGTATTAATTACTATATAACAAAAGTCAATGACCAAAAAAGAGAAGAGCATGTGAAAAAGGGAAATGATGAATGTGTCAATTGTGGAGGGTATCATGATGTTCAAGTAGGGGTGGCAAACGGGCATGCCCGCCCCGTTTAGGTCCGCCCCGCAAAAGCCCGCGAAAAAACGGGGCGGGGCGGGGCGGGCTTTTTTAAGAGTGCGGGTCTAAAACCTTGCCCCGTCCCGCAAAAAAGTGAGGGCGGGGCGGGGAAAGCCCGCGGGCATTCGGCTTTTTAGGCCTAAAAATAGTAAAATTTTATGAAAAAACAAATGCCCGCAAAAGCCCACAAAAAAACGGGGCGGGGCGGGGCGGGCACATTAAAGAGAGCGGGCCTAAAACCTTGCCCCGCCCCACGAAAAAGTGCGGGTAAAACGGGCTTTCCCCGCGGGTCGGGCCCGTTTTGCCACCACTATGTTCAAGGATAGAAATTTGGTCTTTGATAAGCTTGCTTGCATGCCAAGATTTATCATAACTAACTTCTTTTTCTTTAAAAAAAAAGGTTGTAAAATGAAACAAGAAGAAAAAGTTATCAAGTTACAAACCAAAGTAACATAATGATATATAAATAAATAAAAAGTTAGTGTGACAATCAACACAGCTGTGTCTAGCAAAAGAAGAAAAAAAAAAGGTAATGTCTCATATGCATCAAATACCATTGCGTTTAGCTAAGAGAACTTTAAATAATTGGTGTGGCAAATAGGATCATAGTTTATCAATCCACTTCACTTTGCCACAACTTTCACCAACACGTACGTTTGCTTGCTTGGATAATTGAAGAGATAAATGTTTATTTTTACATTGAAAATTTCTTCACCCACCTCCCAACCTTCTTGCCCACCCCTGGTGAATTTACCACAATACCCCTTGTTTCGGAAGTTCATTTCCGAAACTGTACTTTTTTTCTTAAAAAAGGTGTTTTCGGAAATGCATCTCCGAAAACGTGTTTTTTTTAATATAAAATATTGATTTCGGAGATGCATCTCCGAAATAAAGTTACTTTTTCAGAAACTGTGGTGTTTCGGAAGTTCATCTCCGAACGCACCCCCCTTGGGGAATTCGGAAATGAACTTCCGAAAATATGTCTGGACAGAAGAAAATGAAAAACAACAACAATTCGCTTTATTTAATCGGGTGAAGATTACAACGATAATATTACATATAATTAAAGTTACATATTGTTGATCACAGGTAGGTGGGGATGAGTCAACATTTTGATAACATCGTCCGCCGATCTTTGAAGTTTCGCGTCCAACTCGATCGGGCCTTTCGAAGAAAATCGGTCGAACGTTGTCCACAAAACCGCCAAATCTTCGTCGTTCTTGATCTCAAAAGGTGTGAACTTAATGTCTCCCTCGTCGTTAAGCGATGGCGAGCGGTACTCGAGCTTGACAACCTTTCGATTCTCGGGATAGTGCAAATGAACTTCCGAATTATATCAGTGTTCAGCAGAATTTTGTTGAATCAATGTAGTGAAATAGGGAATGAAATAAGTGATGTTTACCTGAAATTGTAGCTTTCTATGCTCCCTTTAACGTGATCAACGGTTTGAAACTTGATTTTAGGACGAAAAATGGATGGAGATTGATTGGGTTTTGGAGAGGGTTTGGAAAAGTGTTGGAGAAAAATGATGAAATAGTGAAGGAGAGAAATTTGTATATGCAGGAATATTTTCGGAAATGAACTTCCGAAAATATTCACGGTTTTGACATTTTCGGAGGTTCATTTCCGAAGACAAAAAAAGTTCAAAAAAAAAAAGCGCTTCGGAAGTTCATTTCCGAAACAGGGGTAGTTTTGGTTTTTCGTTGGGGGTGACCCCCATAGGGAGGTGGCTAAAGAAATTTTCTTTACATTAAAATTTTGATGATGAGTTTTATGTATTTTAATTTTTGTTGTATAATTGTAGAAAAAGTACTCTCTGGACCTTATTACATTTTATTTTTATTTTTTTATAAAATGAAATAATCAATAAATTTGAAGTAATTGAGACAATTTAATTGATATGCGTTAATTGAGTTGAATTAAATAAGTGTAAATTATTAATTTATGATTCAATCTCTGATAAAAATATTTACTTATATTTATGTATTAATGTAAACAAAGTGTTGATATTTATAAATGAGTAAAATTGTTTGATATGTAATATAGTTCTTTTCTTGTGATATATTTATGATGGATGTTGTACTCACACTTTCTGTAAATAGTTATATGGGAAAACGATAATTGAAACACTATTTTTTTAAACAAGTGATCATGGGTGATTCTTATGGCTTCATGTAACTAGTTGGATAATTTGAGGGCTAGTATAAATAAAACGCATTGTGTTTGTCTATTTATTTAAGTCTGGGTGGTGTGTGCCATTTTAATTCTCAAACTTCTTTTGGTAAGGTCAAAGATTGAGACATGGTTCTTTTCGATCCAAATGATCGGATATGTAGAAATTTTCCTTTGTATTATTTTCCTATGTATGATATAACTTTCAAGGATACGACTTTCACATGCCTTTTTCTCCATTTGAATGTCACTTATTGTCGAGTCTTAGGTTGGCTCCCTCCTTGAACTTCCCTCCTTCTTGGAGTTATATTAGATATTTTCAACATTTGCGTGCTCACCTTCAAATCAAGCATCGGGTTGCACTAATGAGCACAATTTTCCAAATCATGTGGGAGTTCCTAGTGATAATCATGGTTTAATGACTATTAAGCTGACTTTTCCCCTCTTCAAGATCCGTAATTCACCTGTTGAAGACATTTGATGTCGGTTCATAATATGTTACCATTTATCCCATACTACTCATGAGTTCATATGTGTTGTTGGCGACCCTTGTTGGCCTCATTTTCTTCATTGTGGGTCCAATGACCACTTTAGGTTGCTATCTAAGGAGTTATGTCTTTGTCTTAAGAAATTTCATGGTAACTTCTTGGTTCTCTATCAAAACATCAAAAGTTACTCTGAAAATTTGGTTAGACGTGATCCATTATGCCTTATTGATTCTTTGAAAATGCTTTCCAACGCGAGAGACATGGCTTTAACTTACTCAAGTGTCATACTAATAATATAGTTTGTGATACCTTTCTTCATATTCGTTGCTTATATTCTTTTTCCTAGATCAGGAATGGTCGGTGGCCTAACTCTTTAAGATAGAAGGGGACGTGAGGATGCTTCTCTTGGTATTAACTCTGCCTCCCAAAAAGTTGGGAGGGCGTCAAACAAGATACCTCCAACAAATACTACATTATCTCTAAATCGGGCTAAAAATGATGGCATCGTCCTGGTTGAGGAGACTTCAGATGTTGTGTTTCATGAGGATCGGGTGGTCCGCCCATTTCCCACCTCGTTTAACCTGACCATTCCTTCAGATTTCGCTGCCCTACGTGCTTTCATCCATTAAGTGGACTTATCATGGGTTATGGATTTGTTGGTCGTCAGTCTGTATTAGCGGAGTGTATCCCATGTATGGCTAAACAAACGACTTTAATTTGTCATTTCCTTGCTTTTATGCCACTTAAACGATGAGGAAGAGCAAGTTATTGCCAACTTGGAATGAAATAGATTTGAAGCTCGCGTGGATAGCTACATGGTTCATCGTGTTCAAACTTGACTTGATGATTTGAAGAAGAAATGTGAGAAAGATCTTCGTTGTTTCTGCGAAGATGAAAAAAGGGTAATTGACTAGCATCGGTTGAATGAGGGTTATCTTCGGGGGGAAATTCAGTTCTTGGATGAAAATATTAGTCAATTTTATTTCTTAGTGACTATGTGTATTAAAAAGAAAAGGATAATTGAAGCATAACTTATGGACTTATAGAGAATACACATTTCGGCATCTCTTTTATTATATATTTCATTAATCATATTTTAGTCTTATTTCTAGTCTTAGTTTCCCTTTATCAGTTATTCATTAGCCTTAGCTTTACAAAGTAACGATAAATAGCGGTAGGTGTTAGAACAAGATTTGTTCTGATCAATATTCTTAGTTTTGATGATAACAATGTATATGAATTTTGTATGAGATAATGTGGTACTCAAATACTATGCAATTTCCATTTCAGGAATTAAATAAAGAGTATGCACAAAATCAGCGCAAGAAGCACTGACTCAGAAGGTTCAGCATGCAACATCAGAACATGGTCTGGCAAGACATCAGAAGATGATCAAGCAGAATCAGAACATGGTCTATGGAAGCATCAGAAGAACTTGAGATCAGAAGCAGAAGCACTGAAGTTCTCATGGTATCACGCTCAGAAGCACTTCAAGGTCAGAAGACAAGAAGATGCTCTGCACCAAGCTGTTTGACTCTGATGATATTCAAACGTTGTTTACACAAACATCAAATCAGAAGCAAGTACTAGCTGGCAGGCTACGCTGACTGACAAAAGGAACGTTGAAAGCTATTAAAGGCAACGTCAGTAGACACAACGAAAGCAAGGCTCGAGGTAGTTGACAAAAGAGTGAAACATTAAATGCAATGCTGTACGGAATACGCAAAGCATTAAATGCCCCCAACGGTCATCTTCTCAAACGCCTATAAATATGAAGTTCTGATGAGAAGCTATGTTACGAATTACGAATTCTGAATACAAGACTTTATGCAAAAACGCTGAAACGTTGTTCAAAACAAAAGCTCTCAAACTTCATCTTCAACCTCACTACATTGCTGTTGTAATATATTAGTGAGATTAAGCTTAAACTTAAGAGAAAATCACAGTTGTGATAATAGCTTTATAAGAAGCATTGTAACTCTTAGAATTTGTTTACATTAAGTTGTAAGAACTAGAGTGATCGGGTTGTTGATCATAATACTCTAGAAAGTCTTAGAGGGTATCTAAGCAGTTTGTTCCTAGAGTGATCAGGTTGTGATCAGTATACTCTAGAAGACTTAGAAGTTGTCTAAGTGGAAAACCATTGTAATCTCGTGTGATTAGTGGATTAAATCCTCAGGTGAGGTAAATCACTCCAAGGGGGTGGACTGGAGTAGTTTAGTTAACAACGAACCAGGATAAAAATCATTGTGCAAATTGTTTTTATCTTACAAGTTTTAAAGCTACACTTATTTAACCCCTCCCTTTCTAAGTGTTTTTCTATCCTTCAATTGGCATCAGAGCGCCGGTTCTAAGGTGCAAGCACTTAACCGTGTTTAGAAAAGATTCAGGAAGAGAAAAACGCTTCAGTACAAGATGGTTGGTGAAGATCCATCAAATACATCTACATCTGGCTTAGGTGAGCAATACAATGGAAATGGTAACAAAGGTTATACTAGACCACCAGTATTTGATGGTGAAAACTTTGAATACTGGAAAGATAAACTTGAAAGTTACTTCCTTGGTCTAGATGGTGACTTATGGGATCTGCTGATGGATGGTTACAAACATCCAGTGAAAGCTACTGGTGTAAAGCTTACAAGACAAGAAATGAATGATGATCAAAAGAAGCAATTCAAAAATCATCATAAGTGTAGGACTATTTTGCTGAATGCTATCTCTCATGCTGAGTATGAGAAGATATCTAACAGGGAAACTGTCTATGATATATGTGAGTCATTGAAAATGACCCATGAAGGAAATGCCCAAGTCAAGGAGACTAAAGCTCTTGCCTTGATCCAGAAATATGAAGCCTTCAAGATGGAGGATGATGAAAATATTGAGAAGATGTTCTCAAGATTTCAAACACTAACTGCTGGATTAAGAGTTCTTGACAAAGGATACACAAGGGCTGATCATGTCAAGAAGATCATCAGAAGCTTGCCAAGAAGATGGGGTCCTATGGTGACTGCTTTCAAAATTGCCAAGAATCTGAATGAAGTCTCTCTTGAAGAATTGATCAGTGCTCTGAGGAGTCATGAGATTGAGCTAGATGCTAATGAACCTCAGAAGAAAGGTAAGTCTATTGCGTTAAAATCTAATTATAAAAAATGCACTAACGCTTTTCAGGATGAAGTAGTAGATTCTGAAGAATCAGAATCAGAAGAAGAAGATGAATTGTCCATGATCTCCAGAAGGGTAAACCATCTCTGGAAGAGTAAGCAAAGGAAGTTCAAGAGCTTCAGAAGTTCAAAGAAGCCTGAAAGAGGAGAATCTTCTGGAGGCAGAAGATCTGACAAGAAGAAAGTCATCTGCTATGAGTGCAATGAGCCTGGACACTTCAAGAATGAATGTCCAAAACTTCAGAAGGAGAATCCCAAGAAGAATTTTCATAAGAAGAAAGGTCTTATGGCAACATGGGATGATTCAGAATCAGAATGAGACTCTGAAGGTGAGCAGGCAAACCTTGCACTGATGGCCACAGTGGATGATGGATCAGAATCTACATCAGAATCAGATTCTGAAGAGGTATTTTCTGAACTTTCTAGAGAAGAGTTAGATTCCAGTTTAACTGAACTTCTAGAACTCAAGGCTCATCTTAGTATCAAATACAAAAAGCTGAAAAAGCTATTTGAATTTGAAACTAAGAAGCTGGAAGTGGAAAATTCTGAACTGAAGGAAAAAGTTTTAAAATTATCCAAAGATATTGGATCTCCTTCTGAATCAGAAAAATCCATTCCTAGTCTCAATCATATTCTGAAAGAATATGACTCGAGCTTCAGGAAGTTTCTATCTAGAAGTATTGGCAGAAGTCATCTTGCTTCTATGATATATGGTGTTTCTGGAAACAAAAGGTTTGGCGTTGGCCATGAGGGTGATACCTCACACAAATTTGAACCTGTTGATGATTTGAAAATCACATACAAGCCATTGTATGATCAGTTCAAATATGGCCACTCACATGATATTAGGCTCACTTCACATGCCAAAAGCTTTAACACTACACACACCAAGAAGCATGTGACACAACCTAAAAAATATCATGCTGCCAAATCTAAAGAATGTCATGATGTTCCTCCTGTTACTTATCATGCTAAACCCAAGTTCAATTATAACTTAAGGAAAACTAACAAGAAAGGACCCAAGAAATTGTGGGTACCTAAGGAGAAGATAATTTCTGTTGCAGATATCCTTAGTAGCAAAGAAGACAAAGCACAAAATGTCATGGTACCTGGACTCTGGGTGCTCGCGACACATGACGGGAAGAAGGTCTATGTTCCAAGACCTGTGCTTAAATCTGGTGGAGAAGTCAAGTTTGGAGGAGATCAGAAGGGAAAAATTATTGGCTCAGGAACCATAAGTATTGGTAACTCTCCTTCCATAACTAATGTACTTCTTGTAGAAGGATTAGCGCATAACTTATTGTCCATAAGTCAATTAAGTGACAATGGTTATGACATAATCTTCAATCAAAAGTCTTGCAAGGCTGTAAGTCAGAAGGATGGCTCAATCCTACTTACAGGCAAGAGAAAGAACAACATTTATAAGATTGATCTTTCAGATCTTGAGAAGCAGAAGGTGAATTGCCTTATGTCTGTTTCTGAAGAGCAATGGGTCTGGCACAGAAGATTAGGACATGCTAGTTTGAGAAAGATTTCTCAGATTAACAAACTAAATCTGGTCAGAGGACTCCCAAATCTGAAATACAAATCAGATGCTCTTTGTGAAGCATGTCAGAAGGGCAAGTTCTCCAGACCTGCAATCAAATCTAAGAATGTTGTCTCTTCCTCAAGGCCGTTAGAACTTCTGCACATTGATCTGTTTGGACCAGTCAAAACAGCATCTGTCAGAGGGAAGAAATATGGATTAGTCATCGTAGATGATTATAGCCGCTGGACATGGGTAAAGTTCTTAAAACACAAGGATGAGTCTCATTCAGTGTTCTTTGAATTCTGCACTCAGATTCAATCTGAGAAGGAGTGCAAAATCATAAAGGTCAGAAGTGATCATGGTGGTGAATTTGAGAACAGATTCTTTAAGGAGTTCTTCAAAGAAAATGGTATTGCCCATGATTTCTCTTTCCCTAGAATTCCACAGCAAAATGGAGTTGTAGAGCGAAAGAATAGGACTCTACAAGAAATGGCCAGAACCATGATCAATGAAACCAATATGGCTAAGCACTTCTGGGCAGAAGCAATAAACACTGCATGTTATATTCAGAATAGAATCTCTATAAGACCTATTCTAAATAAGACTCCTTATGAATTGTGGAAGAACAGAAAACCCAACATTTCATATTTTCATCCTTTTGGATATGTTTGTTTCATTCTGAATACTAAAGATCATCTTGGTAAGTTTGATTCTAAGGCACAAAAATGTTTCCTTCTTGGATATTCTGAACGCTCTAAAGGCTACAGAGTATACAATACTGAAACATTGGTTGTAGAAGAATCAATCAAAATCAGATTTGATGATAAGCTTGGTCTTGAAAAGCCAAAGCAGTTTGAGAATTTTGCAGATATAGATATTGATATATCAGAAGCTGTAGAACCAAGAAGCAAAGTTTCAGAAGCTGAAAATCTCAGAAGCAAAGAATCAGAAGATCAAGTTGCTGCATCTTTAGAGAATCTCAGAATTTCTGAAGAGCCAACAGTCAGAAGATCTTCTAGACTCATCTCAGCTTACTTAGAAGATGTGATCCTTGGAAAGAAAGATGATCCTATCAGAACCAGAGCATTCCTTAAGAACAATGCAGAATGTCAATTAGGTCTTGTTTCTTTGATCGAGCCAACTTCTGTTGATCAAGCTCTAGAAGATCCAGACTGGATAATTGCCATGCAAGAAGAACTAAATCAGTTTACAAGGAATGATGTATGGGATTTGGTTCCTAGACCAAAAGGATTCAACATCATCGGTACAAAGTGGGTTTTCAGAAACAAGCTTAGTAAGAAGGGAGAAGTGGTAAGAAACAAAGCCAGACTGGTGGCTCAGGGATATAGTCAACAAGAAGGAATTGACTATACTGAAACCTTTGCACCAGTGGCCAGGTTAGAATCTATTTGTTATTAATTTCTTTTGCCACTCAGCATAACATCACTCTGTATCAGATGGATGTTAAGAGTGCCTTTTTAAATGGTTATATAGATGAGGAAGTCTATATCCACCAACCTCCTAGTTTTGAAGACTCTAAGTCTCCAAAACATGTTTTCAAACTTAAGAAATCATTGTATGGATTGAAGCAAGCTCCTAGAGCTTGGTATGAAAGATTAAGTTCTTTCCTTCTGGACAATGGTTTCACTAGAGGACAAGTGGATACGACTCTCTTCTGTAAAACATCTAAGAAGGACATTTTAATTTGTCAAATTTATGTTGATGATATTATTTTTGGAACATCTAATGCTTCACTTGGAAAGGTGTTTGCTAAGTCTATGCAGGCTGAATTTGAAATGAGTATGATGGGAGAACTCAAGTATTTTCTTGGGATTCAAATCAATCAAACTTCTGATGGAACTTATGTTCATCAAACGAAGTATGTGAAGGAACTTCTGAAGAAGTTTAATCTTTCTGAAAGCAAAGAAGCCAAAACTTCTATGCATCCAACGTGTGTTCTAGGTAAGGATGAGGTAAGTAAGAAGGTAGATCAGAAGTTGTACAGAGGTATGATTGGATCTCTTCTATATTTAACTGCTTCTAGACCTGACATTCTATTCAGTGTTTGCTTATGTGCTAGATTCCAATCAGATCCTAGAGAATCTCACTTAACTGCTGTTAAGAGAATTCTGAGGTATCTGAAAGGTACTACTAATTTTGGTTTAGTCTACAGAAAATCTAAAGAATACAACTTAGTAGGATTTTGTGATGCTGACTATGCTGGAGACAAAATTGAAAGGAAGAGTACTTCTGGAAGTTGTCAATTTCTAGGAAGTCATCTGATCTCCTGGTACAGCAAGAAGCAAGCTACCATTTCCCTCTCAACAACAGAAGTAGAATATGTTGCTGCTGCTGGTTGTAGCACACAAATGCTCTGGATGAAGAGTCAGCTAGAAGATTATCAAATATATGAGAGTAACATTCCTATCTTCTGTGATAATACTTCTGCCATATGTTTATCTAAGAATCCTATCTTACATTCCAAAGCTAAACATATTGAGATTAAACATCATTTCATTAGGGACTATGTTCAGAAGGGTGTCCTCTCTTTAAACTTTGTGGATACAGACCATCAATGGGCTGATATCTTTACAAAACCCCTTGCTGAAGATAGGTTTAAGTTCATTCTGAAGAATATCAGTATGGATTTATGCCCAGAATGAAAAGATGAGAAGATCTTATGTATGGATAAATTCTGAAATGTGTTGGAATTATGTGAATATAAGAAGTTCTGATAATGATCAATTAGAAGTTCTGATTATGTTATTACTAACGTTTCATTGTCTAAGTTGATTCAGAATCTCTTTTAAAGTAAAACAGCTGTCACCAGTTTTCCAGAAAACGAACACGTGTTTACTATCTCTGGACAAGCATGCGTGCAGTTGAGGAGACGCCGCCCTAGGTAACTGTGCAAATCATTTCATTTTGTCACTTTATCTCTCCTAACGTCATATCTCATTAAATGCAAAATTGATGTCATGTTTTTCTGTAATCAATTCACTTAAACCATATTGCATTGATTATTTTCTTTTATTCATTCTTTTAAATATCTCTCTTCATCTTCATTTCATTCTTTACACTCTCTTTCTTCATTCGTCTCTCTCTTTGCATTCATCGCATAAACCCTAGTTGTGTCTGAAACTTAGCATTTCATCATGAATCCTTCAAGTTCCTCGAACCAAGCAGAAGAAATGTCTTCCACTCAACTGGTTTTAAGCAAGCATAGGTATGCTCCACTGAAGACCTGTTCCATTCCTCCATCAGAAATGGAAGTTCTTTGTGAGTCCTCGGTGGATTTTGAGAATCTGAAAGCATATGGTTTCAAACCTGATGCAAAGATTATGGCACAAGGATGGTCAAACTATCTTGATAGATTGGTTGGACCAATTTATCCGGCTCTTGTGAAAGATTTCTGGGCTCATGCAACCGTTACTCCAACTGCTATCATCTCCTTCGTGTTAGGGCATGAAGTTGTGATAACTGAGAAGTTGATCAGGAAGCTGTACAACTTGGATGATGAAGAAGGATGCACTGGTCCTCTTCATGGCAGAGTTAGTTGGCTACAGGTTGAAAAAAAAATATCGTTTGCTACCGGTATTGAATCTCATAAAACTGGTACATTGAGGGCGTTCTACCAAGTCTGGGCTGAGATTATTCTGGGTTCTCTCCATCACAGAAGAAGATTGTTCTCCTCCTCTTACATCAGTCCTGATCACAAATATACTCTCTTCTGCATTGGAAGAAGAATTGAAATGAACATCTCCAACATTCTGTTCCAGAATCTGAAGATGGCTATTGAAGAGTCAAGGGATGAAGAACGTGAGAAGTATCCTCATCTTCAAAGAAATATTATTCCTTTCGCCAGAATGATTTCAGACATTCTGATAGAAAGTGATTTGATGGACTCTTTAAAGACTATTGGGACGTCTAAATTCTTTAGAGTCACTCAGGGTCATATCTTCAATGGTTTTGATCTGCTAAGAATGGAACTTATCAAGGAGATAACTTCTGTTCCTTTTGTCTTCCCAGATATTCTGACCAGAAGAATTCCAGTTGAAGGCTTTGCTACCTTGTCCCAAGCAGAACTTCACAAGGTTGTCAAGCACTATTTGGAAGCTTCTATAAGAACTCAATCTTCTGTTGATCCTGCGTGGATTCGTGGAAGAGTGCTTCCTTCTCAAGCTGACCTTCAGAAGAAGGATCAAAAGAAGCAAGAAGCAAGGCTGAAGAGAAAGGATGCAGAAGAAGCTGCTAGAGAAGCTAAGAAGCATAAGGTTACTTATGACCCTCTTAAAGTTGATTCTTTTCAAGCAATAAGAACGGGTAATTTCTCCAGGCAAGTATACCAACCACCTCCTTCTGAACCTCAATCTTCTATCCAACCCTCTACTTCTGAACATCACAATACCTTCACCATTCCAAATCCTCCTCCACCATCTCTTTCTACACCTGTTTTGAACCCCACTCCACTAAATGTCTATCCTCCCACACCCTCTGATATACCTTCCTCATCAACCATCTCCACAGATATTCCATCTTCTTCAACCACAGCACTTCCACCTTCTATATCCCATCCCTTTCCTACCAGAAAATCCAACCCATACTGCCTTCTCTACCCTGACTACAAATTCACCTTCAACCCTCCTGAACCTGAACCTCATATTTACCTGGAGTTGTTCAGAAATGAAGTTATCAGTAGTTTGGATCTCTTGAAGGATGCCTTCTTCAATGACCTTGATGATGTTTCTACTAGAAACCTCTGGAGAAGCTTTCGCCAAGATTTTCAGGTGGGAGCTATGGCTGTTCAGAAGAGACTAGTGGCTGCTGCTCCTGGTTATGCTGGTTATCTTCTTGAAGTTGATAATGGTGTCTATTATCATCCCATCAGAAACAGGAGAGTTCTTGAGGAGAAGATGTTTGTTGATGAGCTGCTGGACAATCCTTGCAGGGATATTGTGGTCTGGAGACCTAAGTATCCAGTTCTGACTGGAGACTTTAAGTCCTTGTTTGACTTTATGAGGGAAAATCCTTCTGAGAAAGACCCCAATTTGGTTATTCCAGAAGTTGTTGACCCGCCAGAAGTTGAAGGTCCTTCTGCTCCAAGGAATCTTGCTGCCATTCTTCAAGCTCTTGAGAATGGAGATTCTGATCTTCCTGCTCCTGAGTATGAAGAAGATGCTGATATGGGAGAAGCTGATGCTGAAGATCATCCTGCTGAGTCTATTCCTGCTATGGAAAATCAAGATGATGATATAACAATGGAAGCTGCAGTTCAGAATGTTGTCCCTCTGAACAGAAGTTGTGAAGCTTCTTCTGGTGAAGACTCTAGAGGTTATTCAGAAGAACCAAGCTGACCTAGCTTCTCACATGGACGCGCAAGATACTACCAATGCTGAGTTTCGCACTTTCATGGAGAGGCTGACTGAGAGCAATGCTGGGATTCATGACATGCTGGCCAAGATTATGTCTAAGCTAGGGTCGTCTTAGTCTTTGTGTCTTAGTAGTTTCTCTTTGTTTCTTGCATCTGTCTTCTATGCATTTTCCTTGTACCTTCTGATAATTTTTTGTGCTATCAATGAAAATTATCCTTTCTTTTCTCCCATTTTGTTTTGTTTTTCATCTGAATCTTTTGTGTTTTTGATGTTATGACAAAAAGGGGGAGAAAACTGTGATAAATGATCTGATTTATATTATCAGTTGCTGGGAGAAAGTCTCCACATTTCTAACAAGAAATTGCAAGTTCTGTGTCTTTGAGTGTTTTGCAAGAAGTGAAGATCTTCTTAAAAGCTCAACATGAGAAGCAAAGACATGGGGAAAAGCAATTCTGTATGGAATCAAGCTCATGGAAATTGAAGCAAGCTGAGTGCTGTGAAGCTTCAAGATCAGAAGCAAGAAGGAAGAATGTTATGATATTCTGATGATAGAATATGCTCTAACTCATTCTTATTCCTTATATGTTCTGATGCATGTTTTAGTTCTAAATATGTTCTGAAACATTATTACTTTTGCTCTGATACATATTATATGTTCTGATACATATTTTATGTTCTGATTCATTCATGCTCTGACTTTTGTCGTTTAGTTTGTTCTGTAACATTTCAGGATGTAGAGATGCTCTGATGATGCTCTGGTACATTCAATAATGTTCTGATACAATCTAGCATGGAATGATTCAAGTAGAAATTCAAGCTCTAAAGCTGTCCTATGGAAGCAAGAATAAGAAGCTATGAATGTTCTGAAGATTTAAGCATATGTGATCGTCTCAACTGAAATGGAAAATACTCAGGGAAGTCCTTTATTTATAAATTTCTTCCAGTATTTATTTCAGGGGGAGATTATTTATCTCACGGGGAGATTGTTAATCTCAGGGGGAGACATATTCACACACTATGTTTATATGCTTATGCTATAGCTGTGTAATTGTCTTTAGCCGTCTGATATTCTGATCGCAAATTCATATCATTTATATATGTTTTTGTCATCATCAAAAAGGGGGAGATTGTTAGAACAAGATTTGTTCTGATCAATATTCTTAGTTTTGATGATAACAATGTATATGAATTTTGTATGAGATAATGTGGTACTCTAATACTATGCAATTTCCATTTCAAGAATTATATAAAGAGTATGCACAAAATCAGCGCAAGAAGCACTGACTCAGAAGGTTCAGCATGCAACATCAGAACATGGTCTGGCAAGACATCAGAAGATGATCAAGCAGAATCAGAACATGGTCTATGGAAGCATCAGAAGAACTTGAGATCAGAAGCAGAAGCACTGAAGTTCTCATGGTATCACGCTCAGAAGCACTTCAAGGTCAGAAGACAAGAAGATGCTCTGCACCAAGCTGTTTGACTCTGATGATATTCAAACGTTGTTTACACAAACATCAGATGAGAAGCAAGTACTAGCTGGCAGGCTACGCTGACTGACGAAAGGAACGTTGAAAGCTATTAAAGGCAACGTCAGTAGACACAGCGAAAGCAAGGCTCGAGGTAGTTGACAAAAGAGTGAAACATTAAATGCAATGTTGTACGGAATACGCGAAGCATTAAATGCTCCCAACGGTCATCTTCTCAAACGCCTATAAATATGAAGTTCTGATGAGAAGCTATGTTACGAATTACGAATTCTGAATACAAGACTTTATGCAAAAACGCTAAAACGCTGTTCAAAACAAAAGCTCTCAAACTTCATCTTAAACCTCACTACATTGTTGTTGTAATATATTAGTGAGATTAAGCTTAAACTTAAGAGAAAATCACAGTTGTGATAATAGCTTTATAAGAAGCATTGTAACTCTTAGAATTTGTTTACATTAAGTTGTAAGAACTAGAGTGATCAGGTTGTTGATCAGAATACTCTAGAAAGTCTTAGAGGGTATCTAAGCAGTTTGTTCCTAGAGTGATCAGGTTGTGATCAATATACTCTAGAAGACTTAGAAGTTGTCTAAGTGGAAAACCATTGTAATCTCGTGTGATTAGTGGATTAAATCCTCAGGTGAGATAAATCACTCCAAGGGGGTGGACTGGAGTAGTTTAGTTAACAACGAACCAGGATAAAAATCATTGTGCAAATTGTTTTTATCTTACAAGTTTTAAAGCCACACTTATTCAAACCCCCCCCCCTTTATAAGTGTTTTTCTATCCTTCAGTAGGTTGACTGTTGGTCTCTGTGGTTCGACAATCTTTTATATTACTTCGTTACATCCGTGCACTTGCGGATGCATCACACTTAGAATAAAATTAAACTAAAGATAATGTGGTGTAAAAGTATTAAGAGTGATAAAGTTGAGCTTTGATCCATTAATATCTTTTGGTGTGTTTATGTGTTAATAATGTGTGGTGTTGTGACAAGAAAGGTGAGAAGGATCTTGTGGTGTATTTCTATATCATTCAAAATGAACAAAAATCTATTACCTATTTCTAAGTTAATCAATCAAAGAAATTCGTTTTGGATGTTTTGATCAAAGAAATTCGTTTTGGATTTTGTAAACACATGATAAAGAAAACACTAACCACACAGGCATATGACATAAAAACACTTTAATATTAATTTCACATTGCTCAACTACAAGAGATTTAGCTCATAGTGAGCTGAATACAAGCTATGGTCATGGTTCTCAAAAGAAACATCTTAGGACAATAAAATGAACAAAAGATATAAACCTAAGAGGAACTCGGAGTAAGACTTGAGACTCTTAATCTTCAAGAGAAAACTCCAGTCGTGCCAATGGTCATTGTAACTTCCCAATTTTTTTATTAGATATTTATTTAATTAGCTTATTGGTTGTTTTTATTAATTATTTATTCTACTTAATTATTATGTGGTATAATGATTAATTGAGTATTTAATTATATGTGTATTTGTGTTATTTGATTAATAAGAGCTATTAATAAGTTGTTGGGCCTAATTTGTAATAAGTGTTGGATAATAATTGGGTTAAGCCCAAATTAGAAGAGAAGATAGTGAGAGAGTTAGGTCATTTGTCATAATTTTGTAAAAGAGAGAAAAATAGAAATAAGAGAAAGATAGAGAAAAAGAAGAAGAACATAGAAGAGAGAAGAGGGGTTGTAGAATCATCAAGAGGGTGGACTAAGAGATAAGGTAAGGGTTTGAATCCAAGTTCTTGTAGAATCTATGATTGGGTAAATGTTTGTTTGTGTATGTGAATCTCTTCATCTCTCAATTTCATAGTTTTGGAAATGTTAGGGTTTATGTAACTTTTTCTCATTTTGTGAATATCTTGTTGTTATGTTGTTATGTGGTGATAAATAATGTTATTGTTGCATGAATTGGGTGTTTAATGAGTTGATTTGATGATTCTAAGTGCTTTTGTTCGTTTGGGTTGGATTGGGTATGATTGGAAATGTGTTTTACTGTCAAAACTATCAATTTTTATGCTACTGTTACGTGGAAACCGGTTCCCAGATGCGCCAACCCGATTTCCCATAGTAAAAACCAGAAACGAGCTTTTTAGAAAGTCAGAACCCGGTTCCCACATGGGGAGGAACCGAGTTCCACTGTGCATCTTGGAAAAATGTTTGTAACTTAGAATTAGCATAACTTTTGATCCGTAACTCTTTTTTAGGTGCCGTTTGAAGCATGATGAAGCTTAAATAATTATCTATATGATAGAGTAGGACTAGTTGGCAATTGTTTAATTTAATTATGATGTTAATTGGGAATAACATGTAATTATATGTGTATGTTATGGATGAATTGTGCATGATCAATGTTCATGGAGGCATATGTGATATGATAACCGTGAATTATGTGATTGATTGCTAAATGCTAATTGATGCTTGAGATTGAGTTGAATGTCATGTTGTGTAATGTTGTGCAAGTTGTAAAGATGTGATTGTGTAGTTTAAGAGATAGAGAGATCGTCTTAAATGCATGAGTCTTGTTTTGTTGCACACGTACACAAGCATGAGTCTTTGAAAGTGGCAATGTTGGGTAATCTCGAGAGGATTATTTACTTGTACCAAATCTAACGCCGAATAGGATTTGAAAGCTTAACGCCGAATGGAGATTTGAGATGGTTATCTTGTCCGTAGAGAGTGGCAATCGGTTTACCGTAATGATAACAAGCAGGGATCCATATTTCATGTTGCATAGAGTCACACTAGAGTCGCACGTCTCGGTGTTAATGTGTTGTGTGATTATGTTATGTGTGTATGAGATGTGATAAGTGAATTTGGTGATTCATTTGATATGAATGATTGTTGTGTTATGATTGTGATATATGTGACTGAAACATATGTGACTGAAACATATGTGATGTAGATGTGAAATTATATGTACTTAGAATCTATATGTTGGTGAAATATAATTATGTAGATTATTTAGTAGTCATGTTTGATTATGTGGAATTGAATGAGCTATATTGTATAACATGAATATGTGAATCTTGGTTAATTGCATCTGATGCATGTTATGGGAAGAGTGAATAATTGTGAAATGTATGCTTACTTATGTTGCATTTTCCCATTATTATATTTTCTATTTAGAATTTGAATTCTCACCCTTCTGTTTGAATGTTATCCTTTGTTGGTAACGTCCAGGGTTCGTGGATAGCGATGCTTTGAAGGAGGCTTAGCTTAGAGATTTAGATCTCTTGTAAGGTGTCGTGACTAAGTAGTCACTTGTGCTCTGGTCATATGTAACACATGGGATTTGGGTTTATATTTTATAACTCGTTGTTATGAGATAATTGTTTACTCATATTGTATTTCGTATTTGAATACGTTATTTTGTTGATGAATGGCCTTGAGCCGAAATATTGAGATATGGTGGATGATATATGAGAATCATCTGATTTTACCATTTATTTGATGAGATGATTATTCCGTTGTGTTTTCGCATGTTGCTTTAAATCCCGTGTTATTCGGAAATGACCATTGCATGTTGTTTTATTTTGAATTATGTGTAACGCCCTCGTGAGATGCATGCTTCTTTACTCTGATTTATGCGTATATATGCCTTATCATGCTTTAAGACTGTGTAATGGTAACTTAGAATTACTGAACCCCTTTCAATATTTTCTACAGCTCTATTTATAAACTGTGGATTATAGTTTTTTCTGTTGCATTGGATCATGGGCTTTTGTTCATGAAATTCCCTCAAGCCCACGCATCAACCAATTCTTCAGCATAGGGTAAGGAATCTTCGTACCAAACAGATAGCAACGGGAGACAATGTGTAATGTGGAAGACTGCCACAGCAGGTACAGGCGACGCAGCAGTGTACTCTCGTACCAACTTTTGTCTTCTAGCGCCAGCATTCTAATCTTTGAATTTGAATATTTTCTATCTTATTTTCAGCACCACTGAGCCTTTCCCTCTATTTAGTACTTCTTTCCACTCTTTCCTCATTAGATAGCAGCTTCAAATTTTAATTCTCCATGATCCAAGTCTCTTCAGCTCGTAGCCCATGAGCAGACTAGTTCAGTCTTACCTCAGCTTGACTCCGCTAACCTGTACACACACAAACTAATTAAACTAACAAATAGGAACACCTATTGTGCTCCACACTATTTTGACTAAAAATAATAAAAATGTAGGAAAAATTAAGCAAATAAACAGAATATAAAACTAAACTAATAACTACAAAGACATGTATTAACTTACAAAATATGGATTAACAGGATGATATGAGGAAATCTCTCTTCGATAGCAAAAAAATGTAGTTCTTTTTACTTTGATATGATAGTTTCTTTTTCCCTATATACAGTTGCTGCCTTTCCAAATATAATCATATAGTTTAATCTAAAGAGTTATGGTTTTCATTAATTGTTTAGAAAGTGATATAATTATTAGGAATAGAAGAATAGATGTAACATTTCATTTTTTGTGGTTGTTTACAAATCATAGGCGAAATATGCATATGCATATGCATATGCTTGCTATACATTGAGTCGCCTCGTAAATTTGAACAATTAAAATAGGTATATTCTTTGAAATATTACATATGAATATCAAATTATGAAGGACATATATTACAATTTTAATATTTAAAATAGGGATAATACCTAATCACCCCTTGCCAATAGGGCGAGTTTTGGATTTCCCCCCTATTAATTTTTTTTAAGACTTGGCATTCCACGTGGCTTTTTAAATATTTTTTATTTTTAATGTATTTTATAAATTCAAGTGGCATTTTTTGTATTTTTAAAATAATTTTTAAATCCAAGTGACATTTTTTTAATTATGATTTTTTTTACGTTTTTTAAATTGTTTTTTAATAATTTTTATTAGTTTTTATGAATTCTAAAAATTAATGTTTGGGCCTAAGCCCGTACTTGTTGCAATTAAAGCCCATTTGTATGAGTCTATTTTTAATTCATAAGTGTGCGTGCGTGCGTGTGTGTGTGTGTCTTTGCTTTATAAAGAGTTATTTTGCTTCTATAGTAACCGATGTGGGACTATAATTTTGCTAGTATTTTGAAACACCACTGACCCACCATTTCTCCTACACCAATGGCCCATCTACATTACAATATCTGCTTTCACTCTCCATTTGATCACTCGCTAACCAGAATAAAATATACAACATTATATACAAGTGTACATGCCAAATTCATACTTCCGATGCCTTCGAAATCATTGTTGGCAGTTGTGAGAAGCTTTTCACCAGTAAAGATAGAATTGGCACCAGCAAGAAAACACAATGCTTTTGGCATTGTTATACGTGTTGTCGCAATCATGTGAATCATCTCCCATACTTCAATAGGCTAGAAAATAAGAACTGTAGTCAAGTTCTTCATAGATAATAACTCAATATTGTGATTGCAACAAATTGATTAATAGGAACAAGCGCATTAATAGGAACACTCTCTGGATGTGTAGGAAGTGTTGATAATGTATGTAGCAAACCTACACGGTCTTCTTCAGCTTCTTCGAGCCCGATAATTCCTCCTGCAAACATTTCTCAGCTAGTCAGACTATGTTGTAAAAGATCCAAAGAAATAAGAGTTTGTTAAGAAAATGAATGATAAATGGTGATCTTAGACTAAAGAATAGAACATACATGCAATGGCCGAATTTGACCGAGTGAACAAATTATTGGCAGGTTCCAAGAGGTATTTGAAGCCAACAAGATTACTTCCAGAGCAAACATTAATCCCTGCATCACGAACATATTCAAGAGTTTGAAGGGTACAACACACCTGCATCCCCATACCCCTAAAATGATAGAGATAAGTGGCAATATTTGAGAGTGGTTAAGATGGCTGGTGTTGTTGTTGCTGTATGTATATTAAGAAGCCCCACATCGGTTTTTACAAAGAGAAAATAAGTCTTTATAAAACAAAGACACACACACATTTATGAATTAAAAATAGACTCATACAAATGGGCTTTAATAACAAATTTAAAAAACCTAAAAAATGTCATAATTAAAAAAATGTCACTTGGATTTAAAAAATATTTTAAAAATATAAAAAATGCCACTTGCATTTAAAAAATACTTTAAAAATAAAAAATATTTAAAAAGCCACGTGGGATGCCAAGTAAACAGATTCCCTATGCCCAGTCAGCCAAACAAGGGATAGGGGTAGTAAAAATGGAATCTGTGTTTTATAAGGAGGGAATCTTAAAAAAAAAAATTAATAGGGAGAAATCCAAAACTTGCCCAATTGATAGGGGGTGAATATGTATTATCCCTTTAAAATATATACCGTTAGATTTTTAAAAACAAACATTGGATGCCAAAATATATACGTCTTCATTCGAAATACAAATTAGTGATTGCATGATCTAAACCATCACTCTTCTTCCCGTGTTGTTGTCTTTACCAGAAGGACAAGTCATTACTGTTAAACAACATAAATCGGCTAGTTCTCAAGGTGATGTCGAATTTTTCTCTTAGGTAGAAGTCCTGAGTTGTGCTCAACACCAGAATGTTGTTATGTTGATTGGATTCTATAAAGAGGATAAGAGAAGGTTGTTGGTTTATGAGTACATATACGATGGATCATTTGATTCACATTTAATTTATATGGTAATTGCAACATAATACTGAATTCATGGTACTGATACCTTTTTGATTCTATATTGATCTAATAATTTGTAATATTTCAAGGCGACAAAGGGAGTCATTATAATGGTCTGCAAGGTAGAAACTTTTCGTTGGAGCTGCTCACGGGTTAAGGTATCTTCACGAAGAGTGCAAAGTTAGGTGTATCATCCACTGCGACATGATTTAGCTTAACAAGTAGAAAATATAAAAATGTTTGTGTTCTCTTCATTGTCAGTAATGCAACGTGTTCACATAATCCAACATGTCCATAGAAATTATAAAATTTTAGTTTTGTTTCTTACCGTGTTCGAGAAATAAAAAGGGAAAATGTATTTTTTGAGATTTTAACATATCATAGACTGAATGTTAGTTCTGAGACACACCATAGTAAACAAGTTACAATAGCTCATGTATGGTGTTAAATATGATTTTGTTAGTTTTGTTTATTACTTTGAAGTCTAGATAGTGTTTATGATTGATTTTCCTTTTATATTTTGTAACATGTGTAATTCTTGATATTTTCCATGTTGCAGAACACGGAGTTGGTAAGAAACTTAAAATCACATTGTGTTCCCATCATTTTTCTCATTTGGTAAGAAGACAGACACCTAGTTATTGTATGACTTTTTCCACCCAAAGCCTATTATCAAGAAAATTGTTGAGAAGGGGAAAGGGAATGATTGACCTAATGATCTTAATGAAGTTCTTGGTATTCTAACAGCTGCTAATACATAGTTCATGCATCTTAAACTCTATATGCGATAGTTCCAGAGAAGGAATTATAAGTATCTGGGAGACCGTAGATACCACCAAAGTTCTTTTATACTTTAGTTCTATTTCTTGTTCCGTTCTAATTTTTAGAATATGAATTACAGTGGTCCTATCTATTTCTACTGTTATTCATAGCACACATATATCTTATTATCACACCAAATATCTAAGAATAAGTCAACTTCTTGTTGAAGGAAGCCTTGGATCTATTTATCATATCAAATATGCCGATGGAAACTAAAAAATGTGTGGAAAAATCCAACTTGTTAGGTCATTAAATATATATGATTTAAGAAAGAAACTTCTTAAATTGGGTTTAAATGACATCAGCTGTTTTTAAAAGCCTATACTTCTTAATTCGAACTCTATTTAACAGACCTAATACCATTTTCTTATATCAGTTCCAAATCCGACTTAAGAAGTCAAAACTACTTATGTCAGCAACTTTTAGGCCAGGCTCGTAACCATCTTAAGAAGTCATTTTTAATCGACTTAACAAGTATTTTTTCTACCAATGATAACAAAAAATCATCCAATCCATAACGTAATGGTGGATATTTCTAAGGGGAGCTAAGTATTGTAAATAGCTTTTAAAAAGATATGGTATGACAAAAAAAGAGCAAAATATCTCAACTCCCATGAGAACCTCGTGTAGTCTGGATAAAGATTAGGGAAGAAAATTTATTGAAGAAAGCAAATATTAAGGTATGATCGATTTTCTTCTTTACCTTACTTCATCTCATTCTAATATTATTTCCTCTTTCTATATGTGTTCACATTTCAAGCAAGTTCCAAAGAATCACACCTCATAGCGGTCAAACGCATTATGAGAAATCTCATTAGCACACCATTTGTGGGTTTATGGCATCAAAAGGGAACTTATTGCGCCTTTAGTTGGGTGCTCATATTCGGATTTCGCTGGTTTAAAATTGGATAAAAAAGATTACCAAAATTATGTGTCACTTGATTTGGAACTTATTTATCTCCAAACATAGCAACAACAAAAAAAAGTGTTGTATTATCTAAAGTTGAAGTTAAAAGTAGTTATTCTACACAAGTTATTTGAATGAAAAAATGATTAAGTGAGTATAGATTTAATTTAGGAGATGTCTAGATAAAATACGACAGCACTGGCATCATAAATCAATAATGCATAGATTAATTAGTTATGTGTTTTGTTCTCCTTCTTCTTCCTCCCTTTCTCAATGATATACATCGTCTATGTGTTGTTAACCTCTTTCTTTCATATTATTTTTCTTATTTTCCCGCTTTTTGATAATTCTAAAGGTGGAGAAGTATACTCTCAGGCAGGGTAAAGTAAACTCTCTTTATCTGTGAGGGGTAGTTAATTATGTCAATATTTTCATCTTTATTTTACTGGGTTACCCCTCCCTGAGGTACGTGTTGTCATCATCAAAAAATAGGACAGATGTGGTTCTATGTGTTGTGCATGTTATAAAGCCTTACGCGGTATTTATGATTAAAAAAGATCAAAGCTAAGTTAATTATAAACATCATCAACATAAAAGATAGAAGTTATCAAAAAGCGAAAAGCGGAGTTGATCAAGTTACAATGTTGAGAGCAAAAATAAGTTAAGTCAAATTCAAAGATCAACATCAAAGGAACTAAATGTGAAAGTTGGCATGATCCCATACTTTATTATTTTATTTTATTCTATTTTAATTATTAGTGGGCAAAATATTCAAGAATAATTCTTGAATTACTATGGTAAATCACACACACACACACACACACACACACACACACACACATACACACACTAAAACGTATTTTCAGATCTCCATATATTTAAAAATCTCTTGTAAAATCGATTATGGCCTTTACCTCATTGATTTTGACCTTTACTTGATCGATTAAAGATGTGTTCAAACTAATTAGCAAAGAAAAATTTGTTTTCTAATCGATTAAAGTTTGCATCTAATAGATTAAGGAGTGACCTCGTCTCCTACTGTCTAGGACTAAATGATTAGTGTCGCATGCTAATCAATTAGAGAGCGGATAGATCCCATGGATTATTTCCTTTTTAAGCCATTTTCCTATATAAAGCAGTCTTATGCTCAATTTCAAAGCATAAATATTTTGATTTACTACTCACTACTTTAATGTTGAGAGAGCGAAAGACTTATATTGAGAGTTGTGTAATTTTGTTGTTATGATCAAATTGTAATTCAAGAGCACATTTCTCTTATATCCTTGTGATTTACTTTGAGGTTTCAAGCTAGATCTGGTAAAAATCTTGGTGTAACGAAGGTTGTTGGACTGATCCTAGTGTAAAAGCTTAAGACAATGTTTGGATTGATGGAACATAACGGAACGGAGTGGAGCGGAACATGACGGAATGAATTGGATCGAAGAGGAATAGAATATAGATCCGACTCCATTGTTTGGTTAATTTATTAAAAATCTCTCATTCCATCTCATACACCCCAAATTGGATGGAGCAAAAAATAGAGAAATAGGTGGAATGGATTCCATCATGTTCCATTATATTCCATCGATTATTTGCAAATCGAAACAATGGAACCTCATTAATTACCACCCATACCATTCTATTCCATCATATCCCACCAATCCAAACATATCCTAAGTTGTTTTAGTGGAAATCTTAATAAGGAACTCTTGGGGCCTGGAATAGGTTGTATGGTTTAAGGTAGAACTAGTATAAACTTCTAGTGCAGTCTTTCTATATCTATCATTTTTTTGTATTTAATTTTCCGTTGTTTAATCTCATCTTCTTCTCTTTTTCTTAAAATCAACCAACCTTAAAACCAATGATTTTGTAAAAAAAACAGAAAACCAAATAATACAATTCACCCCCTATTATGTTTGAAGTCACTTGATCAGCACCACATGAATCCAAATCATATTCTATTGTGGCCACAACGCCTTTGTCTGTGTGAAGGTTTAAGTGAACACTCGACGAGACAACTCCTATAATGGCTAGTGTAGGTCATCTAATAATACAATTGTATACTTATTTGCAATCAATTACTAAGAATTTGGTCCTTACCATTTTATTGGTTTCTCTTCCCAACAGACACCATCAACTCAACATATCCTCATGGTCTTGTTGTCAAGTCATTAAATAACTAGAGATCACTTCCTTTGTATAGGATGATCTTCTCGCAGGTCAATTTCAATTTCTCTAAGAAATTTGCGTACATTATGTTGCACCAGCTTCCTTGATCTATGAAGACTTTTCTAACATTAAAAATTTTCATGACAACTCTTATCAACAACAAAAAGTGAGAATTTGGGACATTGTTAACCCGTTCTTTATCATAAAAGAGATTAATGGTCTTTCCTTTCAAGATAGCTCCTTAGGTGGTTTCTGGTCTTGAAGCATCATTTTTTTGAACTTACTCCTTATGAAATTTCACAAGGTTCCTTAGGAATGTGGGAACCCACCTAGAATGACTCATTTTGTATTAAGCACATCTTGGTTAGGAGTAAGTTGGTTTACTCATTTTGTTGAACATGTTAATCCATACACATGAGGAGTGTGAATTGTGTCGGTTTGAAAATATGATGGTTGAAAATAAAATCATTTGAAAAATTAGAGTTTGAAAATATTTTGTAAAAACAAACAAGTAAATATGCAGCAGAATAAAATGATAGATGGAAAACCAATGAAAAGACAATAAAGTAAATAGATAATGGGAGAGAGAGAGAGAGAGAGAGAGAGAGAGAGAGAGAGAGAGCGAGAGAGAGAGAGAGAGAGAGAGAGAGACTGGAGATTTATACAAGTTCGACAAAAAATAAACTACTCATATACCCAAGAATTCTTAAGAGTATCTAATAAACTTGAGAGATTTTAGAAGGATGTGCTCACGAACCTTTTTATACAAGGAAATAAAGCTTATAGGCTAACTTCCAACCAAACAACGAATAGAGTTTAGAGCGACTATCATGTAAACCAAATAGAGATTTTCCACTGGCTGATCTCGAACTAGGATAGAGTTTTACACTGCCTATCCTCCTAATTGGGGTGGAGTTTTATGTTAGCTATCCTCCGACATGAATCGAGATTTTACACAGACTGAACTCGAACTGCGGTGAGTTTTACACAGACTAATCTTGAACCAACTAAGGTTTTACACTAGCCAGAACTCAGGAACTAAGATGAGAATTTACACAGGCTAATCTTGAACCGATAAAGCTTTTAACCATGCTGAGCTCAAGAACTGTTGTGGAGATTTTGATGGTTGATTTTCACAGGCCAAAAGAGAGATTTTCTTGTTGAAACTCATGAACCAAACAGAGACTTCCTAAGACAACCTCTAAAACCAAACAATAGCTTTTATTGGTTTAGCTCGTAACTAAATAACTTCTTGTAGAAGAATATTTTACTCAAGAGATAATACACTCTTGGTAAATTACAATTAAGCTCTCACCCAGAATAATGATCCTATCTTAGACTCAAGTATATTCTCAAAACACTAATGGCAAAATATATGTGAGAAAATGATGATAGAGTAAGAAAGTGAGATCAAAGTTTGTTTTGTTGATGAAATAAAATGATATAGAAGTTCTCTATTTATAGCTCAGATTGTGGTTTAAATTTGGAAACAATCCATGAGAGAAATAAATGTCATAATAGATTAGGTCAATCGATTATGGACACCTCCCCCCAATAATCGATTGTTCAAGCCACAAATAGAATGTTTTGATATTTAGTCATTATCAGTCATTAAAAGATTATCTCAATCCATTTTAGACTCAACCAAGTAAAAATAATTGATTAGATGATTAGGGCTAATTGATTACCCAATTGTAAAAAGTCCTCCAATTGATAAGACAATCCCCTAATCAGGTAGTTATGCCTTAAAAACATTTTTAGGTGGTTTTAATAAAACAAGAGACGTTTCTCAAAGGTAAATGTTGTTTACCTTTTACTTGTAGCCTTTTTACTCGCTTATGCCATTTTCTCAAAAACTATTTGAAGTAGCTTTTAAACTTGTAACATTTACCTTCTTACTTTTTATTCCATTTATACTCTTATTATTTCAACAAAAACTTATTCTTACTCTTTAATATACCACCTCATATTACTAAAGTTAAGTGTGGTCTCTCTCTCTCTCTCTCTCTCTCTCTATATATATATATATATATATATATAGAGAGAGAGAGAGAGAGAGAGAGGAGGTATCAAATTACATCATTATGTTACACTCATTAATAACCTTTGATTTTAATTTAATCCAATGGCTAGAAATATTTAATTAATGACTCATGATTCTTACTTAAAATAGTTTTATTCTATTTTTGGTAATTAATAATTTTGATTTTAACATATTATAATTTATTCTATTTCTCATAAAATAAATAAAATCCTACTTTTGTAACAATTAAATCACACTTCAATTTTATAAAAAAAATATTTCATTAAAAAAGTCAAGATTAAAAAAGAAACTTTTCATATTTTTAAATATATTAATTATATATAGAATTTTAAGCAAAAAAAATATAAATTTATTTACATAAAAAATAGAAAAATTTGTTTAAAGTTAAAAAAATTTATATAAAAATAAGTTTGATATTAATAAATGTTAAAAATCATAAATTTTTAAGAAATTTTAATAAGAATAAGTGAATAGAATATAGTTTTATATTATTATAAAAATTGTGATTTGTTTAAAATTGTTAGTAACCATTATTAGATGAAAAATAATATTTGTTAGTAAGAAATCTTTAAAATTCACGTACTTAAAACTTATTAATAAAAAAACAAGTGATTTTTACTAATATTTCTTAAAATATGTTATTTTTACCGTTTCTTAATAAAACTATAATTTTTTTAATTAAAAAAACTTGTATTCTTAATTTTTTTTAAAAATTGCACTACTTTTTAAAATAAAATTTTATTTGATCCACAAATAAATTATTATGTTCTAATTATTTGATCCACATATTTTGAAAATTATTTTGTATTGTATTTAAAAATAAAACACTTTTATTAGTTAGCGAATAAAATATTAATTTTTCTTTAAAATAAATCACAACTTTTATACCAATTTTTTCTTAGTAACAAATATTATTTTCATCAAATAATGCTTACTAATAATTTTGAACAAATCACAATTTTTATAATAATATAAAACTATATTCGATTCACTTATTATTATTATTATCATTATTATTATTATTATTATTATTATTATCATTATTATTATTATTATTATTATTATTATTATTATTATTATCATTATTATTATTATTATTTTTAATATTTCTTAAAAATTTATGATTTTTAATATTTATTAATATCAAAATTGAATTTGATTTAATTGTTACAAAATTAGTAGCAATTTTATTAATTTTATGAGAAAAAATAAATTATAATTTGATAAAATCAAAGTTAATAATTACCAAAAATAGAATAAAACTATTTTAAGTAAGAATCATGAGTCACTAATTAAACATTTCTAACCATTGGATTAAAATAAAATCAAAGGTTATTAATGAGTGTAACTATAAGTGTAACATATTGGTGTAATTTGATCCCTCCTCATATATATATATATATATATATATATATATATATATATATATATATATATATATATATATATATATATATATATATATATATATATATATATATATATATATATATATATATATATATAATAGAGAGAGAGAGTTAGGATCTGTTGACATAAATTTAAGTGTAAAAGCCTTACACCAAATCTCAACTGTTAATATAAATGAATCAAACGGTCATATTAAACTAAAAAATATATATGGTCTTTCTTTATTCTAAAAAGTATCCTATTTTGGATGAAAAAGTAATGACAATTTGATACATTTCTACTAACGGTTGAAATTTGGTGTAATACTTTAGGCTTACACCTGGTGTCAAAAAATTCTGACTCATATAGAGTTATGATCTGTTAACACTAGATGCAAATCTGAAAATCTTACACCAAATTTCAGCTGTTAATAGAAATGAATTAAATTGTCATATAAAATTAAATAAAAAATTTAAAAATATAAGATATTTCTTTTCCCTAAGGAGTTGCTTATTTTCTTGGAAAAAAAGACCATTTGATTAAGAAGGGACAAAGGAAATTTGTAATAACACTGTCGTTTTATAGTAGAATATTTGACAATAAATTTATTTTTATTATTATTTTAAATTAATATAACATCATTCAAAATTACAATGTTGATTTTTTTTTATGTATCTCGTTAAATTTTCATTACAAGAAATGAGTTATATAGCCACGTGAAGTAGTGACGTGATTATCACGTGGGTAAAAAAATGCAGTTGCGACGTGATAAACACGTCACTAACAATTTTAATATTAAAATATCAAACATAACATAAATATTATGTGTGTCAGATTTTTGTTTTTTAAAAAAATAGTTGTGACGTGGAAATCATGTCGCAACATTAAAATTAATATAAATTATTAAATAGGCGGGGACATTCACATGGGGGCAATTTAAAATTTTTCAAAATTATATATAAATGTTTAATACATTTTCATGTTATATTTATAAATATTAAAAAAGTTTTGCATGCATTTATTAATAAATTTATTTTTATCAAATAAAAATTAATTTAATAATATAGTATAAGAGAATTAGAGTACTAATTTCTTAATTAAAAAATATTTTTAAATCATCGCTAAAGTAATTTATAAGCTACCAATCATCAGTGGCGGATCCAGAAAATTTTATTAGTGGGGGCAAAAAAATAAGTGTAATATTTTGATTTAGTCTAATATCAAAATTAATTAAATATTTAATACATTTTTAAATAAAAATGATAAACAAAAAAAATACATTTTTTATAAATTTGTAATTGTTTAAGAGAAATATGAGACAAAATTAAAATCGATTAAAGTAAAAAAAACCATATATCTCTAAGTATTATTAGTTGTGAGTTATTTTAAATATTTTTTAATGACAAATATTAATTACAAGTGAATGTAATAATAGCTAAATATTAATCGTCAGGGAATAAAAAAATTAATTGATGTGAACCTGAAATAAAAATATCCAAGCTTTAAATATTGAAGAAAATTATGAAAAATATATATATGAATTAGAAAGAGATTGAGACTAAGTGAATAATTTGCGGTATGTAAATAAATATGAATTACCATATATAATTAATATTATGGGGGCTGACAAAAATATTTAATAATAGTATTAAATTAAAATTTAATTTTTTAGTGGGGGCCTGTATAAAATATTAATCATCAATTATTAATTATTAATTTTTAATATATTATTTTTATAGAACCTTACTATTTCAGATAGTTAATCAGTCTAAAAATAAGAGAGACACTAAAATTGATTAATTTTAAAATGGAGAACGATTTTGTAACTTAATTATTTTCTTAATTCTTTTGGTTATCGCATGTTTCCTCCATCAAATTAAATGTACAATCAAGAAAACCAAAAATCCAACAACAACAAAAAATTCAACAAACAAGCACTAATAAAAACTACAACCAACAAGCTCCGAGATTGGAACACTAATCCGACCAATATATACTTCCCCCTTTTCTAAAAAAAACATTAAACTAAACTCAAGTTAAAAGTTCAATCATACTCAAGATATTCAAGCTCCTAAGAATATTAATACTACGTTTAAATAGAATAAGATTCCTACAAATTCAAATTGACCAACAAAAGACAAGGCCAAAGAACCAATAAGAGATAGACGAATGTAATTTCTAAAGTCTGTCCAACAATAAATCCGCAAAAGAAGTAGCATCCAGCCATCCACTTCCATCCACACACAAAAATAGCACCAAATAAGATTAGAATAAAGGAAAAACAAAACAAGTGATTCACATCCTTCTCATTCAAAAAACAAACCAGAAATATTATATTGTGTAAACACCTTCAATAATCCTTAGTTTTGCCAACTTTATAAATTATCCTCATTCAACTTCATATTATATTGTGGACATAAATGTGAACACCTCTCTTAGACAAAGTCCAATTAAATTTTATGTTTTGAGCATTTAGCTCATTTATTTGACCAAGTTTCAATTTTGGTTGGAAAATTATTTCTTAAATGATCTCATCCTACTCATAAAAAATTGTCTCATCTCATTTATATTATTTTAGAATATCAATAAAAACAATGATTTTTTTTCTATTTTATTCTTTTTAAATTATTTCATTCAAGATTATTCTATAAATCTACATATTCTATCATTTAGTTAGTGTGAAATTTGTAACCGAACTTAAAAATATGGAAGGAACCCCATAGCTGTCTCTTTTTGTTTTTATCTTTTCCTTTCATTCCATCCACACGCATAGCTTTGAAAAGAGAAAATGACGTGAAAATGGTCAAAGGCTATAATAAATATGAAAGAGAGTTGTTAATTTAATTTATTGATTATGATGTAATCACGTGATAATAATCTGTAGACAACCGTAAAAATTTTAACTTATAGTTGTAGGCTGAGTAGTTCACGACCTCACAAACTACCAAACCAAATCAAATCAAACAATATTATTTAATTAACTACTTTTAGACGCAAATTTAAGAATTTTTTATCTAATGTATCTTTATTATCAGTTTTTTTTTAAATATCCTATTTTTAAATAAAATTTTACTTTGTTTTATTTTTGAGTTTTTTAAAAATTGACATGCAGATTCAAATGAATTAGCGTCTCCTTTGTGGCTATAAGCAGTGTTTTAAAAACCGGACCGATCATTGAACCGGTGAGGGTGTTGGGTCACTGGTTTATTGGTCGAACCACTGGGTCATTGGTCGAACCGCACGACCAAACCGGATTAAACCGGATAACTCAGTTGAATAAACCTGTCATTATATAGGTATAAAACCGGTCGAACCGGATGATTCCGTCTCTAAAAAAATATAACTAGCTTTTAAATTTTTTAAAAATATCATATCATAAATTCACAATTTCATAACTTAAATTCAAATTTTAAACAAAGGTATCACACATAACAAAATAGTAAAAAATTACAAAGTCTAATTGCAAACAAAGTCTAATTACAACATAATCTAATTGAATAGTTTATAACAAAATAACTCCAATGTGCACCAAATTTAATTAAAAATAGGATCCTCCTAAAAAGAAAATCAAATAAAATTCAATATGTTTATGCTATTTAAGAAAATTTATTAGCAAAGATAACAAATAGACAATAAAGTTTTTAATTTGTCACTAAAAAACTATGTGAAAATGCTATTTAAGTAATACACTACTAAATATATTAAAATAAAATTAAAAAAAAATTTAAAAGAAATGTTAAAAAAAAAATTTTAAAAAAAGTTTTAAAAAAAAGTTTAAAAAAAAAACAAAAAAAAAACAATTAAAGCTCCGGTTTTTCCGGTTTTCACCGATTCCCACCGATTTGATGGCATACCCGATCCGACTATTGAACCAGACCGATTATCTGGCCGGTTTCCGGTTCGACCGGTCCGACCGGCCGGTCCGGTCTGGTTTTTAAAACACTGCTATAAAGTTAAAGTAAAAAATTATGTGTTTGTATTTTATTTTATTTTAAAATTTAATTAAGTTTTAGATTTAATATGTTACTATAGGTTCATTGTTCGTAGGTGTCTTGAGGTTGTTAGAAAGTCTAGCTCTCAGAGCCACATGATGCACTTTTTGTTTTTTTTTTTTTTATAAACTGAGAATTATCATTAAACGAGAAAAAAACAAAACAACAAAAGAAAAAAGAGGGGGATCGAGCCAAAACCCCTTACAAAGCACAAAGCCTTATCCTAGGAGTACCCTCCATATCTAGAATGTAATCTTTAACCACAGCAGAATGTATAAAATTAAACCAATTATAACTACGCAAAGAAAACCCGATGTTCGCAGCATATCAGCACAAAAATTGGCCTCCCTGTAAATATGGGAAATCATGAAGTCCATTGAGCGAGAAACCGCCATGCGGAATATACTAGTATATGATATCCTAATTAAAATGCAGCTAATTTTGATCATGATCAATTAAATATATCTCTCCATTCTACACCAAGATATCAACGTGCAGTTATAACCATCCTCCTATATAAGAGGATAACGCACCACCATTTATCAAGTATTTTTGAATTCAAATCATTCACTCATTTCACTCTCATACTAATTTAAATGTTTGGATGCTAAAATTGTAGGTCAATCACTCTTCCACGGTATTAAAAGCTTTAGTCTACCGTTGTAATCCTCCTACGCCGATCGCCGGTCGATTATGATCCGCGCGAGGAACAGTAACATCGTCTGTGAGAATTGACATCTGATTTCCGCATTTTCCACATTTGAACATCCATCTCTCAATCTACTGAACTGAAGCTTCTTCAACCTAGAGATTCATATTTCATGAATTTGAATTGTAAATCTCTGATCCTTAATTCAATCCGATCATAGATCAACACTGCTTCTCGTATCTCGATTTAAGTCCTCCAACAATGGTATGTTCTATATCTACTCGCTCCGCTGCACAGCGGATGAAGTTGAAATTGCTCTAGTTGCAAGAGAATCGCCATTTCCTCCTCCTCAAAACGATGGTGATCAAGTCATCATGAACGCTCTTTTTGTGCCACATCACGATCTTGTTCAATCTCCCCCGTTCGTAAGTTCAACTCCACAATTTTAGCAATGTGATATATCACTTAGACCCCCGACACCATTGATAATACCTAGATCAGAAACTTACCTGGTTTCTAACCGTTGCAAGCCAACCGTGGCATGCAAGGCGCCAACAAACTATAAAACAATGTTACAACATGGTTCAACAATAGAATTTGTAGGCAGTGGAAGAAAGGTTACCATGTCTTGATGAAAGCCTACACAATGCAAATTCGAAGGGCAACACGTTTTAGGCGAGGATATGGAGATGAGCCAGTCTATGAGGGGGTTTGATTAGATTTGTCCCCCTTAAAGCCTATTTCAAAAACAATTTCTTTTACAAAATCAGAGTTAAAGTCCAAAAGCAAAAATGTAACAAATGGACTTAAAAACTATATATTTCCTTATTATCATATGAGCAAGGATTCAATCAATTTCATCAATACCGGAAACATTGAAGTATCTTTGACAAGAAATTTAAATCCAACGAATAAAAGTCAATACAATCCTAATTCAAGGAGTGAATGTTCAACGAATTAAATGGATCACAGACCTACAATTATATGATAAAACACATTAAGAAAGATTTACTTTATATGACATTTTAATGATGAACAATATCTAACATACATGATAATATGCAGAAAACTAAGAAAGATAAGGGAGGAAAATGTACACCGAATATATAGTGGTTCGACAATTTGTCCTCACTATGCCTACTCTATTCTTGATGATTTTCACTATCGAAAATGTAACGTCTTCCGCTATTTTTAAAGTTAAAGATACAAGTATTTTGGTACAACAAATTATTATTAATCCAAACACTAACAACCCAAATGCTTTATCCAACACAAATCTAAAACAACAATCCCTCATCTTAATGCAGATTACTCAACTATTAACACTTAAGATATTAAATGATCTTGATCTAACAAACTTGATTGACACAATAATCATGCTCCAAGCTTCAATTGCACGACACCTTTTACTCAGGTCCGACAAAGACTTGTCTGAGTGATTGCTACCACCGAATGAGGACAACTCTCAACTTTGTTCTGTAGTAACCTTCACTTGGATCCGGAAAAGTATTCTTTGGAGTACGGAGAAAAATCTTCTCTTACTTGATAAGAATCAATCAACAATGTGAACAAGAAGCGATCACTTATCCTGATACGAACAACAAAACTTCACACACAAAAATTATTAGATTCACTAATGTTCCTTAATCTACCTTTCACACCTAATCTTTAGAGTTGAGCACCACAATAATGGTTTCATGGTATAAGGTTGAAGATGGTGAATAGCATATAAAGGATATCACACAACACAACTATAAATTCTCCTACTCTCAATATTATAAGAAGTTTGTTAAAAGTAATAAATTGGTTGACTGCTCCCTCCGTCTCACAATGAGTGACTCAGTTAACCATTTCACACATAGTAAAAAAAGTGTGCAAATAAAGAAGAGAGAATAATATTTTTACTAAAATATCCCTTATCATGTATTGAAAATGATGAAAGTGATATTAATTAAAGGGTATAATTGAAAAATTAAATGATATTTTATTGGAAATTAAAATGAGTCATTCATTTTGAGACAATTTTATTTTACAAATAGGTCACTAATTATGGGACGAGGGAGTATTTGATAATTTTATAAGTTTTTTATTAAGAGAAAAATCATTAATATTTTTATAATAGCATTTAATGTAAATTGTAGAAAAAGATGCAACTCTATAAAGAATATACAAATATAAAAAGAGGAATGCTATATGTACACCTAAAAAGTAACACCGTATATACACCGTATCAAATTAACAATGGCTTGGTGAATGATTTAAATTAAAATTTAAAGAAAAAATAATATTTTTATATTTAATAACACAAAACTGTATTGGAATACGGTGTATCTGTAAGTTTAAGTGTAAAAATATCAATTCTCATATAAAAATTATTTTAATTTCAGTGGTGAGTACGTTTATCTAGAATTATGAGAGTGCAATGAGGGTGGCTAACATATTACTGATAATCCAACTAAAGAGGTTCGGTGGATGAGTTGGAAACCACCTTCAATAGGAGTAAGGATCTCCTCCATTTCCTAAAAAGAAATGGAGGGTCCATTATTATAGTTTTGTGTGCATAAAATTAAATAAATAATAAATATGTGTCACATGTCTTAGAAATACGTGTAATATACACATAAAACTATAGTAATGAAAAAGAAATGGAGAATAAGAAATGGAGTGGATCTTATTCCCTTCAATAGGGTGGGTTAAATTGAATACGGATGGAACGTGTTTGGAAAATGGAAGTGCGGGGTGTGAAGCTATTATTAGGGATAGGAATGGTAATTGCTAGGTAGATTTTCTAAAAAGTTAGAAATTTGTAATGTATTAGTGGCAGAGCTTTGCTTTGGGGGGTGTACGAAGGATTATTGGTTGCTTGGAGGCTTGGTCTTAGATCTATAAAAATCAATGTGAATTTGGTGGAAGCAATGAATGGAATTAAGAAGTATAAACCTTTTACCCCAATTGATAGAGCTTTAATGAACAAGATTAAGGGTGTGTTTAGTTTGAGGTAGATGGAGGCGATGAGATGAGAGGGGAGGGAATATTTCTAATGAAATATACTTGGTTTAATTTTTAGAAAGAGAGGGGAACGGATCAAAATTCCTTTAAATCAGATTGTTTGAAAAAATAGTTTGATTCCTATTTTCACACAAATGTCAATATCTTCCAAACTATTTATTTAAATAACTAAATATATTTTGAATTTCAAATAATTGATTTAGAGATAAAATAAGATATTTAAATTTTTTAAATAATACAAACATCATTAAAGAAATTGCAAAACCTTAGTTTCATGTAATAAAAAAGAAGCTAAAAAAATTCAACAATGTAATAATTATATAAAATAGAAAAGTTCAGCAAAATCTTATTTTCATGTACAAAACCTTCATCCTGACCATGTTTATTCTCCTCATCTTTGAAGAAATTGCATTTTTATAAATGAAAAACGTATGTAAGAAAATGATTTTTGTATGGGGAGGAGGGTAATATAATTGATAATGGTAATTACATTGTAAAGAGGAAGGTAATTTATAATTTGTTTCATCTTTTATACATAAAGTGATGGAGATGGAGATGGAGAGATACATAGATTTGGAAAAAAAATTGATGAGTTGTACCTTTCTACTAATGAGTAATTATTATAGAGATTTATTAATTTTTTAATTAGTTAATTAAATTAATTTTTATTAACTATTTAATTATTAATAAAAAATAGTGGTAAAGGTGGTTGGTATAAAAATAAAAATAAATTAATATAATACTGATTTAATAACTTCACAAATTAAATTTAAAAAATTAAATAAGAGCAAATTTTAAAAAATATAGACTTTTTATTATTTCACATCATCATACTTTAAATTATTAATTCCCCAACGATATTACCCCTACACATCTCCAAATCTTTTTATTAATCAATTAATAATTAAATTAAAAAATATATCTTCAGAAATTAAATTTAAAAAACTAAATAAGAGAAAAATATAGATTTGTTACTATCTCACATCACTATACTTTAAATTATTAATTAATTTCCCCACATTATTACCCGTACACCTCTCCAAATAAAGCGAAACATGAATTAACTTATAGTTTACTTAATGACCAAGTTTATAGATGCATAAGGGATTAGTTATATAGAAAGACATAACCTCTCATCTCCAATCAATTAAATAATAATAATAATAATATAATAATAATAATAATAATAATAAATAATTAAATAAAAAGAAAGTTAACAAAAATACTCTCAGTTTTAGTGTCAAAAATTGCTAAGAGACTTAACAAATAATAATAATAATAATAATAATAATAATAATAATAATAATAATAATAATAATAATAATAATAATAATTGATTTTATCTATTCAAAAGTTGTTATCAGGACATGATTTTATTTGTGCTGGAGAGTTATAATATAAATCAAATGTACTCAATTTTTTTAACGTTATCTGGTAAGTTGTGAGTTTTTTAATCACTCAATATTAAAAATTTTATTGCAATTTTTTTAATGAAATTTTCACCTTTAAATATCATATCACTTATATAAGATCACAAGAATACAAATATAAATTATTAATTAAATTTCTTTCCTCCCCTCGTGAACCAAACATATTTTTAATATTAAAATTTCTCTGTTCCCCTCTTTTGAACAAAACATATATATAATTAAAAAAAAAATCTCTTACCTCTCATCCCTTCCCCTCTATTAAAATCTCTCTCCTCTTCTCATTTGAACCAAACAGATCCTTAAGCTTTATTGAAGATAGATTGGGAGGTTGATATTTGACATACTTATCAAGAGGAGAATCAGTGTGTCATATGCACTAGTAAAAAATGGAATTAAGGTTTCAGAAGATTACTGTTTTTTTTAATCTTGTCCTCCTCGTTGTAGACATCTTTTTTATGGAGATTTTGTTAGAATTAACCCCAATCTTGAAGATAATCTGAATCAATCTTGATGAACATGAATCAATTTTTCTGATTAATCACTCCTCTCGTTCTTCACTATTCACTTGAGTGTTTCAATCACTCTTTGATTGCAAGATGATTCAGTTGCGCAAAGATTATGATAGAAGATAATTGAGAGAGAAAATAGATAGATGAAAATTTCGGGTTTTGGGAAAAGAGGAGAGGATTTTTACTGATTCTCAATTCTAATTGAATTTCTTACAAACACAAATAGGGTGTCTCCCTATTTATAGTTGAGTTTGCTTCTAACTAACTCTATCTAACTCAGCTGTTACACAACAAATGCTAAGTCTAACTCCTGCGACAATAACATTCTTTAACAATTACATATTTCAATAACTATCGAATACATACTTTGACCCAAGGAATTACATTTAAAACACCACCTAATTCACAGTGTCTAAGCTATCTACATTCATCATAATTCTCATTCTCTTGAACAATTTAACCTGCACAACCTTCGTCATGATGTTTGCAATCTAATTCTCAGTTTTGCAGTGTTCCAAGTTCAACCACCCATTTGCTACTTGCTCTCGAAGATAATGGAACCTCATCTCGATGTGTTTGCTTCTTCCATCTGCTATCAGATTCTTCTCCAGATTGATAGTAGACATGTTATCGATCTTCGTGGTCATTGCTACATGATTCTTCCTTATAATCTCTTCGAACAAATTTATCATCCACGTTTCTTGACATGCATAGAGAGAGGCAATTATATACTCAGACTCACATGAAGACAACGCTAGTACTTGTTCTTTTCTCGATCTTCAAGCAACTGGTGCACCACCTAGCATAGACACATAACCAGCTGTGAATTTTCTATCCTCAACATCACTACACCAAATCGATTCGGTGTAACCCACTAGTTTTCATTTATTTCCTTTATTTGTTGAAGGAAACAAAATCCCATAGTTGAGAGTTCCTTTGAGATACCTTAGTACTCCCTCTGTTCCAAAATAAGTGTCTTTTTAGCCATAAAAAGTTGTCCCAAAATAATAGTCTCTTTACTTTCTCAATGCAACATTAACTAATTTTTATCAACTTTACCCCTTATCTACACTCTTTTCAAGTCATGACAATATAAAACAACCAATAATAAATAAGGGTAATTTTGTAAAAATGTTATCTTTATTGACTCAATTATTACTTTTTTTAATATGTGTGTAACAACCTTAAACGACATTTATTTTGAGACGGAGGTAGTATCCTCTTTGTGGCTGCAATGTGTGATACCTTTAGTTTATGCATGAATCTACTCACCATACCTACACTGTGTGTTAGATAAGGCCTTGTGTGAAAAAGGTATCTTAATGATCCAATAAGTCTTCTGTACTGTGTTGGATCGAAACCACCTTTATCTGATTCATTCAACAGTTGCAATCTTGGTTGAGAAGATATCGAAGTTGCATTGTAGTCTTCCATCTCAAATCTTTTGAGTATTTCACTTGCATATCTTCTTCGTAAAATTCTATACCAAGGAATTATGAAATTTTCTCCAGGTCATACATTTCAAACTCCTTGTTAATATTACCTTTGAAGTCTTTAACTTCTTCCTTGTAGCTACTTGTTATCAACAAGTCATCAACATAGAGGCATAATATAGATAATTCACTGATGCTTCTTTTGACATATACTCCATGTTCAATTTTGCACTTCACAAATTCCTTCTTCCTTAGAAATCCATCTATCTTCTTATTCCAATCTCTTGGAGCTTGTTTAAGTCCATACATGGCTTTATGTAGCCTGTACACCTTACTTTCTTGGCCTTGCTTCTCAAACTCAACTGGTTGTGTAACATAAACTTCTTCATCTAATGGCCCATTCAGGAATGTACATTACACATACATCTAATACATATACCAGTAGTTCATATTTGCTAGACCTACAACCAACCTGGTTGTTTCGATCTTAGCAACTGGTGCAAAAACTTCATCAAAGTCGATTCCTTCTCTTTGAAGAAATCCTTTGTCAAGAAATATTGAGTGAGAACGATTTCTACAAGGACTGCCTTTGACTTATTTCCAGCATCTTTGCTGAAGCTGTTCTTGTGTTACTTTGCCTGAACACATTCTTCATACACTTCATTTAGAATGTCAGTTTCTGGTAAACTTGAAACCATGTTTCTTCTCTTCAGCTCTTTGATGTCTTTGAAGTGGAGATGGATAAGTCTGTAGTGCCATATCCATTCATCCTGCTAGCTGCAGTTGCAAGACACATGTGCTTCATCACATTAAGTTCAATTTTGAAGGTTTTCTTATAAGATATAGGTGCCTTCCAGATTAACCTACCATTTAAGTTAAGAACTCTCATCATATTATTTTCAATTAACACTTTGTAATTCTTCTCGATTAGTTGCCATATGCTAACCAAATTACTTTTCATGCATGGTATGTATAATACATTAGAAATTGCTGACCTTTCATCGCTTTTTCTCATAATCAGAACATCACCAACACCTTCAGCTGCTAGGGTATTGTCATTTACGAATTTCACATTGTTCTTCTTGAGGGACTCATGTTGACAAACTAGTATTTCCTTTCTGACATGTGTGATGAGCTTCCCGAGTCCAAGTACCACTGGCCCTTGAATCTTTCTTCATATCTCGTTGTGACCATTAACAACATCTCTTCTTATTCTTATTTTTCTTCTTATTCTTCTTCTTCTTCTTCTTCGTATTTTGCAAGCCTTATATCTTCTTCTTCGTATTTTGCAAGCCTTATATCAGTTTCTTGATTTCTTTTGTTTTTCAGGACAATCATTAAAATAGTGATCATACTTTTGACAATTATAACATTAAATGTGACTCTTATCAGGTTTTCTTCCACCACTTCTTTCTCTACCTGTAGCACCACCTCTGTGGTTGCTTTGGTTTGAGGATTTTCTCCGGTTTGACCAGTTTTCTTCTTATTTGTTACCTCTACCATTCAAATTATTATAACATCCTCTTCCTTTGTTACCGTTCCATCTTCCTTTGTCTCTCTTTTCTTTTGTTGATTGTGCATGTAATGCTACATCAACTTTCGTCATGCTTGCAGATCTTTCAACCATTCCTTGTTCATGAGATTCAAGCGTCCTTTGAAGCTCTTCTTTCGTCATGCTTGACAAATCTTTTGATTCTTCTATGACTATTATCACATGATAGAATTTTGGAGCCAATGATCTAAAGTTCTTTGAAACTATCGATCTTGATGTCAACACTTTTCCACATGTCTTGATTTGATTCATTAGTTTCGTAACCCTAGTGAATAAATCAACCACACTTTCACTTTCTTCAATCTGAAGCAATTCATACGCTCTTTTATGAGTTTGTAACTTCACCTCTTTAACCTTCTTAGGTCCTCCAAACGATTTCTCCACGATGTCCCATGCTCCCTTCACTAAGTCTACATTACCAACTTTCTCAAAAATGTTTGGATTAACACATTGATGAATTATAAAGAGAGCTTTATAATCTTTCTTCCTCAAATCTTTATGTGCAACCTTTACTTCATCCTTAGCATTCTCTCCAATTGGTGTTACTCCATTCTTCTCAAGATCCCAAAGATCTCGATACCAGAAGACAACTTTCATCTGCTTACACCAATTTTCATAATTCTTATCTTTAAGGATTGGAAAGTTTGCTGGAAAATGTCTGTTTGGATAATTCACCGTGCTATGCTTCCCAAGAATCACAATCAGTGCTTTAGATACCATATATATTGTAATTAACCTCAATATTGGAGATAATTCGAATCAATCTTGATGAACAAGAATCAATCTTTCTAATTGATCACTTCTTTCGTTCTTCACTTTTCACTTGAGTGTTTTAATCACCCCTTAATTGCAAGATGATTCAGCTGCACAAAAATTATGAGGGAAAATAATTGAGAGAGAAAAGAGAAAGATGAAAATTCTGGGTTTTTGGAGAAGAGGA